>NC_058519.1:378216473-378816473 GCF_904849725.1 Hordeum vulgare subsp. vulgare
TTCCTATTTCTTCTCCTCTTCTTGTAGCTAAATTACCTAATTATGTCTTTTTGGAGCTAAATCGGCTAATTATCTCATTTGAGAGGAAAACAAGCTAAGTATATAATATTGATGAGCTAACCAAGGTTCTTATGCCATTTTGAGGTTATTATGGCATTTTGGAGCTAAATGGGCTAATTATGTCTTTTTGGGGAAATTAAAGCAAGGATAATATGAAAGAGGAGAAGAAAGAGGAGGAGGAGGAGAAGAATAAGAAATCAAGAAGAAGGAGGAGAAGTAGGAGAACGAGGAGGAGGAGAAGGAATAGAAGATCCTTGGCCTTCTCATCCTTCTCCTCCTCCTCCTCCTCCTCCTTCTCCTTCTTCTCTTCTTCTTCTTCTTCTTTCTTTTCATTTTTCCTATTTCTTCTCCTCTCCTCCTCTTGTTGGAGATAAATTACCTAATTATGTCTTTTGGAGCTAAATGGGTTAATTTTCCCATTTTAGAGGAAAACAAGCTAAGTATATAATATTCATGAGCTAACCAAGGTTCTTATGCCATTTTGAGCTTATTATGGTATTTGGGAGCAAAATGGGCTAATTATGTCATTGTTGGGGAAATTAAAGCAAGGATAATATGAAAGAGGAAAAGAAAGAGGAGGAGGAGGAGAAGAAGAAGAAATCAAGAAGAAGGAGGAGAAGGAGGAGGAGCAGAAGGACTAGAAGGTCCTTGGCCTTCTCCTTCTCCTCCTCCTCCTCCTCCTCCTCCTTCTTCTCTTCTTCTTCTTCTTCTTCTTCTTTCTTTTCATTTTTCCTATTTCTTCTCCTCTTCTCCTCTTGTTGGAGCTAAATTACCTAATTATGTCTTGTTGGAGCTAAATGGGCTAATTATCCCATTTTTGAGGAAAACAAGCTAAGTATATAATATTCATGAGCTAACCAAGGTTCTTATGCTATTTTGAGCTTATTATGGTATTCTGGAGCTAAATGGGCTAATTATGTCATTGTTGGGGAAACTAAAGCAAGGATAATATGAAAGAGGAGAAGAAAGAGGAGGAGGAGGATAAGAAGAAGAAATCAAGAATAAGGAGGAGAAGGAGGAGAAGGAGGTGGAGGAGAAGGACTAGAAGGTCCTTGGCCTTCTCCTCCTCCTCCTCCTTCTCCTTCTTCTCTTCTTCTTTTTCTTCTTCTTCTTCTTCTTTCTTTTCATTTTTCCTATTTCTTCTCCTCTTGTTGGAGCTAAATTACCTAATTATTTCTTTTTGGAGCTAAATGGGCTAATTATCCCATTTTAGAGGAAAACAAGCTAAGTATATAATAGTCATGAGCTAACCAAGGTTCTTATGCCATTTTGAGCTTATTATGGCATTTTGGAGCTAAATGGGCTAATTATGTCATTGTTGGGGAAATTAAAGCAAGGATAATATGACAGAGGAGAAGAAAGAGGAGGAGGAGGAGAAGAAGAAGAAATCAAGAAGAAGGAGGAGAAGGAGGAGAAGGAGGAGGAGGAGGAGAAGGACTAGAAGGTCCTTGGCCTTCTCCTCCTTCTCCTCCTTCTCCTCCTCCTCCTTCTCCTCCTTCTCCTTCTTCTCTTCTTCTTCTTCTTCTTCTTTCTTTTCATTTTTCCTATTTCTTGTCCTCTTCTTGGAGCTAAATTACCTAATTTTGTCTTTTTGGAGCTAAATGGGCTAATTATCTCATTTTAGAGGAAAACAAGCTATGTATATAATATTCATGAGCTAACCAAGGTTCTTATGCCATTTTGAGGTTATTATGGCATTTTGGAGCTAAATGGGCTAATTATGTCTTTTTGGAGAAATTAAAGCAAGGATAATATGAAAGAGGATAAGAAAGAGGAGGAGGAGAAGAAGAAGAAATCAAGAAGAAGGAGGAGAAGGAGGAGAAGGACTTGAAGGTCCTTGGCCTTCTCCTCCTTCTCCTCCTCCTCCTTCTCCTTCTTCTCTTCTTCTTCTTCTTCTTCTTTCTTCTCATTTTTCCTATTTCTTCTCTTCTTCTCCTCTTCTCCTCTTCTTGGAGCTAAATTACCTAATTATGTCTTTTTGGAGCTAAATGGGCTAATTATCTCATTTTAAAGGAAAACAAGCTAAGTATATAATATTCATGAGCTAACCAAGGTTCTTATGCCATTTTGAGGTTATTATGGCATTTTGGAGCTAAATGGGCTAATTATGTCTTTTTGGGGAAATTAAAGCAAGGATAATATGAAAGAGGAGAAGAGAAACTTACCGTAGTGGTCATCAAGGAGGAGAAACACCACGGTTGCTCGCGGCGGCTTCGTTTGGACATAGTTGCCCTCGAGAAGGGTCGTGCGATGCCGCTCGGGAGTTATTCTGCCGAAAAGATATTTTGCAATGTCTTAGTTAGCATGATGACACTCAATTATCAATACTAGTTTATAATGAAACTCACCGTGCCAATCGAAGATAAGACGGGCATCGGCGGAGGGACTTGACCGCTCTTCTCGCACAGACCCTGAAGAGTGGGTCGTATTAGTTAGTGATGAAACAAACATTACACACATGATTTGGCTAATGTGAAAAAAAACATACCACAAAAAGCTCGTACAGGGCCCGTTGACCCGCGTCATTCCGGGCCCTCTCCTTCTCAATCAATCGTGCCGTGGTCTGGTCCCTCTCATCAAGAGCACGCTGAAGAGCAGCCTGGCTTGCCAATCTCTCTTTCTCAAGAGCAGCCTCGTTTGCCGCTCTCTCTTTCTGAAGAGCAGCCTGAAACACCATTCCTCGTTACCACAGTAATGATCTATGGTGACACACATAATGAAATGGATGAAAGTGTTCTTAGTCCGTACAACTAACCTCGATGGCAAGTTTGACTGGTCGTGGACGATGCGTTATCTCAGGACAGCTGCTCGACTGGCGCGCCTTGATCTCCGAAAGAGTGAATGGACGACGTATTATCCCATCTCCAATGGCTATCGAGCCATGGGGCCTCCCGCCACCAGATATCATCACCAGCTCTGGATCCAAAGGTTCCTGGCTAGGGTTAAAGTCATCCCCTTTTGTAGCCTTCCCCGCGTCCCTGTATGCCACGAGCTTCTGGCGGGATGATATGTTGGTGAAGTTATTGGGATAATCCAGGTCAGACTCAGAGAATGCCTTCGCCTTCTTGTATGAGGCAGTATGGGCCATGCCATAAAGGTCGTACAAGTGTGGCATCTCCATCTTATTGTGATGCGCCTAAAAGAGAGGAACAAAATATTAGCATCAAGAATGAATTGCATGAATCATGAAGCAAATCACATACCCACTTTCGTACAAACTTAAGTAAGTTGGCGCTGCCTTGATGATGTGGCACACCAACCATTTGGCTACGCCGATCCTTTGCATTCTCGTGGACAGCTCGCCAGCTGCGTGTGCACCACTCATCAACCAACGCCTCCCAACAATCCATCTTATCCGCACACCATCTCGGGGGCACCTATAAGTTATTAGAAAGAATTTTCAGCGCTACGCCTATGAATGAAATCAATAAAACTACGTAGAAGGACTTAAGAATAGGTAATTACCTTCATGTATTGCTCCTTCTTCAGAAACTTTCCGCGGCAATCCTTCTTCTGCTTCTTAATACCACACGTGGCGTAGTAATCTCGAATAGCCTGCGGCCGAGCCTCGTGGCGCAAGTTCTATAGTAACCGCCTACACTCGGCCTCGAGAACCCTGGCCGCCTCCTCCTCATATCCATCCTCACACCTATAGATGGTCTGCAATCAAACATGAAAACACCGATTAGTACAGTAATTAGCTATATTGTTAATTTTAGATTCTGTAAAAGGATAATTTACCCAAAAGCTCTTGATCACCATCTCGGCCCTCGTGTGGCACAAGACACCATCTATAATCTCCTCCGGCGGGGCCTGCGCAGCCTAGTAGTGCTCCCAGAAAAATCCCAGTGTAGGAACCTGACCCTCACCAGGCAACGTGACAAACCCCTGGAAATTTGTCCAGCAAAGCACACCAAGGACGGAGTTCGACCTGCGGACTCCAAGAGGGTGTACCCATCCCCTGCAGTATGATAAGGTCAACGCATTAGATATTTGAACAAACTTGAAGGCAAAAGCTAAAAAAAGAGTAAATGTACTTACCTATCTCCTTCAGGTTTAATCACCGGCCTCTGCTCGCGGGTAGCCGACGCGACCGGGAGACGTGTACTACCACGCTTGTACACGGTGGCCCCGTCCACCTGCACATCGACCTCACTATCCGTAAGCTCTTCCCCGCCATCCCCGCCTCCTGAGCCACCCGGACCCTCAGTCCAATCCGGCAACTCGGTATGATCCGGCCAGGTCTCCCATCCGAGCCTCTCCACGTCGGGTGAAGCCTCCGGAACCGTAGTCTCCTCCGGATGCTCCTAGGCCGAATGCACCTCGACCCGAGGCTGCTCCTGGACCGGAATCTCATGGGACGAATGCCCGTCAACAACAGGCTCCTGGAACGGAGTCCCCGTAGCCTCCTCCGCAAACGGGTCCTATGCTCGGGTGAATGAGCTGGTGGTGGTGGCGAGGACGGCTCACCAGTCCTCCTGGATCTTCCGAGGCCACCACCTCTCCCTGTACCCTTCCCCTTCTTCCCTACCCGACCAGCACCTCTCCCAGTGGGCAATGTCGCCGACGAAGAAGAACCCGCGGGTGGTGTCGACAGACTGTCTACCAAGGCTCAACGGAGAGATAGGGGTGGAAGGGAAGTACCACCCCTCGTGCGGGGCGCCTGGGAAGAACCCGTCGAGCGATCTGGACCAGCGCCCACCATCTTTCCACACCTGGTGACCTGCCATGATAAAGATTAAAATAAATTAGTACAACATAAAAAAATTGAATAACTGACATGAATAATAATATGTACATGAATAATAAATATTAAAATATATATAATTTAAGTTGTGAATCTTACAAACTAATAATCATCATCAATAAATGCATCATCATCATCACTATCATGCATGTCTTCATGAATGACGTACTCGTCGGGTTCAACGGCGTGAAGTTGTGAAAGGCCTTCCTTTAATTGTTGAAGCATTGACAGGTCATCCGCATCACTAACCTCTATGAGTTCCAGGTCTTCTGGTTCCGGCTCAGGGCTAGAGTCAGATTCATTGTCGCTATCTACTTCCATGTTCTTGGGTGAAGCACGACGGTTCTTGAAACGTTTCTTGGAAAGACGTGATTCTTGGAAGAATTCTCCATCATATGTGCCTGGGTTAATGTGAGGTTCATAATCCTGTTCATTTGGGACAGGTGGTCTGACATGTGGCGGCACTTCATAAACAACATACCAACCTTCCAGATTCTTATCCGTTTGGCATGCCCACGGTAGATAGAAAACTTGGGTCGCCTCTTGAGCCGTAATATAGACATCGAGAACATCTAAATGGGTGTTTGGATTGATTTCGACTAGTCCTATATGTTCATGACTCCTTCTAGTCTTTTTCGGCTGGAACCAATAACATTTGAAGACTATGACGTTCGATGGGTTTTCACCATAGAATTGAAGTTCATAAATTGCTTCAACGCTTCCATAATACTCTATAACACCTTCGCCGATAGCAGAGACACCACAATTTGTAGATTTCCGGTCGGGCATAGATAGCTCTTTGCCAAAGGTACGAAAGAGATACCCGTTGATATTGTATTTCTCAAATGAACGGACCTTATAGTCAAAACCAATAGCGACTTGTCTCAATTCCGTGTCCATAGACTCTGAATTAGCCTACAAGTTTAATACCAAATGGTTGTTGCATTAGCCGCAAGTTAGACCAAGAATGAAATGGTCCATTATTGATAATTACCGTTTGTTTGAACCAAGAGATGAAACCGGGATAGCCGCCTCCTGTCTTTGACAAAAGTTCATACTCTTCGACGGAATCATTTTCGATCACCGCTCCATCCGAGAATTTGACGACATAACGGCTGTTTGAAATATTCGAGAATAAGAGCAGTTCAAATGAATTAGAAGTTACGGGAAAATGTGCTGAGAACTCACTCGATGTACGGCCGCACTTCTGTTAGGTTGTTGAAGATATACAACAAAATGTTACGCCATTCTTTGACATCCAAAGTTATTGGTTTCGAAGCACCGGCTGGTGCGAGGTTCCCTTTGAATAGGCTGAGGTTGGACCCACCTTTTTTAGGGTCTGCATCATTGTGCCGAGGCTTCGGATTATGCAAATGATGATTTTTGGCTTCGTAGTGTGCTGTCACAAAGTTTGCCACCTCCTCAGTAATGAATGCCTCAGCCATCGATGCTTCAATTCTACGCTTATTTTTACATTTAGCTCGAAGGGTCTTCTGCATCCTCTCAGTTGCATAGCACCAACGATCTTGCACGGGCCCACCCAATCTTGCCTCGATCGGTAGATGTAAAATCAAATGCTGCATTGCATTAAAGAAGCCCGGTGGAAAGATCTTCTCTAACTTGCAAAACAACTCCGGTGCAAACTCCTCCATGTCTTCTACCACACCAGGCAACAATTCTTTCGCACAAAGAACACACAGGAAATAGCTCAGCTCCGCCAGTACTAGCCATTCATCCTCAGGAATAAAGCCACTTAACATCACCGGCATTACCCGCTCTAGCCATATGTGCCAATCATGACTCTTGAGACCAAAGATTTTTAATTTTTCAAGACTCGCTCCCCTCTTTAGATTCGCTGCATACCCATCGGGGAACATCAAGTGCATTTTGACCCACAAGATAATTTCCCTCATAGTTGGCCTTCCAAGATTGAACCAGGCCTTTGGCTTCGACCACTTCTGCTTTACTTTGACTTCTCGCATGTTTTGTAACGGTCTATGACATAGTGTCTCTTGATCGACTCTAGCCTTAATATTATCCTTTGTCTTCCCATCTATGTCGAACAATGTACCAAAAATAGCCTCTCCGATATTCTTTTCAGTGTGCATCATGTCGATATTGTGTGGAAGAAGGAGGTCTTTGAAGTAAGGTAGATCCGAGAAGCATGGCTTGTGAGTCCAGGCGTGTTTTGAATTATACCCCTTGAAATACCCTCGACGCTCTGGATCAGGCTGGAGGGCGTTTAACTGATCCAGGATCTACTGGCCTGTGAACGCGGGTGGTGCCAAGTTTTTGACAACTTTACCTTTGGTAAAGTTCTTCTTGTCTTTTCTGAACTGATGGTTAGGATCCAGGAACTGTCTATGCAAGTCAAAGCAAGAATACTTCCGACCCTCCTGCAACCAATGAAACTGAAGAGCTGCCTTGCATTGGGGGCACGGGAACCTTCCATGCACACACCATCCAGAGAATAGCGCATACGCAGGAAAGTCATGCATAGAGTCCATGTACCACACATGCATTTTGAAGTTTTCTTTTCTAGCGGCATCATATGTCTTGACCCCATTATCCCAAGCTTCTTCCAATCCACCGTTAAGCGGTTGGAGGTACACATTCATATTCTTCCCGGATAATTGGGCCCTAGAATTATCAATGTCAGAAATATGTTCTTTCTTTGCATAATCTGCCCGGGGGGGGGGGGAGATTGAGTGGAATGACAAATACAGACCAACAACTGTATTGGGTTGCCGTCATGCCGAAGGGATTAAAACCATCCGTGGCGGCGCAGACTCAAGGATTCCTTGGATCTGCCGCTTTATCCTGATGCAATCCATCGAAATGTTTCCACGCTTCCCCATCCAATGTGTGTACCATCATCTTATTCCCATCCGCATCTAGTTCGGTTCTTTTTGCCCAATTTGTGCCATGTCATCTGTCTGGCTGTCCCTTCGACCATGAAAAGACGTTGAAGTCTTGGTATGATTGGCATATACCGAAGAACACTAACTGCGATTTTGGTCTGCCTCTTCTCACCCATACCGTTATCTACCACAAGATACCTACAAGACTCGCAATTGGGACAATAGTCCAAGTGTGCATACTCCTTCCTAAATAAGACACATCATTTCTGACATGCATCTATCTTCTCATAGGGCATCTTAAGTACACGAAGTATTTTGTCCGACTGGTACAGGTTTGCAGGCATGACATGGCCTTTGGGTAGGAAACGTCCAAATAGTGTCATCATCGCGTCGTAGCATTCTCTTCCGAACTTGAACTGAGCCTTCAGAGCCATTACTTGTGCAATTGCATCCAGCTGACAGAGCTCATTGTGCTCATGGAGAGGACATTTTGAAGACTCCAACATTTCATAAAAGGCCTTTGCAGATTCCTCCATCTCATATTTCGAATCCCGAGCATCATCAAAGTCTTGCACCATGTCTTCGATCCCGGTACCATGCTCGTCCGTGCGACGACAGACCACCTCAGCTGTTGTGCGTTGTATAGACTCACCATGAAATGTCCACACCGTATAATTAGGCTTAAAACCCCTCCTCTGCAGGTGTTTAATCATTACAGCCTCTATCGTCTTTTTATAGTTGTCGCATCCAGGACAGGGGCAATAGTTTCTTTCCTGGCCATTTGTGAATGTGGCTTTCACAAATTCCTTTGTTTTCACAAACCATTCTTTCGTCATCTCTTTCTGACTAGGGTGACCGGT
Organism: Hordeum vulgare subsp. vulgare; assembly: GCF_904849725.1. Taxonomy (NCBI): domain Eukaryota; kingdom Viridiplantae; phylum Streptophyta; class Magnoliopsida; order Poales; family Poaceae; genus Hordeum; species Hordeum vulgare. The sequence goes on from NC_058519.1 coordinate 378,225,002, forward strand.
ATACATCCATGCACGATCACTCATCTTGCGTAGATACTAAAGACAGAAGAAATATATTTATATAGAATTTAGCATTTATATTCGTCGGTTAATCAGGTTCGCCATTTTTATTACGTCCAGGCAACCTACACGCTAATAGGTAAAGATAGGTCCTAATCCCACCAGAGTATGTGTAGATTGGGTTCGTTTTCCCATGCTCTGCTCCGGATCCAACGCAAAATTTCGGCAGCACCTCCTCGTTGTTCTCCTGATACACGTATCCTCAATAAATAGAGAGGATGTGCATCCGGAGAACAACAGGGAGGCACTGATGAAATTCCGCATTGGATCCAGAGCACAGCACACGGGAAAACGAACCCAATCTACACATACTCGGGCTGTCCGTGGATAATGTTGGACAATTCGAAAGGATGGCGGTTATAAATATGCAAAGACATGCATATTTATAGATGTCCCCCTTTCGTACGGGAGACGCATACTGATAAATTAATTGAACTACCTAAATCTAGAAAGTTTTATCCGGAAACCGAGCCACAGTAAATGAAGGGGCAAGGAGGAGATGAAATTTGTACTGACCCACGAATGCAGGGGCGGAGCTCGTACAACGCACGGGCAGGTCTTCGCACACCAGACCTCACAGCGACGAGACAACTATCACATGTAAATCCACCCGATCAACACAAATATTCTAATTATGTCATTTTAGAGGAAAACAAGTTAAGAATATAATATTCATGATCTAACCAAGGTTTTTATGCCATTTTCTAGCTAAATGGGCTAATTATCTCATTGTTGGGGAAAATAAGGTCAGGAAAATAAGATAGAGGAGAAGAAAGAGGAGGAGGAGGAGAAGAAGAAGAAATCAAGAAGAAGGAGTAGGAGGAGGAGGAGGAGGAGGAGAAGAAGGAGGAGAAGAAGGAGGAGGAGAAGGTATTCTTCTTCTCTTCTTCTCTTCTTCTTCTCTTCATTTCTTCTTCTTTTCTGCTTCTCCTTCTTATTTTTGTCTTCTCCTCCTCCTATTCTTCTTCTTCTTCTTCTTCTTCTTCTTCTCCTCCTCCTCCTCCTCCTCTTCTCCTCTTCTCCTCCTCCTCTTCTTCTTCTTCCTATTCTTTCTATTAAGATAACTAACTAACTAACCTAACTAACCAATCTAACTAAACCTATCGTTAAACCTAGATAGCACTAAACAACAAAAAATAACAAAAAGAGAATCTACCACTATAACAAAAACAGAATCTACCACTAAGTAACTAAAAAAGAATCTAGCTACCACTAAATACCAAACAATAAAAAATCAACTTCTTCTTCTTTTTTCTCTTCTTCTCCTTCTTATTTTTTTCTTATTCTCTTCTTCTCTTCTTCTTTACTTATTCTCCTTCTTATTTTTTTCTTCTCTTCTTCTTCTTCTTCTTCTTCTTCATCTTCTCCTTCTTATTTTTTTTCTTCTCTTCTTCTTCTTCTTCTTCTTCTTCTTCTTTTTCTTCTCCTCCTCCTCCTCCTCCTACTCCTCTTCTTCTTCTCCTGTTCTTGTCCTCCTCCTCCTCTTCTCCTCTTCTCCTCCTCCACCTAACTAACCAAGATAACTAACTAACCTAACTAAAACTACTAACCTAACTAAATCTACCACTAAAACTACTAACAATAACAACTACTAAAACTACTAAAAAATAATGCGGGTGGGGGGGTGGGGGTGGGAGTGTGGGGGATCACCGGGAGGGGCGGCTGTTGAGGGGCCGGGGTGTTGGGGGTGGCGGGGCGGCACCGGGGGCGCCAGGGGCGGCGGTGCGACGATGGTGGGGCAGCGGCAGCGGGGGCGAGGTGGGGGGAGAGAGAGAGAGGGGCGGCGGCGGGGGCGATAGGGGCGGCGAGACGACGGGGGCGGCGACCCGACGGTGGTGGCGGCGGCCGTTACAAAGAGAGGGGCGCGCGAGGTGGGGAGAGAGAGAGAGAGGGGCACGCGGGGTGACCGGTACAGAGAGAGAGAGGGGCGGGGTGGGGGGAGGAGCTGTTTTACGGTGTTAGCGGGTTGTCGTCTCCCGGCGGACGGCACAGAGTCTAGACTCTTTGTCGTCTGCCTCCGGACTCTTTGCCGTCCGCTAGCAGACGGCAAAGGTCCGACTCCAGTTTGACCTAGCCACCCCGCGGTGAGGTGGGCCCATCTATATCTTTGCCGTCTGCCTCGCGACTCTTTGCCGTCCGCTAGCGGACGGCTAAGATGTGACAGATGGCAAAAAGAATTTATGCCATCAGCCTGTGCTTTGCCGTCTATTTTGCTGAAGCTGACGGCAAAGACACTCTTTGCCATTAGCTAGCAGATGGCAAAGACTAGGCAGATGGCAAAAAACTGTTTTCCAGTAGTGCACCCCACCTACCAAATTACGTGCACCTGTCGCGGCGGATGATGTTAGTGTACGACGCGAGGGAGAGCCTCCATTAGTACCAGATCATGTCACCCCTACTATCGAAGAAGCAAATGTTGATGATGACATGGAGGATGATGATGAGGACCCGAACCAGTATTTCAATACCGACTATGATAGATTGATGGCTCAAGACGTCGAAGACTCATGCGATGACGATGGAGATGATGACTTGATGCTGCTTGATTTGTCGGAGCCAGAACGTCCTAAGGTGGAATGCAAAAAGTCTCTCTTCAAGCCATCCTCATATGAGATGCCTCCAGATGCCGCCTCTACCCAGCAACCCCCCGAGGCGTGTCCACTGTTTTGCCCAAGGACACTGGGGGTGGTTGTTAGGGAAGGTATGGTGGGCTCACTACCGCCACCCGCCAAGAAGAAAAGGAAGAGACCGGCCAGAAAGGCCCTAAAGGCGCCATAGGTGCTTCAAGCAGCCAGCCACCTCTGAAACCCTTGGTGGTAGGAAGAATACCTGTCGAAGTTAAGCCATGTTTCCATGTCGCCGGCGAGACGATCCTACCAGCCAAAGCGCTAGATCACATACTAAACAATGATCTAAAGAGACTCCAAGAAGATGTGCTCGCCAGAGAGAAAATCCTTCTGGTGGCGAAAGATCCCGGATACTCGCTTTACGCGGCTCAGGTACCGGGTGGGAAGTTGTATGTCAATACCTGGCCCGCAAATCAGTTCCTCCTGCGATTTGACTACATCTACAACATGTTCCACATGACCAAGCTGGATTTCCAGTTCATCCGCATGTATGCGTTGTATCTCAACTACTTCATCAGTATGGAGAGCATCAAATATATCTACGTCGCGGACCCATACTATATGCACGAGAGCTTCTTGACAGTTTGCAAAGAGCACCGTGACTATGCGAGCAAGTACCTCAGCAAATTCATGATCGCTAATAAGGACAAGGAAGCGAGTCTCCTGCCTTATCATCCCTCGTAAGTCATCCGCGCATATCCTTTTGTACATGTTAATCATTCCTTTGCAAGAATGGAGGCTAATTTGAGGTGTACTTAATTTGCGCAGCGGGGGTGGCGCCGTCCTCATCGTTCTGTACACAGAATACTCCCATGCTATGTACTTGTACTCATCGAAGAACATCAAGAAAAAGGATTACATGCACGTAAAGAGTGTTCTCGACTGTGCCCTGTTAACCTTCAGCCTGACTGGTGGATATATCAAGGAGAAAAAGTACAGGAATAAAGCATCGTCTTTCAGCCATAAGACCGACTTCTGCTGCATCCAGCAACCGCACAACAGTATGGATGATGGATTCTACCTCATGCATCACCAGATGGAGTACAGAAGGGATAATCAGCGCCTTCACATGTCAGCTACTACCGAAGATGCCGAGATTGTTAGCTCGACCACATGCATAGGAAAGACATCGGATCATCGAATCCGAGCTGAGTTTTATCACGTATAGTGTGAACTAGCCCAAGTGATCATGACGGAAGTCCTCGAACCAACGGGGATGTTCTTCCATGGGCCAATCACATGGGTTGATGTCCGAGCACTGCTAGTCGCTCATCGTCTGGACCTGAAGCCTTTCACGAAGCTCGGGTGCATCCTCCCTGACTATGAAGATTGGAACGCCGACCTCGAGGACTGATTGTCAATGACAATGTGATGTAACTAAACCGTGGTCTTGAACTAGCGTGCCTTATCACTACTGTCCTTCTATGGCAAAAAATTGAAATTATGCAGGGCGAAACTATGTGATGTAAATAAACCGTGGTCCTGAACTAGCGTAGATAGCTCTAGTTAATTAGTTTGGGTATGAGGAACTTCGTCATTTATGTTTACTATTGGTTGCTTTTATTTTGCTAATCATGCCTCTTTGTTTTCCTAAGTATATTATGTTGCATATTATCGTTCAAATCAACAACTCATGATGCAGGTACCTAGATCAGAGATGGCGAAGGACTACTACGCCATCTACGTTGGGAGGGTTCTAGGAGTATACGACCACTGGCCAGCCGCCTAGGCCCAGGTGCACAGGTACCCGGGTGCTAGCCACAGAGGGTTCGACACCAGAGCCGAAGCGGAAAGTAGTTACTTAAGGTGGACACTCCAGCATGAGCAGGGGCTGGACCGCCGGCACTACATAGTCGCGCTCTTCCTCATGCTCATCGCTCTTCTCTTCTACATCATGTTGTAGATAGAGATGATGAAACTTGTGGGTGTACCTTGACCATGTAGTTGCACTTATTCGAGACATGACATGATCGCACTTATGTATCGCTATTTTTGGGATGATGTGATGATAGTTGTGTTGAATGCTGATGATGATGATGGTATGACGAGACTACTGTATGTCTATGATATGTGAGAATAGTGTATGTTTAATATGATGTGATGAAACTATTGTATATAATCTGTATAAATACATCACAAATACGTAGAGGGTGCAAATCTGTGGAAGCAGTAAAAGTTAGCAGTAGCGCTAGTAAATACTTACCAGTAGCGCGGCTTAGCAGCAGCGTGCCAATGAACAAGCGCTACTACTATAGTTAACAGTAGTGCTGGACTGGGAAGCGCTACTTCTAACTCTAATTAGGAGTAGCGCTGCCCATACCAAGTCTACTACTAGTGTTTAGCTGTAGCGCGATGGCAGTAACGCTTGGCCCAGCTCTACCGCTATGCATATTTCCAGTGCTAGTACTAGGGTTTTCCCTAGTAGTGATATCTTGATTATAACGGTCATACTGACTCTTCTGACGAGACTGAGCATCCTTCAGATTCTCATGAACAATGCAGACTTGATCTTTGGCATGTTGGATAATATCTGGACCGAAGAGTGAACGTTCCCCAATTTCTGACCAATCCAATGGAGTTCGACACCTTCGTCCATACAATAGCGCGAAAGGGGCCATCTTCAGACTAGCTTGATAGCTATTGTTGTAGCAGAACTCGCCATACGAGAGAGATTCCTCCCATTTCTTACCGAAAGAAATGACACAAGCTTGAAGCATGTCCTCCAGAATTTGGTTGACTTGTTCAACTTGACCCTGGGATTGAGGGTGAAATGTGGTGCTGAAGGATAGATGAGTCCTCATAGCCATTTGAAAAATTTCCCAGAATTTTCAAGTGAACAAGCTACCACGGTCCGAGCTGATTACCAACGGAATACCGTGAAGTGAAATAATTCTTAACATATAAAGATCTGCCAGTTGACTAGCATTAATTGTTTCTTTGATGGCCAGAAAATCTGCAACTTTGGACAGTGGGTCAATGACAACAAGAATAGCATCATTACCCTTGTGATATTTGGGAAAACCAGTGACAAAGTCCATTTCAACAAGGTCCCATTTCCAGTCACCAATAGAGATAGGCTGTAGAGTTCCAGCAGGCCTTTGATGTTCTTCTTTGATTCGCCAACAGATATCACATTCTGCCACATATCGTGCAATGTCTTGCTTCATATTTGGCCACCATAATCTTTGACGGATATCTTGGTACATCTTGGTACTGCCCGAATGTATAGACAGCGGGGTATCATGAGATTCTTTCATCACCCGTCCAGTCATTATGAGGTTTTCCTTTTTAATTGTGACGAATAGGCGACCTTTGAAGTACAAGGCTCAATCACGAGCCACAGAGAAGCAAGAGGGTTTACCCTCCGCAAGATAGCTTTTAATCTTGTCGACATCATCGTCAAAGCCTTGCATATTTTTTATGGAGGTTCAACTTACAGAATTCTTCTTGAAGACGATCATCAACCTTATGAACTTGGAGGTGGTTGCAGTATGACTTGCGACTCAAGGCATCAACCATTACGTTAGCCTTGCCGGGGGTATATACTATATACCACAATCAAAATATGACTTGTGCTTTATCCATCTGTGCTCACGAAGGTTCAGATCCGACTGAGTGAACAGGTACTTCAGACTTTGATGGTCGGTGTAAATCTCACAACGATTACCGAGAAGGTATTGCCGCAACTCTTTCAGTGAATTTACAACTGCAGCAAGTTCGAGATCATGAAGTGAATTGTTCTCTTCATGGGCACGCAGCTGACGTGGGGCATAATCAATCACTTTGCGATCTTGCATAAGGATACAACTTATTCCTTCACGAGAAGCATCACAATATATGAAAAAATCCCATTTTGTATCCGGAGGGGCAAGTACTGGAGCGGATGTCAGTTTGTACTTGAGTGCTTGGAAACTTTCCTGACATTTATAAGTCCACTTATACTTAACACCTTTGTGAAGCAGATTGGTTAAGGGCTTTGCAATCTTGGAGAAGTTCTCGACGAATCGACGGCAATAGCCGGCGAGTCCAAGAAAACTTCTGACTTGCTTGACATTCTTCAGGGGAGTCCAGTCAAGAATAGCTTGAACTCATTCGGGGTTGACTGCGATATCATCTTTGGAAATCATATGACCAAGGTATGTCACTTCATCCAACCAGAATTCGTATTTGTAATACTTCGCATAGAGTTTATGCTCCCGAAGCTTATCCAGTACAAGACGAAGATGTTCGGCATGTTCTTCTTTATTCTTAGAAAATACCAGAATATCATCCAGATATACCACGACGAACTTGTCGAGGTAGTCCATGAATATATAATTCATCAGTCGAGAGAAGGTTGCCGGAGCATTGGTTAAGCCGAAGGACATGATGGTGTACTCGTATGATCCATAGCGAGTAACAAAGGCGGTATTTGGGATATCCTCCTTGCGAACACGGATCTGGTGGTAACCGAACCTCAAGTCGAGCTTAGAGAAGACCGAGGAACCAGAAAGTTGATCATATCATTTATCCGAGGAAGGAGATAGTTGGTTTAAATAGTGGCTTGATTGATAGGACGATAGTCTTGAACCAAATGATTCGTTCCATCCTTCTTCTTAACAAAGAGAGAAGGCGCTCCCCAAGCAGAGGAACTAGGACGAATGAATCCCAAACGAAGCGAATTATCAATTTCTTGCTTAAGTTCAAGGAGTTCATGTCGTGGCATTTTATAAGGGCGCTTGGCGATAGGAGTGGTACCAGGTACCAAGTCGATGACAAACTCGACAACTAGAACACGGGAATCCCAGGAAGTTCTTCTGGAAAGACATCTGGGAATTCTCAGACAATTGGAATGTTTTCGATCCCTTCAAGAGGCGACACATTTAATGCATCCAAAGCATATAATTGTGCCTCAACATCTCGAACAAGACGAGCCTTGTAGCTTATTAACTCATCTTACGGGTGTAAGAGGTGGACGGTCTTGGTGGCACAAACGATCGATGCCGTATGAGCCTTTAGCCAGTCCATTCCCAGTATAAGGTCAATGTTGGATGATTTTAGTAAGATGGGGTTGGCAAGGAATTCTAATCCTTCAATTTCAACCGAAACATTGGGGCAAACCAAGGAGGGTCGACATTGGCCCACGGGGTGTCCACCACTATCGGGACATTCATCTCTTCGTACTTAATGCCATGCATGAATGCAAAACTTTCTGACATAAAGGAATGTGATGCTCGTGTATCGAACAATACATAAGTAGGTATTGAGTTAACGAGAAGTGTACCCATCCCGGTAGCAGGCTGGTCATGAGCTTGACCCATTTCGATGTTGTTAGCTTGACCACGAACATAAGCAGGTTTGGCATTGTTATTGTGGTGCTGGTTGTTGCCACTGGCAGTTGAGGGAAGTGCCATCTGATTGGAAGGCATATGTTCATGCCATCAGGGCAGCTTAGGAACATATACCACAAACTTTGAGAGTAATTAACACATGCTTGACAATAGAGCATGGGAGTCAAAAGCATAGGATACAACTTATCAGAAAAAGAAGACACAATTTACCAATGGCATTATGTATCACGGGAACAATATCACAAGAATTTTGGATGTAAGGGATGTCGTAGGATAATAACCCAACAATATGTCTGACAGTCCACAAAGGACCTCACGTGAGTATCGGTACTCAACCAGAGGGAGGCAAAATGCAATGCATCGTATTATAGAACATCTGAAAAATATCAATACTTAATTACCAAAGGAATTATGATTTCTAGGTTGGTGTATCAGAATCAGATGCTATGATCAAATACAAGTATGTTGAATAGACTCAGATGGACAATCAATCAAAGTTGATTTGCCGAGAACCGGCTCCTGTTTGGAAGGACGTCTAAGCCAGATAGATAATTTATAAGGATCAATTGATGATTGTATGCATTCACACAAAGGTTGAATCAACAAGATCACAGGAAAATCAGAACGGATTTTAATGAATGTTGCTAGACATATGGATTTAACCATAACACAAGCAGATGAGAAAGGTCATGAACAATAGGGTACTAAGGATTTCGGGAGATCGAATAGTAATTCGAGAGACTTGTGAAAGATATGAACAACTGAGGACAAATGAATCACCGATAACATAATTTGTCGTACCTTGTATAACAAGAACAACTAGAAAGAAAATATGAATGACATTGATATGTAGTCGTCCATAGGGGTTGACGGAGGAAGGGAAATCACAAAAGCGATGAGCATAAGTTCTCGACAGAACATCGGAGAATATCCTCGGAGTCTTCTGACGAATCAAGCCATCGTCTGGAATACGGGGATTTCCGGCAGGAAGTATTTACGAGAACGTAAAGTTAGAGTTAGCAAAATATTTAACCCGAAAGAGAAAAGAGATCAGAGCCCAGGGTATAGGAAAGGAGTAAAAGATACTAGTACCACCCGATTGAGATGTGGGCCCGTAAGCCACAACATCAAAGTTAGTAAGTTTTTTCAAATACTAGATTCAACTTCGGCCAAGGAGTTGGAAAGGGGGTACGTACAGGCAGTCGGCTCTGATACCAACTTATGACGCCCTTGATTTTATCGTATGCTAATCATACACGAAAATGCATATGACCAAGCTCAAGGACTCACGGGAAGATATCACAACACAACACTAGAAACAAATAAAATAAACAAGCTTCACATTACAAGCCAGGGGCCTCGAGGGCTAGAATACAAAAGCTCGAGAAACACACGAGTCAGTGGAAGCAACAAATATCTGAGTACAAACATTAAACATGGGGTGCCTTAGAGAAGGCTAGCACGAAGATACAACTATCGAACGAGTCGAGGCCTACTGCCTGGGAACCTCCTAACTACTCCTGATCTTCAGCGGCCTCCATGTAGTAGTAGTGCACCGTCGGGGTAGTAGGCGTCGTCGGCGGGATACTCCATCTCCTGGGCTCCATCATCTGGTCACAGCAATGGATCACAGGGAAAAGGGGGAGCAAAGCAATGGTGAGTACTCATCCAAAGTATTCGCAAGACTTATATCAGAACTACGGTAAGTATGCATCAGTATCAAAGGAAGGGGTTTATGTGGACTAACTGTAGCAATGGGAGAATAGAGAGATAAGGCTAGTCCTATCAAAGACTAGCATCTTTAGAGGTCTTGCAGCAACAGACGAGATTAGAACAGGGGTAACACAATAATAGTCATATTGTTGCATCAATTTTAATATGAGGTCACGCCCAAAGATGCTTCCTCGACTCCCTGCGAGGAAGCAATCCCGGGGCAAACAATCCAGTTAAGTAACCATAGTAGTTGTATAAGATCGGGGCAGAACTCCAAATCGTCCTGTAACCGTGGACACGGCTATCCGAATAGTTCACTTCTTCCCTGCAGGGGTGCACCACAGTTCCCAACACGCTTGATAAACTCTGGTAGTACATACTAGCCTGGGTCATGCCCGGCCTCGGAACATCAACACGTCGCAGCCCCACCTAAGCTCAACAGAGAGGCCAGCCCGCCGGTCTAAATTATTAGCACAAAGGGCTCGTGGGCCCACTTGCCCTTTGCTCTCCTACACGATGCGTGGGCGGCCGAGGTTAGTCCTAGCACCCCTTATAACAAGCGCGATGCATATCCAGACCACCCGCGAACACGTCGCTCCATTGCTGACGTCTGAAGAGATTCGGCTGATACCAAGACGTCGAGTACCCATAACTCCTCTCACGTAGAAGGTTAGTGTGAAAAGGTCTCCCGACCAACTCAGATCAAATACCCAAATCCATTAGCATTTTAATTAAACTCGAAAATGTGTGGCAAGGACCAGCATGCCCAACCACGCCTCGTCACATACACGCGGGAATCCACCCGCCAAACATTGTCCATCAATGTTCCCAGTAGCACGGTCAAGTAACGGTGTGGTTGTAACATCAGAGGGATCTGACGTACAACCCTCGATGGATGTCATAAGATGTAACCGTCAAGGTGGCCGGGGAGGAATCACCGTCGCTGGACCAGCTTGAAGGGTTGTACGACGGAGTCGTTATCGGAGGTGGGGCATGAGAAATCACCCTCCAAGAACCACCGCCGGTCAACTTCACTACAATGCTAACATCAGGGTACGTATCGAGAGGTCACCCTCGGTACCCGATAGTAGCCCTGCACCGTCGTACAACTAAGGGGGTGTAAGTGCGGTGTCGGGTCTTGGCTCGTCAATCAGTTGATCGAGACTAGACGGTAAAGCAGGGCAACTGGTCTACGGGTCAGAGGGGATGACTGAGCCACCTATACTAAGCAGTTTAAAGATGGTACTGAAAGTAGCAGTTCATCAAAATCGGGCTATGCATCAGATATAGGAGCTAACTACGACAGTAGCAAAATTCTAATGCAAGTAGGAGGGAGAAAGAAATGGGTGATATAGGGATGATAAAGGGGGTTTGCTTGCCTTGCTGCTCTGCGGCAAAGGGCTGGTCGTCAGAAGGGTAGATGTACCACGCAGTTGCGTTTGTCTCGGGGTCTACCGGTAAGAAGAGGGGGAAGAAACAATAAATATAAACATATATGCAAACACTAAGCATGACATGTCAAACCAGGGTTAGGCATGAGCTAACGCAATGCTATCCGTCATAGACGGGTCGGGAAAATATCACATGATATTTCCCGGGTTTGTGGCTACTACCGGTCGGACGAAAAACGGTGGAAAAGTTCCACGTTTGCTATGCTAGGGACGTGTGGAAGACGAATGGACCGCGTATCCGGGTTCGTCTCGCTTTGCTGATCAACTTTCATTTTCGAAATATTTTCATCGAAGCTACGATTTATTTTATATTAATTTTCAAGTTTTATTAATGTTAGGAATTAAACAGATTTAACTAATTCAGCTAATTAAATATGACATCAAGTGATGTCATCTTGACATCAACAGACAACACGGTTTCACTCGTCAAATATGACTAGTGGGACACATGTGTGTCGTAGGCACAATTATTATTAGGGTTAAATAATTATTGATTCAAGTTAATTAGTGGGGTGGGACCCAGCTGTCATACACTCCTTAGAATATTTTATTTATTTTAGCAACAAATTTAGCTAACAGTTTTAAGTAATTAATTTACCTAATCTTACACATTTAGAATTTGCTAAATACTTATATATCTATTATTATTATATAAAATCCTAATTATTCCAAAACAGTAATTACTGCTTAACTGATTAATTAATCCAATTAATTAATTTATTAACATTAAATATTTAGAAAACTAATTTTATTTTTATTTTTGCATTTTTTACGAGGGACCCCACCTGTAATTTGGTGGGAGTTGTGGGTCCCAAACATCATTTGGACAACACAACACAAACTTACACTAAAGGCACACGCAAGCTGTACACACACATTTACACGTACATTCATTTTATATTGCATACATATATTCATATACACATTCATACATACATATTTGCATATATACAAGCATATACTTTTATACACATGCATTTACACATACATATATATCTTCATACATGCATCTGGATGGGTTATTCATTTTTCCAAAAATCATGGGTATTCACTTTGCATGCAGGGCATACAAATACATTCGGTGAGCTCGTGTGCTTGGCGGCCGGAGCTATGGGGGAAAAGGGTGACCGGAGCCGCGGTGGCTCACCGTCATTGAAGAGGATGACGCGACCTGGTGTAAGGTGGCCTGCAAGGTGGAGAAGGTGACCGGTGGGGGTACGATGGATCCGGAGAGGGTCGGTGTCATGGTGGCTGGTGTCACCACCGGCGAGTGCAGGGTCGGGGCAGAGGTGACGGCTTCGGGGATGAGTCGGGGAGGGGCCGACAGGGGGGTGCGGCCGGCGGCGGTCGCTAGAGGTGGCCGGCCTGGCCGGGGCGCCGGCAGGGCATCCCCAACCTGTATCTCGCGAGAGAGGGAGCATGGAGTGAGGTCACTGTACCGGTAGCCGGTGCCAGCGATGGTGGCCACGGCAGCGCCGGTTGGGGTAGTGTGGAGAGCTGAGGGAGGGAGCGAGGAGATGGGGCGAGCCGAGCGAGGGCTGGCGAGGGAACGAAGGCAGCGAGCACTGGGCGAGCGAGGGAACGAGGGGGTGTTTCCCCTCGTTGAGAGAAGAAAACCTGGCGGTGGTTGGGAGGAGTGAGGAGTGGGAGGAGAATTATGTTAGGGTTTGGGAGTAGAAAAGGGGGTTAAATACCCCCGGGTATAGGTGGGCCGGGGGCTTATTTAGTTTTTTGTTTTGTTTTTATTTATTTATTTAATTATCTTTTAGCAGTTTCTGTTTTATTTATTTAGAGGCTCTAAAACTACTTTCAAAAATACCCGCGTCAATTTTGTAAAATCTTAGGGAATATTTGCAACCCATCCAACATTTTTATTTTCTGTTTTGCAGAACTTTTAGAATTCATTTTTAGTCAAATTAAATTTACAAAGGAATTGAACGGGGTTTGAATCAACGCAGTTTAACAATAGTAACCAAAGTGACGTGGCATCATTAGCATAGGATTAGTGTAGCTTACTTAGAGAGATCACTGTAGCAGAAGCTGAGGATATCATAGTTGCGTGCATCGTTCTTTCCCATTTCCATACTTGTTTCAATTAGGCCTGATTGAACGTATGCACACAAAAAAACCAACATCTACATGTTGATTTGTTGCCTGCATGTCCTCTTCCTGCATCGTAGCGATGCCTCTATGCAACGCGTTTGGTTGCTCACATTGTATGTGGTCACACGAGTGCACGTTTTTTGGTTACATACGAGCATATACTTGTGCTCACCTTGTACCCTACTTGTTGAGCTTACCAATACCACTACACCTTACACACATTCACACTGAGCACACCAACGCCATAACACAACAATGACGATGAACTGGACGAAGATGATGAAGTTCGCCAACTGCAACATTGGTGCATGAATGCTCTCACACATACCTGGAGTAAGTATCTTCTACCGCCTGCCTACTCTTAAACCCTCCTATGTGGTTGTTGTTGCCGTACCCTAAAACTTGTTTGTTGCAAGCTTCCCATGAACTGGAAACCCCTGGAACCCTACCTTCAAACACCACATACCACTTGCACTGGCACAAGAGCAATAATTTCAAGCAACAAGCATTGCAACACACAAACAACATCACTGAAGAACTCTAGGAGCAAGCAATGGACCAGAAGAGCATTAGTAAGCATGCATGATCATAGTAAGTTTAACCTACACTATTTTGATGTCATCCTACCACCACATCCAAAAGAGGGTGTATTCTTACCAACGCATGTTCGTGATCACCGCGAGCATCACCATGAGGGGTTAGTATATATCACCTCACCAAAATATACAGACCATAAGATTGTTTTTATGCCCTAACTACATGAAATATACGTCATCATCGTCATCGTCGTCCTTACCGCCATCGCCATCGAGGATCATGCACGCCATTGCCACCAGCAGAAGCAACACCAGTCGTAGTGCTTGCCCAGCCAGGTCCTTGGCTAGAGAACCCTGTGGTCTAGTCCCAAGGCAACAAACCGAACGCCCTGGGCTTTGTTGTCTAGCAGGTAGCTGAGAGCCTGTTGGGGCTGGAGGGAGAAAATCAAAAAACTTCCTACGAAACACCAAGATCAATCTAGGAGATGCTAGCAACGAGCAAGAGGGTAGAGCATCTTCATACCTTTGAGATTGCTAAGGAAGCGTTACTATGAACGCTGGTGATGAAGTCATACTCGTAGCGATCCAGATTGCGATAGATCAGATCCTAAGCGCCGAACAACGGCGCCTCCACGTTCAACACACGTGCAACCCAGTGATGTCTCCTCTACCTTGAACCATCAAGGGGAGAGGGGAAGTTGATGGGGGACTCCGGCAGCACGATGGCGTGGTACCGGTGGAGCTATGTGGTTCTCCGGCGGGGCTTCGCCAAGCACCGTGGAGGAGGAGGAAGAGGGAGGGCATGGCTGCGCCGAGAGGTGGAGGTTTCGGTGTGTGCCCAGCCCCCAAAACCCTCCAATATTTATAGGAGGAGGGGGAGGGCTGGCCGGACACCCTAGGAACCCCTAGGTGGTGCGGCGGCCACCCTTGATGGAGGGGCGGTGGCCCAAGGGGGAGGCTTGCCTCCCAAGTCGGTGGGAGGTGGCCCCCTTGCCCTAGGGTTCCTAGCCCTAGAAGCCTTGGGCCCTTGGCCGGTAGAGCCAGCCCACCTAGGTGGCTGGTTCCCACCTTATTTTGGCCCATGTGGCCCTCCGGGGCTGGGGGCCCATCCCGATGGACCCCCGGAACCCTTCCGGTGGTCCCGATACAATACTGATGACCCCGAAACATTTTTGGTGGTAAAATCTCCACTTCCTATATATAAATCTTTACCTACGAACCATTACAGAGCTCATCGTGACATCCAGCATATCATGTGCGACTTCGAACAACTTTTGGTAACCACATACTATTCTCATTACAACTCTAGGGACATCGAGCCTTAAGTGTGTAGAATCTACGGGTTCAGAAACCATGCAGACATGACCGAGATACCTCTCCGGTCAATAACCAACAACAGGATCTAGATATCCATGCTGGCTCCCACCTCTTTGCCGTCGGCCACCTCTTTGCCGTCTGCTGACGCATGGCAAAGGACCCAGAGGCGGATGGCAAAGAGCACCCAGACGGCAAAGGGGCGCCACCCCACCCACCTCTTTGTCGTGTGCCTCCCAGCTTCTGCAGACGGCAAAGGGGGGCTCCCCCTAACGGCACCCAGCCCCCACCCCCGCTCCCCTAACGGCACGCTCCACCCCTGCTCCCCTCGATCACCTGCCTCTCTCGCGCACGCCCTGCCCACTCCAGCGCCGCCGCCACCACCACCTGAGCTGGTCCGGCCCACCGCCCCCGCCCACGACCGGAGCTCCCCGCTCTCCTCCTCCCCGCAAAGGGCACCACCCCCACGGCCGGAGCTCGCCCTCCCCTCCTCCCCGCACACGTCCTCCCCACGCCCCTCCTCCCCGCCGCCCAGGGCCGGAGCTCGCCCTCCCCTCCTCCCACTACCCTCCTCCCACTGCAGGTAAGTTTTTTTTCTTCTTTTTTCTTTATTTCCTGTTTTTTCTTTTAAACTAGTAGCCTTGCACGTGCACGAACGTCTCTATAAGACACATCTTATGATTCAGTTAAATGACACTTTTGATTTTACATACACAATAGATAGTATATAGTATAGACATATAGTGTGTCATTTATTTAGGCTTCACATCTCATGTTTAGGCTTCACATGATTCTTTTTATTTTCAAAAATATGCCTGAATGACTATGAACACACAATGATCGAGCCGCCGTACTCGTAAATCAGCGCTAATCATCATGGAGAGAAAAGTACAGACAGTAATATCACTAAAAAATCGAAACCAAGTTGAGCAAAACATTTGGTAATGTGGTGTTCCAATTGTCAGGAGAGAATCTCTGGTGTACTTTTATGTTCAAAAGAATCATTTTCATCATCTACCATCTTAACCTTTGTAGACCAAGCACTAGGATTAGCTCATCTCGCGTCAAACAGAATAAACCATTATCATCGTCTAGCATCATAGATGGTAGTTCCAATATATATTTTCCAATGAAGTCTAGCCTGGAAACGATCAACTACATCAGAATATCCTACTCTTACTAACCAAGATCAGAATATCGTCCAAACCAACATCTTAACTTCTCAATGGTGAAAATAAAAGAGAAATATGGACAAATTCAAGCATGAAGAAACTGGACTACATAATAAAGACGTCCAAGTTAGTAGTACCTATGAAGAGATGGCTGAAAATATTAAGAGGTTGTCACAATGAAAAATATGAGAGATAATAAATAAAAAAGAAAGGTTGCAGCAACAGCATTAGAAAAAGTAAATAGAGAAGAAAACAATAGATAGAAAAAAAACTTAGAAGAAAATAAGAGAATAATAAACTAGAAGAAAAAGGAAGAAGAAGAAGAAGAAGAAGAAGAAAGAGGAAAGGAGGAGAAAGATAAAAGAAAGAAGAAGAAGAGGAGGAGGAGGAGGAGAAAGAAGAAGAAGAATAATAATATGTTGATCAAGAAGAAGAAGAAGAAGAGGACAGAGGAGAAGAAGAAAGAAAAGGACCCCGACCCCCCACCCCCGGCCCACGACCCCCGACGCCCGACGCCACCAACCCCCGACCCTCGACCCACGACCTCCGACGCCACTGAGACCCGACTCCCGACCCCCGACGCCCGACACCACTGACCCCCGACCCTCGACTCCCGACCACCGACTCCACTAACCCCCGACCCCCGATGCCCGACGCCATTGACCCTCGACTACGGAAGCCACTGACCCTCGACCGTCGACCCCCGACGCCCGACGCCACTGACCCTCGACTCCCTACGCCACTGACCCTCGACCCCCGACCCCCGACGCTCCTGACCTTCGACCCCCGGCCCCCTACCCCCGACCCCCGACACCATTGACCCCCAACCCCCGACCCCCGACACCTCTTCGGTCTCTTGTTGACCAAAGAGACCCCAACCCCCGACGCTAGTGATCCTCGACGCCCGACAACACTAACCCCCGACCACCGACACAACTAACCCCCGACCGTCGACGCCACCGACACCCGACACCACCGACCATCGACGCCACCGACACCCGACACCAACGACCATCGACGCCACTAAGCCGACGGGGTCTTAATTTTGTAAATTATGAGTTACGTCACATATTTTCCGATTATGTTAATTATAAAAACATCATATTGGTGTTGATCGGGTTAATTTCAATGTGCAGTTGTTCGACGACCTCCACATGCGTTGGACGAGCTCCGCCCTTGCGTTTGTAGGTGAGCACAAATGACTTCTCCGCCTACCCCCTTAATTTGCTCTGTCCCGGTCTTGGTGCCAATGAAACTTGCTAGCTATAGGTTTCTTCAATCATGAGTATGTGTGACCAGTATGCGTCTCCCGTTCGAGAGGGCGACATCTATAAATATGCATTTCCTTGCATATTTATAACCACCATCCTTTCCAATTGTCCAACATTATCCATGGACAGCCCGAGTATTTGTAGATTGGGTTTGTTTTCCCGTATGTTGTGCTCCGGATCCGATGCGGAATTTCGTCAGTGCCTCCCCTGTTGTTCTCCGGGTACACATCCTCTCTGCTTATTTCCGAGACGTGTATCAGGAGAACAGCGGGGAGGTGCTGCCAAAATTCCGCGTCGCATCTGGAGCAGAGCATGGGAAAACGAACCCAGTCTACACATACTCGGGTGGGATTAGGACCTATCTTTACCTATTAGCGTGTAGGTTGCATGGACGTAATAAAACTGACAAACTTGATTAGCGTATGAATATAGATGATGAATTATATATTTATTTCTTGTGCCCCCATCGGTAGCTAGGCAACATGAGTGATCGTGCTTGGATGTACACTGGTCACCCTAGTCAGAAAGACATGACCCATGAATGGTTAACAAAAACCAGGGGGTTTGTGAGAGCCGCATTTGCAAATGGCCAGCATAAAACATGGTGCCCAACTGTGACAACATGGTGCCCAACTGTGACAACTGGAAAAATCACACAGAGTTTGAAATGGGTAAACACCTGCAGAAGTGGGGTTTTACGCCTAATTATACGGTGTGGACTTTTCATGGTGAGTCTGACCAACGTGCCAGAGCTGAGGTGATTCGTCGTCGCACCGACGAGCATGGTACCGGGATTGAGGACATGGTGCAAGACTTTGATGATGCTCGTGATTCGGACGATGAGATGGAGGAATCTGCAAAGGCCTTATATGAAATGCTGGAGTCTTCAAAACGTCCTCTCCACGAGAAGACTGAGCTTTGTCAGCTGGATGCCATCGCGCAAGTAATGGCTCTGAAGGCTCAATTCAACCTAGGCAGAGAATACTACGACGCGATGATGATGATATTTGGACGCTTTCTACCCAAAGGCCATGTACAGCCTGCAAACCTGTACCAGTCAGAGAAAATCCTCCATGTACTTAAGATGCCCTATGAGAAGATACATGCCTGTGAGAATGGATGTGCCTTATTTAGGCTTGAGTATGCGGCCTTAAACTATTGCCCCATTTGCAATTCTTCCAGGTATATTGTGGTAGACAATGGCATGGGTGAGAAGAATCAGACCAAAATCCCCATTAGTGTTCTTCGATATCTGCCAATCGTACCAAGACTTCAACGTCTTTTCATGGTCGAAGAGACGGCGAGACAGATGACATGGCACAAATTGGGCAAAAGAACCAAACTAGATGCGGATGGGAACAAGATGCTGGTACACACTTCAGATGGTTTTGCGTGGAGGCACTTCGATGCATTACATAAGGATAAATCGGAAGATCCAAGGCAACCTAGAGTTGCCATCAGCACGGATGGGTTCAATGTGTATGGTATGACGGCAGCACAATACAGTTGTTGGCCTGTATTTGTCATTCCACTAAATTTCCCACCCGGAGAGATTATGAAAAGAAAGAACATTTTCGTGACGTTGATAATTCCAGGGCCCAACTATCCGGGGAAGAATATGAATGTGTACATGCAGCCGCGTAAGGATGAGTTGCAAGAAGCCTTGGATAATGGGATCAAGACCTACGACGCGGCTACCAAAACAAATTTCAAAATGCATGTGTGGTAGATGTACTCGACGCATGTTTATCCGGCGTTTGCGCTATTCGCTGGCTGGTGTGTGCATGGAAGGTTCCCGTGCACCACATGCAAGGCAGCTCTTCAGTTCTGTTGGTTGCAGGCTGGTCGCAAGTATTCTTGCTTCGACATGCATAGACAATTCCTGGATCCTGGCCATAAGTTCAGAAAAGACAAGAAGAATTTCAACAAAGGTAGAGTTGTCAAAAACACTGCACCAGCCGCGTTGACAGGCGAACAGACCCTTGATTAGTTAAACGCTCTCGAGCTTGATCCTTTGCGTCCAGGATACTTCAAAGGGTATAACACGGAACACGCCTGGACTCACAACAAGGGTATCTCCCTTACTTCAAAGACCTCCTTTGCCCACACAACATTGACGTGATGCACACTGAAAAGAATATTGCGGAGGCCATTTTTGGTACATTGTTCAGCATAGAGGGGAAGTCAAAAGATAATCCTAAGGCTAGAATCGACCTGGAGGCTCTATGTGATAGACTGTTGCAAAACTTGCGACAACGGAAAGGAAAGCAAAGCATAGCGAAGCCAAAGGCATGGTTCAATCTTGAAAGGACAGCTATGAGGGAAATGCTATTGTGGGTGAAAATGTGGTAGATGTTCCCCGATGGGTATGCTGCGAATCTAAAGAGGGGAGAGAGTCTTGAGAAATTGAAAATATTTGGGCTCAAGAGTCATGATTAACACATATGGATTGAGCGGGTAATGCCGGTGATGTTGCGTGGCTTTATCCATAAGGATGAATGGCTAGTACTGGCAGAGCTGAGCTATTTCTTCCGTTCTCTTTGTGCGAAAGAACTATCGCCTGGCGTGCTAGATGAAATGGAGGAGTTGGCGCCGGAGTTGATCTGCAACTTAGAAAAGATCTTTCCACCGGGCTTCTTTAATCCAATGCAACATTTGATTTTGCATCTCCCGACCGAGGCAAGAATGGGGGGCCCGTTGAAAATCGATGGTGCTACTCAACTTAGAGGATGCAGAAGACGCTTCGAGCTAAGTGTAAAAATAAACGTAGAATTGAAGCATCGATGGCCGAGGCGTTCATTACTGAGGAGGCGGCAAACTTCGTGACAGCACACTACGAAGCCAAAAATCATCATTTGCATAACCTGAAGCCTCGGTACAATGATGGCGATCGAGAAAAAGTTCGATCCAACCTCAGCCTATTCAAAGGTAATTAAGCTCTCACCATCCGGTGCTTCGAAAGGGAAATCGTTGGATGTTGAAGAATGGCGGACCATTTCATTGTATATCTTCACCAACCTAACAGAAGTGCGGCCGTACATCGAGTAAGTTCTCGGTAATTTATTGTTCAGCAACTTCTAATTGCTTTGAACTACTCTTATTCCCGGATATTTGATATAGTCGATATGTCGCCAAATTCCCGGATGGAGCGGTCATCGAAAAGGATTCCTTCGAAGAGTATGTGCTTCTCGCAAAGCATGGAGGCGACTATCCCGGTTTCATCTCTTGGTTCAAACAAAGGGTAATTAATTATCATTAAGGGCCCATTTGATTTATTGGTCTAATTTGCGGTTAATGCATCCATTCTTTCGTATTAAACTTGTAGGCTGATGCAGAGTCTATGGACGCCGAGTTGAGACAAGTCACTAATGGTTTTGACAAACACAACATCAACGGGTATCACTTTCGTACCTTTGGCAAAGAGCTATCTATACCCGACCTAAAGACTACAAATTGTTCTGTCTCTGCTATCGGCGAAGGAGACACCGAGTATTATGGAAGAGTTGAAGCAATTTATGAACTTCTATTCTATGGTGAAAACCCACCGACCGTCGTAGTCTTCAAATGTTATTGGTTTGAGCCGAGGGAGAGTAGAAGGACACATGAACATATAGGACTAGTCGAAATCAACCAAAACACCCACTTAGATGTTCCCGATGTCTATATTACGGCTCAACAGGCGACACAAGTTTTCTATCTACTGTGGGCCTGCCAAACTGATCCAAATCTCAAAGGTTGGGATGTCGTTTATGAAGTGCCACCACATTTTAGACCACCAACCCTCAATGAAGAGGATTACGAACCTCACATTAACCCAGACACATATGAAGGAGAATTCTTCCAAGAAACACGTATGTCCAAGAAACGTTTCAAGAACCGCTCTACTTCACCCCAGAACATTGAAGTCGACAGCGACAGTGAATCCGTCTTAACCCCTGATCCCGAACAGGAAGAGCTGGAAGAAGAAGAGGTTACTACTGCGGATGACCTATCACTTCTTGACCGATTACATAATGGTGGCCTTCCACATGTTCTTCATGATAGTGATGATGATGATGCATTTATTGATGATAGTGATGCTCATGATGCATTTATTGACCCCGAAGCATATATAGACGAGGACGATTGTTATTAGTTCATGTCAGGTATTCAACTATTATACTATGTATTAATTTTGAGTTCATGTTAGGTATTCAATTTTTATTAGTCATGTTGGTATTTATGACGATGATACACTTAAATTATATACATTTTATTACTCCTGTTGGTATTTATGTTGTACTAATTTCATTTACTCTTTGTCATGACAGGTGTTGAAAGATGGTGGGAAAGGATCGAAAGCACTCCGCGACTGCTTCTTCGTCGGCGGGTTATGGGATGGGTATTTCCATTCCTGCCTCGCCTCTTCGGAGAGTGTTGCTCTCTACTTTGCAAGGAGCGCCCCCCGTGAGAGGAGGTTGACCCCCCGAGAAGCCGAGAGGCACTAAAGGTACACGTTGTATTCATGTTGGTATTTATGTTGTACTCATGTTGTATGCATATTGGTATTTATATACATTTTATTACTCATGTTGGTATTTATGTTGTACTAAAGGTACACGTGGCCGCGGGAAAGGTAGGGCTACACGGTCTCTTCCACCACCCCAAGCTGATTCACCTGAGCACAGGACTTCTAGGGTGGATTCGTCTGAGGTGGAGGCTACAGGGTCTCCGGTTCACGAGCCTCGGGTCGACGAGCCTCAGGTCGACGAGCCTTCGACCCACGAGACTCGTGTCCCAGAGGCTTCCTTCTAGGCGACTCCGGAGCAAAGCAGGGATGAGGGTACGTCCCAAGAGACCCAGTGGGATACCTGGCCTGAGGTAAGTGGCCATGCTGGTAGCGACGAGGAGTTGGGTGAGGGGGCTACCGTCTACCAGCGTGGTAGTTCGGGGCTCCCGCTCGTGCCAGCGACCCCATAGCAGAGGTGGTCGATTAGGCCAAATGGGGACAAGTAAGTTAATTTAACATTTATTTAACCTTTTGCCTTCGCGTTTTCTCAAATATCTAATGTTTTGGCTTTAATTTGTCATACTGTAGGGGTTGGATTGTTGCCAAGGGTGTCCGCAAGCCCAACAGCATCCTTGGTGTTCTTTGCCGTCAAAACTTACCAGGGTTTGTTACATTGCCCGGTCGGGAGCGAGAGGTAGGAATGACCTGGGAGCACTACTTGGGTGCCCCGGCCCCGCCGGAGGTGGAGATCGACGGTGTTTTGTGTGACACGAGGGCGGACATGGTGATCCGAAAGTTCTCGGTAATTTCTCTTTCACACAATTATAAATCAACCATAGCTATTTATTGTACTAATCGGTGTTGTCTCGTTTGTAGACCTACTACAGGTGTGAGGAGGGATACGAGGAGGACGCGGCAAAGGTTATCGAAACCGAATGTCGCCGCCTACTTCAAAACTTTCGGCACGAGGCTCGGGTGCAGGCTGTTCGAGACTACTATGCCACGCGGCGTATTGGGCTTGACAAGACGAAGTGCCGTGATGCTAAGATGGAGAAGGAGCATTACATGAAGGTAATTACATATTATTAAGGCTTTGTAGTTAGTTTCCTTGATTTGGTTCTTACGCGCTCAAATTTCTCTTTATTAACTTAGGTGCCCCCGAGATGGTGTGTGGATAAGATGGATTGTTGGGAGGCCTTGGTGGATCAGTGGTGCTCCGAAACGTGGGAGGCCAGCCACAACAACGCCAAGGAGAGGCGTGGCAAAATGGTTGGCGTGCCACACCATCAAGGGAGCGTCAACTTAATCCAATTTGGCGAGAACTGGGTATGTGGTTTGCTTCATGCCTCATGCAATTCATTCTTAATGCTATCTTGAGCCCTTTACCAATACAATTTTCCTCTCTCTCTCTTTTAGGCGCGTCACAATAAGACGGAGGCACCACAGATGTACGACCTGTATGCGATGGCCCATACTGCCTCGTACAAGAAGGTCAAGGCATTCTCTGAGTCTGACCTCGAGTATCCAGAAAACTTCACCAACATCTCCTCCCACGACAAGCTCGTGAAGTACAGAGATCACGGGAAGGCGAGGAAAGGGGAGGACTTTAACCCGAGCGAGGGGCCTATTGATCCAGAGCTGGTGATGATAGCTGGCAACGGGAGGCCCCATGGCTCGATCGCCATTGGAGACGGCCTTATACGTTGTCCTAGCTCTCTCCGACAGATAAAGGCATGCCAAACGAGCTCTTGTCCGGAGATAACACGTCGTCCACAGCCAGTCAAGCTCGCCATCGAGGTTAGTTTAATGGACTCAACTATCTTTCCGCATTATGTTGTGCGTTGGAACCAATATGATTACATTGCTAACACTTAACGGGGAGGTTGCAATATATGCCGTCCCAGTTAATTTGCCGTCTACCCCCTCATGGCAAAAATTCTTTGCCGTCCGCTTTGGGAAAGCAGACGGCAAAGAACCTCTTCACCGATTTTTTTTACCGTCTACTTTGCCGTCAGCTGATCGACGGCAAAGCCTTTGCCGTCCGTGGTTGCACCCTTTGCCGTCCGCTTTGGCATATGGCAAATTTCTGAATTTCAGTAGTGAATGAGGAGTCTCGATCTATCTCTATGATCTTGATGCCTAATATGTAAGCATCTTCTCTCAGGTACTTCATTGAAAAACACCTATTCAAGTAGGCCTTTATGCTTTCCAAAAGTTCTATATCATTTCCTATCAACAATATGTTGTCGACATATAAAAATGAGAAATGCTACCGAGCTCCCACTCACTTTCTTGTAAATGTAGGCTTCTGTGTAAGTCTGCATAAACCCCAAACGCTTTAATCACCTCATTAAAGCGAATGTTCCAACTCCGAGATGCTTCCTTAAGGAAACCATTAAGAAATGCCGTTTTGACGTCCATTTGCAGATCTCATAATCACAAAATGCGGCAATTGCTAACGTGATTCGGACGGACTTCAGCATGGCTACGAGTGAGAAAGTCTCATCGTAGTCAACTCCTTGAATTTGTCGATAACCCTTAGCGACAAGCCAAGCCTTATAGACAGTTACATTACATTCCGCGTCAGTCTTCTTCTTAAAGATCCATTTATTTTCTATGGCTTGCCGATCATCGGGCAAGTCCACCAAAGTACATACTTTGTTCTCATACATGGATCCTATCTCGGATTTCATGGCGTCAAGCCATTTGTTCGAATCCTAGCACGCCATCGCTTCTTCATAGTTCGATGGTTCACCGTTGTCCAACAACATGATTTCCAGGACTAGGTTGCCGTACCACTTTGGTGCAGAACATATCCTTGTGGACCTTCAACCCATAGAAGGTAACGGTTGCCATAGTCCATAGGTGGTGCTATCGTACGTCCACGTTAGTGGAGACTTCAACCCATAGAGGGTAACGGTTACCACAGTCCATGGAGGGCTCCACCCACAAGGGGTCCACAAAGAAACGGCCTTGTCTATTCCACCATGGCTTACGTCCACGAAGGACTAGCCTCACTCACAGTAGTTCTTCAAGAAGAGGGCAGTCTCCTTGCCCACACAAACTTTCTTGGTTTAACTCCACAACACGAAGTAGGAGGCTCCCAAGCGACACCTAACCAATCTAGGAGCCACCACCCTCCAAAAGGTAATAGATGCGGTAGAACAATGAAATCCTTGAACTTGTGCTTCAAAAGATAGTCTCCTCAACACTCAGACACTCTCTCACAGATTTGGCATGGGTAGGAGAGACTGATTTTGTGGAAAGCAAATTGGGAGGCTAGAGATCAAGTGTCAAATGGTTGGATTGGAATCTCTTGATCTCAACACATGAGTAGGTGGCTCTCTCTAAAAAATAATGGATATGGCAAGTGTATCTGTGTTCTGCGTGTTTCCTCTCCGAATGAGAGGTAGGTGTTGGGGTATATATAGGCATCCACCAAAATCCAACCATTAGAACATTATTTCCCAACTCGGTGACACCACAATGTTAATCTTGATGGTACCGAGTTGCACTAAATGTGGCAACTTTGTATTCTCGGTGAAACCGATATATGAATCTCGGTGGTACCGAAACAATGACCTAGACCAGATTCTAAATTTTGGCGAGACCAATTTCAAACTCGGAATTTCCGATTTTGAAATAAGAGACACCGACAACTTGGTCACTGATCTCGGTGGTACCGAGTGGAATGGTGGTGGTACCGAGATGGTGGATTTGGCTTAGGATCTGTCTAAGTGTAAAATCAGTATGGCCAAGTGGAAAATGTTGGTGGCACCGATTTTGCTGGCTTATCTTGGGACAAATATATTTTGTGCGAGAATGGCTGAGTACTTTTGGTGGCTCTCTCTAAGCACTTGAGCAGTGATACGTCTCCATCGTATCTAGTTTTCCAAACTCTTTTGCCCTTGTTTTGGACTCTAATTTGCATGATTTGAATGGAACTAACCTGGACTGACGCTGTTTTCAGCAGAATTGCCTTGGTGTTATTTTTGTGCAGAAATCAAAGTTCTCCAAACATCCTGAAAATCTACGGGGAGCTGTTTTGGAAAATATAAAAAATATCTACGCCAAGATCCACCTCAGGGGGTGGGCCAGTGGGCCACAAGCCCTGGCTCCGCCACCACCCCCCTAGTGGCGATGTGCAGGCTTGTGGGGCCCACACAGCTCTGCCGCCCCCGATCTTAGGTCTATAAGATCCCTTTCGTCCTAGAAAAAATAGAAGAGAAGTTTTCATCGCGTTTTCGATACGGAGGCGCCGCCAGCACCTGTTCCTCATCTGGAGGGCAGATCTGGAGTCCGTCTTGTGCTCCAGAGAGGGGAAATCGTCACCATCGTCATCGTCAACCTTCCTCCCTCTCCAATTCCATGAAGCTCTTCGTCGTTCGTGAGTAATCTATTTGTAGGCCCGTTGGGCGGTGTTGAGTAGGATGAGATCTATCATGTAATCGAGTTAGTTTTGATGGGGATTGATCCCTAGTATCCACTATGTTCTGAGATTGATGTTGCTACTACTTTAACATGCTTAATGCTTGTCACTAGGGCCCGAGTGCCATGATTTCAGATCTGAAATTATTATGTTGTCACCAATATATATGTGTTTTAGATCCGATCTTGCAAGTTGTAGTTACCTACTATGTGTTATGATCCAGCAACCCCAGAGTGACAATAACCGGAACCACTCCCGGTGATGACCATAGTTTGAGGAGTTCATGTGTTCACCAAGTGCTAATGCGTTGGTCCGGTTTTTTTATTAAAAGGAGAACCTTAATAGCCCATAGTTTCCTTTTGGACCCTGCTGCCACGGGAGGGACGGACAATAGATGGCATGCAAGTTCTTTTCCCTAAGCACGTATGACGACTCACGGAATGCATGCCTACATCACATTGACGAACGGGAGCTAACCACATATCTCTCCGTGTTATAGTTGTTGCATGATGAATATCATCCAAACAAGTCACCCAGCCATTGCCTACGAGTTTGTCCTACTGCTGTTACTTGTCTTGCTCTACTGCTACTGCTGTTACTTGTCTTGCTCTGCTGCTGCTGCTAATACTCTTGCTACTGCTGTTACTTGTTTTGCTCTACTGCTGCTGCTACTGTTGCTATTACTATCGCTTGCTACTGTTTCTACTTGCTATTGCTGTCACTACTGTTGTTCCTTGCCGTTGCTATTGCTCGTTACACTGCTGCTACCTGCTACATTCTTGATCGCTGGTTGCTGATGGGAACTGACAATTTCCATCAACGAGGCAACTTGGCGCCATTGATACAATCATTAGGAATAGTCTGCCGTCAATAGATCGTTTCTGACACCATTGTTATCACACTACTTTGCTGTTACTACTTTGCTTGCAGATACTAATCTTACTGGTGTGGTTGAATCTGACAAATTCAGCAGCTAATACTCGAGAGTATTCTCTCACCTCCTGTATGGCGTACCAACAAATTTGGGTCGAATACTCTACCCTCGAAAACTGCTGCGAACCCACGCGCTGGTGGGCCATTAACAACATTCTTCTAGTTTCGTTGCCGAGGAGTGCTAGCATCACTCTTCTGGTGCCGTTGCAGGGGAAGGTTTGTTGTCATCAGCATTTGTCTAGCCATCGCCAGAGATTGCAATCAAGCAGCCAATTCATCATAACACCTCACCCCATTTTAATACTATTGTCTTTCCAATGACTCAAAGTAATTTGTCACAAATGTAAAATGTAGAGTCTTCTTGCTTGAAGCTTGAGCCAATCCTATTCCTTCCTTGCATCGAGGGGCTTCCCCTCACAATCCATTGGCCAATGCTCTCTATGGACTATACTTGAAATATACTAGGTAAAAGTGTTAGTCCATGAGACAATTTATGTTATCATGAATTATCAAAACCATCAAGGGAGCATATGTGCTTTCATCCGGCTCGTGAGCACACCCCAAACACGCGCCACATCATCAAGGCCACGGGGTGTACCTCTCACATGACGACCAGACACAGGAAGGCAAACACGCGCCGTCGCGACAGGGCGCTCCTCCATGGGGCTTCCCTGAGGCCTCATGAACCCTCGGGGCCTCGCGAGGCGGACCTTGCACCTCAGGAGCGTCGGTGCCCACACGGGCCTTGTGCCTCAGGAGTCTCTGTACTCGCACTCGGGGGCTGGATCCAAGCTTGGCAGAGAATGCTGGGGCGAAGTTCACTTTCAATTCAAAATAGCATTCGATTTGAACTTCAAAGAAAGTAACCCTTCTTACATGCCCTGCGGGGCCAGCATGTTGCATTACTCGAAAGAAAAAACGAAATAAGGAAAAGAAGGACGGGCCCTCTAAGCACCATGGCGGGTGACCCCGACGTCGGCAGTGAGCGTGCCAGTCAGAGTCCGTCTCCTCCTTCACATGGGCGCCCGGGGAGCCATCAGAGTTACTTTCACCCCTGCTGCCACCGGAGAAGGAGCTACTGCCGCTGTCGTCGATGTCGAAAGGGTCGCTGCTGCTGTCCTCCATGCAGTAGTCCAGGCGTCCGCCGGCGCTCCCGAAGCCCTTCACGAAGAGTGTGGTGGCCCCTTCGAACTTAAAGTGGAGGACGTACCCATCCCGCAAGCCTTGAGCGAGGGTGAATGACTTCCACCCACGCCTCAAGAACAAGAAGCTGAGGGACTTGAAGTCTCGCACTACCCAGCTCGGCCTGTTGCAACACCTGTCCATTGCAGCCACCGGTCCAAGGGCGCAATCTCCTCCATCTCCTCCGCGAAGAAGTCCGGGAGTCGGAGCGAGGTGCAGGGCCACCCGCACGACGAACTCACGAGATGCATCGGTAGAGTGACTTCACGACTTAGGGGCTCGGGCACATGTGCCGCCGTGTCGGCTTCATCCGTGGCCGCCCGGTCTACCTCGCCCACTACGCCTGTGGACTGCACCCCTCTCGCGCATGCTCAGGCTGCCACGGGCCGCCTGCGAGGGGCGCCCGCGTCCCCCGGGAGGCGCATGGAGCGCAGCAACATGCCCATGGGGAAGGCCCCTTTCCTCCGCCGTTCGTCGCACACACGCTCCCTGATACGTCTCCAACGTATCTATAATTTTTGATGGTTTCATGCTATCATCTTGTCAAACTTTGGATATTTTTTATGCCTTTTATATCTTATTTGGGACTAATTTATTAACTCAATGCCAAGTGCCAGTTCCTGTTTTTTCCGTGTTTTTGACCCTTTTCAGAGGAAGATTTGAAACGGAGTCCAAACGGAATAAAATCCCTGAAAAGATTTTTTCCGAAACAGAAGAATATCGGGAGACTTGAGAACCAAGGCAGGGGGTCCCCAGGGACCCCACAAGCCCCCTAGCCCCGGCCAGGGGGAGGCCGGGCCTCCCTGGCTTGTGGGCCCCCTGGACCTCCTCTGCCCTAGGTTTTGCGCCTATATATTGCCTAAAATCCCAGAAAAATCAAGAGATCATCGAAAGTACTTTTTCGCCGCCGCAAGCTTCTGTCTCCGCAAGATCCCATCTGGGGCACGTTCTGGTGCCCTGCCGGAGGGGGATTCAGATATGGAGGGCTTCTTCATCAACACCATGATCTCTCCGATGATGCGTGAATAGTTCACCATAGACCTACGGGTCCATAGCTAGTATCTAGATGGCTTCTTCTCTTTCTTCGATCATCAATACAAAGTTCTTCATGATCTTCATGGAGATCTATCCGATGTAATCTTCTTTTGCAGTGTGTTTGTCGAGATCCAATGAATTGTGGATTTATGATCAAATTATCTATGAATCTTATTTGAGTTTCTTCTGATCTCTCTTATGCATGATTTCATATCCTTGTAATTCTCTTCGAGTTGTGGGTTTTGTTTGGCCAACTAGATCTATGATTCTTGCAATGGGAGAAGTTCTTGGTTTTGGGTTCATACTATGCGGTGACCTCACCCAGTGACAGAAGGGGTAGCAAGGCATGCATCATGTTGTTTCCATCAAGGGTAAAAAGATGGGGTTTTCATCATTGGTTTGAGATTATCCCTCTACATCATGTCATCTTGCTTAAGGCGTTACTCTATTTGTCATGAACTCAATACACTAGATGCATGCTGGATAGTGGTCGATGTGTGGAGTAATAGTAGTAGATGCAGAAAGTATCGGTCTACTTGTCTCGGATGTGATGCCTATATGTATGATCATTGCCTTAGATATCGTCATGACTTTGCGTGGTTCTATCAATTGCTCGACAGTAATTTGTTTACCCACCGTGATATTTTCTATTTTGAGAGAACCCTCTAGTGAACACTATGGCCCCCGGGTCTACTCCACACCATATTTTCAGCCTTACACTTTTTCTTATTTTCACTTTCCGCCTTCAGATCTCACTTTGCAATCAATCTCTTTGTGTTTGTGCAACCCCTTTATAGCGTTAGGTGCAAGCTCTTTGTGTTTGTGCAGGTACTCTAGACTTGACGAGATTCTCCTACTGGATTGATACCTTGGTTCTAAACTGAGGGAAATACTTACTGCTCCTGTGCTGCATCACCCTTTCCTCTTCAATGGAAAAACCAACGCAAGCAAGTCTCCTTCAACGTGTCAATTTCTGGCGCTGTTGTTTGAGAAGTAGCAGAAGGATTTCTGGCGCCGTTGTCGGGGAGGATCAAGTCAAGAAATCATCCAAGTAAGTGTCACAAACTCATCTCTTGCATTTACTTTGTTTGCCAGTTGCCTCTCGCTTTCCTCTCCCCCACTTCACCAATTTGCCTTCTTCGTTTGCCTTTTTCGTTCGCCTTTTTGTTCGCCCTTTTCTCTCGCCTGCTCTTTGTTCGCTTGTGTGGGATAGTCTACCTGTCCTCATGGCTAGATCCACCACTTCTAACGATACTCCCGAGAATGAAGTTCTCAGTTTCAAACAAATTGAGGGAGAAAACTTAAAGGACGCTTGGTATAGGATTTGCAATGCTCAGAGTAGATCTACTCATAAGCAATCTACTACCGTCCTACTTCGCAGCTTTTATGTGGGTATTTCTCCTTGGAATAGGTACATTCTTTACACCATCGTAGGTGGAAATTTCTTGGGTAGCCATACCATTGATTCATACGGAGCTGTAATAAATTTGTTAGGCACACCCCCACACATGGTTAATGGAACTACCTTAACTCTGGAACATGTGATGCGTAGGCTGGATGTCATTGGAAATAAAGTTGCTACGATCGAGCTTATTGAGAATTTGGATAGAAAGATCCACAATCAAATCACTCAGTATGGATCCAAGGTAGGAATGGTTTTGAAAAATTTAAAGGAGAAGGAACCCATAGTTAACGAAAACCTAGGTCATGATTCCACTAGGATTGGCAAACTAGAGGATGTTATAACCAACTTGGGGTCCGCTTTTGCTGTTGTGCAAAATACTCCAATTTTTTCCCACAATAAGGTCACCAAGTCTGTTTTTGTTCCCAAAAATAGTGGTGAATCATCTAGCAAGAAAGATGAACACCTTAAGATGATAAGTGATCACGCTACTTATGATTTGAGCACCAAAGACGATGATACGTGATTCTATCGCCTTATGCCTAGCTAAGGGCGTTAAACAATAGCGCTTGTTGGGAGGCAACCCAATCAATTTATCTTTTTTATTTATGTTTTTTTGCATCCACACCATCATAATTCTGTTGAGATTGTGTTTTTTGTGTTTCTTTTTGTGTTTGAGCCAAGCAAAACCTTTATGACTAGTCTTTGTGAGGGTTGTTTGATCCTGCTGGAAAAAGACAGAAACTTTTCGCTCACGAGATTATTTTTCATTTTTATTCATAAAGATATTTTGAGTTGATTCATTTTGCTGCTGGTTGATATGCCTTTTGCCCAGGCAGTCGTAATGTTTCAGAATTTTGGAGGTAACAGAAGTATACGAAGTATACAGATTGCTACAGACTGGTCTGTTTTTGACAGATTCTATTTTTGTTGAGTTGGTTGCTTGTTTTGATGAAACTATGGATAGTATCGGCGGGTACTAGCCATGGAAAAGTGAGAATACAGTAGCCCAACACCAATATAAATAGAATTCAAGTTTTCTACAGTACCTAAGGAGGTGGTAGTTTGTTTTCTTGTGCTAATGTTATCACGAGTTTCTGTTTAAGTTTTGTGTTGTGAAGTTTTCAAGTTTTGGGTGATGTTCTCATGGACAAAGAGATAAGGAGTGGAAAGCGATCAAGCTTGGGGATGCCCAAGGCATCCCAAGCCAAATTCAAGGACACCAAAAAGCCTAAGCTTGGGGATGCCCCGGGAAGGAATCCCCTCTTTCGTCTTCAATCCATCGGTAACATTACTTGGAGCTATATTTTTATTCACCACATGATATGTGTGTTTTCTTGGAGCGTCTTATATCTTAGGAGTCTTTTCTTTTTGTTGTGTCACAATCATGCTTGCTGCACACCTTTAGAGAGAGACATGCACTGATCATGATTTTGCGAGAATGCTCATCGTGCTTCACTTGTATCTTTTGAGCTAGATATTTTGCTCTATGTGCTTCACTTAGATCTTTTAGAGCACGGCGGTGCGTGACTTGGTAGTTGGCTTATGCTATGAAAGTAGTCCCAAAGGTGATAGGTACCCAAAGAGGATACAAAAACCTCCATCTTCATGTGCATTGAGTAGAAAGAGAAGTCTTGATTCTTCTCAATTAATTTTCACACATGGATTTGGTAATATTAAGAGTTATGTTAGTAGGGTGTTGTGAATCTAGAAATACTTGTGTTGAAGTTAGTGATTTCCGTAGCATGCATGTATGGTGAACCGCTATTTTAGGAAGTTGGAGCATAATTAACCTATTGATTGTCATCCTTTGTGTTGAGGTCGGGATCGCGCGATGGTTAACATCTACCAACCCTTCCCCTAGGAGTATGCGTTTAGCACTTTGTTTCGATTACTAATAAAAACTTTCGCAACAAGTATGTGAGTTCTTCATGACTAATGTGAGTCCATGGTATGGATGCACTTTCACCTTCCACCATTGCTAGCCTCTCTAGTACCGCGCAATTCTCGCCGGTGCACAAACCCACCATATGTCTTCCTCAAAACAGCCACCATACCTACCTACTATGGCATTTTCATAGCCATTCTGAGATATATTACCATGCAACTCCCACCGTTCCGTCTCATGACTTATGCCGTCACTCTCTTATTGCCATTGCATGATCGTAAGATATCTAGCGTGATGTTTCAACGTCATACGCCAAGCTAGATCGTTGCACATCGCGGTACACCGCCGGAGGCATTTCCTATAGAGTCATCATCATTTTGAGCTTTGAGCTGTGAGTAAATAAAAGTGTGATGACCATCATTATTAGAGCATTGTCCCATGTTAGGAAATAAAATAAAAATAGGCCAAAGAGCCCCCCAAAAAAGAAGAGGCCAAGAGCCCAAATAAAAAAAAAGAGGAGAGAAAAAGAGAGAAGGGACAATGCTACTATGTTTTTCCACACTTGTGCTTCATAATAGCACCATGTTCTTCATGATTGAGAGCTTCTTGCTTTGTCACTACAATATGCTAGTGGGAATCTCCAGTGTATAACTTGGGTTGTATATTCCAACGATGGGCTTCCCCAAATTGCCCTAGGTCTTCGTGAGGAAGCAAGTTGGATGCCCACCCACTAGTTCTCCTTTTGAGCTTTCACATACTTGTAGCTCTAGTGCATCTCCTGTATGGAAATCCCTACTCATTTACATTGATATATATTAATAGGCATCTCCATAACCCTTTGATATGCTGAGTTAATGTGACCATCTCCTCCTTTTTGTCTCACAACCACCACCACACTCTATTCCACCTATAGTGCTATATCCATGGCTCACGCTCATGTATTGCGTGAAGTTATAAAAAGTTTGAGAAAGTAAGAGTGCGAAAACAATTACTTGGCCAATATCGGGGTTGTGCATGATTTACATTAGTTGTGTGAGGATGATGGAGCATAGCGAGACTATACGATTTTGTAGGGATAACTTTCTTTGTCCTTGTTATTTTGAAAGTTCATGATTACCTTGCTAGTTTGCGGGAAGTATTATTGTTTTCATGTCAATACTGAACTATTGTTTTGAATCTTACGGATCTGAACATTCATGTCACATGAAAGAAGTTGCAAAGGACAACTATGCTAGGTAGCATTCAACATCAAAAATTCAGTCTTTATCACTTCCCTACTCGAGGACGAGCAGGAGTTAAGCTTGGGGATGCTTCATATGTCTCCAACGTATCTATAGTCTTTTATGGTTTCATGCTATTATCTTGTCAAACTTTGGATGTTTTGTATGCCTTTTATATCTTTTTTGGGACGAACTTATTAACTCAGTGCCAAGTGCCAGTTCCTGTTTTTTCCATGTTTTTGACCCTTTTCACAGGAAGATTTGAAACGGAGTCCAAATGGAATAAATTCCGCGAAAAGATTTTTTCCAAAACAGAAGAAGATCGGGAGACTTGAGAACCAAGGTAGGGGGTCCCCAAGGACCCCACAAGCCCCCTAGATGTTGTTTGAGAAGTAGCACTCCCCTCTTTCCTACCGTCTCCCTTTCAACCATGAGGGACCTCTTCGCTGGCGCCATCACTACAGTGATGATAAGTAGAGATGGAAGGCAAGGGTGAGAAGGTAGGGGCAGGAGGTCCCTCCCCCTCGCCCTTATATGGGGCCTCCGAGCGGGCTGTTAGTCTACGCTGCCTCCCACGTACCCCAGAGGCAGAATATTAACAGGAGAAATAATGGTCGCATGTTGCGCGTCGGCTTTATGTCTGCATAGTGTGAGCACTGAGGCGACGTGGGAAGCGGGATCACCCAGCGCCCGCCGCTCGCCACATGTCCCACATGACTCTTCGGCGGGGAAGCCCCGCACCGTTTCGTTCCCCATTGCAGGATAAAACGCATCAAGTGTGCTTCCGCGGGCTAATCCTTGGGCCCAAGGCCAAGGGAAGCCTAGTGGTGCCGGTTATGACCTCGCAGTATGCGCCGTGGCTTGGGGATCAGCCCACCAATATGTCGTGCAGGAGAGGTCCTCATGGGAGCACCAGCCTCGCGAGGCTTGTGCCCGCAACCGACGTCGAGGATTTCGGGGCACCCCAGTGGAGCGGTGGCGAGAGCCGCTCCAGGGGCTTCTGGGAAGAACGACCAAGGTAGCGCAGAGGGGCAACCTAGCCAGGGAAGGGAAAGTATTAAGGAGCACTCCAGGGCTAGCCCCCCTCCGAGGCCCCGTTGCCCG
This sequence comes from Hordeum vulgare subsp. vulgare, assembly GCF_904849725.1. NCBI lineage: Eukaryota > Viridiplantae > Streptophyta > Magnoliopsida > Poales > Poaceae > Hordeum > Hordeum vulgare. Next base: position 378,260,261 of record NC_058519.1, read on the forward strand.
TTTGGAAAGGACCGTCGGTGCACAACACTGCTCGATCGCCCAACACGAACTAAGGAAACGCACGAGGTGCGCCAAAAGGTCTCGCGAGGGGGACAGGTACACGCCAAGCATGATAGTCGAACAACACTAAAAAAGCTATATTACATAACATCTAACACCCTTTCTTGAAGCCGAGAAATTCTGAATGCAACAGGAAAAGCAAAGTCTAGGCGGAAGAGAACTGCCATCGTTGTGGCCCTGGAGGCCCCAGCACCGGGGCTGCCGCTTCCCTAAGGGGGCTCTGCTCGGATGAACAACTCCACCAGGGACTCCACGTGCTCACGCACCTCGTCCCTGAAGGGGGTCCCGAAGATCCGGGGCACCGACTCTATCACACGGGGGAGATCGAATGCGGGATCACAACGGCGTAGGTTCGAGAAGACCCGCGTCAACGTGCTACCTAGGAGGTCGCGCGTGTTGGACTCAATGTCGCCGTCCACGTTCGAGACGCCCGACTCTAGCGCCTCCAACACCTTGAGGAAAAAGTTGAGGTAGCCCCCGTCACCATGCGCGGGAGGCAGTGGCGGGGCGTCCTCGACGAAACCATGCAAAGCGTCGTTCTCGCGTAGGGCAAACTATAGGAAGTGCTTAGTGCGTTGCGCCACCATCATCCGCACGTGCGCCGCGTCATCCTTGGCCGCCTGCACGACATTGGCAACTTCTTCAACTTGGGACTGGAGCGCGGCCAACTCCTTCTTAGCGCCCACCTCGTCCCTGAGGCGACCAGGAGAGCGGCCTGAGGGTCTCGCATCTGGGCCCTGAGCACGCCCGTCTCCACTTGAAGTGTGTTGCACGTGAGTTGGAGGCGATCCTCCTGTCACGTGGGCTCGCTACAATTCAGGTCCGCCTCGTGCCCGGCGCCTCGTGGGGCAGGCATGGCGATATGTGGGTCCCACGGGACCCCACGTGCCTGGTGCCCATCGTTCCCGGTGCCCTTCGTGCCCGGCCATCGCTCCAGCGCGAGCCGCGGGTCCCACAGGCCTTGCTTGGCCACGCAAGGAGGTAGAGGCCTCCCGAGAAGGTGACGCCCGAGAGGATGCCCTTGGAGATCTCACGCGGCCCTCGGGCACCCTGGAAGGTCTGGTGATCAGGGTTCGTGGGGCTAAGCATGACACACAAGAAGAAGCAACGGGAACGGTGTACTTACTCGTCGCTGGCGGCCAAACACCGCCACGGCAGGGCCAACCGTGGCTCCAAAGGCCCCGCACGATTCTCGTCACTGGAAGCATCCCTTCCGGCCTCCATGGGAAGGGAGGAGGAAGAAAGGAGGCGGCGTTCGTGCGGGAATGGTTGAGGGGCACAGGAGCAGGATGAAGGAAGAAGCCATGTGATGGCATCCCTCGGGGGCTGCCGTTTTATAGCCGCGATCAGGGCCCCCTAGTATTCATGGGGATGGTGGTGACGTACGCCCGTCGTGGGCCACGTGCCACGATTGGCCGTGGGCGGTTTTTCCATGCGTCTCATCGTTTCCCAACCGGTTATCGTGCAGAAAGGACGACACAAGAGGGAGGCATTGATCAGGAGCAATGATGGCCGACGCTGAGCATAGCCTGCCACTACTGGAATCACAGAATTTGCCATGTACTGGTTCTTTGCCATCTGTTAGCTGATGGCAAATACCCTCTTTGCCATCAGCTAGCAGAAACCAGACGGCAAAGAGAAGATTGATGGGAAAGATACTCTTTGCCATCAGTCTGCTCTTTGCCGTGTGCCAGCTGACGGAAAGAGTTTTCAGGCAGACGACAAAGAGCATGGGGCGGCCCACCCCGCACCCCCTCTCTCCCCCTAACAACCTCTCTCTTTGCCGTATGCCTTGTACCTCTTTGTTGTCGGGGGGCAGACGACAAATAGGATAGCGCCCTAACGACCATCGCCCCCACCCCCACACCCCTCTCTCCCCTAACGATCGTCGCCCCCACCCCCACCTCTCTCCCGTACCGGATCTCTCTCTCACCCCCAAAAACCCCACCGCTGCCGAAGCTCACCCCTTCTCCGCCATCGTGCCCTCCTCCTCCCTGCGCCCCCTCCTCCACCACCACCCCCTCCTCGACCATTGCTCCCTCCTCCTCCCCGGGACCTCCTCCTCCACCACCGCCGCCGGAGCTCACCCCTTCTACACCATCGCGCCCTCCTCCTCCCTGCGCCCCCGCCTCCACCATTGCCACCTCCTCCACCACCGCGCCCTCCTCCTCCCCGGGACCTCCTCCACCACCACCACCGCCGGAGCACCGGCTCCTCCCCGCGCCCCTCGTCCTCTACGGTCGTGCTCCCAGCGCCGTCCTCATCGCCCGGCCGCCCCCACCGGTGAGTCCTTAATTTTTCCCTTCTTCGGTTAATTTGTTAATTAGGTTAGTTAGGTTAGTTGTTAATTACCTACTGTTAATTAGGTTAGTTGTTAGTGGTTACCTACTATTAATTAGGTTAGTTAGGTTAGTTGTTATTTTTTAGTGGCAATTAGGTTAGTTGTTAGTGGTAATTACCTATTGTTAATTAGGTTAGTTAGGTTAGTTGTTAATTACCTACTATTAGTTAGGTTAGTTGTTAGGTTAGTAGTTGCCCGTGTAGAGCCCTCCGGCCACAGCCTATGCTCGCACTAGCCACAATGTTAGGAAATGTCAGTGAGCTTGTCACGCACCTGCCATGGCAACGACGCCATCGAGATCAAGAGCTGCAACAACGATGCTGCTGCAACCACCCCCATGAGGTCGGTGCAGAAACATTACTGTTGTGACCAGCCCCATGAGGCACCGGTGATATTCCACTGCAGCATCGAGGATACTACAACAGCTCGGCAAGGCTCCACTTGAGGCACCGGTGGCACCGGTGGGGAAGAATAATTGAGTGGATGAGCTTTGTTCCATGAGATGAGGCAAAGGAGGTTGAACAATTCCCACGCCGACCACCATCGCATCTATAACCACAAGAACACCGATGGATCGCGAAGGATCAACGGTGGGTGGCTTGCATTAGACCATGGTGCAGACGTGAAAACAGATCGCAAGAGTAGTTGTCCTCATCACTGGAAGTGTCATGAGTGGGGTGGTTTGCATCAGCTCGTGCGCGTATGGTGAGCTGATCTGCATCTATGGAGCATGGGCGCTGGCCAGCCTGGGCTACAGCAAGGCTATCTTTCTCGCACAAATGGTGTGACGAGCTCTGCTCTTTTATGGTGAGAAAGGAACGGAAGAATGGGTGGATCATGGGGGAAGAATCAGAGAAGGATGAGTGGTTGGAGAGAGAGGAAGAAAGGATAAAGGTTTGTTGAGGGATGAGCTACGTGGGGTTAGGTACGAGATGACCAAGACGTGAGACAAGGACGCGTGGCATGCCAGCAACACGGCTGATTTCTTCCAGTAATCAACTGACTGATTTTAAGTGTTTTCCTAGTAGATAAGGGAAGAAGAATAAGAAGAAGAAGAGGAGGAGGAGGAGAAAAAGAAGAAGAAGAAAACGAGGAGAGAGGAGAAGAATGAAGAAGAGGAAAAAGGAAAAGAAGGAAGAAGAAGAAGAAGAAGAAGAAGAAGACAAGAACAAGAAGAAGAAGAGAAGAAGAAGAAGAAGAAGAAGAAGAAGAAGAAGAAGAAGAAGAAGAAGAAGAAGTAGAAGAAGAAAGGGAAGGAAGAAGAAGAAGAAACGGAAGAAGAGGAAAAAAAGAAGAAAACGAAACCCTGACACCATGACACCCGACATGATGCCCCTAAACCCCAACACGACGCCCCGACATGACATCTCGACGACACCACGACACGAAATATATTTTTTATGGAACCCTAGATGACATCTATATAGGTCATATATTTGTGTTAGGTCATATATTTTTCAATTTTATTAATGAACACAAAATATTTGTGTTCATCGGGTGGATTTACATGTGACAGTTGTCTGGTCGCTGTGAGGTGTGTTGTGCCAAGACCTCCCAGTGCGTTCTACGAGCACCGCCCATGCATTCGTGGGTGAGTACAAATGTCATCTCCTCCTCGCCCTTCATTTGGTGTGGGTCGGTCTTCGGACGAAACTTGCTAGATATAGGTAATTAAATTAAGTAATCAGTATGCGTGACCAGTATGTGTCTCCCGTTCGAAAGGGTTACAGTTATAAATATGCATGCATTTGCATATATTTATAACCGCGATTATTCAGAATTATCCAACGTTATCCATAGACAGGCCAAATATGTGTAGATTGGGTTCGTTTTCCCATATGCTTTGTTCTGAAGCTGATGCATAATTTCGTCAGTACCTCGCTGTTGTTCTCCGGATACACATCCTCTCTGTTTATTGCGTAGACGTGTATTAGGAGAACAACGGGGAGGTGTTGCCAAAATTTTGTGTTGGATCCGGAGCAGAGCATGGGAAAACGAACCCAATCTACACATACTCGGGTGGGACGAGGACCTATCTTTACATATTAGCGTGTAGGTTGCATGGGTGTAATAAAACTGGTGAACTTGATTAACTGATGAATATACATGCTGAATTATATATAAATATATTTCTTGTGTGTTTAGTACCTAGGCAAGATGACTGATCGTGCGTGTATGTACACCAGTCACCCTAGTCAGAAAGAGATGACGAAATAATGGTTTCTAAAACCAAGGAGTTTGTGAAAGCCGCATTTGCAAATGGCTAGGAAACAAACTGGTGGCCTTGTCCTAGATGCGACAACTATAAAAGGAGGACATAGGCTGTAATGATTAAACACCTGCAGAGGAGGGGTTTTAAGCCTAATTATATGGTGACTCTATACAACGCACCAGAGCATGGTACGGGGATCGAAGACATGGTGCAAGACTTCGATGATGCTCGGGATTCAGAAGATGAGATGTAGGAATCCGCAAAGGCCTTCTATGAAATATTGGAATCTTCAAAACATCCTCCCCACGAGCACACTGAGCTTTGTCAGCTGGATGCCATTGTACAAGTAATGGTTGTGACGGCCTAGTTCAACTTGGGAAGAGAATGCTACGATACGATGATGACACTATTTGGACGCTTTCTACCCAAAGGACATGTCATGCCTGCAAACCTGTACCAGTCGGATAAAATACTTTGTGTACTAAAGATGCCCTATGAGAAGATAGATGCCTGTGAGAATGGATGTGCCTTATTTGGGAAGGAGTATGCACACTTGGACTATTATGCCATTTGCAAGTCTTGCAGGTATCTTGTGGTAGACAACGGTATGGGTGAGAAGAGGCAGACCAAAATTGCAGTTAATGTTCTTTGGTATATGCCAATCATACCAAGGCTTCAACGTATTTTCATGGTCGAAGAGAAAACGAGACAAATGACATGGCACAAATTGGGCAAAATAACCAAACTAGATGCGGATGGGAATAAGATGGCGGTACACACATCAGATGGGGAAGCGTGGAAAGAGTTCGATAGATTGCATCAGGATAAAGCGGCAGATTCAAGGAATCCTCGAGTCTATGTTGACACGGATGGTTTTAATCCCTTCTGCATGACGGCAACCCAATACAGTTGTTGGCCTGTATTTATCATTCCACTCAATCTCCCCCCGGGAAGATTATGTAAAGAAATAACATATTTGTGACTTTGATAATTCCAGGGCCCAATTATCCGGGGAAGAATATGAATGTGTACATGCAACCGCTTAAGGATGAATTGCAAGAAGCTTCGGATAATGGGTTCAAGACATACGATGCCGCTAGAAAAGGAAACTTCACAATGCATGTGTGGTGCATGTACTCTATGCATGACTTGCCGGCGTATGCGCTATTCTCTGGATGGTGTGTGCATGGAAGGTTCTCGTGCCCCACACGCAAGGTAGATCTTCAGTTTCATTGGTTGCAGGAGGGTCGGAAGTATTGTTTCTTTGACTTGCATAGACAGTTCCTCGATCCTGACCATCAGTTCAGAAAAGACAAGAAGAACTTTACGAAAGGTAAATTTGTAAAAAACTTTGCACCACCTGTGTTGACAGGCCAACAGATCGTGTATGAGTTAAACACCCTCGATCCTCATCCAGAGCGTTCAGGGTATTTCAAGGGGTATAATTCAAACACGCTTGGACTCACAAGCCATGCTTGTGGGATCTGCCTTATTTCAAAGACCTCCTTCTTCCACACAATATCGACATGATGCACACTGGAAAGAATATCAGAGAGGCTATTTTTGGTACATTGTTCAACATAGATGGGAAGACAAAGGATAATACCAAGCCTAAAGTTGGTCAAGAGACGCTATGTCATAGACCGTAACAAAACATGCGAGGAAGCAAAGGAAAGTAGAAGTGGTCGAAGCCAAAGGCCTCGTTCAATCTTGGAAGGCCAACTACGAGGGAAATTATCTTGTGGGTCAAAATGCATTTGATGTTCCCCGATGGGTATGCAGCGAATCTAAAGTGCGGAGGGAGTCTTGAAAAATTAATAATCTTTGGTCTCAAGAGTCATGATTGGCACATATGGCTTGCGCGGGTAATGTCGGTGATGTTACGTGGCTTTATTCCTGTGGATGAATGCCTAGTACTGGCGGAGCTGACCTATTTCTTCTGTGTTCTTTGTGCCAAAGAATTGTCGCCTGGCATGGTAGATGACATGGGTGAGTTTGCACCGGCGTTGTTGTGCGAGTTAAAGAAGATCTTTCCGCAGGGATTCTTGAATCCAATGCAGCATTTGATTTTACATCTACCGACCAAGGCAAGATTGGGTGGGCCCGTGCAAAATTGTTGGTGCTATTCAACTGAGGGGATGCAGAAGACACTTCGAGCTAAATGTAAAAATAAGCGTAGAATTGAATCATCGATGGTTGAGGCATTTATTACTGAGGAGGTGGCAAACTTTGTGACAGCAAACTACGAAGCCAAAAATCATCATTTCCTGAATCTGAAGCCTCGGTACAATGATGCAGACCTAAAAAGTTGAATCCAACCTCAGCCTATTCAAAGGGAAGCTCACACCAAACGGTGCTTCGAAACCAATAACGTTGGATGTCGAAGAATGGCGGAACATTTCGGTGTATATCTTCAACAACCTAATAGAAGTGCGGTCGTACATCGAGTAAGTTCTCGGCACATTTTTCCGTAACTTCTAATTCTTTGAACTTCTCTTATTCCTGGATATTCCATACAACCGATACGTCACCAAATTCTCGGATGGAGCGGTGATCCAAAATGATTTCGTCGAAGAGTTTGAGCTTCCAGCAAAGCATGGAGGCGGCTATCCCGGTTTCATCTCTTGGTTCAAACAAACGGTGATTATCAATAATGGACCATTTCATTTCTTGGTCTAACTTGCGGCTAATGCAACAATCATTTTGTATTAAACTTTTAGGCTAATTCAGAGTCTATGGACGCTGAATTGAGACAAGCCGCTAATGGTTTTGACTATAAGGTCCGTTCATTTGAGAAATACAGCATCAACGGGTATCTATTTCGTACCTTTGGCAAAGAGCTATCTATGCCCAATCGGAAATCTACAAATTGTTGTGGCTTTGCTATTGGCGAAGGTGGTATCGATTAATATGGAAGAGTTGAAGCAATTTATGAACTTCAATTCTATGGTGAAAACCCACCGAACGTCGTAGTCTTCAAATGTTATTGGTTCCAGCGGAAGGAGACTAGAAGGACTCGTGAACATATAGGACTAGTCGAAATCAATCCAAACACCCATTTAGACGTTCCCAATGTCTATATTACGGCTCAACAGGCGACCCAAGTTTTCTATCTACCGTGGGCATGCCAAACTGATAAGAATTTGGAAGGTTGGTATGTTGTTTATGAAGTGCCTCCATGTGTTAGACCACCTCCCCCAAATGAACAGGATTATGAACCTCACATTAACCCAGACACATATGATGGAGAATTCTTCCAAGAAACACGTCTTTCCAAGAAACATTTCAAGAACCGTCGTGCTTCACTCCAGAACATGGAAGTAGACAACGATAATGAATCTGACTTCACCCTTAAGCCGGAACCAGGAGAGCTGGAACTAGAAGAGGTTACTGCTGCGGATGACCTGCCAATGCTTGACCGATTACAGAAATACCTTCCACAACTTCATGTCGTTGAAACCGATAAGCACGTCATTCGTTAAGACATGCGTGATAGTGATGATGATGATGCAATTATTGATGATGATTATTAGTTTGTAAGATTCCCAACTTAAATTATATATGTACATATTATTATTCATGTCACTTATTCAATTTTTTTATGTTGTACTAATTTCTTTCAATATTTATCATGGCAGATCAACACGTGTTGAAAGCTGGTGGGCGCGGGTCCAGATCGCTCGACGGGTTCTTCTTTGGCGGCCCGCACGAGGGGTGGCACTTCCATTCCACCCCTATCTCTCCGTAGAGCCTTGGCAGGCAGTCTGGCGACACCACCCGCGGGTGCTTCTTCGTCGGCGGCATTGCCCACTAGGAGAGGTTCTGGTCGGGTAGGGAAGAAGGGGAAGGGTACAATGAGAGGTGGTGGCTGCAGAAGATGTAGGAGGAATGTTGCGCCGTCCTTGCCACCACCACCAGCTCATTCACCCGAGCACAAGACTACTATGGTGGACCCATTTGCTGAGGAAGCTAGGGGGACTCCGGTCCAGGAGCCTCGGGTGGACGGGCATTCGGCCCATGAGACTCCGGTCCAGGATCAGCCTCGGGTCGAGCTGCGTTCGGCCCACGAGACTCCGGTTCCTGAGGCTACGTCCCAGGAGACTACTGCCACACAGGCTTCGGCCGACGTGGAGACGTCCGGATGTGGTGCCTGGTCGGATCAGACCGAGGTGCCGGATTTGACCGAGGGTCCGGGTGGCTATTTTGTTGATGGCAGGGATGAGTCTACGGATAGTGAGGGAGGCGTGCAAGTGGACGGGGCCACCGTGTACGAGTGTGGTAGTACACGTCTCCAGGTCGTGTCGTCTACCCATGAGCAGAGGCCGGTGATTAAGCCTGAAGGGGATAGGTAAGTACATTTACTATTTTTTAAGCTTTTGCCTTCAAGTTTCTTGAAATATCTAATGCGTTGACCTTCTCATACTGCAGGGAATGGAAACACCCTGTTGGAGTCCGCAAGCTGAACACCGTCCTTGTTGTGCTTTGCCGAACAAATTTCTCGGGGTTTGTCACGTTGCGTGGTGACGGTCAGGTTCCTACACTAGGATTTACCTGGGAGCACTACGAGACTGCGCAGGCCCCGCTGGAGGAGATTATAGATGGTGTCTTCTGCCACACGAGGGCCGAGATGGTGATCAACAGATTTTGTGTAAATAATCCTTTTACACAATCTAAAATTAATAAGATACCTAATATTGTACTAATCGGTGTTGTCTCATTTGATTGCAGATCTTCTATAGGTGTTAGGAGGGATATGAGGAGGAGGCGGCCAAGGTTCTCGAGGCCCAGTGTAAGCGGTTATTATAGAACTTACGCCACGTGGCTCAACTGTAGGCTATTCGAGACTACTACGCCACGCGTGGTATTAAGAAGCAGAAGAAGGAGTTCTGCGGAAAGTATCTGAAGAAGGGGCAGTACATGAAGGTAATTACCTATTCTTAAGGCCTTGTACGTAGTTTTCTTGATTTGATTCATAGGCATAGCGCTCAAAATTCTTTCTAATAACTTATAGGTGCTCCCGAGATGATGTCCGGATAAGTTGTATTGTTCGGAGGTGTTGGTGGATGAGTGGTGCACAGGCAACTGGCGAGCCGTCCATGACAATGCGAAGGATCGGCATAGCCAAATGGTTGGTGTGCCACACCATCAAGGCAGCGCCAACTTACTTTATTTCGGACGAAACTGGGTATGTGGTTTGCTTCATTATTCATGCAATTCATTCTTCATGCTAGCTTGAGCCCCTTACTAATACTTTGTTCCTCTCTTTTAGGCGCATCACAATAAGACGGAGATGCTAGAGTTGTACGACCTTTATGGCATGGCCCATACTGCCTCCTACAAGAAGGCGAAGACATTCTCTGAGTCTGGCTTGGATGATCCAAAGAACTTCACCAACATCTCATCCCACCACAAGCTCGTGAAATACAGGGACGTGGGGAAGGCTTGGAAACGGGAGGACTGTAACCCGAACTAGGAACCTTTGGATCCAGAGCTGGTGATGGTATCTGGTGGCGGGAGGCCCCATGGCTCGATAGCCATTGGAGATGGGCTAATATGTTGTCCACTCACTCTCCCGGATATCAAGGCGCACCAGTCGAGTTCCTGTCCTGAGATAGTGCCTCGTCCATGGCCAATCGATCTTGCCATCGAGGTTAGTTGTATGGACTCAGAAAACTTTCATCCATTTCATCGTGTGTGTGGCCATCGATCATTACTGTGGCAACGAGGAATGGTGTTGCAGGTTGCTCTTCAGAAAGAGAGAGCGACAAACGAGGGTGCTCTTGAGAAAGAGAGATTAGCAAGCCAGGCTTCTCTTTAGGCTGCTCTTGAGGAGAGGGACCAGACCACAACTTGGTTCATTGAGGAGGAGAGGGCCCGGAATGAGGTGGGTCACCTGGCCATGTACGAGCTAATTGTGGTAAGTTTCTTTTTCACATTAGCCAAATCATGTGTGTAATCTCTGTTTCATTACTAACTAATACGACCGACTCTTCAAAACCAAATGTGCAGTCTATGTGCGAGAAGACCGGTCAAGACCCTCCGCCGATGCCCGTCTTCTCTAGTATTAACAATTAACAATTGAGTCTATGTTTCATTTCAATCGTCATTATAAAATAGTATTAACAATTGAGTATCATCATGCTAACTCAGACATCGCAAGACCCATCTCGATGGCAACCGTCCTCGAAATGAAGCCGCCGTGAGCAACCCTGGTGCTTCTCCTCCTTGATGACCACGAAGGTAAGTTTTCTCTAGTTCATTTATGACATAATTAGCTAGTTTAGCTCGAAAAAGACATACTTAGCTAATTTAGCTCCAAAACGACATAGTTAGCTAGTTTAGCTCCGAAAAGGCATACTTAGCTAATTTACCTCCAAAATGACATTATTGGCCAATTTAGCTCAAAAAAGACATACTTAGCTAATTTAGCTCCAAGAAGAGGAGAAGAAATAGGAAAAATGAAAAGAAGGAGGAAGAGAAGAAGAAGAGAAGAAGAAGGAGAAGGAGGAGAAGAAGGAGAAGGAGTCCTCCTTCTCCCTCTTCTTCTCTTCTTCTTTTCTTCTTCTTCTTCTCCTCCTCCTTCTCCTTCTCCTTCTCCTTCTCCTCCTCCTCCTCCTCCTCCTTCTTTTTATTCTCCTTCTTCTTCTCTTCTTTCTTCTTCTCTTTCTTCTTCTACGTAGCTTATTTTTTGCCACAAAGACATACTTAGCTAATTATCCTCCAAAATGACATAATTAGCTTAGTTAGGTAAAAACATCATAAGAACCTTGATTAGCTCATAACTTAGCTAATTTAACTCCAACATGACATAATAAGCTTAAATTGGCATAAGAACCTTGGTTAGCTCATGAATAATATATACTTAGCTTGTTTAGCTCCAAAATGACATAATTAGCCCATTTAGCGCCAAAAAGACATACTTAGCTAATTTAGCTCCAAGAAGAGGAGAAGAGGAGGATAAATAGGAAAAATTGAAAAGAAGGAAGAAGAAGAAGAAGAGAAGAATAAGGAGAACACGAAAGAGAAGGAGGAGAAGAAGGAGAGGGAGTCCTACTTCTCCTCCTTCTTCTCCATCTTATTCTCCTTATTCGTCTTCTCCTCCTCTTTCTTCTCCTCTTTCATATTCTCCTTACCTTATTTTCCCCAATAATGACATAATTAGCCCATTTAGCTCCAAAAATACATACTTAGCTAATTTAGCTTCAAGAAGAGGACAAGAGGACAAGAAAGAGGAAAAATGAGAAGAAGGAAGAAGAAGAAGAAGAAGAGAAGAAGAAGATAAGAAGAAGGAGAAGGAGGAGAAGGAAGAGAAGGAGCACTCCTTCTTCTCCTTCTTCTTCTCCTTATACTTCTCTCCTCATCCTTCTCCTTCTCCTTCTCATCCTCCTCCTCCTCCTTCTTCTTCTTCTTTTTCTTCTCCTTCTTCTTCTCTTCTTATTTCTTCTCTTTCTTCTTCTACGTAGCTTATTTTCCCCCAACAAAGACATACTTAGCTAATGATCCTCCAAAATGACATAATTACCTTAGTTAGGTAAAAACATCATTAGAACCATGGTTAGATCAGAACTTAGCTAATTTAGATCCAAACTGACATAATAAGCTCAAAATGGCATAAGAACCTTGGTTAGCTCACGAATGTTATATACTTAGCTTGTTTTCCTCTAAAATGACATAATTACCCATTTAGCTCCAAAAAGACATACTTAGGTAATTTAGCTCCAAGAAGAGGAGAAGAGGAGAATAAATAGGAATAATGAAAACAAGGAAGAAGAAGAAGAAGAGAAGAAGAAGAGAAGAAGAAGGCGAAAAAGAAGGAGAAGCTGGAGAAGAAGGAGAAGGAGTCCTACTTCTCCTCCTTCTTTTGCGTCTTCTTATCCTTCTTCTTCTCCTTCTTCTCCTTCTTCTTGTTCTCCTCCTCTTTCTTCTCCTCTTTCATATTTGCATTACCTTATTTTACACAACAATGACATAATTAGCCCATTTAGCTAAAAAAATACAAACTTAGCTAATTTAGTTCCAAGAAGAGGACAAGAGGAGAAGAAAGAGGAAAAATGAACAGAAGGAAGAAGAAGAAGAAGAAGAAGAGAAGAAGAAGAAGGAGATTCCTCCTTCTCCTCGTCCTTCTTCTCTCCTCCTTGCTCTCCTTCTTCCTCTCCTTCTTATTCTCTTCTTCTTTTTCTTCTTCTTCTTCTCCTCCTCCTCCTTCTTCTTCTCCTTATCATTCTCCTTCTCCTCCTCCTCCTCCTCCTCCTTCTTCTTCTTTTTCTTCTCCTTCTTCTCTTCTTGCTTCTTCTATTTCTCCTTCTACATAGCCTATTTTCCCCCAACAAAGACATACTTAGCTAGTTATCCTCCAAAATGACATAATTACCTTAGTTAGGTAAAAACATCATAAGAACCATGGTTAGCTCATAACTTAGCTAATTTAGCTCCAAAATGACATAATAAGGTCAAAATGGCATAAGAACCTTGGTTAGCTCATGAATATTATATACTTAGCTTGTTTTCCTATAAAATGACATAATTAACCCATTTAGCTGCAAAAAGACATACTTAGCTAATTTAGCTCCAAGAATAGGAGGAGAGGAGAAATGAAAAGAAGGAAGAACAATAAGAAGAGCGGAAGAAGAGAAAAAGAAGGAGAAGAAGAAAGAGAAGGAGAAGCAGAAGAAGAAGGAGTCCTACTTTATCTCCTCCTTCTCCTTCTTCTTCTCCTTCTTCTTATTTTATTCTTCTTCTTCGCCTCCTCTTTCTTCTCCTCTTTCATGTTCTCCTTACCTTATTTTCCCCAACAATGACATAATTAGCCCATTTAGCTCCAAAAAGACATAATATGCTCAAAATGGCATAAAAACCTTGGTTAGCTTATGAATATTATATACTTAGTTTGTTTTACTCTAAAATGACATAATTAGCTTAGTTAGGCCAAAAATGGCATAAGAACCTTTGTTACCTCATAAATATCAGATAGTTAGCTTATTTCCATCCAAATGGACATAATTAGCTTACTTAGGTCGAAAATGGCATAATAACCTTGGTTACCTCAAAAAGGCCATATACTTAGCTTATTTTCCTCCACAATGACATAATAAGCTCAAAAACATCATATGTTGTTGTTGTTATTCTAACTTACTTATTCCCATTTTGGAGATTGGATGTACTACATGCATGGAAGCTGGCATTGATGGAGTGCTTTAGTTCTACTTTTCATTTGAGTTGATGAAGAATGTGGAACTATATGTGTGTACATATATATATATATATATATATATGGATGAATAGTATATGTGGAACGATATGTATATGTATATATATGGATGAAACTTTGTATATGTTGGTTCCTTCGGTATATGGGATGTACATTGATGAACAAATGGCATTGATGAACTTTATATGTATATCATAAATGTGTTGTGACCTATATATCATATATGTGCTATGAATTATATATATACGTGTTGTGAAATAACATAAAAAACAAAATTGTGACAATATGGGCTCTTTGCCGTCCGCCAGCTGATGGCAAAGGCCTTTGCCATCTGGCAGCAGACGGCAAAGGTGCCACGTGGCACCCAGCTGTGCAACGTGGGGCAGCGGCAGTTGGCCCATATAGTTTCTTTGCCATCCGCTACCATGCACTGGTAGATGGCACAGAGCCTGAGGGAGGCAGACGACACATAATATGAGGGAGGCAGACGAGAAAGAGTATGAGCAACCGGCTGGGCCAACTGAGGGCTGGCCCATATAGACAGACGACAAAGCTAACGGAGCGAGGCAGACGACAAAGGTGATGAGGGAGGCAGACGACAAAGCCTCCATTAGCCCCTAATGGAGGCGTTGCCAGTCGGCTGCCGTCTAATGAAGTTTGTCGTCTGCTCTGTACCAAAGGCTGACGGCAAAGGCCTTTGCCGTCTGCTTATGGCAGACAGACGGCAAAGAATGTGCTATGCCGTCGAAAGTAGTCGTAGGAACTTTGCCGATAGGAGGCAGACGTCAAAGACATTTGCCGTCGCTGGAACACCTCTTTGCCGTCTATTATGGCAGACGGCAAAGTGTATGATTCCTGTAGTGTGCTTGTCGACTCGCTTGGGGTGGTTCCCGAACCGTTGCAGGAAGGAAGGGCCCCACGTCGGGTCGGGCGCTGCATGTCAACCCTAGCCCGCAGGCGGATGGGGCCCGCGTTGCAACGCCACCCCGAAGGGTGGGGAAGTGCACAACACGGTCCCGGGGGCTACTGTCGGGCCCCTGGTACCAAGGGTACCCATGCCCGTCGACCTGCGGCCTCGGGTGCGACGTGGCTGGATAAGCCTGGTTCGGCCAAGGCGAGCCCGACAAGGAGGATCCTGATGTGTGCTACACAAATTTCTTCTTGTAGACTCATGTTGGGCCTCCAAGCGTAGAGTTTTGTAGGACTGTAGAAAATTTCCCTCAAGTGGACGACCAAAGGTTTATCAATCCATGGGAGGCGTAGGATTAAGATGGTCTCTCTCAAGAATCCCTGCAATCAAATAACAAAGAGTCTCTTGTGTCCCCAACACACCCAATACAATGGTAGATTGTATAAGTGCACTAGTTCGGCGAAGAGATGGTGATACAAGTGTAATATGGATGGTGGATATAGGTTTTTGAAATTGGAAAATATAAAAACAACAAGGTCACAAATGGTAAAAGTTAGCACAAATTGTATTGCAATGCTTAGAAACAAGGCCTAGGGTTCATACTTTCACTAGTGCAAGTTCTCTCAACAATACTATCATAGTTTAATCATATATAAATCCCTCACGTGCGACAAAGAATTCACTCCGAAGTCACAAATAGCAGAGAACAAACGATGGAATTATTGTACGGTACGAAACCACCTAAAAGTTACCTTTTCCGATCAATCATATGACCTATCCCTATAAGTGTCACGAACAACCCTAGAGTTCGTACTAAAATAACACCTTAAGATACACATCAACCAAAACCCTAATGTCACCTAGATACTCCAACGTCACCACAAATACCCATGGGCTTGATTATACGATATGCATCACACAATTTCAGATTCATCATGTTCAATCCAACACAAAGAATTTCAAATAGTGCGTCAAAGTTTCTACCAGAGAGTCAAGACAAAAACATGTGCCAACTCCTATGCATAGATTCCGAAGGTCACAGAACCCGCAAGTTGATCACCAAAACATACATCAAGTGGATTAATAGAACACCCATTGTCACCAGGGATATCCCATCGCAAGACATACATCAAGTGTTCTCAAATCCTTAAAGACTCAATCCGATAAGAAAACTTCAAAGTGAAAACTCAATTCATCACAAGAAGATAGAGAGGGGAAAATTCCATATGATTCATCTATATTAATAGAGCTCGCGATACATCAAGATCGTACCATCTCAAGAGCACGAGAAAGAGAGAATGAACACATAGCTACTAGTACATATCCTCAGCCCCGAGGAGGATTACTCACACATTATCATGGTGAGAAAGAGAGATTTGTTGATGGAGAGGTGCATCCCCAAAGAGATGGAGGCGTTGGCAGCAACGACACCGGTGAAGGGCGGCGGCGATAGCAAGGGGCGGCATCCCCTTGCCCCTCCTTGTTCCTTCGTCTTGGTGCTGAAATGGTGGAGCCTCTCCCCTTCTTGGCGGCTGCCAAGGGAGAGCCAAATTCGTGGCTCTTGGTGCTTCCACCAAAATTAGGGTTTTTCTCTCCTTATATGTGCCTCTGTGGTGCTCTATGGCCCTCCGATGGATGGACCCTTGATCCAATGGCTCTCGGGCACCTCTAGAACCTTTCTAGGGGCTCATCACAACCCTTATGAGTCTACAAATTCGCGGCTTGGCCGAATATATCAGATATATTAAGAGTTGGACTTAATCACGTCAACAATTCTCGTGATCACGTAATCAGATATTTTCCTTTAGTAAAACGGATCTCCAGATCGCATACCAACCCCGTTTTGGACGAATGTGTAGTCCAGAATCATTGCCATAAAATTCCCCCACTTTTGTAGTTTGAGCTATTTCCATTTGACGCTGTCTTCGAGGGTCAAATTGATGATCTCTAAAAATTGTTTGTGGACAGATTTCAGGAAAGTCAGAGTCCTCCTCAAACAAGGCTCCTTTTGCATTTTCTTCGACAATTTCTAATTAATTCCTACAAATCAAAGTGTGAAACAAGAACTTATGAAATTTTTCAACCATTAATAGGTTAGTCCCAAAAAATAATATAAATTTGTAGTAAAATAATTGGAAAACATCCAAGAATGATAATATAACAGCATGAAACAAGCAAATAATATAGATATGTTGGAGACGTATAAGATCCTCGCGAGGGCCCTTGCCTCACGAGGTGAACGCTTGAATATCATCGCCAAGGGTCTTGGGAGGGCGTCCACTGTGAGGTTTCCCCCCTTGAGACACTCATGGAGTAAGCCCGCTGGGGCAACTTGGTAGAATTCCGTGACCCATCACCATCACAAGGATGATGCCAGCTGGTGCGCTCGAGAAGGGACTCCCAAAGGTTTCCTGATCAGTGCAAGGGGATTAAAGCTATGGACTCAGCGGGATGGAGGTCACCCCCGAGCCCACGAGGGTGTCACAAGAGAAGCTTTTTCAGGCAAAGACCGCCTTTTTCAGGGCGGACCGGAGTCCTATCCCATTTTGAAATGGCCGTTATTGCAACCTTTCCCACCAAAGTTTTCGGGGGGAAGAGGACCAGGGCCAGTATATAATAGAGGCTTGGCCTCAGTAGAAGGGATCGATCCCCATCTCCCCTACTAGAGCAAGAACTCGCCATTGTACTTATTTTCCACCTCAAGCAATCCCATCAAAATCAGGAGAAGGGTCTTACACCGCAAGGTGGCCGGAACCAGGGTAAACTGCTATGTGTTCTTGCTTGCCTTCCTAATTCGTGCCATCGGAGAGTCGTTGTGAAGCCGTGAGGTAGAACAGGGTCTGCGGAACCCCGATTCTGACACTTATTACCAATCATTTATACAATGTTTTCCTCGTTATTTTCCACTTGCTACCTTGCTGTTTTTATATTTTTCAGATTATAAAAACCTATATCTATCATCCATATTGCACTTGTATCACCATCTCTTCGCCGAACAAGTGCACCTATACAAGTTACCATTGTATTGGGTGTGTTGGGGACACACGATATTTCTTGTATTTGATTACAGGGTTGTTCGAGAGAGACCATCTTGATCCTATAGCTCCCATGGATTGATAAACCTTAGGTCATTGACTTGAGGGAAAATTGCCACTGTCCTACAAAACTCTGCGCTTGAAGGACCAACAGAGTCTACAAGAATAAATTTGTGTAGTAGAAGTCACTCCTGTTGAAGAATTTAGTCGAGCTGTTATTGAACCTAATACGAGACTCCAAAAACAAATCAAAGATTATAGTACCCCCGAAATTAGAGTTGTGGTGAGTAGGGAGTATTTAACGAAAGGTCCATCTCAACCATATGGGCATGCTTTTCCTCGCAACACTACAAAAGGTAATAGATTATTCAGAGAAGAATGGTTTGAGGAGTTTGATTGGCTTGAGTATTGTGTAAAAACACTACTGCGGGATGGTGCAAACGCGACACCACAATCAGAGACCCTTCGATGAAACTATGTGCGATGCATTAATTGCAAATGGTGCTGTAAAAAATCATAAAAAAGAGGCAAAACATTTGCGATGGTGGAGACATTGACTCCTCGCAGATTGCATTGGTTTCCCACCAAGATTAAAGGGTGATGTAGCACAGCGATGACATGTAATTCCCTTAGTTATGAAACCAAGGTATAAAATCCGATAGGAAGATCCACAAGACTATGTAAGCAGTACCTGCACACAAATAAAAAATCCTTGCAACCCAACGCATGTAGGAGTTGTCAATCCCTCGTGGGTAAAATAGAGCGGTAAAAAGATAGATTGATAGATGCAAGGTACTTTTGGGTTTTGATAATATAGATCTGAAAATAAAGGAGAAAATAAAATGGAAACGCGAATAGAAAAATAGATCTTCCAAATAGATAATGTAAATAGACCCGAAGGCCGTAGGTTTAACTAGTGAATTCTCTCGAGAAAATTGCAAACGGTGGGTAGACAAATTACTGTTGGACAGTTGATAGAAGATCGAATAATTATGACGATATCCAAGACAATGAGCATGTATATAGGCATCACGACCCAGAAAAGTGGACCGACTCCTCCCTACATCTACTACTATTACTCCACACATCGACCGCTATCCAGCATGCATCTAGTGTATTAAGTTCATGGAGAAAGGGGATAATGCTTTAAGAATGATGACATGATATAGACAAGATCTATTCATGTCGGAATAGACCCTATCGTTTTATCCTTAATGGAAATGATACATGTGTGTCATGTCTCTTTCTGTCACTGAGATTGAGCACACCAAGATCAAACCCATCACAAAGCACCTCTTCCCATTGCAAGATAAAAGATCAAGTTGGCTAGACAAAAATCCAATATCGGAGAATAAATACGAGGCTATAATAATCTAGCATGAATATGTTTTCATATTGGAGGAGCACCAATGAGGATGATGAATCCCTCTCTGACCGTGTTCCTCTCCGGTACGGCCTCTAGGTTGGATCCTGTGGCTTCTCAAACTTGAAGTGCCTGAAACGTTTTTTCGTCTGCTCTTCTAGGGTTTCTAAAATATCGGGGTATTTATAGAGCTCAGAGGTGTTCGAGGAGCTGCCCGAGGTCCCCACTACCCACCAAGGTGCGCCAGGGGCCCAGGGGGCCGCCTGGCCCTTCCTTGGTTGGCATCATTGGTCTTCAAGTTTCCTTATGGTCCAAAAAAATCTCCAAATAGTTTTCTGCAATGATGCTGATATTGGTTTTGTGCGAAGGAAAAAACAAGCAAAAAACATGAACTCGCATTTGGCGCTATGTCAATAGGTTACTCCAAAAAACAATATAAAGCTTATGTAAAATGATTATAAAACATCCAAGAATGATAATATAACAACACAGAACAATAAAAATTATAGATACATTGGAGACGTATGAGGATTCCCAAGTTTAATCCCTGCTCGTCCTCGAGTAGTTAAATGATAAAAATAGTATTTTTGATGTGGAACCCCGCCTAACATGTTCATCATATTGTTTTTAGCATAGACATCTGGACTTGTAGATGATGCAAAGCAATAGTCTATAATTTGACATGAAAACTTCAATACTCAAGCATCTCAACAAGCAACCAAGTCTTTTAAAATATGAACGCTAAAGAATGCTAACCCTAGCTCATCATGCTCCATCATTGATCCATTCATGCAACACACTCAAATATTAGCTACATTCAATGGTCCAGAATGATAACAGTGTTCCTCGGTGCTTTATAAGAGAAGATAGAGACTTAAATTGAAAACAAAATTGCATAAAGTAAATAGATAGGCCCTTCGTAGAGGGAAGTAGAGATTTGTAGGAGTGCCAAAGCTCAAAGCAGAAAAAATTAGAGATAAAATATTTTGGGCGGTATACTTTTCCTGTCAACGAAAACGACTAAGAGTTCCCAAAATTTTCCGTGCTAAGCAAATCATAGGTGGTTCCCAAACTGGGAATAAAGTTTATTCCTTTTTCCATCATTCTTTCACACTCCATGGCTAGCCGCATCCACAGGTACAATCCATACCAACACTTTCTAAGGAATTTATTATTTGACAAAATAAAATAACTTTTCTTTGCATTTCGAGACTGGGCATCCCAATTACCGCCATACTCTCGTGCAATGACACGTGAATAAACAGTCATCTTGAGAATAACCTATTTAACAGGGAAGACACCAGCCACCCCTCGCCGCATCATGAGCGGTACGGGCACACAAAACAGAAATTGATTTTGAACATTAGAGTTGGCACTTGCAAATTTACTTAGAACGGCGCTGACATACCGCATATAGGTAGGTATGGTGGACTCATTTGGCACAACTGTGGGTTTAGGATTTGGATGCACAAGCAGTATTCCCGCTAAGTACAAGTAAAGGCTAGCAAATAGATTGAGAAGCGCCCAACCAAGGAACGAAAACCATCATAAGCAAACATTAAACATAACTAACACCGAATAATGCAACACAAGTAGGATATAATTTCATAGAATAATTATTGACTTCAAGTGCATGCATATGGAATCACAAACCTTAACACCAATATTCTTACTAAAGCATAATTACCCATCAACATAACTCACATATCACTAGTTTCATATCACAAGACTATTGCAAAGAATCAAGTTTAACATCCAATGATCTTCATGAAAGTTTTTATTATATCTTCCCTGGATATCTATCACTTTGGAACCAATTTCATTTAAAGCAAATTGTCATTGCTAATAACAAGCTCTCAAACAAATATAAGTGAAGAACGAGAGCACGCGTTTATTTCAACTCTCAAAATAATATAAGTGAAGCAAGAGAGGATTTTTTCAAAATTTCTATTGACTCCCAAAACTATCGAAGTGAAGCATGAGATCAAATTTCTTCAAAATAACAACACCATTGTGCTAAAAACATATAAGTGAAGCACTAGAGCAATTCCATGGCTCTAAAAAAATAAGTGAAACATATAGAGCGATTCTAACAAATCATAGCATAATTTGGCTCTCTAAAATAGGTGTGTCCAGCAAGGTTTACTATGAAAAACTAACAAGCATAGAAAACAAAGACTCATATAATACAAGACACTCCAAACAAAACTCATGATATGTGACGAATAAAAATATAGCTCCAAGTAACATTACCAATGGTTGTTAGAAGAAAGAGGGGATGCCTTCCAGGGCATCCCCAATCTTAGTTGATTGGTACTCTTTGGCTATTACCTTGGGGTGCCACGGGGAACCCCAAATCTTAGGCTTTTATCACTTCTTATTCCTTCATCCATCGTGATCTCACCCAAAACTTGAAAGCTTCAATCACACAAAAAGAAACAACACTTTCGTGAGATCCATTAGTAAAATAAAAAAAATCTTTACCTTAGGTAATGTTAAAAACTCATTCCAATTATTTTTTTTGCAATATACCTACTGTATTCTAACTCTTCCATGGCTTATACCCCACTGATACAATACATAGATTCATCAAAATAAGCACACAACACAACGAAAACAGAATCTGCCAAAAACATAATAGTCTATAAAGATTAGAATTTTACCCATACTTGTGTAACTCCAAAATTTCTGAAAAATAGGAAACTTTAGGTAATTTGTATATCAATATTTTGTAAAACATTCATACATTTTCATCGCTTGTGTGATTTTTAGAATTTCTTCTACTGGACGCAAAAGTTTTTATTTTTCAACAAGATCAAAGCAACTATCACCCAACATGATCCTAAAGGCTTTAATTGGCACAAACACTAAATAAACATAAAAACGCAATAATAACAGTAGAATAATTGTCCAAACACTCAAGAACAGAACTCAAAAGTGGAAAATAAATTTTATTCATTGGGTTGCCTCCCAACAAGCATTATCGTTTTACGCCCCTAACTAGGCATAAAGCATATATTCAAGTATTGTCATTTTTGTTGGTCGCTCAGTAGGTTGACCTCATGATTGATTCATATGGTAACTTAATCTTAGTTCTAGGGAAGTGTTCCCTTCTTTCATATCAATCACGACTCCTATAGTACACAAAAATTTTCTATCAAGAATTATTGGACAAGATAGATTGCAATCAATATCTAGAATAGTAAAATATATCGGCACATAATTTCTATTTGAAAGAATGAGAACATCATTAACTCTTCCGGTAGGCTTTTTAATAGTAGAATCCGCCAAGCACAAAATGAGAGAACATTTTTCAATATTGTTAAGACCAAGCACATCACAAAGAGATTTCAAAATTGTGGAAACACTAGCACCCAAATCACTTAAAGCATAACACTTAAAAAAAGTAATCTTGATATTAATGGTGGGTTACCATTCATAATATAATTTTCTAGGAATTGATCTCTAGTTCTAACATTTCTTCCAAAGATTTTGTTACCGCTTTCGAAATATATTTAGTGAAAGCTTTATTTTGTTCATAGGCATTGGGTGAATTTATCATAGATTGCAACATAGAAATACACTCAATCAAATAGAAATTATCAAAAGTAAAGTCTTTTTAATCCGAAATAGGGGGTGCATTACTAGCTAAAGTTTAACCTCTTCAATCCCACTTTTATCAATTGTTTCAACAAGATTTTCATCGTCCAAATCACGGGAACGCCTTCTTGCTAAAGTTGACTCTTCTTCAGTTCCCTCATCATTAATTTTAACATTATTAAACAAGGAATCAATAGAAGAAACACCAATCATTTTAATTTCCTCATCATTTTCTTGAAAGCAACAGGGAAACACTCTTTCTAAAATTCTCTTTTAGCTCTAAGAATAGTGGTTCCTTTCTTAATTTCATCTATGGAAACATATAAAGCTTTAATTGGTTCATTAATATAAACCTTAGGAAAAATCTTATTCTTGGGATTTTCTACAGCATGCAAAATTCTATCAATGCTTCTAGACATATCATAAATCTTGTTCAACTTTTTTTCTATCATATTATTGAAAGCTTTTTGCGCATTGATAAATTCCTTAATATTATTATCAAGATTAGAGCGCATCCTAGTATTATTATTATGAGAATTACCATAATTATTATGCCCCTATAAGCATTATTATTAAAGGTGTTTCGCAAGACAAAATTCACATCTACGGGATTATTATTTTGCTCAATCAAAGTAGACAAAGCCACATCATTGGGATCAATAGTAGAATGTTTAGTAGCAACCAATTTCATAAGAGCATCAACTTTATCACTCAAAGCATCAATTTCTTCAAAATAATTAACTTTTTTACTAGTAGGAGCTCTTTTAGTATGCCATTTTGAATAATTAGCCATAATATTATCAAGAAATTTAGTATTATCATCCAAAGTAATTTCCATAAAAGTACCACCCACAACGAAATCTAAAAGATTTCTAGAAACAAATTTCAACCCCGCATAAAAAAATTATATGATCATCCACAAATTCAAACCGTGAGTTGGGCAATTTCTTATCATCTATTTCATCCTTTCCCAAGATTGGAAACATGCTCATGCTCAAGTTGTTTAAAATTCACAATATGATTTCTAAGAGAAATAATTTCGCATGAGGAAAATACTTCGTGATAAAAGAATATTTGCACTTGTTCCAAGAATCCATACTATTGTGCGACAAAGAAGAAAACTAAATTTTAGCAAGATCAGGTAAAAAGAACGGAAATAATTTGAACTTAACAATATCATTTTCCACATCTATCTTCTTTGGCATATCACACAATTCTATGAAGTGTTTAGATGGGCCGCGACATCCTCATTAGGAGTGCTGGAAAAATGCACTTTCATAACAAGATTCAACAAAGCGACATTAATATCATAAGACTATGCACTAGTGGCGGGAGGAGCAATCGGAGTGCTAATAAAATCATTATTATTGGTATTGGAAAAATAACACGACTTAGTGGTTTCTTGATTCGTCGTGACTATGCTAGCAAGAACACAATCAACAAGAGATCAGGCAAGAAAATGGCAAACGGAAAGAAGGCAAATAAAAAGGATTTTTTTTGTGAAGTGGCAAATAATGTAACTACAAGGAGATGAGAGTTTATGTGTGGGAACCACCTAGATCTTAACTTGATCTTCCCAGGCACCAGCGCCAAAAATCTTGACTTCTCGCTGATTGCGTTGGTTTCCCTCCAAGCTTAAAGGGTGATATAGCATAGCGACGTCAAGTATTTCCCTCAGTTATGAAACCAAGGTATCAATCTAGTAGGAAGATCTACAAGACTTTGTAAGCAGTACGTGCACACAAATAACAAATCCTTGCAACCCAACGCGTGTAGGGGTTGTCAATCCCTCGTGGGTAAAATAAAGTGATAAAAAGATAGATTGATAGATGCAAATAAAGTGATGGTAAATAAAACACAACAAGGTATTTTTGGGTTCTTGATAATATTGATCTGAAAATAAAAGGGCAAATAAAATGGAAACATGAATAGGAAAATACATCTTGCAAATAGATGATGTAAAATAGACCCGGGGGTCCTAGGTTTCACTAGTGGCTTCTCTCGAGAAAATAGCAAACAGAGGGTAGAAAAATTACTGTTGGGAAAATGATAGAAGAGTGAATAATGATCACGATATCCAAGACAAAGTTCATGTATATAGGCATCACGTCCAAGACAAGTAGACCGACTCCTGCCTGCATCTACTACTATTGCTCCACACATCGACCGCTATCCAGCATGCATCTAGTGTATTAAGTTCATGGAGAAACGTTGTAATGTTTTAAGAATGATGACATGATGTAGACAAGATCTATTCATGTAGGAATATACCCCATCATTTATCCATAATAGCAATGATACATGTGTGTCATGTCTCTTTCTATCACTAAGATTCAGCACCACAAGATCGAACCCATCACAAAGCACCTCTTGCTGTTCCATGATAAAAAGATCAAGTTGGCGAAAAAACCCGAGTATCGTAGAAGAAATACGAGGCTATAATAATAAAGCATTGATATAACTTCATAGATCTTATCATAAGCTCATAGTTCATCGGATCCCAACAAACACACCACAAAAGATAGAGTTACATCAAAAAGATCTCCGAGAGACCATTGCATTGGCAATAAAAATGAGAGAGAAACCATCTAGCTACCCCTTACAGACCAGTAGGTCCGGTAGGAACTATTCACACATCATCGGAGGAGCACCAATGAGGATGATGAACCCCTTGGTGACCATGCTCCTCTCCGAAATGGGCTATAGATTGGATCTCGTGGCTTCTGGAACTTGCGGCTCTGGAAACGATATTTCGTCTGCTATTCTAGGGTTTTTGGAATATTGGGGTATTTATAGAGCTCAGAGGCGGTGGAGGAGGTGCTCGAGGCTCCCACTACCCACCAGGTGTGCGAGGGGCCCAGGGTGCGCCCTAGTGCCTAGTGGGCCGCCTGGCCCTACCCTGGTTGGCATCCTTGGTCCTCAAGTTACCTTCTAGTCGAAAAAAGTCTCCAAAAAGTTACGTGGCATTTGGACTTCATCTTATATCTATTTTCTGCAAAGTCAAAAACAAGCAAAAGGCATCAACTGGCACTAGAACTATGTCAATGGGTTTGTCCAAAAAGATGATATAAAGTTGCTATAAAATGATTATAAGACGTCCAAGAATGATAATATAATAACATGGAACAATCAAAATTTATAGATATGTTGGAGGCGTATCAGAGAGCAAACAAGATTCAAATTAGAGTTATGTGTGCGATGCGTGGTATACCGTTCACTCCAATGAACTGTTTGTGACCAAGGCGGAAGAACAGAAACGAGCAGCCATATGAAGGTGCGTGCGATATATGGCATACAGTTCACTCGTATGAATTGTTTGTGATTAGGAAACACAACTGAATGCACATATGCTCCCTTGGTGATTTTGATAATTCATGACAACATACATTGTCTCTTGGACTAACACTTTAACCTAGATATTTCAGGAATAGTCTATAGAGAGCTTTGGCTAAGGATTATGTGAAGATGCCCCTTGATGCAATAAAGGAATTGGATTGGCTCAAACTTCAAACTAGAAGACTCTTCATTTTATATTTGTGAGAATTCACATTTGAGTCCATAGGAAAGCCAATACTACTAAAAGGGGGCGAGGTACTAAAATGAACTGGTTCTCAAGTGCTCTAAGTTATCCACCAAAAATACTCAATCCATTTTCCCACATAACCATTTTGTCCAAAACCACGTACTCAAAATAGGTGCCACCAAGTTTTCCATTTCGGCCTCATCGAGTTTGATCTCAGCTAGAACCCTAGC
The DNA here is from genome assembly GCF_904849725.1 of Hordeum vulgare subsp. vulgare. Lineage (NCBI taxonomy): Eukaryota > Viridiplantae > Streptophyta > Magnoliopsida > Poales > Poaceae > Hordeum > Hordeum vulgare. The sequence goes on from NC_058519.1 coordinate 378,286,743, forward strand.
AATTCCCACCAAATCGGTACAACCAAAACCATATCGGTGCTACCGAGTTTGGGTGACCAACTTTCGGTTGAGTCGGTACACAAAATCGGTATTTCCGAGTTTGAGTATCGGTGTCATCGAGTTTGCTCATCTCACTGTTAGTCACTTTTTCGGTGCCACCTAGTTGTGTATATCGGTCTCACCGAGATTCAAAAGTTTCTGCCTTCAGTAAAAGTCAGTACCACCAAGTTTATGACTTCATTGTCACCGAGTTTTCCACTTTAGGTGTAACGGTTGAAGTTTATGTGCTGCCTATATATACCCCTTCACCCACCTCTCATTCGTGGGAGAAGCACCCAGAACACACACTTCATTGCAAGGTCCATTTTGTGAGAGAGAGCCACCTATTCATGTGTTCAGACCAAGATATTCCATTCCAATATTTGAAACTTGATCTCTAGCCTCCCTAAACTGCTTTCCACCAAATCAATATCTCCTACCCAAGCATACTCTGTGAGAGAGTGATTTTTTATTGAGGAGACTATCTTTAGAAGCACAAGAGCAAGGAGTTCATCGTTCTACCACAACTATTACCTTTTGGAGGGTGGTGCCTCCTATATTGGTTAGGTGTTGCTTGGGAGCCTCCTACTTCGTATTGTGGAGTTGAACCAAGATGTTTCTAAGGGCAAGGAGATCGGCTACTTCGTGAAGATCTACGATGAGTAAGGCTAGTCCTTCGTGGATGGAAGCCGTGGTGGAATAGACAAGGCCGCTTCTTCGTGGACCATTCGTGTGTGTAGCCCTCCGTGGACTCTCGCAGTCGTTACCCTCCATGAGTTGAAGTGTCTACTAACATGAACGTATGATAGCACCACATATTGGAACCATGCCAAAAATCGTCGTGTCAACCTCTCTGCGTTTGATCTCCTAAACTCTACTCCTTTACATGTGCAAAGTCTTTACTTTTCCACTGCCATATATGTTGACTAGCATGTGTAGGGTGTACTAGCTTGTTAGTATTGCTCAAATTCTAACCTCCATAAGATTTGGTGAGGATAGGATTTTATCTTGACAAGTAGTCTATTCACCCCCCGCTAGATGTTGGGGAACGTTGCATCGGAAACAAAAAAATTCCTACGCACACGCAAGACCTATCATGGTGATGATCATCTAAGAAAGGGGAGATCGGATCCACATACCCTTGTATATCGCCAAGCGGGAAGCGTTAAGAAACGCGGTTGATGTAGTCGAACATCTTCGTGATCCAAATCGCAAACCGTCCCACGAACTCTGTCCCGATATAGCGTCGAACGGACGGCACCTCCGCATTCAGCACACGTACAACTCGATGACGATCTCCGCCTTCTTGATCCAGAAAGAGGGGTGGAGAGGTAGATGAGTTCCACGGCAGCACGACGGCGGAGTGGTGGTGGTGGTGAACTAATCGAGCAGGGCTTCACCAAGCTATGCCAGACTAATCTAGACGAGGAAGACAATTTGTGGAGAAGAGGGCAGCACGTGGCCTTTTCTGGTGAAGTTTGCCTTCAAAACCTCCACTATATATAGGACGAACAAGTGGGGGGCTGCCTTGCCTCCTACTCAAAGTAGGAGGGCTTCGGCCGAGCCAAGGGGAGGAGCCCTCCTCTAATTCGGTTTCGTGGAGGACTCCCTTCCCACTTGTCCACCTCCTTCCGTTTTTCCTTTTTCCTTCAATTTTTTCCTTTGGCCGAAATAGGTTATTGGGCTGGCCTCACCAGCCCACTAAGGGCTGATGTGCCAAGTTTAGGCCTATTAGGTCCTCTCCCGGGTGGGTGGCCCCTCCCGGTAAAACCCCAGAACCCATTAGTCACTCCCAGTACTTTACGGGTAATGCCCGAAATCTTTCAAGAAGCCAAATGCAACTTTCTTATCGGACCATTCCGGATCTCCTCGTGATGTCCGGGATCTCAGCCGGAACTCCGAACAACTTTCGGTTACCAAACACACATAACTCAATAATACCGAAACGTCACCGAACCTTAAGTGTGCATACCATATGGGTTCGAAAACTATGTAGACATGACCGAGACACTCTCCGGTCAATATCCAATAGCTGGACCTGGATGCCCATATTAGATGCTATATATATTCTATGAAGATCTTATCGGTTGAACCTCTATGTCAAGGATTCAGTTAATCCCGTACAACATTCTCTTTGTCCTTCGGTATGTTTCTTGCCCGAGATTAGATCGTTGGTATCTCCATACCTATTTCAATCTTGTTATCGGAAGTCTCTTTACTCGCTTCGTAATACGAAATCCCTCGACTAACTCCTTAGTCACATTGCTTGCAAGGATTTTTTGTGATGTTGTATTACTGAGTGGGCCGCGAGATACCGCTCCGTCATATGGAGTGACAAATCCCATTCTTGATCCATGCTAACTCAATGGACACCTTCGGAGATACCTGTAGAGCTCCTTTATAGTCACCCAGTTATGTTGCGACGTTTGATACACACAAGGCATTTATGCGGTCTCAGTGAGTTACATGATTTCATGGTCATAGGAATTTATACTAGACATGCAGAAAACAATAGCAATAAAATAACACGATCACATACTACATTTATAGTTTGGGTCTTGTCCATCACATCATTCTCCTAATGATGTGATCCCGTTATCAATGACAACAATAGTCTATGGCTAGGAAACCTCAACAACCTTTGATCAACGAGCTAGTCAACTAGAGGCTCGCTAGGGACATTGTTTTGTCTATATATCCACACATGTATTTGTGTTTCCATTCAATACAATTATAGCATGGATAGTAAGCAATTATCTTGAAACAAAAATATAATAATAACTATTTTATTATTGCCTCTAGGGCATATTTCCAACAGTCTCCCACTTGCACTAGAGTCAATAATCTAGCTTCACATCTCTATGTGATTTACAATGTAATGAATCTAACACCCATAAAGTTCTGGTGTTGATCATGTTTTGCTCGTGGAAGAGGCTTAGTCAACAGATCTGCAATATTCAGATCCATCTGCACTTTCAAAATATATATTTCCTCCTCCGTGATGTAATCGCGGATGGCATTGAAGCGTCACTTTATGTGTCTGATCCTCTTGTGAAACCTTGGTTTCTTGGCTAGAGCAGTGGCACCAGTGTTGTCACAGAACAAATTTGTTGGATCAAGTGCACTTGGCACAACTCCAAGATCTGGCATAAACTGCTTCATCCAGACACCCTCCTTAGCCACCTCCGAGGCAGCTATGTACTCCGCTTCGCAAGTGGAATCAGCTATGACGCTTTGCTTGGAACTACACCAGCTTGCCACACCCCCATTAAGAATAGATACGTATCCAGTTTGAGACTTAGAGTCATCCAGATCAGTGTCGAAGCTTGCATCGACATAACCCGTTACGACGAGCTCTTCGTCACCTCCATAAACGAGAAACATTTCCTTATTCCTTTTCAGGTACTTCAGAATATTCTTGACCGTTGTCCAGTGCTCCATTCCTGGATTACTTGGAAACGTGCCTCCCATAATTATGGCAAGGCTGACATCCGGTCTAGTGGGGAGCATTAAAAACATGATAGACCCTATGGCTGAAGCATAGAGGACGACACTCATCGTTTCTCTATCTTCTGCAGTCACTAGGCATTGAGTCTTACTCAACTTTATACCTTGTAACACAAGCAATAACCCCTTCTTGGATTGTTCCAATTTGAACTTCTTCAAAATCTTATCAAGGTATGTGCTTTGTGAAAGTCCTATTAGGCGTCTTGATCTATCTCTATAGATCTTAATGCCTAATATGTAAGGAGCTTCTCCCAGGTCCTTCATTGAAAAACTTTTATTCAAGTAATCCTTTACGCTTCCCAAAAGTTCTACATTGTTTCCAATCAGCCATATGTCATCCACATATAATATTAGAAACGCTATAGAGCTCCCACTCACTTTCTTCTTAATACAAGCTTCTCCAAAAACTTGTATAAACCCGAACGCATTGATCACCTCATCAAAGCGCTGATTCCAACTCTGAGATGCTTGCATCGGTCCATAAATGGATCGGTCGATCTTGCACACCTTGTCAGCATTCTCTGGATCGACAAAGCCTTCCACTTGGATCATATACAACTCTTCCTTAAGAAACCCATTAAGAAATGCTGTTTTCACATCCATCTACCAAATTTCATAATTGAAAAATGCAGCTATTGCTAACATGATTCTGACAAACATAAGCATCGCTATGGATGAGAAACTCTCATCATAGTTAACTCTTTGAACTTGTAAAAACCATTTGCCACAAGTCGGGCTCTATAGACGGTCACATTACCGTCCGCGTCTGTCTTCTTCTTAAAGATCCATTTGTTCTGAATGGCCTTTCGGCCTTCATCTAATACTTCGAAAGACCATATTTTGTTTTCATACATAGATCCTATCTCGGACTTCATGGCCTCTAACCATTTGTTGGAATCCGAGCCCACCATTGCTTCTTCATAGCTTGTAGGTACATTGTTGTCTAATAGCAACTTGATCTGAAGTTTTATGATCACCATCATTAGCTTCCTCTCCAACTCGTGCAGCCTCGACAGAAACTTCTTTGTGTCCTGCGCCACCATCTGTTTGAAGCAAAGGTTCTACAACCTCATCAAGTTCTATCTTGTTCCCACTCAATTCTTTCGAGAGAAACTCTTTCTCAATAAAAGCTCCGTTCGTAGCAACAAACACTTTGCCCTCGGATCTGAGATAGAAGGTATACCCAACTGTCTCTTTTGGGTAACCTATGAAGACGCACTTTTCTGCTTTGGGTTCCAGCTTTTCACGCTGAAGCTTTTTGACATAAGCATCACATGCCCAAACTTTAAGAAACGACAACTTTGGCTTCTTGCCATACCACAGTTCATATGGTATCGTCTCAATGGATTTGGATTGTGCCCTATTTAAAGTGAATGAAGTTGTCTCCAATGCATTGCCCCAAAACGATAACGGCAAATCATAAGAGACATCATAGAACGCACGACATCTAATAAAGTACGATTACGACGTTCGGACACACCATTACGCTGTGGTGTTCTAGGTGGTGTCAACTGCGAAACAATTCCACATTGTCTTAAGTGAGCACCAAACTCGTAAATCAGATACTCACCTCCTCGATCAGATCGTAGGACTTCGATCTTCTTGTTATGATGATTTTCAACTTCACTCTCAAATTTCTTGGACTTTTCATACATTTCAGACTTGTGCTTCATTAAGTAAATATAACCATATCTACTCAAATCATAAGTGAAGGTGAGAATATAACAATATCCACCACGTGCCTTTATGCTCATCGGTCCGCACACATCAGTATGTATGATCTCCAACAAGTCACTTGCATGCTCCATTATTCTGGAAAACGGGGTCTTAATCATCTTGCCCATGAGACATGGTTCGCATGTGTTAAGTGATTCAAAATCAAGTGACTCCAAAAGTCCATCAGCATGGAGTTTGTTCATGCGTTTTACACTAATATGACTTAAGCGGCAGTGCCATAAGAAAGTGGCGCTATTATTATCAACTCTACATCTTTTGGTCTCAATGTTATGTATATGTGTAGCATCACTATCGAGATTCAACATGAATAAACCCCTCACATTGGGTGCATGACCATAAAAGATATTACTCATATAAATAGAACAACCATTATTCTCTGATTTAAATGAGTAATCATCTCGCAATAAACAAGATCCAGATATAATGTTCATGCTAAACGCAGGTACTAAATATCATTTATTCAGGTTCATCACTAATCCCGATGGTAACTGAAGTGAGATCGTGCCCAAGGTGATCACATCAACCTTGGAATCATTTCCCACGCGCATCATCACTTCATCCTTCACCAGCCTTCGTTTATTGTATAGTTCCTGTTTCGAGTTGCAAATGTGATCAACAGAACCGGTATCAAATACCCAGGCACTACTACGAGAGCTGGTGAGGTACACATCAATAACATGTATATCAATTATACCTTGTTTGGCGTTGGCCAGCTTCTTATCAGCGAGATACTTGGAGCAGTTTCACTTCCACTAACTAGTCCCCTTGCAATTATAACACTCAGTTTCTGGCTTGGGTCCAGCCTTGGGTTTCTTCGTCGGAGGGGTAAATGCCTTGCCACTCCTCTTGGAGTTACCCTTCTTGCCCTTTCCGTTTTTCTTGAAACTAGTGGTCTTATTGACCATCAACACTTGATGCTCTTTTTGGATTTCTGACTCAGCGACTTTCAGCATCGCAAACAGCTTGACGAGTGACTTATTCATCCGTTGCATGTTATTGTTCAACACGAAGCTCTTATTGCTAGGTGGCAGTGACTAAAGAACTCTGTCAGTGATAGCATCTTGAGGGAGAGCAATCCACAGTTCAGCTAGACGATTAGAGTACCCGGACATTATGAGTATGTGTTCACTGACAGACCCGTTCTCCTCCATTTTGCAAGCATAAAACTTATCGGAGGTTTCATACCTCTCGACCCGGGCATTCTTCTCCAAGATAAACTTCAATTCTTGGAACAACTCATGTGCTTCATGACGTTGAAAACTTTATTGAAGTCACGGTTCTAAGCCATACAAAACTGCACATTGAATTAATGAGTAGTCATCCTTACGTGTCTGCCAAGCATTCGTAACATCTTGGGTTGTCGTTTCACGTGGTGCATCACCTAGCACTGCATCATGACATATTGCATTTGGGCAGCCATGAGGATAAGTCTCAGATTACGGGCCCAGTCAACAAAGTTGCTTCCATCATCTTTCAGCTTAGCTTTCTCTCGGAACGCATTAAAATTCAGGGTTGCTATTGTGCGAGCCATTGATCTACAACATAAAATTTTGCAAAGATTACTCAGACTATGTTTAAGATAATAGAGTTTAGCTAATCATATTACTAATAAACCCCCACTCAAATTGACATCCCTCTGGTCATTCGAGTGTAGCATGATCCAAATTCACTAACTCAAGTCCGATCATCACGTGACTTGAGTTTAGTTTCAATGGTGAACATCTCCATGTTGATCATATCAACTATATGATTCATGCTCTACCTTTCGGTCTCTTGTGTTCCGAGGCCATGTCTGTACATGCTAGGCTCGTCAAGTTTAACCCGAGTGTTCCGAGTGTGCAACTGTTTTGCACCCGTTGTATGTGAACATAGACTCTATCACACCCGATCATCACATGGTGTCTCAAAACGACGAACTGTCGCAATGGTGCATAGTCAGGGAGAACACAATTCTATCTTGAAATTTTAGTGAGGGATCACCTTATAATGCTACCGTCGTCCTAAGCAAAATAAGGTGCATAAAAGGATTAACATCACATGCAAATCAAAAATGACATGATATGGCCATGAACTTGTGCTTCTTGATCTCTTTGTCACCAAAGCACTGACATGATCTCCATCGTCACCGGTGCCACACCGTGATCTCATTCATTATGATTGTGAGTGCATCTAGTGCCCCTTAGTGATTTTGGTGGTTTGAAGACTTATAGGTTAAGTATCTAATGTGTTTTTAAGTGTACACAGGATCTATAAGTCATTGAGGAGTTTGAGATATTTGAAGAATATCGACCCCTAAAAATGTATGTCTTCAGTTGAAGAAATTGGTTCGAAGTTGAAGAAATGACTCGCAAGGAATCTGCGATGAAATTGATATTCCTCATGAAGATACTGATATTGAGAAGTCCGGTGGTTCCTGAAGAAATCCATTCTGAAGAATTTGAAGCGTGAAGATTTATACTTTCTGTTTTACTTTCTTCGCATTAGAGTAATAGGAACACCGTACTGTTAAAGGGGGTCGAAGTTACACTATGGAATGGATTTCCTCATGATGCTCAACCCAAGCCAAATCCTACCAAAAGCCTCAAGTGAGGAATATGAGTGACATGAGGACTCTCACAGTTGAGGGTTCCGACCGTTTCGATAACCACGCCAAGTCACTGGTCTTATCCACTCCAACGGTCATATTATTTAAGGGCATTAGTGTCAAATCATGTCGGGATGCTCCCAGGCTATAAATAGCCACCCCCACAACCACTAGCTGGTTGGCTGCTCCGTTAGAAACTGACACTTGTCATAAGAGCAACCCAAATTCCTCAGAGTCTTCGAGAGTAATTCATGAGTGAGGAAATACACCACCCACTGAAACCACAAACCAAACCTAGTGATTGAGCATCACTGAAGAAGTTGTTCCTGTGTGGGACTGAAGCCTTTGACCTTTGAGGACTGTGCATCCTCCAGACGGTTAGGCGTCATGGTCTAGAATGTTGCAGCAGTTAGTTGTGGATCGTCGAGTGACCAAGTTTGTGAGGGTTTGGAAGTCTGCCCTGAAGACTTACCACGAGTGTTGGGCGAAGGATGTGTGTCCTTAGCTCAAGGAGAATACGGTAGGGACTGTGTGTCCCGGGACTGGGTGTCCTTTGGTTTCAATACCAAGCCGCTCCAAACTAGATGTACAACTGTCACAATAGTTGGAACTGGGTCATCAACGACTGTCTTCACTGAGAAACGGGTTCTAACTCCTCAACTCTTTACTTTCTCTGTATTATGTGTTGATGACTTTCACTGTGACTGTTCGAAGAATTTGCTGAAGACTTTCTCTGAATTTCCTCAACCCCAAATTCTTCACAATAGTTAATCATCATCTGTATTCTGCGTGCCTACTTACTGTGCAATCTGTTTTCACATTCTTCACTCTGAAATACTGCTGGTGTGAACGTTTGCACGTCTGATCCTTTACTGTTTCCGCTGTAAGTTAGTCATGAGTGAGGAATTTCCTCGATAGAAATTTTCTCAGTGATGAAATTCTAAAAATCTCCTATTCACCCCCCCCTCTAGTCGATATAACGCACTTTCAATTGGTATCAGAGCAAGGTACTCCCTTGTTCTGTGTGATTTTGGTTTAACCACCAGAAGTTTTAGTTATGTCGACTCCAGGCATGTTTAAGGTGACTGCAGCATGTCCTACCTACGAAGGGAAGAACTTTCCCTTCTAGAAGAACAAAATGCAAATGCATCTACAAGCTATTGATAATGATCTCTGCTATATTGTGGAAAATGGCGTCCCCATCATTTCTGCTAGTGTCACTGCAGCTGATGTGAAGAAATTCAAGCAACTTGATTCTCAAGCGAAGAACATCATCTGTGGCCATATGAGCCCTGGCCAGTTTGGAAGAGTAAGTGCTTTGGGCTCTGCAACACTGATCTGGGAGAGACTGTGCAAGGTAAATGAAGGAGTATCAACCCAACCTGACTCTCGTGTTGATATTCTTCGCAATATCTTCAATCGCTTCAAGAGACATGAAAATGAAAGCTGCCAAGACACCTTTGATCGCCTCACTGACATATCAAATGAACTGCAAGCACTGGGAGCTCAAGACATCACTGATCACGAAGTTGTGAAGAAACTGCTGAGATCTTTGGATTCTTCATTTGATACTTTAGTTCTCATGATTCAAGAAAGACCAGACTACAAGATGCTGTATCCAGCTGATATACTTGAAAGGCTAAATACTCATGAATTCCAGCTAGAAGAAAAGAGAGATCTATATGGACAAAGCTTTTCCAGACCACGTGCACTGAAGGCTAGAGCAATTTCCTCATCTGAAGAAGAAGACACAGATGACAACATTTGTGACCCTGAAGAATTTGGACAGGAGCTTGCAATGCTTGTGAGGAAATTCCAAAGATTTACACGACGTGGCCAGTTCGGTAAATCTTCAAGAAGAGACATGAGGAAATCAGAATCTGCATCTGAGGACTACAAGAAACGAACCTGTCACAAGTGCAAGAAATCAGGTCATTACATTGCTGATTGTCCCCGTTGGGGAAAGGAATCAAAGAAGAAGAAATACAAGGATGACAGTTCTGATGACTCGAAGAAGAAGAAGAAATCTTCAAAATCCTCATCTTCAAAGCCCTCATCACACAAGAAGACTAGTTTCAGGAAGGCTCGGGCACTTATTGGCAAGGAAATGGACTCCGAGGCAGAATCAGAGGAATGTGATGAAGAAGAGGGTTCTTGAGAAGACTCAGAATCTGGACAGGCTAGTCTTGCACTAGCAACCACTTTCGTCAGCAAGTCAATCTTCAATCTTGAAGAAAATGATTGCACCATCTAGACTGATGACAATGCTGATGACTTCGCTCCAACCTATTGCTTCATGGAAAAAGGTTCAAAGGTATCAAATAATGCCTCCTCCTCTGATTCAAGTGACTGTGAACCTAATGATTACAAGAAACCCAGTTACAGTAAACTTGCTATCATTGCCACTAAACAACAAACTGCTCTCGAAAAGCTTCAGAAACTGCTAGACAAAAGTGATGATCTGTTGAATGATGAAATGAACCTTACCCAAATCCTCACTGATGACATGAAAAGTCTTCAGTCTAGATTTGATAATCTTCAAGATCGTTATGATACACTCCTCACTGATCATGAGAAGCTTGATCTTGAAAAGCTGAGGATGTCTCATGATGATCTTCGTATGGAAAATGATTCATTACTAGCTCAATAGATCAGCGCTAGTCAAGTTGAATTTATTCCTCCATGTATTAAATGCATTGAACGCGAAACTGCTAATTCCTCACGAGAATCATCAAATGCCACCATTGCTACAAATTTTTCAACTGCACCTGTTGTGTCTATTTCCTCACTTGAGGAAAACACAAATGTTACTGATAAAAATGCAGGGTTGAAGGAATTGTACGTGAAAGGCATGTACAAAAGCCTCAAAGGACATCAAACCCTTTGTGATGTGCTCAAAAAGCAGATCTTGAACAGGGACCCGAGGAAAGAAGGAATTGCCTTTGAGAGGAAATTAAATGCTGATGGATCTTATTGGAAACCTGAGCAGTATCCCAAAACCTCATGGGTTGCTGCTACTCGGCCTCCTTTTGATCCATCTAATCTAGCTGGTTTTTCATGTGAATTATCCTATTCCTCGGATGAGTCATTTGATTCCAACTATAAACTGTTCAAAAATCAATCTGGTGAAGTATTTGCTCGATATGTTGGAACTAACTGCAGGAATGGCCCTCCTCTGAGGAAAATCTGGGTTCCCAAAAGTTGTCTTGAAAATCTTCAGGTGACTGTCCTCATGACACCACCACTGAAGAATCTGAACCCCAGATCAAATTCCTCAGGAGGACCAAAGTCTTCAAGAGGATAAAAATCCTCAGCTGGTCAAAACTATGCTCGTACCCGTGCTTATGCGCCTAACATGCAGGGAAACTACAAGGAATATGAATATGAGCGTTACTCCTCAAATCATTATGTTCATAAACCCTCAAACCAGTTCTCTGCATATTCATATGAGTACTTTAATCCCCCTACTGTTAAGAGAAGTGCATTAGCTTCAATGCCACCTTTCTCATATGGTGCTCGCAGGATGATGAATGCTTTGCCACCCCTTCAGATGTGGGTGGTGAAGAAATTGAACTAATAACTTCTGTAGGTCAGGTCTCCAGATGAAAATCATCATCTGAAGAATTTGCTGGAGACCTGAGGAAATGCTTGATAGGACGCAAGCTAATGATTGATGAAATAGAAATATTTCACACGTCCTTGCATTTCTGTTATGATGAAATTACTGAACTAATGAAATTAGTATCATATTCTTCAAATCTGAAGCATATGAGATGGTAAGCTGTACTAATTCAGCTGTAGGATGACAAACCCAAAAATACTGAGTGGCTTCTCGATAGCGGCTGCACACATCACATGACTGGTGATAAAAGCTTACTGATGAATATGCCACTAACTCCATCACCTCTGAAGAAAATCACATATGCTGACAAAGGTAAAAGCAAGGTATTGGGACTTGGCAAAGTAGCTATTTCCAAGGATAGGCATATGGACAAAGTGATGCTTGTTGAATCCCTTGGTTTTAACCTTATGTCAGTCTCGATGCTTTGTGATATTGATATGATTGTTATATTTGGTAGATATAGATGTGTAGTCATCATGGAATCTGACAGATCCAAAGTCTTTGAAGGTGTAAGAAGAGGGGATTTGTACATTGTTGATTTCTCTACAGGTCCTCAACCAGCCACTTGCTTACTAGCAAAAACCTCAGAAGGATGGTTGTGGCACCGAAGACTAGGTCATGCAGGCATGAGGAATTTGCACACGCTTGCAAAGAAGAAGCATGTCATCGGCATCGAATCAGTCAAATTCCTCAAGGATCATCTCTGCGGTGCTTGTGAATCTGGGAAAATGACCAGATCCAAGCATCCCTCTAAAACCATCATGACCACTACACGTCCATTCGAATTGCTTCATCTTTATATGGCTTCGTCATATTTATTTGGACCTACTCACTATGCCACACTAACCAATGCAGCATCTTTATATGGCTTCCTCATAGTTGATGATTATTCCAGATATACTTGGGTGCATATCATAGTGTATAAAACTAAACTGCAGGAAATCTTCAAACGATTTTCTTCAAGGGCCTCGACGAACTTTGGCATCAAGATCAAACACATCAGGAGTGATAATGGAACCGAGTTCAAAAACACTGGCCTTGATGATTATCTTGATGAACTTGGTATTACTCACGAATTGTCTGCTCCTTATACTCCTCAGCAGAATGGTGTCGTCGAAAGGAAGAACAGGACTCTGGTTCAAATGGCTAGAACTATGCTTGAAGAATATCAGACTCCTCGTCGCTTTTGGCCTGAAGCAATCAACCCTGCATGTCATATCATCAACAGGGTATATCTTCACAAATTCCTCAAGAAAACCTCATATGAACTCCTCACTGACAAGAAACCCAATGTAAGTTATTTCAAAGTCTTCGGTGCAAAATGCTGGATTAGAGATCCTCACCATAGCTCAAAATTTGCACCTAAGGCACATGAAGGTTTTAAGCTCGGTTATGGAAAGGACTCGCACACTTACAGAGTCTTCAACAACTATCACAACAAAGTTGTTGAGACTGTAGATGTGCGGTTCGATGAAACTAATGGATCGCAAAGAGAGCAATTGCCTTCTGATCCAGATAAGCTGTCTTCTGAGGAAGCAATAAAGCTTAAGCCTACTGAAGACATTGTTCCCACTGAGGAAATTGGTGAAGAAACGATCCCCATCGCTGATAAAAACCAAGAAGATGCTCCTGAGGAAATTGCAACAGCACCACTTCCTCAGCCCAGACAAAATCCTCAACCAGCTCATCCGAGGATTGCAAACGAAGTAGAACTTGACAAAATCCTCAACGACATCAACGCGCCAGGACCTCTCACTCGCTCAAAAGCTTCACATTTAGTTAACTTTTGTGGGCACTTTTCCTTTGTATCCATCACAGAACCCTCAAAAGTTGCTGAGGCTTTTCTGGAACCGGAGTGGATCCAAGCTATGCATGACGAACTTCTTCAATTCAAGCTGAATGACGTATGGGACCTCGTCAAGCGACCAGATCCTCGCAAGCACAACATCATCGGCACCAAGTCGATTTTCCGAAACAAGCAAGATGAGGACAGTCAAGTGGTGAGGAACAAGGCACGACTTGTAGCCCAAGGCTACACCCAGGTTGAAGGAATAGATTTCGATGAAACTTTTGCACCTGTTGCTAGACTTGAAGCTATTCGAATACTACTTGCTTATGCTAATCATCATAACATCACCTTATATCAAATGGATGTGAAAAGTGCATTCCTCAATGGTAAGCTTGAGGAAGAAGTATATGTTGCTCAGCTTCTAGGTTTTGAGGACCCAAAGAATCCAGACAAAGTCTTCAGACTCAAAAAGGCTCTGTATGGCCTCAAGCAAGCCCCTCGGGCATGGTATGATACATTGAAGGAATTCCTCATGAAGAAAGGCTTCAAACCTGGTTCACTCGATCCAACTCTTTTCAAAAAATCCTATGATAATGAGTTGTTTGTAAGTCAAATATATGTTGATGATATCATATTTGGCTGTACTGACAAAAGATACAGTGATGAATTTTCCTACATGATGAGTGAAGAATATCAGATGTCCATGATGGGGGAGCTGAAATTCTTCTTAGGTCTTCAAATTCGTCAACAAAGCAATGGAATCTTCATATCACAGGAGAAATACCTCAAGGATGTTCTAAGGAAATTTGACATGCACGAATGCAAAGGTGCCAAGACTCCGATGCCTACCAACGGCCACCTCGGCACTGATGAAAATGGTAAAGATTTCGATCAGCAGGTATACCGTTCTATGATTAGCTCCTTATTGTATCTATGTGCATCTAGGCCAGATATAATGCTCAGTGTTTGCATGTGTGCACGTTTTCAGGCAAAACCAAAGGAATCACACCATAAGGCTGTGAAACATATTCTTCGATACATAGCTCACACACCAACACTAGGATTATGGTATCCCAAGGGCTCCAATCTTCATCTGGTAGGGTATTCTGATTCAGACTATGCTGGTGACCGTGTGGACCGCAAGTCAACTTCTGGCACATGTCATTTCCTTGGAAGATCACTAGTTTGCTGGTCCTCAAAGAAGCAGAACTGTGTATCACTCTCCACTGTCGAAGCTGAGTACATTGCTGCTGGTTCTTGTTGTGCTCAATTGCTATGGATGAAGCAAACCCTCAAGGACTACGGAATCAACATGAAGAATGTACCTCTCTACTGTGACAATGAGAGTGCTATCAAAATTGCATACAACCCAGTACAGCACTCGAAGACCAAGCACATCCAGATTCGTCATCATTTTCTTCGGGACCATATCCTCATCGACCATGTGAAGACTGATGATCAACTAGCAGATATCTTCACTAAGCCCTTGGATGAGAAAAGGTTTTGCAAGTTGCGGTGTGAGCTAAATATCTTAGAGTCTTCAAATGTTTTGTAAGAAACATGCACACATCCTAACACTTATGCAAAGTTGATGAATTAGATGTGCAACACATGATGAAATGATTTTCTTCAACTGATGAAGAAAGTCACTGTGAATGTGAAGAAATTAACGAAGAAATTGATTCTCAGGGCCCTACAACAATTGTACGCAGCGTCTGTAATCAACATTCTTATATGGTGGGTAACAACACCGCCCAATGTGAAATTCCTCAAGTTGATTTTCTTCAAATGATCAATTTCCTCACAATGCATTTTTCTTCAAAACAGCTGTTCTTCATTGTGATGATTTATTACAAAATCTTCAAAAACACTTGATGACTTTCATTTGACTAGATAGACTGTGATTTATAGTCCTCAACAGCATTCACTTATTGCTATTTCTTCAAGTTGATGTTTCTGCTAAGTGAATGTGATCGGACCCCACTTTCCCTCTATGCTATACTTGTCCAGTCTATTCAATTCTTCATATGCGTTCTAATTGAAACTTTGTTCAAAATCCTCACTGCATCCTTGTCAGCTGATGATTTTGTAACGAAAATCCTCAAATCTTCAAAAAATGTTTCTTTAAAGACACAGTAACTGAACCCCACTTCCACAATCGGATAACCACGTTCTCCACTATCTCCACCGCATCGTACGGGAGCTACACGTGTCCTGCGGAGACGTAGATGCAGGGGATATTTGGTCCGACATTTTTGCGCCAACAGTAAATTTTGGCTATAAATTTGTCCTTATCCCCCTCGGTATCCTCTTCTTCGCCTCATCGCTCTCCTGCCACAGCACACTCCACCGAACCCTAGTGCCACCGCTGGTAGTCTTGTCGCCGGTGAGGAAGAGCTTCACTGCCTCGACTTCTCCGTCGGCAGAACCACGCCGGAGTCGGACCATCTTCGTCCGCCGTCGCCGTAGACGTCCTCTGTCGCCGAGTTAGGGTGCGTTGGACACTCGAACGAAGAGCCTCTCCAACACTACTTTTTGTGTTCTTCGTACGCACCTTCCAGGGTAAATATATCCCATTTTTACAGCAGATTAGATCTGAAATTTTACATCTTCTATGAGAAATCTATTTTTCCTCAAGATACGATGCGCACATGATTCCTCAAACACTACCTATCACCACAATCATTGATGAACTATGCTAAGCATCTAAGATTTTCACGAGATTCCTCAATTGTGCGAATTTTCGGATCTGTACAACTCTGGAACCCAAGAACAGTATGCTTAGGCAAATTCCTCAACCACTGATTATATTCCTCAAACTGTCAAACTTTTTCATTTTCTTCAAATCTGAGAACGCATATGACCTCTCCAAATTCCTCGCAACTATACTCTGTTCACAGGTACACACATGTCAGCTGATGAATCTCTCGGTTCTCATCACATTAACACATTCGCAGCGTTTCTGGAAGAAACTCTTCAAGGCTCATCAGAATCCTCAAGAGTTCAAAATCATCAGCAAAGTCCTCAACTGAAGAAAATGGAGGAAGAAAGAAAACAGAAGGGAGGAAAGAAACTTGAGCAAAACACAACTGCTGATATCCCTGAGGACATTTACTTGGACTATTGTACGCCTGATGAACATGAGACAATGGCCAAGAGAAAGATACGGCTGCAGAAGATTGAACGTCGATGGGCAAAGGAATGGAAGGAGTACAGGTTTGTGACTCCCAAATATGCGAAGAAATTCGCTTTGAAGCCTCCTGGCAGAAAGGCCCCACTTGAGGATCATCAAGTAGCACATCCCTCAAGTCTCATGACAATTGATGACTACCCAGATGAGAAAGAAAAACATCTGGCAAAGCTCAAGAAGCAAGCAGAAGCTGCAGTGAGGAAATTTAATGAATCCTCAGTTGCTGCCTCCGGTGCTGCTAATTCCTCAGTTGCAGAAACCTCAGGCTCAGAAATTCCTCACATGCAGTTTGTGCCATCAAAGCAAAGGGCTCCAAAGCCTCAAGAGAAGTCTGCTCAGGCTTCTGTCACAAAATCCTCAGCACCAAAACCCTCATTACCAATACCTTCAACACCAAAACCATCAGCGCCAAAACCCTCAGTACCAATCTCCTCAGCACCAAAATCCTCAGCTCCACCTCCAAAGCCTCAAGAGAAACCAGTACAAAAGCATGTCGTGAAACCTACGACCGCCAGCTCCAGCTCCAGCTCCTCACTCCCAGCTGCAACTAGCTCGGAGACAAAGTCTTCAACACCTCTTGTGAAGACTTTGGCAACTGCTGAACGTGCACCTCTGCCCAGCCCCAGCAAAATCATCGCAGTCCCATTTGCATCAGAGGGAAGTGATGAATATGATGATGAAACCCTGCAAGCCATCATCAGAAACAAGCAAGAAAGGGTAGCTCAAGAATCAGGCAGTGCTATTCCTATGGCCATGGACCCCAAGGTCCTCCTTGACTACATCAATATCTGGTATGAGGACCCAAACACTCCCATTGATGATTTGAAACTTCCTCCTAGCATCAGCCACATGGTGGCCACCTTCATAAATGAAGCCAAGTGGAAAGAACAGCAGGCCAGGTAGGCAAAGGTTGCAAAGATCAAAAAGGAGAAATTCCTCAGGCAGAATCTCCTCAAACTGACTCCTGATGCACTAGTGTCAACCCAGGCAGAGCTGCAAATATTGACTCACAAGTACACCAAGCTGTCAGATCGCAAAAGCAATAAGAGCAATTTCATCAAGCTAGCCACTAGTGTTGTTGATGACTACAACAAGAGAACCGCACCCCCAGCACCAACTCCTCAGCCCTTGGTTGAGCAGCTAGCAGATGCATCTCCTCATGAGGAGGAAAGTCCTCAAGCCGAGGAAGAACACCAAGAGCGCCGTGTTGATGAACCGGCCATTGAAGAAATCATCACGGAAACTGCAAGTGATGAAATTGCTGCCATTGATGAGACTGCTCCTGATCCAGCTGCTTCATCAAAGCAAGCTGATGACTCTGTTCCAGCGGGTTCCTCACTACCAGCTGAAGAATCTGAAGAAACAACACCTTCACCAAAAGCTTCAAAGGTGAATAAGATAATTCCATCTGCATCAGATGTGAAGAAAACAAGGGCTGCTGAAAAGGAAGCCAAGAAGAGAAAAGCCTCCTCAGCAGTAGAAGAGACAGAGGAAAAGCGCCTCAAAGAAATTGAAGAAACTGCTCCTCTAGACCCAGCGCCTCTCAATGTCGCCCCTTCCTATGAGATGGTCGTCATTGATGACCCAGCTACAAGGGCAGATGAAGAAATGAAGGATGTCGCCTCTGAGGAACACACTGATGAGGAAATTCAGATTAACGATAGTCCTCAACCTCTTATTCCTCAGACAGAGACTGCTCAAGCATCAGCTGCACCAGCTGATGAAACTGCTTCTGCCACTAAGCCAGCTGAGGAAAAACAAGCTGAAAATCCTCATGCTGATGAAATTGTACATTCTTAGAAGACTCCTCAAGATGAGGAACAGGCTAACCCAACTCCTCCAAATGAGAAAGAAGCAGAAATTTCTCAGCCTGAAGGTCAGCCAGAGCAAGTATCATCTCCTCAGCATGAAGTACCAGCTGATGAAATTCCTCACCTTGAGGAAAATGCTGAAGAAAATGTACCCGCCCAAGACAATGACTTCATTGTGCTCAACCCAGAGACTGCTATTGTTGTCTCCTCCCCTATTCCTCAGCAAAATCTTCAGCCAGTTCAGCGTCAGCCCTTCCCCAAGCGTCCAAAGTTTCAGAAAGAAAATTTCTTTGAAGAACGCATGTACTTCATCGGAGAGAACCCTTATGACAAGCCTCAAATGAGGCATCTGAAGTTTTGGAGAAGGACTCGGATGAACTACTATTCCTCTGTGCTCTGTGGACGGAATAAGATATTCCAGCACAGGCACATTCCTCACGTTGAGCTTGAAGCAATACCTTGCCTGGAGCCAGTCCTCAGTGTACTCCATGATGCAGGTTTGCTCCCAATGTGCTCGGACATATCAGACTGGAACAGCGAGCTTATTCTTCAGTTCTATGCCACTCTTCATATATCGGGCAACCCTGACGACATCAGCACTTGGGTGTTTGACTGGATGTCACAAAACACTCACTACAAGGCTCCTGCTTCTGAACTCCTCAGACAACTGCCCGTACCAATTCCCTCAGATGGGGAAGTGAAGCTTTATGGTGAGCGTGAGCTGCCAAATGGTATGATGGAAGTCCTCATGAAGCCTTTGGCTGCTGGAAAACCCTCAAGAACAACCTTCCTCATCCACGAGCTCAAGTACACACCCCGGACTGTCTACAGAATCCTCTGCAGTGTGCTCGCGCCAATCAAAGGCCATGACGATGAAGAAGATGTTGTAGGCCTCATGAAGAATATCCTCTTCAACATCATTAACGGTATTCCTATTAATATCCATGATTTCTTCTTGAGGACTTTGTCCGACAATGCCATGTGCCCCTATGATCACAAGATTTATGCCCCGTAGATCATGAGATTCATCAGGACAAGGACAGGCATCAACTTTCACGCTGATTGTCAAAACCATGTTGGTTATATGCCTCCTATCCGGGTCAACAAGAAGACTTTTGAGCCCATTGAAGGAAAAGGAAAATCTGTGATTGAAGAAGGCAGCAGGCCCCTTGATGGCCAGTTCAGAGAGCCAGAAGCATATTCTTCATGGGACGATACTGAGACTCGTCCAGCGAGCCTAGTTCCTCCTCGCGTGCTGAACACCAGAGAGCTCCTCCTCAGTCTTCACCAGAAGGTGGATCGCAACCACAAATGGGTCAAACGCCAGTTTGGTGCCATTGTGAAAACCATCACTGAAACACAGAACTCTGTGAAGATTAACCATCACTATCTGCATGAGGTTTTCGATCGCACCTGGGCTACACTTGCACTTCTGAAGACTCAGACTGAGCTTGAAGAAATGGACTTTGAGCAAGACATTGATTGGTCGTGGCCTCCCAAGAGGAAGTTCAGGCCCATTCCAGTGCCAGACCTTGAAGACAGCTCCTTTTCTTCATTCCGCACAGCTGAATCTGATGAGGAACAACTCGACAGAGCAACCGGCCCAAGGAAGAAGACTACTCGCAAGAAGCATCGCGGCTCTTCCTCAACCGCCAAGAAATGAAGTCTTCACGGGCGTTAGTCCTCAGTTTGTCCCTTTTTGTCACTTGATAACAAAGGGGGAGAAACTCGAGAGTTAGTCTTCAAGCGGGATATTTTTGGGGCTTATAAACTATATTAAGTTACAAACTCTTGTCTCTTCTGAAGATTTTATGTAATGAGTTGTAACTTAAGCCCGATGGTACTCTGACGCTTTTGAACGTTTTTCTTCGCATTCTTATTCCTCAAATTTTAGTGCACGCATGCTGGAATTCGTCAGATACCATTTTCCATCATGCATCTTCATTTTCTTCAGATGATATGTTATATGTATGCATGATTTACAAGACTCAGGGGGAGATCTCCATGATATAAATCATCAATGTGCATCTGCTATAAAAGCAAAATCCTCAAGATATGCACATCTTCAGGGGGAGTCTCTCTGAATCTTGTTTTCAAATTCCTCAAATGAGTATCTACACTTCATATTTTTGATCACTGTTGAAGACTTAACCTAATTGTCATCAACAACCAAAAAGGGGGAGATTGTAAGTGCATCTAGTGCCCCTTAGTGATTTTGGTGGTTTGAAGACTTATAGGTTAAGTATCTAATGTGTTTTTAACTGTACACAGGATCTATAAGTCATTGAGGAGTTTGAGATATTTGAAGAATATCGACCCCTAAAAATGTATGTATTCAGTTGAAGAAATTGGTTCGAAGTTGAAGAAATGACTCGCAAGGAATCTGCGATGAAATTGATATTCCTCATGAAGATACTGATATTGAGAAGTCCGGTGGTTCCTGAAGAAATCCATTCTGAAGAATTTGAAGTGTGAAGATTTATACTTTCTGTTTTACTTTCTTCGCATTAGAGTAATAGGAACACCGTACTGTTAAAGGGGGTCGAAGTTACACTATGGAATGGATTTCCTCATGATGCTCAACCCAAGCCAAATCCTACCAAAAGCCTCAAGTGAGGAATATGAGTGACATGAGGACTCTCACAGTTGAGGGTTCCGACCGTTTCGATAACCACGCCAAGTCACTGGTCTTATCCACTCCAACGGTCATATTATTTAAGGGCATTAGTGTCAAATCATGTCGGGATGCTCCCAGGCTATAAATAGCCACCTCCCACAACCAGTAGCTGGTTGGCTGCTCCGTTAGAAACTGACACTTGTCATAAGAGCAACCCAAATTCCTCAGTCTTCGAGAGTAATTCATCAGTGAGGAAATATACCACCCACCGAAACCACAAACCAAACCTAGTGATTGAGCATCACTGAAGAAGTTGTTCCTGTGTGGGACTCAAGCCTTTTACCTTTGAGGACTGTGCATCCTCCAGACGGTTAGGCGTCATGGTCTAGAACGTTCCAGCAGTTAATTGTGGATCGTCGAGTGACCAAGTTTGTGAGGCTTTGGAAGTCTGCCCTGAGGACTTACCACGAGTGTTGGGCGAGGACTGTGTGTCCTTAGCTCAAGGAGAATACGGTAGGGACTGTGTGTCCCGGGACTGGGTGTCCTTTGGTTTCAATGCCAAGCCGCTCCAAACCAGATGTACGACTGTCACAGCAGTTGGAACTGGGTCATCAACGACTGTCTTCACTGAGAAACGGGTTCTAACTCCTCAACTCTTTACTTTCTCTGTATTATGTGTTGATGACTTTCAGTGTGACTGTTTGAAGAATTTGCTGAAGACTTTCTCTGAATTTCCTGAACCCCAAATTCTTCACAATAATTAATCGTCATCTGTATTCTACGTGCCTGCTTACTATGTAATCTGTTTTCACATTCTTCACTCTAAAATACTGCTGGTGTGAACGTTTGCACGTCTGATCCTTTACTGTTTCCGCTGTAAGTTAGTCATCAGTGAGGAATTTCCTCAGAAGAAATTTCCTCAGTGATGAAATTCGAAAAATCTCCTATTCACCCCCCCCCTCTAGTCGATATAACGCACTTTCAATGATCTCCATCGTCGTGCTACCATCGAGGTTGTCGCGCTAACCATGTTGTTACTACTAAAGCTACTACTAGCGATAAAGCGAAGCATCACCAAGCGCAAAACAATTAAATACAACCCTATGACTCGTGCCGATTGCGGTAGCATCGATGTGCAAGTCAATAGTTAACTATTACAACATAATCATCTCATACATCCAATATATCATATCATGTCTAATTTGTTGTTGCAAATTTTACGTGGCTGCTATGGGTATCCAGTATGATCACATCTTACTTACGCAAAGCCACAACAGTGATATGTAAATTGATATTTATCCTTCTCGACGGACCGCCTCGGTCAAATCCGATTGAACTAAAGTTGAAGAAACAAACACCTGCCAGTCATTTTTATGCAACAAGTTACATGTTAGTCGATGAAACCGGTCTCTCGTAAGTGTACGATTAATGTTGGTTCAGGCCACTTCAATCCAACAATAACGTCGAATCAAGAAAAGACTAAGGAGGGCATAAAATAGAATATCAATGCCCACAAACTCTTTCGTGTTCCACTCAAGATATCATCTACGCATGAACCTGGCTCTGATACCACTGTTGGGGAACGTTGCATGGGAAACAAAAAAAATTATTATGCACACTCAAGACCTATCATGGTGATGATCATCTATGAGAGGGGAGATCAGATCCACATACCCTTGTAGATCTCTAAGCGGGAATCATTAAGAAACGCGGTTGATGTAGTCTAACGTCTTCGTGGTCCAAATCGCAAGCCGTTCCACGAACTCCGTCCCGATCTAGCACCGAACGAATGGCACCTCCGTGTTCAACAGATGTACAACTCGATGAAGATCTCTGCCTTCTTGATCCAGCAAGAGGGGAAGAGAAGTATATGAGTTCCCCGGTAGCACGACGGTGTAGTGGTGGTGGTGGTGAACTAATCCAGCAGGGCTTTGCCAAGCTATGCCAGACTAATCTAGACGAGGAAGATGATATGTGGAGAAGAGGGCATTATGTAGCTTTTCTCGTGAAGTTTGCCCTCAAAACCTCCACTATATATAGGAGGAACAAGAGGGAGGGCTGCCTTGCCTCCTACTCAAAGTAGGAGGGCTTTGGCCGAGCCAAGGGGAGGAGTCCTCCAATTCAGTTTCGTGGTGGACTCCCTTCCAACTTGTCCACCTCCTTCCGTTTTTTCATTTTTCCTTTTTTTTGCCTTTGGCCTAAATAGGTTATTGGAATGGTCTCACCAGCCCACTAAGGGTTGGTGTGCCAACTTTAGGCATATTAGGTCCTCTCCCGGGTGGGTGGCCCCTCCCAGTAAAACCCCATAACCCATTCGTCACTCCCGGTACTTTACCAGTAATGCCCGAAATCTTTCCGGAAGCAAAATGCAACATTCTTATATATCAATATTTACCTTCGGACCATTCCGGAGCTCCTTGTGATGTATGGGATCTCATCCGGTACTCTAAACCTTAAGTGTGCAAACCCTGCAGGTTCGAGAACTATGTAGACATGACCGAGACACTCTCCAGTCAGTATCCAATAGCAGGACCTGGATGCCCATATTAGATCCTACGTATTCTACAAGATCTTATCGGTTGAACCTCTATGTGAAGGATTCAGTTAATCCCATACAACATTCCCTTTTTTCCTTCGGTATGTTACCTGCTCGAGACTAGATCTTCGGTATCTCCGTACCTATTTCAATATCGTTACCGGCAAGTCTCTTTACTCATTCCGTAATACAAAATCTCGTGACTAACTCCTTAGTCACATTGCTTGCAAGGCTTGTTCGTGATGTTGTATTACCGAGTGGGCCCCGAGATACCTCTCCATCATACGGAGTGACAAATCCGAGTCTCGATCCAAGTTAACTCAAAGGACACCTTTGGAGATACCTGTAGAGCACCTTTATCGTCATCCAGTTACGTTGCGACGTTTTATACACACAAGGCATTCCTCCGGTGTTAGTGAGTTACATGATCTCATGGTCATAGGAACATATACTTGACATGCAGGAAACAATAGCAATAAAATAACACGATCACCTGCTATGTTTATAGTTTTTGTCTTGTCCATTACATCATTCTCCTAATGATGTGATACCGTTATCAATGATAACACTTGTGTATGGCTAGGAAACCTCAACCATCTTTGATCAACGACCTAGTCAACTAGAGGCTCGCTAGGGACATTTTTTGTCTATATATCCACACATGTATTTGTGTTTCCATTCAATACAATTATAGCATGGATAATAAACGATTATCTTGAAACAAGATATGTAATAATAACTATTTTATTATTGCCTCCTGGGCATATTTCCAACACTAGACAAACCTTATTTCGATCCTACAATTGGTGTCACAACGAGGTCTCCAAAACCATGGTTTAATCACTGTTGGAGGAACATGAATGTGACTAGTTCGGGTATTTTTAGTTGTAGAGTGCCCATTCTCAATGGTGATTATTATAGACAACTAAAAGATGAAATGCTTGATATAGTTGATGAGTTCCAATTGTGCAAGTATGTTGAATATCCCTATGCGGGTCTGATTGATCCCGTACATCCTTCTTAGGATGTTGAAATTGATATGCTTGGTAATCTAAATACCGTTAATCTAATCATCAGAGAACTGCCAAGAAATGTGCTTAATCAAATGCAAAATTTCTAGAGTACTCATACCTTGTGGAAAGACTTAGAGAAAAGATATCCAAATTATTCCTTGAATAATCTTGATATCATTATCCACAAATGCATTGCCTTTCACAAAATGAAGCCAACCGATCCTAATTTTGATAAATGTCTATTTGAGCTTCGTGACCTCATGCGTGCTAAAAGAGATGTCATTACTATTAACAATATCATTTTTGAATCCATTCACATGCATAAATAAGAATATTGTGATACTCAAAATTTTGATGAAACTCTTGTTTATGATGAGGGAACTTCATCCGATGATGACTATGTGGAGGATGGCTAGTACAATGAAGATGAAGCGTTTGACATCGAGTATGAAAACACCATGAGGAACCTTAGCCTTATGGCTAACCTTAGAGACTACATGGCCGGTGGAAAGGAGTGGGTTATCAACAGTGGATGTACCAATCACACGATCGGACATAAAGACATTTTCCATGAGATTACACCAAACCGTGGACCTCAAAACTATGTGACTTTTGGAGATAACTCCAAAGGTAAGGCACTTGGTCTTGGTGAGGTGGTCGTATCTCATGACAGTTCCATTCAAAATGGCATGCTTGTTGAATCCATTGGTTACAATCTTATTTTCGTATCTAGAATAGCCGACTTTGGTTTCGATGTGCTATTTACGAAAGTTGACTGCCGAGTGTTTTGTAGCGACAACCATAAAACTGCCTTTACAGGTTCCCGTAGAGGTGATCTATACTTGTCGATTTTTCTAATAAATCCAAACTCCCTACATGTCTTATTGCTAAATATTCTAAAGGTTGCTTATGGCATAGAAGGTTACGACATGTAGGCATGCATAATCTTGACAAACTTATCAAAGGTGATCTTATTCTTGGTGTTAAAGATATTATGTTTGACAAATCTAGACTTTGTAGTGTCTGTCAAGATGGAAAGCAAGTTGGTGGAACTCATCCTGTGAAGAACATCATGACTACAAGAAGACCACTCGAGCTACTTCACATGGATCTCTTCGGTACCAATGCTTACAAGAGCATGGGTGGAATTCTTATGGTTTAGTCATTGTTGATGATTTTTCTGGATTTACGTGTGTATTCTTTCTCGATGATAAGTCGTGGGTACGAAAGATCTTCAATAACTTCGCTCAGAAAGCTCAAAATAAGTTTGAAGTGAAGATCAAGAAGGTTTGGAGCAACAAATGAATGGAATTGAAGAACACTAATGTGGATACTTTTCTTGATGAAGAAGGTATCTCACATGAGTTATCGGCCACATACACAACTCAACAAAATGGAGTTGTTGAGAGGAAGAACCGGAATATTATAGAGATGGCAAGAATGATGCTTGACGAATACAAGACTTCAAGACACTTTTGGGCAGAAGCCATGGAAACAGCTTGCCATGCCATAAACCAACTTTACCTACACAAGATTCTTGGTAAAACAGCATACGACATACTCACCGGTAACAATCACCAAGTTGGATACTTTCGGGTATTCGGTTCTAAGTGCGATATTCTTGACAATCATTGTCACTCTAAATTTGCTCCTAAATCTTATGAAGGTTTCCTACTCGGTTACGGATCGAACTCTCACATTTACTATGTCTACAACAACTTCACTCGAAAAGTTGAAGAGATGATAGATGTGAAGTTTGATGAGACTAATGGTTCGCAAGTTGAACAATTGCCAAATGATGTAGGGGATAAGGAACCTTCGGAAGCCATCAAAGAGTTATCTATTGGCAAGATTCGTCCCATGGAGGTAAATGAAAGTACTTCATGGACTCAAGTGAAGCTCCTACTTCGCGTCAAGGTGAACCACAAAATGACATGGAAGCATCCACATGCAGTACATGACATGATGAAGAAGAGGAATAAGTACATCGTGAAGATCCACCTCAACCTTCCTCACCACCACCTCAGGCAGATGATGCCATGAATGACAATGTGCAAGATGATGATGATGATGATGAATATCCACCATCCAACAAGAATAAGTTGTCAAGTGTTAGAGCAAGAGTGGACAAAGATCATCCGTTGAATCAAATCTACGTTGATATAAACAATGGAAGAATCACTTACTCTAAATATCGTTTAGCTAACTTTTATGAGCATTATTCTTTCATCTCTAGCATTGTACCTTTCAAGGTTGAAGAAACCCTTCAAGACTTGGATTGGGTGAATGACATGCAGAAAGAGCTACACAACTTCGAGAGTAACGAAGTGTGGACACTAGTTGAAAAGTCCGAAGGCGAGCAGAACATCATTGGTACAAGATGGGTGTTCCGGAACAAGCAAGATGAATATGAACAAGTTTTACACAACAAGCCGCATCTCATAGCCCAAGAATACACACAAGTCGAAGGTATGGACTACGGTGAAACTTATGCACCCGTTTCTAGACTTGAATCCATTCACATTCTTCTTGCTTATGCCAATCACCATGATATTACTCTTTACCAAATGGATATAAAAAGTGCTTTTCTTAATGGAGAAATTGAGTAGGAAGTTTATGTTAAACAACCTCCCGGATTCGTGAACCCTAAGAAATCCAATCATGTTTACAAACTTCGTAAAGCTTTATATGGTCTTAAACAAGCCTCTAGAGCTTGGTACAAATGTCTAACGAAGTTTCTTATTGAAAAGGGTTTTGAGATTGGTAAAATTAATGCAACCTTGTTCACTAAAATAGTAAATGGAGAACTATTTGTATGCCAAATTTATGTAGATGATATTATCTTTAGTTCTACTAACCCGCATTTTAGTGAAAAGTTTGGAAAGTTGATGTTAGAGAAGTATGAGATGTCCATTATGTGTGAACAAAAATTCTTCCTTGGATTGCAAATCAAACAATCGAGAGAAGCTACGTTTATGTCTCAAAGCAAGTACACCAAGGACTTAATCAGGAAGTTCAACATGCAAGAATGCAAAGGTATGAGAACCCCCATGCCTACTAGTGGACATCTTGACCTCACTAAGGAGGACAAACCCATTGATCAAAACGTTCATCGATCAATGATTGGTTCCTTGCTATATCTATGTGCCTCCTGTCCTAGCATCATGTTGAGTGTTTGCATGTGTGCTCGATACCAAGCGACACCTAAAGAGTGCCATCTATTGGCTGTGAAAAGGATAGTGAGATACCTCATACATACCAAGGGATCTTATTTTAATCTTGTTGGCTATTCCAACTAGTACTATGTCGGAGACAAGGTTGACAGAAAATCCACCTTGAGTACATGTCAATTTTTTAGGAGATATCCTGCGTCTTGATCATACAAGAGACAGAACTCGGTATCCTTATCAACTACCGAAGCTGAATACATTGCCGCTGGATCATGTTGTGCACAATTACTTTGGATGACTCAAACTCTTAAGGATTATGGCATTCATGTTAGAGAAGTTCCATTGTTATGTGACAATGAAAGTGCCATTAAAATTGTTTGTAATCCTGTGCAACATTCTCGAACAAAACATATCCAAGTCCGACATCATTTCATTCATGATCATGTTGATAGAGGAGATATAAATATCAAGCATGTTCGTACTGACAAACAATTAGCTGATATATTTACCTAACCACTTGATGAGAAAGTGTTCTATCATTTCAGGAGTGAGTTGAACATCATTGATGCTTCAAACCTGAGCTAGATTCACTCGGATGCATGCAAGGGCATGAGATCGACTGTTTATTCCTTGATGCCAGTGATATGACTATCTTATATCTTGGAAACTATGCTCCCTTGTAGTGCATCTAACCTTTTGTAGGTACTTGGAAGAAATACGTGTCACAAGATTGTAATCAACTCACATCAAAAGAAATCTTGACATGGCCAAGTATCAATAACCCTTTCTTCGAAGATGGAGGAAGAGGACAACAAAATCATATCCTTGACAATCATTTGATGAAGTTATTCACTCATCTCATTTGGATATATTATGTCCTTCCTTGCATGACTAAACACTGTAGGTGAAAAGTGAACCAAACCAACATGGGTTGCTATGAACTCAAGATGATCTGCATCAACTTTGAGCGTCCGCAACAAGTTCACCTACATCCATGTCATCAACATCATTAGAAGGTATGTACTCATATCCTTTATAAAGATTTGCACCAACTCATGAGGTAAAGCAACTCAAGTGGTATGAATACATTAAAAGCTTAATCGAAAAATGGTAACCTCATTTGGTACTTTACAATGAGTATCACTACTGGAAATCAGTATTTTGCCATCAGCCTAGTCTTTGCCGTCTGCTAGCTGATGGCAAAGATTGTCTTTGCCGTCAGCTTCAGCAAAACAGACGGCAAAGCACAGGCTCATGGCATACAGTCTTTTTGCCATCTGTCACCTCTTTGTCGTCTGCTAGCGGACGACAAATAGTCCAGAGGCAGACGACAAAGATGTAGACAGGCCCACCTGACCGCGGGGTGGCTAGGTCAAACAGGAATCGGACCTTTGTCGTCTGCTAGCGGACGGCAAAGAGTCCGGAGGCAGACGGAAATGAGTCTAGACTCTTTGCCGTCCGCCGGCAGATGGCAAAGTGCTAACTCCGTTAACGGCTCCTCCCCCCCACCCCGCCCCTCTCTCTGTAACGGCTCATCCCCGCGCGCCCCTCGCTCTCTCTCCCCACCCCGCGTGCTCCTCTCTCTGTAACGGCCACCAGGACCACCGTCGCGCCGCCACCCCCGTCGCGTCGCCGCCCTGTCGGCCCTGTCGCCCCCGCCGCCGCCCCCCTCTCTCTCTCCCCACCTCGCCCCCGCTGCCGCTGCCCCTGTCGCCGCCCATGCCGCCACCCCCGTCGCGTCGCCGCCCCTGCCGCCGCCCCTCTCTCTCCCCCACCTCGCCCCCGCTGCCGCTGCCGCTGCCCCACCACCGTCGCGTCGCCACACCTGGCACCCCTGGCGCCGCCCCGCCACCCCCGCCACCCCGGCCCCTCCACAGTCGTCCCTCTCGGTGAGCCCCCACACCCCCACCCCCACCCGCCCCCCACCCGCATTATTTTTTACTAGTTTTATTATTTTTTAATAGTTTTAGTAGTTGTTATTGTTAGTAGTTTTAGTGGTAGATTTAGTTAGGTTAGTAGTTTTAGTTAGGTTAGTAGATTTAGTTAGGAGGAGAAGAGGAGAAGAGGAGGAGGAGGAGAAGAGGAGAAGAGGAGGAGGAGGACAAGAAGAGGAGAAGAAGAAGAGGAGTAGGAGGAGGAGGAGGAGGAGAAGAAAAAGAAGAAGAAGAGGAGAAGAAAAAAAATAAGAAGGAGAAGAAGAAGAAAAAGAAGAAGAAGAGAAGAAAAAAATAAGAAGGAGAAGAAGTAAAGAAGAAGAGAAGAAGAAGAGAAGAAGAGAATAAGAAAAAAATAAGAAGGAGAAGAAGAGAAAAAAGAAGAAGAAGTTGATTTTTTATTGTTTGGTATTTAGTGGTAGCTAGATTCTTTTTTAGTTACTTAGTGGTAGATTCTGTTTTTGTTATAGTGGTAGATTCTAATTTTGTTATTTTTTTGCTGTTTAGTGTTATCTAGGTTTAGCGATAGGTTTAGTTAGCTTGGTTAGTTAGGTTAGTTAGTTAGTTAGCTTACTAGAAAGAACAGGAAGAAGAAGAAGAGGAGGAGGAGGAGAAGAGGAGAAGAGGAGGAGGAGGAGAAGAAGAAGAAGAAGAAGAAGAATAGGAGGAGGAGAAGACAAAAAGAAGATCACATGTTTGGTATTTAGTTTTTTGGAATTAATTAGTAGTTTTAGTGGTAGATTCTGTTAGTTCATTAGTAGATTTAGTGGTAGATTCTGTTAGTTTATTCGCCCATCATTATTGCTTAGGTTCAAGACTACTTCAAAGAAGATCACATGTTCTTTTGTTGAAATCAAGTCTGTCAAAATAATGTATCATCTATATTTATTGGTACCGGAGCAAAACAGGACAACTTAAATAATATTGCCATCCTCAAATGTAGAAAATATCGAAAAGTTTTATATAAACTGAAAAGTAGTATAGGTAACCTGGAAAGTCCTCTAGACCAAAAGGGCAACTTCTGGACCTGCGAACTTTGCGTGGTAGGTGCATGTCCATGCAGCAGGGTAATTTCCCCAACAATGACATAATTAGTCCATTTAGCTCCAAAATACCATAATAAGCTCAAAATGGCATAAGCACCTTGGTTAGCTCATTAATATTATATACTTAGCTTGTTTTCCTCTAAAATGGGATAATTAGCCCATTTAGCTCAAAAAAGACATAATTAGGTAATTTAACTCCAACAAGAGGAGAAGAGGAGAAGAAATAGGCAAAATGAAAAGAAAGAAGAAGAAGAAGAAGAAGAAGAGAAGAAGGAGAAGGAGGAGGAGGAGGAGGAGGAGGAGAAGGCCAAGGACCTTCTATCCTTCTCCTCCTCCTCCTTCTTCTTGATTTCTTCTTCTTCTCCTCCTCCTCCTCTTTCTTCTCCTCTTTCATATTATCCTTTCTTTAATTAACCCAACAATGACATAATTAGCCCATTTAGCTCCAAAATACCATAATAAGCTCAAAATGGCACAAGAACCTTGGTTAGCTCATGAATATTATATACTTAGCTTGTTTTCCTCTAAAATGACATAATTGTAATATTTGTGTTGATCGGGTGGATTTACATGTGATAGTTGTCTCGTCGCTGTGAGGTCTGCTGTGCGAAGACCTGCCCGTGCGTTGTACGAGCTCCGCCCCTGCATTCGTGGGTCAGTACAAATTTCATCTCCTCCCCGCCCCTTCATTTACTGTGGCTCGGTTTCCGGATGAAACTTTCTAGATTTAGGTAATTAAATTAATTTATCAGTATGCGTGACTAGTATGCGTCTCCCGTTCGAAAGGGAGACATCTATAAATATGCATGTCTTTGCATATTTATAACCGCCATCCTTTCGAATTGTCCAACATTATCCATGGACAACCCGAATATGTGCAGAATGGGTTCGTTTTCCCGTATGCTGTCCTCTGGATCCGATGCGGAATTTCGTCAGTGCCTCCCTCTTATTCTCCGGATGCACATCCTCTCTGTTATTGCGGAGACGTGTATCAGGAGAACAGCGGGGAGGTGCTGCCGAAATTTTGCGTTGGATCCGGAGCAGAGCATGGGAAAACGAACCCAATCTACACATACTCGGGTGGGATTAGGACCTATCTTTACCTATTAGCGTGTAGGTTGCCTGGACGTAATATAAATGATAAATTATATATAAATATATTTGTTCTGTCTTTAGTAGCTATGCATGATGAGTGATCGTGCGTGGATGTATACGGGTCACCCTAGTCAGAAAGAGATAACGAAAGAATGGTTTTTAAAAACAAAGGAATTTGTGAAAGCCGCATTCGCAAATGGCCAGGAAAGAAACTATTGCCCCTGTCCTGGATGCGACAACTATAAAAAGACGACAGAGGCTGTAATGATTAAACACCTACAGAGGAGGGGTTTTAAGCCTAATTATACGGTGTCGACATTTCATGGTGAGTCTATACAACGCACAAGAGCTGAGGTGGTCCGTCGTCGCACGGACGAGCATGGTACTGGGATCGAAGACATGGTGCAAGACTTTGATGATGCTCGGGATTCGGAAGATGAGATGGAGGAATCTGCAAAGGCCTTTCATGAAATGTTGGAGTCTTCAAAACGTCCTCTCCATGAGCACACTGAGCTCTCTTATCTGGATGCAATTGCACAAGTAATGGCTCTGAAGGCTCAGTTCATCTTGGGAAGAGAATGCTACGATGCGATGATGACACTATTTGGACGTTTCCTACCCAAAGGCCATGTCATGCCTGCAAACCTGTACCAGTCGGACAAAATACTTTGTGTACTTAAGATGCCCTATGAGAAGATAGATGCATGTGAGAAAGGATGTGTCTTATTTAGGAAGGAGTATGCACACTTGGACTATTGTCCCAATTGCGAGTCTTGCAGGTATCTTCTGGTAGACAACGGTATGGGTGAGAAGAGACAGACCAAAATCGAAGTTAGTGTTCTTTGGTATATGCCAATCGTACCAAGACTTCAATGTATTTTCATGGTTGAAGACACAGCTAGACAGATGACATGGCACAAATTGGGCAAAAGAACCGAACTAGATGCAGATGGGAATAAGATGATGGTACACACATCGGATGGGGAAGCGTGGAAACATTTCGATGGATTGCATCAGGATAAAGCGGCAGATCCAAGGAATCCTCGAGTCTGCGCCGCCACGGATGGTTTTAATCTCTTCAGCATGACGGCAACCCAATACAGTTGTTGGCCTGTATTTTTCATTCCACTCAATCTCCCCGCCCCGGGCAGATTATGCAAAGAAAGAACATATTTCTGACGTTGATAATTCTAGGGCCCAATTATCCGGGGAAGAATATGAATGTGTACCTGCAACCGCTTAAGGATGAATTGGAAGAAGCTTGGGAAAATGGGGTCAAGAGATACGATGCCGCTAGAAAAGAAAACTTCAAAATGCATGTGTGGTACATGTACTCTATGCATGACTTGCCAGCGTATGCGCTATTCTCTGGATGGTGTGTGCATGGAAGGTTCCCGTGCCCCCAATGCAAGGCAGCTCTTCAGTTTCATTGGTTGAAGGAGGGTCGGAAGTATTCTTGCTTTGACTTGCATAGACAGTTCCTGGATCCTGACCATCAGTTCATAAAAGACAAGAAGAACTTTACCAAAGGTAAAGTTGTCAAAAACGTGGCACCACAAGCGTTCACAGGCCAACAGATCCTGGATCAGTTAAACGCCCTCGAGCCTGATCCAGAGCATCCAGGGTATTTCAAGGGGTATAATTCAAAACATGCCTCGACTCACAAGCCATGCTTCCGGGATCTTCCTAACTTCAAAGACCTCCTTCTTCCACACAATATCGACATGATGCACACTGAAAAGAATATCGGAGAGGCTATTTTTGGTACATTGTTCGACATAGATGGGAAGACAAAGGATAATATTAAGGCTAGAGTCGATCAAGAGACACTATGTCATAGACCGTTACAAAACATGCGAGAAGCCAAAGGAAAGCAGAAGTGGTCGAAGCCAAAGGCCTGGTTTAATCTTGGAAGGCCAGCTATGAGGGAAATTATCTTGTGGGTCAAAATGCACTTGATGTTCCCCGATGGGTATGCAGCGAATCTAAAGAGGGGAGCGAGTCTTGAAAAATTAAAAATCTTTGGTCTCAAGAGTCATGATTGGCACATATGGCTAGAGCGGGTAATGCCGGTGATGTTACGTGGCTTTATTCCTGAGGATGAATGGCTAGTACTGGCGGAGCTGAGCTATTTCTTCCGTGTTCTTTGTGTGAAAGAATTGTCGCCTGGTATGGTAGAAGACATGGAGGAGTTTGCACCGGAGTTGTTGTGGAAGTTAGAGAAGATCTTTCCACCGGGCTTCTTTAATCCAATGCAGCATTTGATTTTACATCTACCGACCGAGGCAAGATTGGGTGGGCCCGTGCAAGATCGTTGGTGCTATGCAACTGAGACGATGCAGAAGACCCTTCGAGCTAAATGTAAAAACAAGCGTAGAATTGAAGCATCAATGGCTGAGGCATTCATTACTAAGGAGGTGGCAAACTTTGTGACATCACACTACGAAGCCAAAAATCATCATTTGCATAATCCGAAGCCTCGGCACAATGATGGAGACCCTAAAAAAGGTGGGTCCAACCTCAGCCTATTCAAAGGGAAGCTCGCACCAGCCGGTGCTTCGAAACCAATAACATTGGATATCGAAGAATGGCGGAACATTTCGTTGTATATCTTCAACAACCTAACAGAAGTGCGGCCGTACATCGAGTGAGTTCTCGGCACATTTTCCCGTAACTTCTAATTCATTTGAACTGCTCGTATTCCTGGATATTTCAAACAGCCGTTACGTCATCAAATTCTCGGATTGAGCGGTGATCAAAAATGATTCCGTCGAAGAGTATGAGCTTCTGTCGAAGACAGGAGGCGACTATCCCGGTTTCATCTCTTGGTTCAAACAAACGGTAATTATCAATAATGGACCATTTCATTCTTGGTCTAACTTGCGGCTAATGCAACAACCATTTGGTATTAAACTTGTAGGCTAATTCAGAGTCTATGGACACCGAATTGAGACAAGTCGCTAATGGTTTTGACTATAAGGTCCGTTCATTTGAGAAATACAACATCAACGGGTATCTCTTTCGTATCTTTGGCAAAGAGCTATCTATGCCCGACCAGAAATCTACAAATTGTGGTGTCTCTGCTATCGGCGAAGGTGTTATCGAGTATTATGGAAGAGTTGAAGCAATTTATGAACTTCAATTCTATGGTGAAAACCCACCGAACGTCGTAGTCTTCAAATGTTATTGGTTCCAACCGAAAAAGACTAGATCCATAGCTGGTGATGATATCTGGTGACGGGAGGTCCCATGGCTCGGTAGCCATTGGAGATGGGATAATACGTCGTCCACTCACTCTTCCGGAGATCAAGGCGCGCCAGTCGAGCAGATGTCCTAAGATAACGCCTCGTCCACGGCCAGTCGAACTTGCCATCGAGGTTAGTTGTACGGACTAAGAACACTTTCATCCATTTCATTATGTGTGTCACCATAGATCATTACTGTGGTAACGAGGAATGGTTTTTCAGGCTGCTCTTCAGAAAGAGAGAGCGGCAAACCAGGCCACTCTTGAAGAAAGAGATATTGGCAAGCCAGGCTGCTCTTCAGGCTGCTCTTGATGAGAGGGACCAGACCACGGCACGATTGCTTGAGGAGGAGAGGGCCCGGAATGAGGCGGGTCAACAGGCCCTGTAAGAGCTTTTTGTGGTATGTTTTTTTCCACATTAGCCAAATCATGTGTGTAATGTCTGTTTCAATACTAACTAATACGACCCACTCTTCAGGGTCTGTGCGAGAAGAGCGGTCAAGTCACTCCGCTGATGCCCGTCTTCTCTTCGATTGGCACGGTGAGTTTCATTATAAACTAGTATTAATAATTGAGTGTCATCATGCTAACCGAGACATTGCAAAATATCTTTTCTGCAGAATAACTCCCAAGCGGCATCGCACGACCCTTCTCCAGGGCAACCGTCTCCAAACGAAGCCGGCGCGAGCAACCGTGGTGTTTCTCCTCCTTGATGACCACTACGGTAAGTTTCTCCTCCAAACTTAGCTTGTTTTCCTCTCAAATGAGATAATTAGCCCATTTAGCTCCACGAGGACATAATTAGGTAATTTAGCTCCAACAAGAGGAGAAGAGGAGAAGAAATAGGCAAAATGAAAACATAGATGAAGAAGAAGAAGAGAAGAAGAAGAAGAGAAGAAGGAGAAGGAGGAGGAGGAGGAGGAGGAGGAGGAGAAGGAGGAGAAGGCCAAGGACCTTCTAGTCCTTCTCCTCCTCCTCCTTCTTCTCCTTCTGCTCCTTGATTTCTTCTTCTTCTCCTCCTCCTCTTTCTTCTCCTCTTTCATATTATCCTTGCTTTAATTTCCCCAACAATGACATAATTAGTCGATTTAGCTCCAAAATGCCATAATAAGCTCAAAATGGCATAAGAACCTTGGTTAGCTCATTAACATTATATACTTAGCTTGTTTTCCTCTAAAATGGTATAATTAGCCCATTTAGCTCAAAAAAGACATAATTAGGTAATTTAGCTCCAACAAGAGGAGAAGAGGAGAAGAAATAGGCAAAATGAAAAGAAAGAAGAAGAAGAGAAGAAGGAGAAGGAGGAGGAGGAGGAGGAGGAGAAGGCCAAGGACCTTCTATCCTTCTCCTTCTCCTCCTCCTCCTCCTTCTTGATTTCTTCTTCTTCTCCTCCTCCTCCTCTTTCTTCTCCTCTTTCATATTATCCTTGCTTTAATTTCCCCAACAATGACATAATTAGTCCATTTAGCTCCAAAATACCATAATAAGCTCAAAATGGCACAAGAACCTTGGTTAGCTCATGAATATTATATACTTAGCTTGTTTCCCTCTAAAATGACATAATTGGAACATTTAGCTCAAAAAAGACATAATTAGGTAATTTAGCTCCGACAAGAGGAGAAGAGGAGAAGAAATAGGCAAAATGAAAAGAAAGAAGAAGAAGAAGAAGAAGAAGAAGAAGAAGAAGAAGAGAAGAAGGAGAAGGAGGAGGAGGAGGAGGAGGAGGAGGAGAAGGCCAAGGACCTTCTATCCTTCTCCTCCTCCTCCTTCTCCTCCTCCTCCTCCTTCTTGATTTCTTCTTCTTCTCCTCCTCCTCCTCTTTCTTCTCCTCTTTCATATTATCCTTGCTTTAATTAACCCAACAATGACATAATTAGCCCATTTAGCTCCAAAATACCATAATAAGCTCAAAATGGCACAAGAACCTTGGTTAGCTCATGAGTATTATATACTTAGCTTGTTTTCCTGTAAAATGACATAATTGGAACATATAGCTCAAAAAAGACATAATTAGGTAATTTAGCTCCAACAAGAGGAGAAGAGGAGAAGAAATAGGCAAAATGAAAAGATAGAAGAAGAAGAAGAAGAGAAGAAGAAGAAGAGAAGAAGGAGAAGGAGGAGGAGGAGGAGGAGGAGGAGGAGAAGGCCAAGGACCTTCTAGTCCTTCTCCTCCTCCTCCTTCTCCTCCACCTCCTCCTTCTTCTTGATTTCTTCTTCTTCTCCTCCTCCTCCTCTTTCTTCTCCTCTTTCATATTATCCTTTCTTTAGTTAACCCAACAATGACATAATTAGCCCATTTAG
The DNA here is from genome assembly GCF_904849725.1 of Hordeum vulgare subsp. vulgare. Taxonomy (NCBI): domain Eukaryota; kingdom Viridiplantae; phylum Streptophyta; class Magnoliopsida; order Poales; family Poaceae; genus Hordeum; species Hordeum vulgare. The sequence goes on from NC_058519.1 coordinate 378,323,978, forward strand.
CTCCAAAATACCATAATAAGCTCAAAATGGCATAAGAACCTTGGTTAGCTCATGAATATTATATAATTAGCTTGTTTTCCTCTAAAATGACATAATTAGCCCATTTAGCTCAAAAAGAAGGAGAAGGAAGAAGAAGAAGAAGAAGAGAAGGAGAAGAGAAGGAGAAGGAGAATAAGAAGAAGGAGGAGGAGAAGAAGAGAAGAAGAAGGAGAAGGAGGAGAAGAAGGAGAAGGAGCCCTCCTTCTTCTTCTCTGCTTCTTCTCCTCTTTCTTCTCCTTCTTCTTCTCTTCTTTTTCTTCTTCTCCTCCTCCTTCTCCTTCTCCTTCCCCTTCCCCTCCTCCTCCTCCTCCTCCTCCTCCTTCTTGTTTTTCTTCTCCTTGTTCTCTTCTTGCTTCTTCTCTTTCTTCTTCAGTTTAGCTTATGTGTCATATATATGTTGTTGTTCTTCTTCTTCTGACTTTCTTATTCCCATTTTGCAGATTGGATGTACTACATGCATGGAAGTTGGCGTTGGAGTGCTTTAGTTTCCGTTTTTATTTCAGTTGATGAACAATGTGGAACTATATGTATATGTATATATGGATGAACAATATATGTGCAACTATATGTATGTATATATGGATGAAACTTTGTATGTGTTGGTTCTTTTGATATATGGGATGTACGTTGATGAACAAATGGCATTGATGAGCTTTATATGTATATCATATATGTGTTGTGACCTATTTATGATATATGTGCTATGAATTATATGTATATGTGCTATGAAATAGAAAAAATAAATAAAAATGTGACAATATAGGCTCTTTGCCGTCTGCCAGCTGATGGCAAAGGCCTTTGCCGTCAGCTGACCGACGACAAAGGTGCCACGTGGCGCCCAGCTATGCAACCTGGGCAGTAGTAGCTGGCCATATGGTCTCTTTGTCGTCTGCTTCCTGTGAGGCAGACGGCAAAGAAGAGGGCACAGAGGAGGGGGGGAGGAAGAGGCAGACGGCAAAGAGTGGAAAGACGGGGGAGGGGAGGTCCCAGCAGACGGCTAAGATGGACGGGGAGGCAGACGACAAATATGGAGGGGGAGGGGAGGGGAGGAGAAGGCAGATGGCAAAGATGGGCGGGGAGGTAGACAGCAAAGATGGAGGAGGAGGCAGACGGCAAAGCCTCCGTTAACCCCTAACAGAGGCAATGCCTGTTGGCTGCCATCTCAAGCGCTTTGCTGACTGCTCCTAAGGAAAGCGTATGACAAAGAGCTTTGCCGTCCGCTCTGGGGGGGCAGACTGCAAAGAAGGTCCTATGTCGTCGTAGGCTGACGCAGAAATTTTGTCGGCCGTGACAATCTTTGCCGTGTGTGGTATTGCCTTTGCCGTTCGGGATATTGTCTTTGCCGTCTGTGATGGAAGACGGCAAAGAGGGTGATTCCTGTAGTGTATGACCTATGATCAAGCAATCTTGATTGACTCCTCATGTCAAATACTCTAATATAGGTGTCCTAGTCACCGCCACACATCTAGATGGAGATTATTTTATGGTTCACATTTGTCATTGCATACCTTCTTGGAACCATTCGATTCTCATCTAAATGTATGTATATTTTCATTCTCTCATTTCCTTTTATAGTTGTTACTTTTACAATTGGTATCTTATTTTCTTTCAATGTTTAGATATTTTCTTTTAAAAGTTTGAGAAAAAATCCTATTCATTTTTGGTTAAGGAGTTTATTTTCTTTGCAACTTGATGTCATCAATGTGGGAACCTCGGTCCAATCAATTTCTCCCAGAGGCCTGATTCTCATTCTCAGTTCTACCAAACCACTTGGCCTCGGTGACTCCGATATTATCACTCCCTTTGTCTTTCTTATATTTTCTAGACTTTTTCCTTAAGGGGAGAAAGATTACCAACGGTCCCATGTTTCATTGCCTTCTGTGACTTTAGTGAACATTTTATGAAACAAAATCAGTCTTAGCATTGTTTTGTAGGGGAGAAAACCTCAGTGATCGCACACATTATAAGAGGGAGAATTATCTAGGATCTCTATCATAGGGGGAGGTAGTTCAAGGAACTCTAATTCATTTTAAAGGAGGAGAACATTCAATGAATCCTGACCTACTTCTTAAGGGGCAGAAATTTCAGTGAACTCCTATTCACACTTCAGGGGGAGAAATTTCATGGAACCCTTATCAAAGATAGAAGTATCAAGGATCCCTTTCTCTCAATGAGCCCTTACCCTCTGACCTGTTTGGCAATTAATGCCAAGGTGGAGAAATATCAATGCTTCCAATGAACCTATTTATAGGGGATAAAGATCACCAATAAGCTTACACAAAAGGGGGAGAAATATCAATAGGGGGAGATATCTGTTCCTAAAGGAAAATTTACCTATGGGGAGATCTAGCTAAGGGGAGATACATCAAACCTTACATATTAAGGAGGAGAGAGATAAAATTGTTTGAGTTATCATTGTTATTGGATTGAACTTGCCTTGCCCTACCTACTCCCAATATCTACGTGCTATGATTCAGGGGGAGAGGTAATCCTACATATTCATCCTTAGGGGACAAATTCTTATTTCTTTTGGAGACATATCTATCATTAAATCCTATTTTAAATATGTCTTCAATATCTTGGTACTTTTGAAGCTCTTTGCATCTTTACAATGGAGTACTCTTGTGTTTTCAAACATTTTTTCCCATTTGTACTCCTACTGCTAGGACGCTCAAGAACCTCAAGGTAAGTATATGCATTGTATCTTTGTTCATGATGATCTCTTGTTTCTTGCACATATTGTTTCCAAGAGGGAATCTTGAACATGGAAGTTCTACATTCACTTATGTTTGATGCATATAGCCAAGATCTATATAAATTGTCTTGTCCTTTCTACTATGTGTGTGCCCATGCATTCCAAAGAAATTATCCTTTAAAAAGGGATTGCACACATTTAGGGTGAGCTTGTACTAGTCATGTACCTTTCAAAGCTATCATATTCTAATGTCCATGTTTAATTGAATCTTTTATTGTATGTTGTCATCAATTACGAAAAAGGGGGAGATTGAAAGCACATATGCTCCCTTGATGATTTTGATAATTCATGACAACGTACATTGTCTGTTGGACTAACACTTTCAAGTGGATATTTCAGGAATAGTCCATAGAGAGATTTTGCTAAGGATTATGTGAAGATGCCCCTTGATGCAGGAAAGGAATAGGATTGGCTCAAGCTTCAAGCTAGAAGACTCTGCATTTTATATTTGTGAGAAATCACATTTGAGTCCATGGGAAAGCCAATACTATTAAACGGGGGTGAGGTATTAAAATGAACTTGTTTCTCAAGTTCTTTAAGTTAGCCACAAAAATACTTAGTCATTTTTTCCACATAACCATCCTTTCCAAAACCACCTACTCAAAATAGGTGCCACCAAGTTTTCCATATAGGCCTCACCGAGTTTGATCTCACACAGAACCCTAGCCATTCCCACCAAATCGGTGCAACCGAAACCATATCGGTGCTACCGAGTTTGGGTGACCAACTTTCGGTTGTCTTGGAACACAAAATTTTAATTTCCGAGTTTGAGTATCGGTGTCACCGAGTTTTCTCATCTGATCATTAGTCACTTTTACGGTGCCATCGAGTTGTGTATATCAGTCTAACCGAGATTCAAAAGTTGTTGCCTTTAGTACAAGTCGGTACCACCGAGTTTATGACTTTGGTATCACCGAGTTTGCCACTTTAGGTGTAACGGTTGGATTTTGTGTGTTGCCCATATATACCCCTTCACCCACCTCTCATTCATGGGAGAAGCACTCAGAACACACACTTCATTGCCAGATCCATTTTCTGAGAGAGAGCCACCTACTCATGTGTTGAGACCAAGATATTCCATTCCAATCATTTGAAACTTGTTCTCTAGCTTCCCCAAACTTGTTTCCACCAAATCAATCTCTCCTACCCATGCCTACTCTGTGAGAGAGTGGTTTTTTTATTGAGGAGACTATCTTTAGACGCACAAGAGCAAGGAGTTCATCGTTCTACCACATCTGTTACCTTTTGGACAGTGGTGCCTCGTAGATTGGTTAGGTGTCACTTGTAAGCCTCCTACTTCGTTTTGTGGAGTTGAACCAAGATGTTTGTAAGGGAAAGGAGATCGCCTACTTCATGAAGATCTACCATGATTAAGGCTAGTCCTTCATGGACGGAAGCTGTGGTGGAATAGTTAAGGCCGCTTCTTCGTGGACCCTTCGTGGGTGGAGCCCTCCATGGACCCTCACAGCCGTTACCCTCCGTGGGTTGAAGTCTCCACTAACATGGACGTACGATAGCACCACCTATCAGAACCATGCCAAATATTGTTGTGTCAACCTCTTTGCGTTTGATCTCCTAAACTCTACTCCTTTACATGTGCAAAGTCTTTACTTTTCCGCTCCCGTATATGTTGACTAGCATGTGTAGGGTGTAGTAGACTTGTTAGTATTGCTAAAATTCTGCCCTCCATAAGACTTGGACAGGCTAAGATTTTTATCTTGACAAGTAGTCTGTTCACCCCCGCCCCTCTAGACACACCTTCTTTCGATACTACAACAACAAAAACGGTAAGCCGGATCAAGGTGTGTGTGCGATATATGGCATTCGGTTCACTCGGACGAACTATTTTGGATTAGGAAACACAACAGAAATGATCCAGTTAAGCAAGATGTGTGTGATATGTGGCATACAATTCACATAGATGAACTGTTTGCGATAATCCAAAATAACACAAACAATTTGCGATGAGAAAATATAACATAGACGGTTGTTGCCATTAATTCGTGTGCGATTCTGTGTGTAGAATTAAATTTGCAAGATACAAACTAGTTAATCATCCAAATGAAAACATGATTGCATAACCTAATTAAGCATCCAAATACATAAGTAACTACACACATAACATTGGCGCACACCTCATACACTATTACATGCATAATAAAATTAGCCTACTAAAAGTATAAATGTTTTGGCACACACTGAGTATGGGAAACGATAAACACATCATCTACTTCTTGTGACGCTTGACGCCACCGCTCTGCTTGTGAGTTGAACCCTCGGTGTATTCAGGTAGGAGGCAGTTCCTCATGTGAATGATCTTCCTGAACATCTCGTAGCATGTGTACACTTCCTTGGCCTCAGTGTGCAGGTGATGATCAACCAGTCTCTTCACCCAGGCCATGTGCTAGATAGGCTTGCTCTTCTCGCACTCAGCCTTCATGCCTCCGTGATACGTCTCCAATTTAGCTATAATTTTTTATTGTCCATACTGTTATATTATCATTCTTTGATGTTTTATGATCATTTTATAGCAATTTTATGATCATACTGTTATAGGTCTGTCACACCCTGTTTTCACCTCACTTTGTCTATGTTGTCTTTCTTTCAAAATTTGGTATAAATTATAAATTTTAAGTAAATTCCATGAGTGCCTTGATTGCCATTGTTTCAATATGTGCTTGTGAATATATCTCTAAGAACACTTTTTATAAAATAGTATTTCCATAAAAATCCTTTTTCATTATTTTGGTAGGTGTTGCACTCCAAGTCCCTGAATTTAAGGGAGTGCCTTCACCCAAATATTGTATTCTGATTCTAATATTAATATAACGATTCAAAACCAAAAAATAATTATTTGTAAAGTCAATTTTCTATTTTATTTATATGTCATTTTCTAAGGCCAGAAATGAAATTTCTGGGTGAAAAGTTATTTTTCTACCTTGGAAAAATCTGAGAAGTTTGGGAATACTCACACGACATATATTTTCTATACATAAGAGTTTCAACCCCTAATCATGTTCAAAATATTAGAGAAAAAAATTGAAAACAAATTCTGTCTATTTTGATCTTTTGAAATATTTCCAAAGGAAATATTCTCAATAAATTCCAAGGACATTCTAGCATGTCCCACATGCTATACTTGGTGATCACGCTAAGTTTCACCTCCATCCAAGGTGATTTGAATCACCAAATATTTTAGAAAACCTTTTTGTCCAGAATCAAGTTAGAGCAACTCTACATTGCCAAGTTTGTCCATTTGCTCTCAAACTTAGCAGGAGTGCTCAATACCCCAAATAAGGAGATCATGCCAAGATTTGGATTTATGGGGATTGATTTGCTCACATCTTCTCACAAGATTGCAGATCTTCCCATTTGTGGGTATTTTCGAGTTTACATTGTCAAACTTGTCCAGTGGAGCTCAAATTTGGTAGAGCCTCCTAATTATATCCAAAACCAAATCATGTTAACTCTCAATGAATTTGGAGGAGGTTTACTTCCCCAAACTTGCATCAAACACCTTCTGCTAGATTTGAAAATCAGCATCTAGAACCCTCTACACTTACTCCCTTCACTCCAATCTCATGACACAGACTGCATGTGCCTCCCCTCGACTACACACGAGAGGCACACCACTGGTTCAATGAGAGGGAGCCAAAATCCCCATTTTATCTCCTGAATCAAGACTGACAACATCACTTTACCTCTCTCAGCTTCGCCATCTTGATTCCTCTCGGTCCCTAGCATCCAAGGAGCATCGAAACCTTCTCCCACACACCTCAGGCACGGCTAAGATGCGCCAGAGCGCACCAGCACACCGTGAAATGCCAAAGCTACGCTCTGGACGCGCTGCAAGGCGCACCCGAGCACAAGGGGGGCAATGTCGGCTAGTTCCTGCCTCCTCCTGTTGCCCCTGTTTGACCACACCGACAACCGAGTCTAGTGCAACATTGGGACCCTCTTCATCCCCTCTCCTCTGCTCCTGGCGATGCGTGCCCGCATGCGGCCGAAGAGGCCAAATGAACCCGGCCACCTCGACGCGCCAAGAGACTGCCTCCGCTCCTCTTGAAGGTGCCGCACGGTCCAAAATCGTGTCCGCAATACCACAGGTTCACTCCCGAGCCCTCTTTCCCTCTCCTGCTACCGTAGCAAAACCACCTGTGCACCATCGATCGGTGACTCGTCATGCGCCTATTTAAAGGCTCCCCCGCTCTTCCCCGCACCTCCAGAACCTCCCTCTCCTCCCCAATAGACCGCCCCGAGTACCCCCTTAACCAAAAAGGGCCCCGGTACTCGAGATCAACCGATGCGCCGCTGTGTCGGGGCTCCGTCGATCTTGGGATACACGCACGCTCCAACGCTCCTTTCACTCCCCCTGTAACCGCAAAGACCTCCCGAACTTTGTCCACGACTGCCACGTCCTTCTCCCCACTCGGAGCACCGTTCCCAGCACCTTCTTGAAAGGTCTCCGCCGCGGCTTCGTCATCCCCGGCAACAAAGGCCACTGCCCTCGTCACCTCGACCCCCATCTGGTAGGCGGAAGTACCACGAGCCCGTTCCTGTGCTCCCCTGGCTTCGAGGACCCCGGAGCTGCCGCCGGTGAGCCGCCCCGTCCTCTGTATGGAGGTAGGAGACGAACCCGATAGGAGGGCCCCACCTTTCGGTGGCTTCTCTCTTCCCCTCTCTCTCCTTTCTGATGCTGGCTCCACGGGCCCACCCGTCAGGTTTGAACCTGACAGCGCGCTCGCCTGGGCTAGCTGGCTGGCTCGCCAGTTGGCCAGCTAGGCCGGCCCAGCTGCTAGCCGAGCCAGGCTAGTGAGCTGCTCCTTATTTTTTATTTTTACTTTTTGTTTTCAAAAATAAATCCACATGATTAATTCCTTATCCAAATTCAAATATTTTTCCAACATAATTCTTGTTAAATTATGTAGTATTTAATAGTACTTCTTGTGGAATTTTTATGAAAACTGTTGTGCACAGGTTTATTTATAACCTAGTTTAAGTATTTTCTAACTTATGTTAAAAGACTTTAAAATTACTTTTTCATTCCAGAACCAGAAACAAATATTTTGATAAATAATAATAGGATCTTACAAAATAGGGTAACATTTTTTATGTGAGTTTGTACTCTCTTTTTGGTTATGATCCTTATTATTATAATTGCTATTACGACGATAGATCACGTGTTTGACAAAGCTCTTGGACCCGAGGACGTCGGAGACCTCGATACCTAGCTGATCAAGGCAGGCAGCCCTTTGACCATGTGTGAGAAAATATTTCATGCATGCCATGATTATTACTTTACTCCGATGCATATGATCATGATTAGTTGGTAAACCTTCGGTATTGTGTTATTGATAGCTCCTCTTGAGCACTTGCATATGAGCATTACCATACCATCTATGAGGGTCACGTTGATGAAAAGTTGACAAGTAGACAGTAGTGCTACGCATAAGATGAGCATATGCATGGTGATGGTAACTCAAAGGTAATAACAAAGGTTTTTCGAAAACCCCATCGGGTGCCACTAATGCCAGAGGGTGATGGTGTTGAGCTAGATGACCGCTTGAGAAAGAAGTGGTGTACCAGAAAGGTTTTGTGTAAGTGGTTTCAGAAATGGGATTAGATTTAAGATTTGTCCGCCGTCCGAACCTTACATGTGCGACCAGAATACCCGTTTATGGGATGGGGATTTGTTGATTACTCTGGTTGTGCTAGCAAAGAGCGCGCATTACTAGTGACGGGAGTGATATGGTCACTCTTGTGATGGGGTCGTGCCAGGTAGGGCGACTATGCCGTTTTTACGTGTTCCGGGAACACCGTTGGTCCCCGCATGGATGATACACTCTATAGTTGGTGCTCATAAGACGTACATCATGTGGGTTGGGTACCAATCGGTGGACTCTTTGTCTAGTGTCGCCATGGGAAAGGCAATGATCGGGCACTTACCTCGGGTATGTTATATACCATGAGTAGTGGATGACACGGAAGTTTCCCGGATCTCGTGGGTACAGCGCACAACCTGTGTAGAGTGTAAAACTATTCGAATAGCCATGTCCACGGCCAAGGACAGTTGGGTGGTGCTGCTTAGACTATGTATAGTCGTTTCTGCATAAACTAAGTGTGGGTGCGTATAAATGTGTTATATGAGAAAGTGATTAACTGGGCAAGTTTGGTGACTTGGCATGGAGGGTGAACATGATGTGTTCATCCCTCGGAACATTTATGTTGATATCTGTAACCCGTTCTTATGGTTGCTATTTACCTAGTGATGCATGAGCATCTAAATATTTGACCATGTTTATGCATTAATAAAAACTTCTTTCCGCAAAGGCTGCATTATACTTCATATTGCACTCAATTACAAAATCCGTGTCATGGGCTGTTTGCGAGTACATTCAAAGTACTCATTGGCTTGCCACTGGTTATTTTATTGACCAGACATGGAGGAACCGGAATATGGAGAAGAATTCATCGTCGGAGATGGATAAATGAACTAGGACGCTTCCTAGTCAGAATGCCTGTTGGTTAAGGCTGATGGCACAAGTTCATGTTTGCTACCAAAATTTCCGCTATCAGTTGTGTTGGTGTGATTAGCCTTCATGGCCCTATCTATGTAAGACTTGACCATAATGGTCATTATTTGTATCAGACGTTATTCATGGATGTAATACTCTTGTTATTCAATATCTGTGTCTTCACTGAGCATTGATCTCTGGGATCACTATACACGTTCATTCGGTGGTCTCGACTCGTAAGTCGGGGTCCCCACAGGGCGGGTATCAGAGCCATCCCGACTGTAGGAAGCCTTAGGTAGCACGGACGTTAGCCAGGAGAAATAGCACACTCAGTCCTTACACATGGGGTTTTATACACCCTTACAACCTTTCTATACCATTCACAACTTTCGGACCCCTCTCCTAAAACCTTGTAGATGACCGTTGTACCTGAGGCACTCCTGGGAACTGGCTTTCCCCTACTTCTGGGGGACAACTTGGAGAAGTGTCAAGTATGCCGACCACCCGTTTACCTCTACCACGAGCACTAGGTCAATGCCAGCACAAAAGAATACCACGTGGACATGATTGTAAAGGCAAATGACTCTCCAACTAGTTGGTTCTTTGAAGGGCCACAGATGGAGACTCTGGTATTGGCAGTTGAGACAGGAGCACGAGAAGTGCTCGTTCACCTCCACGACTTCCTTCCAGAGATGGTTGATGAGCCGGCTACCCGCCACATGCCTTTTGTTAAAGACAAGGCTGACGGGAGTTAGACGGTAAACCCATCCCCGGAGGAAGGGACGCCACTCAGGTTTCAGACCTACTTCAGCCTCTCTACCGACAGCCTGGCTCACAACCTGATTAAGGAGTCAGTGAAGCTTCACCAAGAACTCCATCATGCCCAAGGGCTACTCCACCAAGAAAATATGAAGACATGCAAGATCAAGAAGGCACGAGCACTCAGAGGATAGCCTCGTGTCACATATAGAGGACGAATACCACAACATAAGGTCACCCCTATTCGGAGTCGCCGCATGACCGCTGAGGAGTATACAGAACTCGTCACCGCTTCTCCGACGAAGCGCCATTGTGATGGACCTCCTCCTACCCCCACACCCTTGTGGGAGATGATGCCCGCACATATGATGACGAGGAGGAAGACCCCGAGGAGCGTGAGTATGAGACCGAGCAATCGGCCACTTAGGATGGACGTCTTAGGGCAAGCTAGGAGTCCCCATGCGTCATTGAGTCCGTGAAATGGTTCATATGAAACCATGTATCCTTGTAGTGTGTGCTTTCTGTTAGCGTCTCGATGAAAGCCATGCTTTTTCCCTAGGCAACATGTAAACGGCTACATCGCTTATCCTAATTAATGTATTTGCATAGGGTTCTTCGACCCTTCTTGTTTGACACACTTGCACCATACCAAAACCCCCTTATGTACCCGTGTTTCTCCCTTATGATTTTCTCTTGACCATTTTGGGATAGTGACCTGACTGCTCCAAACAGGATGGTGATTCCTACTGGCACCAGTACCTTCGGCCAACCCAAGACTGGGGAATCTAGCAAGAAGCCAAGAGTCGATGGGTCTGCCCAAGCTGGAATTGACCAGGAGCAGCCACAAGGCGACATCCCCCCGCCACCGCCTCCTCCGGAGAACCTGATTGTGGCTCACTTCCTCCAGGCTCCCCGAGAGGAACACCAAGCCAACAACACCACTATCCAGCAGATAGCTCAGGCCTTAGTGAACAACTCGCCGCAGGGCGGAAATGTCAATGGTTGCTCCACTCTGTCGGAGTTCATGAGGACTACGCCTCCAATATTCGCTCAAACAATTGAGCCCGTGGATGCCGATGACTGGATCCGCACCATTGAAGACCTCCTCTTCTGGTTATGTGCACCAACGACCATGAAAAGGTTCTCTATGCCTCTCACTATCTCGGAGGCACTGCCAGGGCTTGGTGGGACGGGTTCGAGATCATGCAACGCGCGCATGTTATCACTTGGGCTGCCCTCAAAGACGGGTTCCGCGCTACTCACAATCCCCCGGGAATGATGACTATCAAGAAGAGGGAGTTCCGTGCACTGAATCAAGGCAGCGGCACAGTCAAGGAGTGCTTGCAAAAGTTTAATCTCTTGTCGAGGTATGCGAGTGATGATGTGAGCACTGAAGCCGCTAAGGTGGAACGCTTCATGGAAAGCTTCAGCAGTTGGTGCAATATCATCTTGTTGTCTGTGACTGCTGGACCTTTTGTTATCTGGTGAATAAGGCTCTCATGCTTGAAGACAAGATTCGTGCTATGGATGGTACAAACAAACGTAAGCTGATGGGAAATTGTAATTCCAGCAACCAGAAGGCTCGTCCGTGGCAGATAGCCTCGGCAAGGCCTAACTATTAACAACAGCAGTACAAGACTCCTGCACCTCTCCCAAGCTTTTAGCCTCAGTAGTATGCCAACCCCTAGCCGGTCTACAACCAGGCCAACAACAGTGGGGGCAAGCCCAACAAACTAGGGCATATCACTTGCTTTAGGTGTGGACAGCCTGGGCACTACTCCAGGAAATGCCCCAACAAGAAGCCCGATGCACCGCGCCCCAATGCGCCGAATCAAGGACAGGGTCATGGAGCACCAAACAAGAATCATGCTTCTCGCAACCAGCAATACCATAGCAGGGGACACGTGAATCACATATCCGTAGAGGATGCCCAGGAAGACTTGGACTACATACTGGGTACGTTCCTTGTCAACTCCACTCCAGCAACAGTATTGTTTTATTCTGGTGATTCACATTCTTTTGTCACCCAAAAGTTTGTTGTGAAGAGCGGGTTGAAATCTACATTCCTAAATGGTCAAATGGCGGTATAGACCCCGGGTGCAATATTAAGGACCAACATAGGATGTAGGGGAGTTGGGATCAGCATTAACGGAGTACACTTTGTATCAGATCTCATCATTCTTAAGTCGCAAGGATTGGACGTGATCCTTGGTGTGGAGAGGTTGGCCAAGCACCAGATCACACTGGACTGCGCCAATAGGGCTATCACCATGACCAGTGACCAAGGTATCAAAGTCAAATATGTTCCTGAGCCTACCTCCGCTCAAGTCACTCAGGTTAACTGTCTTTTAGGAAATGAGTTGGACCATGTGCCAGTGGTATGTGAATATTCAGACGTCTTTCCCAATGAACTGCATGGGATGCCTCCTGATCAAGACACCGAGTTCATCATTGAACTCATGCCCGGATCAAGGCCTATCTATAAAAAACCCTATAGGATGGGATCCGAGGAATTGGCAGAGTTGAAGAAGAAGCTAGTCGAGCAGCTCAAGAAGGGATTCATTCGTCCTTGTGCCTCTCCTTGGGGATCACTTGTTCTATTCGTGTCCAAGAAGGATGGGACTATCGGGCTCTGCATTGATTACCGTTCCCTAAATGAAGTCGTGATAAAGAACAAGTATCCACTCCCCAGGACTGAAGACCTATTCGACCAGTTGAATGGTGCCAAGGTATTCTCCAAGATCGATCTCAGATCTGGGTACTACCAACTAAAGATTCTGCCCTAAGACATACATAAGACGACATTCGTGACTAGGTATGGCCTGTACGAGTGCATGGTCATGTCATTTGGGATGACCAATGCCACAGCCTACTTCATGTACCTCATGAACAAAGTCTTCATGGAATACCTGGACAAGTTTGTCGTCGTCTTCATTGACGGCATACTCATATTCTACTAATCCAAAGAAGAGCATGAGCAACACTTGAGGATGGTGTTGGAAAAACTTTGAGAGCATCAACTTTAGGCCAAATTCAGCAAGTGCGAATTTTGGCTACGCGAAGTTGGATTCTTGGGTCATACCATGACGGCAGATGGATTGGCTGTCGATCCCGCCAAGATTACTACGATAACAAACTGGGAGTCACCATTCAGTGTGAAGGAAGTCAGAAGCTACCTTGTTCCCACAGAATATTACCGCAGGTTTGTGGAAGGATTCTCCCGCATCGCCCGACCAATGACTCAGCTCCTGAAGAACGACAACAAATTAATGGGCGCCGAATTGCGAAGAAAGCTTCCAAGAACTGAAGAAGAGGTTAACCACCACTCCAGTACTGGCCACTCCAGGTATCAACAAAGAGTTTGTGATATACTGCGATGCATCAAGAATCGGGCTTGATGGCGTTCAGATGCAAGGCGGTAGGGTCGTGACTTATCTGTCACGTCAACTACGCCCTCATGAAGGGAACTACGCCACTCATGACCTCGAGTTGGCGGCCATAGTTCATGCCTTGAAGACATGGTGACATTACCTTTTGGTGAAGCGACGCGGAGGGTGATGCACCACAGGAGCCGTAAGTATTTCCCTCAGTTTGAGAATCAAGGTATCGATCCACGAGCAGGGTCTCGTCAAGTCCAAAGTACCTGCGCAAACACAAACAAGCTTGCACCCAACGCTTCAAAGGGGTTGTCAATTGGTTCAAGATTGTTTGTAGAGTGAGATCTGAAGGCGGAAAGTGAAACGAAGTAAAAAGTGTAAGCCTGAAAATATGGTGTGGAGTAGACCGTGGGGGCCATAGTGTTCACTAGAGGCTTCTCTCAAAATAGAAAATATCACGGTGGGTGAACAAATTACTATCGAGCAATTGATAGAACCGCGCAAAGTCATGACGACATCTAAGGCAATGATCATACATATAGGCATCATGTCCGAGACAAGTAGACGGATACTTTGTGCATCTACTACTATTACTCCACCCATCGACCGCTATCCAGCATGCATCTAGTGTATTGAGTTCATGACGAACAGAGTAACGCATTAAGCAAGATGACATGATGTAGAGGGATAATCTAAAACTAATGATGAAAACCCCATCTTTTTACCCTTGAAGGCAACAACATGATGCGTGCCTCGCTACCCCTTCTGTCACTGGGTGAGTTCACCGCACGGTATGAACCCAAAACAAAGCACTTCTCCCATTGCAAGAATCAGAGATCTAGTTGGCCAAACAAAACCCACAACTTGAAGAGAATTACAAGGATATGAAATCATGCATAAGAGAGATCAGAAGCAACTCAAATAAGATTCATAGATAATCTGATCATAAATCCACAATTCATCGGATCTCTACAAACACACCGCAAAAGAAGATTACATCAGATAGATCTCCATGAAGATCATGGAGAACTTTGTATTGAAGACCCAAGAGAGAGAAGAAGCCATCTAGTTACTAGCTATGGACCCGTAGGTCTATGGTGAACTACTCATGCATCATCGGAGAGGTCATGGTGTTGATGAAGTAGCCCTCCGTGTCCGAATCCCCCCTCCGGCAGGGCACCAGAACGTGCCCCAGATGGGATCTTGCGGAGATAGAAGCTTGCGGCGACAGAAAAGTACTTTCGATGATCTCTTGATTTATTTGGGATTTTTAGGGAATATATAGGCGCAACCCCTACGGCAGAGGGCGCCCAGGGGGGCCACAAGCCTGTGGGCCGCGGGGTGGGGGCTTGTGGGGCCCTTGAGGCTCCCCTGCCTTGGCTCTCAAGCTTCCCGATCTTCTTCCGTTACGGAAAAAATCTTTTCGACTATTTTCTTCCGTTTGGACTCCATTTCAAAATCTCCTCTGAAAGGGGTTAAAACATGGAAAAAACAGGAACTCGCACTTGGCACTGAGTTAATAAGTTAGTCCCAAAATTATATAAAAGGCATGCATAACATCCAAAGTTTGACAAGATAATAGCATGAAATCATCAAAAATAATAGATACGTCAGAGACGTATCAAGCATCCCCAAGCTTAACTCCTGCTCCTCCTGGAGTAGGGAAGTGATAAAGAATGAATGTTTGATGTGGAATGCTACCTAGCATAGTTGTCCTTTGCAACTTCTTTCACGTGACATGAATGTTCAGATCCGTAAGATTCGAAAAAATAATTTGCTATGGACATGAAAACAATAATACTTCAAGCAAACTAGCAAGGTAATCATGAACTTCCAAATTACAAGGCCAAGGAAAGTTATCCCTACAAAATCATATAGTCTGGCTATGCTCCATCATCCTCACACAACTAATGTAAATCATGCACAACCCCGGTATTGGCCAAGTAATTGTTTTCACACTCTTACTTTCTCAAACTTTTTATAACTATCACGAAATACATGAGCGTGAGCTATGGATATAGCACTATAGGTGAAATAGAGTGTGGTCGTGGTTGTGAGACAAAAACGAGGAGATAGTCACATTGACTCGGCGTATCAATAGGCTATGGAGATACCCATTAATAGATATCGATGTGAATGAGTAGGGATTGCCATACAAGAGATGCACTAGAGCTATAAGTATGTGAAAGGTGAAAGAACTAGTGGGTGTGCATCCAACTTGCTTGCTCACAAAAACCTAGGGCAATTTTGAGGAAGCCCATCATTGGAATATACAAGCCAAGTTATATAATGAAGATTCCCACTAGCATATGGTAGGACAAAACAAGAAGCTCTCAATCATGAAAAACATGGTGCTATTATGAAGCACAAGTGTAGAAAAAGATAGTAGCATTGTCCCTTCTCTCTTTTTCTCTGTTTTCCTTTTTTTCATTTGGGCTCTTAGGCCTCTTTTTTTGTTTTCTTTTATTTTCTCTTTTTTTTGTTTTTGGGATCTTTGGCCTTTTTTTTATTTCCTCACATGTGACAATGCTCTAATAATGATGATCATCACACTTTTATTACAGCTCAAAGCTCAAAATGATGATGACTCCATAGGAAATGCCTCCGGCAGTGTACCGGGATGTGCAACGATCTAGCATGGCGTATGACGTTGAAACATCTCGCTAACTATCTTACGATCATGCGATGGCAATATGAGAGTGACGACACAAGTCATGAGACAGAACGGTGGGAGTTGCATGGCAATATATCGCGGAATGGCTATGAAAATGCCATAGTTGGTAGGTATGGTGGCTGTTTTGAGGAAGGAATTTGGTGGGTTTGTGCACCGGCGAGAATTGCGCGGCACTAGAGAGGCTAGCAATGGTGGAAGGTGAAAGTGCATCTATACCATGGACTCACATTAGTCATCAAGAACTCACATACTTGTTGCGAAAGTTCTTATTAGTAATAGAAACAAAGTGCTAAACACATACTCCTAGGGGAAGGGTTGGTAGGTGTTAACCATCGCGCGATCCCGACCTCAACACAAAGGATGACAATCAATAGATCAATTATGCTCCGACTTCCTAACATAGTGGTTCACCATACGTGCATGCTACTGGAATCACTAACATCAACAAAAGTATTTCTAGATTCACAACACCCTACTAACATAGCTCTTAATATTACCAAATCCACGTCTCAAAACTATTTGAGAGGAATCAAAACTTCTCTTCCTATTCAATGCACATGAAGATCGAGGTTTTTGCATCCTCTTGGGGTATCTATCACCTTTGTGACTACTTTCATAGCATAATCAAACTACCAAATCACGCATCGCCGTGCTCTAAAAGATATAAGTGAAGCACATAGAGCAAAAGTGTCTAGCTCAAAAGATATAAGTGAAGCACTATGAGCATTGTAGCAAAATCACGATGAGTGCATGTATCTCTCTCTCAAAAAGGTGTGCAGCAAGGATGATTGTGACACAAAAAAAAGACTCCTAAGATACAAGACGCTCCAAGCAAAACACATATCATGTGGTGAATAAAAATATAGCTCCAAGTAATGTTACCGATGGATTGAAGACGAAAGAGGGGATGCCTTCCCGGGGCATCCCCAAGCTTAGGCTTTTTGGTGTCCTTGAATTAGGCCTGGGATGTGTTGGGCATCCCCAAGCTTGAGCTCTTTCCACTCCTTTTCTCTTTGTCCATGAGAACGTCACCCAAAACTTGAAAACTTCACAACACAAAACTTAAACAGAAACTCGTGATAACATTAGCACAAGAAAACAAACTACCACTTCTTTCGGTACTGTAGCTAACTTTAATTCCATCTATACTTGTGTTGGGCTACTGTATTCTCACTTTTCCATGGCTAGTACCCCACGATACTAACCATAGTTTCATCAAAACAAGCAAACAACTCAACAAAAACAGAATCTATCAAAAACAAACTAGTCTGTAGCAATCTGTATACTTCGTATACTTCCGGTACCTCAAAAAACCTGAAACATTACGACGGCCTGGGAAAAAAAGCATATCAACCAGCAGCAAAAAGAATCAACTCAAAAGATCTTTCTGAATAAAAATAAAAAATCACCTCGTTAGCGAAAAGTTTCTGCCTTTTTCCAGCAGGATCAAACAACCATTACCAAGACTAGTCATAAAGGTTTTGCTTGGCTCAAACACAAAAAACACAATCACAACAGAATTGTGATGGTGTAGAAGCAAAAAAACAGAAAGAAAAAGATAAATTCATTGGGTTGCCTCCCAACAAGTTCTATTGTTTAACGCCCTTAGCTACGCATAAAAGTGATAGAATCGCGTATCGGTGTCTTTGGTGCTCAAACCATAAGTGGCACTCATCATGGATTCATAAGGCAATCTTATTTTATTTCTAGAAAAGTTTTCCATGCCCTTCCTTAAGGGAAATTGAAATCTAATATTCTCTTCCTTCATATCGATGATAGCACCGATAGTCCTTAGGAAAGGTCTACCAAGAATAATAGGGCATGTAGGATTGCAATCAATGTCAAGCACAATGAAATCCACGGGTACATAGTTCCTATTTGCAATAATAAGAACATAATTGATCCTTCCCATGGGTTTCTTGACAGTAGAATTAGCAAGATGCGAATTAAGAGAACACTCTTCAATCTCATTAAAACCCAGAACATCACATAAATACTTTGGAATCGCAGAAACACTAGCACCCAAATCACACAAAGCATTGCACTCATAGTTTTTGATTTTGATTTTGATGGTAGGTTCCCACTCATCATGAAGCTTTCTTGGGATAGAGACTTCCAATTCAAGTTTCTCTTCAAGAGATTTTATCATAGCTTCGACGATATGATCCGTAAAGGCCTTGTTTTGGCTATAAGCGTGTAGAGAGTTTAACATGGATTGCATCAAAGAAATGCATTCAATCAAGGAGCAACTATCATAATTGAATTCCTTGAAATCCACGGTAGTAAGTTCATTACTACTCAAAGTTTTAACATCTTCTACTCCACTTTCAATGCTTTTAGCATCAAGATAGATGGACTCCGAATCATTGGGGCACTTTTCAACCAAAGTGGATTCATATCCAGCCCCATAATCATTAGGTTTGACACAAGAAAACAAAGATTCAATGGGAGTCACACCAAGCACTTTAAGATCTTCATGATTCTCATCACGAGAACACGCCTTTTTAAGCCATTCATGTCTAGCACGAATTTGGGCGGTTCTTTATTGGCTCTCAATCATGGAAACACGCATAGCTTTCAAAGTTAAATCCATGTTGATTTTGGGAGGAGCACATCTAACTTTCAAAGCATCAACATCACTAGACATTCTATCAACGCTCTTAGCCAAATCGTCAATTTTGAGTAGATTTTCCTCTATGGACGCATTGAAAATCTTTTGAGAGTTGATGAACTCTTTGATATTACTCTCTAGATCAGAGGGTAATCTATTGTAATTTCCATGGGTATTGTTGTACGAGTTGCCAAAGTTATTAGAAGAGTTACTAGGAAAAGGCCTAGGAACATAGTTTCCTCTAAAAGCATTGTTGTTGCCAAAGTTATTCCTACCAACAAAATTAACGTCCAAGCTAGCGTTGCTACTCTCAATCAAAGAAGACAAAGGCATATCATTAGGATCCAAAGGAGCACTTCTACTACCAACCAAATTCATTAACTCGTCCATCTTAGCACTTAACGAGTTAATTTCTTCTATAGCGTGTACCTTCTTACTAGTAGGTGACCTTTCAGTGTGCCACTGAGAGTAGTTTGTCATGATGTTGTCTAGGACCTTTGTGGCTTCCCCTAACATGATTTCCATGAATGTTCCACCTGAGGCGGAGTCCAAGATATTTCTAGAAGCGAAATTCAAGCCAGCGTAGAAGATTTGTATAATCATCCAAAGACTCAAGCCATGAGCGGGACAATTTCCAATCATTAATTTCATTTTCTCCCAAGATTGTGCAACATGTTCATGATCAAGTTGCTTGAAATTCATGTAATCATTACGGAGAGAGATGATCTTAGTCGGCGGAAAATACTTGGATATATACGCATCTTTGCACTTATGCCAAGAATCGATACTATTTTTGGGCAAAGAAGAAAACCAAGTTTTTGCGCGATCTCGCAACGAGAAAGGAAAAAGCTTCAATTTAATCACGTCATTATCCACATCTCTCTTCTTTTGCATGTCGCAATGTTCAATGAAGGTATTGAGATGGGATGCGGCATCTTCACTAGGAAGGCCAGAGAATTGCTCTTTCATAACAAGATTCAGCAAAGCGACATTGATTTCGTATGTCTCCGCACTAGTGACGGGAGCAATCGGAGTACTAATAAAATCATTATTATTAGTATTCGAGAAGTCACAAAGTTTGGTGTTTTCGTTCATGGTGACTTCAGCAAGCAAGCAAGCACACACGTGAACAAAGAGGAGGCGAGAAAAAGGGCAAACGAAAAGGCAAACGAAAAAGGCAAACAAAAAAGGCAAATTGGTGAAGTGGGGGAGAGGAAAACGAGAGGCAACTGGCAAACAAAGTAAATGCAAGAGATGAGTTTGCGACACCTACTTGGATGAGTTCTTGACTTGATCTTCCACCCCGGCAACGGCGCCAGAAATTGGCACGTTGATGGGAGACTATTCTTGGCTTGATCCTCCTCCCCAGCAACGGCGCCAAAAATTCTTCTGCTACGGAAACAAAAGTCCTTGTCATTATCTGTATCAGATGTTATTCATGGATGTAAGACTCTTGTTATTCTGTATCTGTGTGTTGAGTGAGCATTGATCTCTGGGATCACTGTACACGTTCATTCAATGGTCTCCACTCGTAAGTCAGGGTCCGCACAACATGACACACATGTATCACTGCCATGAAGGATAAAACAAGGGGTCTATTCCTACATGAATATATCTTGTCTACGTCATGACATCATTCTTAAGAAATTACTCCGTTTCTCCATGAACTCAATACACTAGATGCATGCTGGATAGCGGTCAATGTTTGGAGTAATAGAAGTAGATGCACGCAGAAGTCGGTCTACTTGTCTTGAACGTGATGCCTATATACATTATCACTGTCTTGAATATCATCATAATTATTTGTTTTTTATCAATTGCCTGTGACTGCCCAAGTTTACCATGCTTGCCATTGCATATTCATGCATGCATTTTTATTTTTATTTTGAATTTGAAATGGGGATGATCAAAAAATGGGATAATCAAACCCTAGCAGCAAATAAAATTCAAATAGGTTCAACAAAGATTATTTTCAATGAACCCAAAATGGTTTTGAAAATGTTCATATTTTCTCATAAATGTTGGCAACAACATTTCAGTGACGGCTTTCATTTGTAAAACATTTTTGACATTTTAATTAATCTTCAAAAGTCACAAAGTTGGATAAAACAATTAGCTATAAATGTTTTAGGTATTCCAAATATACCCCATATATATTTTTAGGGATTTACACAAATGTAAGAACTAGAAAACAGAAAAGAAAAAAAAGAAAAATAGGAAACCCTTACCTGTCGCCAGGCCCAGCCCATCCCCCCTTCTCTGTCGTCTTCCACCTCTTCCAGTAGGCAGAGGAGGAGGCTGTCGACGCCTCCCACAGCAGCAGCATGCAGCTGCCTGCCTGGGCGCCCCTCCTCGTCCAGCTGGCGAGTGGATACACTCCAGGGGAGTCATCCCCATATTCCCCCTCTCTTATCACTCGTTTTCCCTCTCCCTCTCCTCTGTCGCCATCGACAACGCCCCTCCGGCCACCACATCGCCTCCCCAAGCATCCCATCATCTTCGCCACCACGAGTAGGTCATCCACGTCGAAGGAATCGAGCCCGTGAGCCCTTCATCGCCATGGCCATCGTTGTTTCCTCCTCTGGTCACCGAAGCTCTCGTCGTTGATTCACCGGCTATTGGACCGCCCCGAGCTCGTCGTTGGCCCCATCCTCCTCATGGTGAGCCGTAGGTTCCGTTTTCCCTCTCCCCGTCGACGTTCCCCTCCGCTAGCGTGCTAGCCTTCAGAGCTGAGAGCTCCTCGTCGCCGGCCATGTCGCCACTGTCGTTGTGGTCCTCTAACCATGTGCCCAAGCTTGGGAATGAGCTCCTGGAGCTATGTAGAGCCGGAAGAGCCCTTGAACCAGGCCGCTAGTGCCCTGTAGCCCCGCATCCACATGTGGCCGAACACCACTGCCGCCAAGCTCGTCGTGGCCGTCGTCTCTGGCGACCCCATGCCCTCCTGACCCCTCTGCTTGATGCGGTCAAGCACGGGCTCCCCTCCAGTATCCTCAACATGCAAATCCGAAGCCTCTAGCGCGAGATCAAGAAACTCAGGCGAGATCCGCCACTATTTTGGTCGCCGCCGGCGAAGTCCGACGTGGCCAGCTTAATTAGACAACTAATAACCCCCTAGCCATTGACACCGGGCCCCAGGGTAGGTCAAAACCTAGTTAGGGGCTGGTCAACTCGGGGATTTGCCCCTGGTCACTGACCAGTGGACCCCAGTGGTCAGGTTTGACCTGGCCCAGCCCGTGTTGACCTTGTGACGTCACCATGACGCAATAATTGATTTTCTGAATTTGAAATAATTCCAGAAAATTCTGTAAACTTTGAGAAATCATAGAAAATAAAATATAACTCAAAATTAAATAAATAATACATGAAAAATGATCACAAAAATTCAAGGAATCTGATTATGGCATTTTCATGCATGTTTGAGAAAGTTAACATCACCAAGTAGGTAAATTGATGATTAGGGTAAATTTAATAAATAGTTTGGAGTTAGAATTTGGTATATATTTGAATTCCACTTCAATTAACAAGACCAAACATTGAGCTAGGAAACTCAGTACCTCAATATGCCATCTTCATGCATGATAAAACAAGTTATGCCTGAGCATTAGGTCGAATCTATTAAAAGGGTATTTGAAAAATACCATGTTTGAAGTGATATTTGAATTTGGATTCAAACCAGCTTCAACTTAAGAACTGGTAGCTACATTACCTCTGTTACCTTTCGTTTTCATGTCATGATCATGCATCATGGTGTTGCATTTCTATGAAGTAAATATTATTCGTTTTGTGTTTGCCGGTGATGTTCCCTCTCGGTAGACGATGGTTCTAACAATGTGATCGTTGATATTGATGAAGATTCATTACTATCTTCAGACGTGCCAGGCAAGAAACCCCCCCCCCCCCCCCGCTTGAGAATTCCAATACAATCCTACTCTCTCGCTCCTGCTCTCTTTTATTGCATGAGGACAAACATGATTCAACTGTTACATGTTCTCGGTAGTTGAACCCATCCCTCTGCATGACCTGATTTTGCCACAGTGAATAGTTGAAACCACTTAGCATGTGTAGCAACTGCTTGATCCTTGTTGTGCTTACTCATCCATGCTTTCTTACAATGCCTGCTATGCTTAGAGACGTGTCGGGTCTGATCCGTCTGGATGATGAATCGGAATGGTTGTGTTCATGTCCTACAGTGTGAGAGTAAAAGTGTGAATCCGATTTGGTAGAGGTAGCGATGAGAGGCCATGTAGGAGTACATGGTGGGTTGTCTCATTGGGACCGTCCTTAAGAACTGAGTTCTGTGTATGTTATCCAAGATTAGATACTACCATGCATTGGGCCTGAAACCAATGGACCCTCTCGGTGTATTAATCGCCAAGATCTCTGTCCGAGAGTTGCAACTAGTTTCTGGTGTCTGTAGGAAGAGTGTTGGCGGCCGTGTTTAGCTCTGCCCGATGGGGTAGGGTTCAGTGCGGTAGATACACAGTGGCACGGTGTACCAAGTGTCACCCGAATGGTGGGCTTGGGAACCCTGCGCACGTCGTTTGGGGTCGTATAGGATACCTCGGCCGGACTTCCTTGCGGGTTCAGTCTGAAATAGGTGATAAACCTAGAGTAGGGTCTTGTGTGGTTAACGGTCGTGGCCAACACCCACGCGAGTGCTTTCGCTTGAAGGTTGCTGAGATGCATGACGTGCATATGGTGGTAAGTGGTGAGAGCATGTGTGAAGAAGTATACCCCCGTAGGGTGAATCAATCTGTTCGAATAGCCGCGTCCTCGGATATGGACTACTTGGAAACATTACGTGGTACATAGACAATTTAAATGGATACTCTAAAACATGCAAGATAAGTGTGAGTGCTATGGATGGCCTTCTCGTAGGGAGACGAGAGTGGATCCATGGTGGTGTATTGATTGGTGAATATGTGGACTCCGTGCGCTATCCCACCTTAAAGAAAGAACTTTTAGTCTTAGTACAGGTTAGCTAAGTGTTAAAGCTGGCTTGCTGCAATTAAACCCCACAATCCTTTCATTGATACTGATGCATATGTAGATAGTTCTGATGTAAGTCTTGCTGAGTACTTTTGTACTCACGGTGGCTTTATTTATGTTTTTGCAGAGAAGATTTCTGTCTGATTAAAGGTTTCTATGTGATGTGTTCAATGTTGACCGGAATAGCTTGGGCATCCCAGACAGAGGTCTCGCTCCTTTGGTAGGGTCGTTATAGATTTTCAGGATCCTCCAGCCACTTTTAGTAGATGTCTGTATCGAGACATGTTATGCTTCCGCTTGATGTTTGTATGACTTGAGTGTCGGGTCACGAGACCCCTGTTTGTAATATCATACTATGTTGACTCTTATGAGTCTTTAATAAAAGTTTGAGTCATAGAGTTATGTTGTGATGCCATGTTGTATCTACACATATCGTGCATATTGTGTGTATGTTATGAAATGCATTATATGTGTGGGATTCTACACCTAGTTGTGTGCCTTTAGTAGTATTACTTACAGGGAAATGCCTCTTTGTGCTTCCATCGAGCCTTGGTAGCTTGCTACTTCTCTGGACACATTTATTGACTGGCATGTATCCTTATTTGTTGTTGTGTCTGTCCCTTCGGGGAAATGTCATGCGGTGTAATGGAGTCCTTGTAGCTTGCTACGACTCGTCTACACATGCTGATGACCGACACCTGCTTTGCTGGGTTATGTATGCATGTCCCTATACGGGTGTACCACTTGGGTTTATAACTAGTCATGTCGACCCAGGTTCTTTGTCGTTTGAATGCTAGCAACACATTCATATACATGAGCAAAAAGACGCAAACGGTCCCGGCCAAGATAAGGTGGCAGCCATGGAGTTTACCGTTGTGAGGCCGTAAAGTGATGTGATGTGTTATAGGATGGGTTCTTATGACTTAGGGTCGGGGTCCCGACATTGCCCAACAGTAATTTGTCTACCCACCGTTTGCTAACTCTCGAGAGAAGCCACTAGTGAAAGTTACAGCCCTCGGGTCTACTTCACATCATCTATCTACAATCTCTACTTTCCTATTTGCTTTTTTAGTTTATTTGCTATTTTATTTATATATCTATATTATCAAAAAAACCAAAAATACTGATGACGAGTCGATGGTTATATTTCTCGCCCCTCGCTCGTTACCCCAAGTGGAAGGTTGAGATGTAGTCAGCAGCAGATTTCCCTTGCAACAAGTAGGTGTCCGCTGCTCTGGCACTAGCACAAGATGTGGACTTGCACACACAACAAATAACTTTTCTCCCAACGAGTTCGGAGAGGTTGTCAATCTCTCCGTCCTTGTAGTTTGCAAAGGATCAAACACAAGCAGGAATAGTGATGGTGATTGGAACGGAAAAGTAAATAAAAACACTAAATGATGGAGGTGTAAACAGTGGTGGAAATATGGACCAAAGTCTCATGATGTTCACTAGTGGTGTCTCTCCCAAAAGACTATAAACAACTATGCTGGGTAAACAAATTATACGTCGGCAATTGACAGAATTATAAACGCACTGCAATGCTAATCATGCTACTTGATAGTTAGAGGATCAAAAGTAATCGGCAGTACGCCAAGACAAGTAGACCGTTTATCCATCAGTATCTACTCACTAATCATCCACCTTGAGATATATATCCTGAACAACTCGCTGGTATTAAGTTGCGAGCCCCACCCAAAGTGTAAACTCAAAGCAATGGACAGCTGCATTAACAAACTTTGCGTAAGGTAAGCAATCCTTGCAACCGTGGTTAGAAGCACCGTTGTTTTCTCCCTGGTGGCAACATCACATCCCCTAGTCTCATGTTTCTGTCACTCAAGCTAGACATGAGGGGGCATGAACCCACAATCATGCATAATGCTCCCTCTTGGAGTTTCAATTTACTTCTTGGCCAAAGTAATAAAAAGCAACGGAGAACATGCATGAATTACTCAAGAAGATAATATAAAAGGAGAACCAAATATATAACTCATCATAATCTGAACATAATCTCATAATCCATCGGATCCGAGCAAACTCAGCATAGCAATAGCAGGTAAATTACATAGATGCCTTGGTCATGTAGGGCAGCTCACACGGGCTAAGAATTGAAGCACAAGATTGGAGAGAAGACATCATATAGCTACTGGTCATGGACCCATGGTCCAAGGAGGACTACTCACGGCATGTCCGTAAAGCATCCATGGTGGTGGAGAAGCTCGTGGAGGCCAAACCTCCCTCTGACGGGGTGTCGGGAAGAGGTCTTCTAGCGCTCCCCATCTCGGAAGCACTATGGCGGTGGAACGGTGGCGAAATTCGCGATTTGCGATATATCCTTAGGGTTTTCTCATCGGGGACTAAATATAGGCCAAAGGAGGGCGCCAAGGGGTGGACCAGCCACCGAGGCGGCCTGGTGGCGCGGCCAGGAGGGGGCCCGCGCCAGGTGGCCGCCTGGGCGAGGCCTGGCTCCCCTCTGGCCCACCTTGGTGCTTCGTGAAACATCCGTCACGCTGATTTTTATATATTTTTCTCGGTATTTTTGGGGCTGTGAAAATTGGGGTAAAGTCCCGACAATTAAAAGACATCAGCAGACAGAAACTGGCACTTGGTGCACTGAGTTAGTAGGTTAGTCCAAATATGTATAAAAGGTATAAAAGTGTAGTAAAACATATAACAATGTGACCCAAAAGAGCATGGAACAAACATAAATTATAGATACGTTTGGGATGTACCAACATCCCCAAGCTTAATTCTTGCTCGTCCTCGAGTAGGTAAATGATAATACAAATAATTTATGTGGTGACATGCTAACACACATATAAGAACTTCAAAGTAAAGCAAGTAAGATATGCAATTCAAGTCAAGACAAAACAAGAAAGAGTCTATATCTAGTATTGAAATTAGTAAAATAAGAACATAAAGGTGCAAGAGCTCTCGCTGTCCGTGACTCGAATGTCTCCAAATGGTGTTTGCGTGCAATAAGTGAGAGATGGGTTTAGAGAGCATAAATATAGTTTATAGTTTAGTTGAGAACTCAATCTACTAAAACATCACACTTGGTCTCGTTCGGAATCTTATTTTGACTCATCCCCAGACCATTAGTCAGGCACAAGTCAAAATGATCCTCTCCCTTTCGAATTTGAGCACTCATGCAATGGATGAGCGAAAGCAAGATATATTGGCACTTAGGATGGAAAAGAGAATAATGATGGGGAAGGAAGACAAAAAAGGTGTGAAAGGCTCACATCAATGAGGACAAGCATAGGCGAGAGAAAGCCAAATGATAGATATGATGTGAGGAGTAGGGATTGCCATGCAACAGATGCACATATGAGCTAAGGTAAGCTCTCCAATGGAACTAGTGGGGGTGCATCCAACTTGCTTGCTCATGTGGAACTAGAGCTCATTTGAGGAGGCTCATCATTGGAATATACAAGCCAAGTTCTATAGTGTAAGGGTCCCCACATAGTTATGCATGAATGATAATTTCTATGGAGTACAAATATAACAATGGAGTACGAGTGTGGATCTTTCAAAGGAATAGTAGTGTTGCCCCATTCTATCTTTTTATTTCTTTTATTTTTTATTTTTTGTGGCCTCTTTGGCTCTTTCTATTTATCTCTCATTTGTCCTCTTTGGGATCTTTTCATGTGTCCTCTTTTGGGATCTTTTAATTTGTCCTCTTTGGGATATTTTCCTCACTTAAGGGCAACACTCTATTTTCTTTACAAGAATGAAAAGAAGATCTTCACACAACATAAAGATAAATGAAAACTATCATGATGTATGAAATGAATGCCTCTGCGAGTGTAGCAGGATATGCAATGATACTAGTGCGTCATGTAGCAATAATAAGGGCAAAGCCCAACTAGCACGCGACACCTCGAAAAGCAAAAGAATGTATGACATAAAGATCAAGTCATCAGATGGTGGATAGTGCATGGCAATGTATCTCGGAAAGGCTATGGAGATGCCTTAATACGTAGGTATGGTGGCTATTTTGGGGAAGGATATAATGAGGCTTATGATGACAAAGCGTATCATGCCAAGGTTTTGGATGCACCGGCGAAGTATGCACCAACTCTCAAGATGAGAAAGGGCAATGCACGGTACCGAAGAGGCTAGCAAAATATGGATGGTGGAAGTGCCAACAATCAATACTCGCATTAGTCTGAAGAACTCATGCACTTATTATCGTTAACTATCTATCTAGTCAGGAGATTCACAAAGAGACAAGTACCCCAAGGAGGAGTGTTAGGGGATTTGGTTATCCTTGCGCATCCTAGACCCATGATAACGTGAGTGTACTCTATGTATTCCAACCCCTCCATAGGTTAGCGATCCATCTAGTAGCTAGAGTTCTCAACTTTTTTTTTTGTTTTTAAAATACACACGGATTTCTAAAAATACGAAACCTATCACTAATAGGATCAAGATTTTGACACCAAAAGTCCAAACATTACTCAAATCAATACCTCAAAACTATTGCAAGTTACTACTATACTTAAATAGCAACCTCAATTACCTACTCATGCAAGACACACAACTCAGTGCAACAAGCCAACTCTCTAATCAAGATAAGCATGATAACTCAATAGAGTTTCAAAAGTAACCTAAATAAAAGCTCTTAAAAAGAATAAGAATGGAAACTAAGAGCTAAGCTTGACAGGAGCTACGAAAAGATAAAGAACACACAAAAAGATAAGCATGAAAACCTATGTTTTGTTCTATGGTGGAGTGGAGCGTGTTTCTCTCCCAAACAAAGAAGTATAGGGTCCAACTCATTATGAAAAGCAAGCGAAACTAAAACAAACTAAAAATTAAAGAGCGGGATGCTCCAAGCATAGCACATAACATATGAAGTGATAAAAATATAGCATGGAGAAGGACGAAGTGATGATTGTTGATGGAGAAGGGGATGCACGGGGGCATCCCCAAGCTTAGACGCTTGAGTCTCCTTGAATATTTCTTGGGGGTGCATGGGGGCATCCCCAATCTTGAGTGCATGACACTCCTGGATCTTCTTTCATCATCTTCCATCGCATACTTGAAAACTCCCTTCATATGAAACTCATCATAAGCTGATTAGAGTGGTTAGTGCCCATAATAAAATAATTTATTCTCTACTGGAAATAAAGATTTTGAGGAATAGATACTGTTTCTCAAGATTTACAAAAGGTTTTTGCAAAGAAAAAGCAAGATTAAGATTTGCAAAACAATGAAAACGCAAAGCTAGACAGAATCTGGGAAAAACAGACCAGCAGGTAGTAAATAATTTTTCAGGGCACTTCTGCAACTCAAATAAAAAAACTTATAACATTCGCCATAAATACAATTTTATAGAGAATAGTGTACCTCAGATCAAAAAGATGATCTGGTGTATTTGGCGAATTTTTCTGTCAAGCAGACAGAATCTGTTTCTGGACAGCATGTCACAACTTTTGAACTTTCTTGCAATCGGAGGCTAAAACTTGGCACAAAGCTTGAAAATATAGATACAATGATGTTTCTACAGTAGTAACAAGCATCAAGACCACTAAAATGGAAAGTAAAAAACAAATTGGGTTGCCTCCCAACAAGCACTTTCTTTTATGCCTTTGAGCTAGGCATGATGCAAAAAGATCAAGTATTATCAACTCCAAAAGAATAACTTGCCCGAGTAACAAAGGTAACTTAATCTTCTTTCAAGGGAAGTGTTACATTCCCTTTTTAAGGGTAAATTGTAATCTAATGGTCCCTTCTTTCAAGTCAATGTTAGCACCAACGGTGCGGAGAAAAGGACGTCCCAAAATAATTGGACATGAGGGATCACACTCAATGTCCATAACAAGAAAATCTACGGGAACATAATTATCATTGAGAAACAATAAGAACATCATCAATCCTCCCTAAAGGTTTATTTATGGAAGAATCAACAATAAAAAAACCAAAGGAACATTGATCAAAAGGTTTCAAATCAAGCATATCATACATTCTTTTGGGCATAACGGAGGCACTAGCTCCAACATCACAAAAAGCAAAGCAAGAGAAATTATTCAATTTAGTCTTGATCATAGGATCCCAACCATCTTCTAGTTTTCTAGGAATAGAAGTCTCTAGCTTGAGGTTCTCCTCCCTAGCTTTGATAAGAGCATTGGTAATATGCTCGGTGAAGGCAATATTGAGTGTACTAGTGTGGGGGTCTTTAACCATTCTTTGCAAAACAAAGTGATAACTTTAGAAAGACTACAATTATCAAAATTAATATCATCGTTATTAAGTAAAATTGTAGTTTCATCCTCTATATTTGATTTTCTCTCTGTTATAAAAGTTTGGACGTCTTCCCAAGTTTGGGGACGTTTAGGAGCAACTTCAAACCAAAGATTCGGTTCCTTCCTGGGGAGACCATGCCAAGGGCATAATTCCCCATAATAACTAACATAGTCACAAGTTCTATTAATTTTATAAATACCCACAGTGGCAATTGGAGCAATAGAAGTGAAGGTAAATTCATTGTTGTTGTGACTAGTAAAGTCACACAACTTGGTGTTCTGAGTGGAACCCATAGCAGCAGCAACAAGCAAGACCAAAGCAACTAATTTTTTTGTGGTTTCTGGTATAAGACTCTAAAGGAAAAACTAGAAAGCATAACAATACTAAAAAGCAAAGGTAAAATATATTGTGTGCAACTCCCCTATCTTGAGGGCTGGAGTCCCCGGCAACAGCGCCAGAAACTTGCATAATGACGAGTTGATGCATATACTTCTCGCCCCTCGTTGGTTACCCCAAGTGGAAAGTTGAGATGTAGTTAGCAGCATATTTCCCTTACACGGGGACTGTATGGTTTATCGAACCAGGATGACTCCGAGGATCAACAAGTAGGTGTCTGCTGCTCTGGCTCTAGCAAAAGACGTGGACCTGCAAACACAACAAATAACTTTGCTCCCAACGAGTTCAGAGAGGTTGTTGATACGTCCATTTTGCATCATGTTTTCATGTTGATATTTATCGCTTCTTTGGCTGTTATTTCACTTCACGGTACTATTATTATGCCTTTTCTCTGTTATTTTGCAAGGTTTACATGAACAGGGAGAATGTCGGCAAGTGGAATTCTGGCCTGAAAATGGAGCGAAGTTGAGATACCTATTTTGCGCAACTCCAAACGCCGTAAAAATCAACAAGGATTTTTGTCCTGATTTATCAAAAATACTGGACCGAAGAAGTGCCAGAGGGGCGCCAGGGGGTGGCCACAAGCTTGCACGGCGCGGCCACAAGCCTGCACGGCGCGACCACGCCCCCAGGCCGCGCCATGGGGGCTTGTGGGAACCCTGCTGGCCCACTGGCCACCCTCTTTTATTATATGAAGGGTTTCGTCCAGGAAAAAATCGGGGAGGAGCTTTTTTGTGGTTTCACCGCCGCCACGAGGCGGAACTTGAGTAGAACCAATCTAGAGCTCCGGAAGACGATCCTGCCGGGGAAACTTCCCTCCCGGAGGGGGAAATCGTCACCATCGTCATCACCAACACTCCTCTCATCGGAGGGGACTCATCACCATCAACATCTTCATCAGCACCATCTCATCTCCAAACCTTGTTCATCTCTTGTAACCAATCTCCGTCTCGCAACTCCGATTGGTACTTGTAAGGTTACTAGTAGTGTTGATTACTCTTTGTAGTTGATGCTAGTTGGATTATTTGGTGGAAGAGTTTATGTTCAGATCCTTGATGCTACTCATTACGTCTCTGGTCATGAATATGGTTATGCTTTGTGAGTAGTTACTTTTGTTCCTGAGGACATGGGATAAGTCATGCTAATA
The DNA here is from genome assembly GCF_904849725.1 of Hordeum vulgare subsp. vulgare. Lineage (NCBI taxonomy): Eukaryota > Viridiplantae > Streptophyta > Magnoliopsida > Poales > Poaceae > Hordeum > Hordeum vulgare. The sequence goes on from NC_058519.1 coordinate 378,355,492, forward strand.
GTAGTCATGTGAATTTGGTATTCGTTCGGTAATTTGATATGTTGTATGTTGTTTTTCCTCTAGTGGTGTTATGTGAACGTTGACTACATAACACTTCACCATTATTTGGGCCTAGGGGAACGCATTGGGAAGTAGTAAGTAGATGATGGGTTGCTAGAGTGGTAGAAGCTTAAACCCTAGTTTATGCTTACTTCGTAAGGGGCTGATTTGGATCCACTAGTTTCATGCTATGGTTAGACTTTGTCTTAATTCTTCTTTCGTAGTTGCGGATGCTTGCGAGAGGGGTTAATCATAATTGGGATGCTTTTCCAAGTAAGGGCAGTACCCAATCGCTGGTCCACCCACATATCAAACTATCAAAGTAACGAACGCGAATCATATGGACATGATGAAACTAACATGACAGAAATTCCCGTGTGTCCTCGGGGGCGTTTTTCCTCCTATAAGACTTTGTCCAGGCTTGTCCCTTGCTACAAAAGGGATTGGGCCACTTTTCTGCACCGTTGCTACTTTTGTTACTTGTTGCTTGCTACGAATCATCTCACCACACAATCACTTGTTACCGACAATTTCAGTGCGTGCAGATTTTACCTTGCTGAAAACCACTTGTCAGATCCTTCTGCTCCTCGTTGCGTTTGACACTCTTACTTATCGGAAGGACTACGATTGGTCCCCTATACTTGTAGGTCATCAAGACTCTTTTCTGGCGCCGTTGCCGAGGAGTGAAGCACCTTTGGTAAGTGGAACTTGGTAAGGAAACATTCATATAGTGTGCTGAAATTTATTGTCACTTGTCACTATGGATACTAATCCTTTGAGGGGCTTGTTTGGGCTATCTTCACCTCGAACGGAAGCACAAAGAGTTGCTCCTCAAGTTTCTGCACCTACTGAAAATATTTGCTTTGAATTTCCTTCGGGTATGCTTGAGAAACTGCTGGCTAATCCTTTTATAGGAGATGGAACATCACATCCAGACTTGCATCTGATCTATGTAGATGAAGTTTGTGGTTTCTTTAAGCTTGCAGGTGTGCCCGAGGATGAGGTCAAGAAGAAGGTATTTCCTTTATCTTTGAAGGATAAGGCGTTGACATGGTATAGGCTATTTTATGATACTAGATCATGGGACTACAATCGGTTGAAATTGGAATTTCATCAAAAGTTTTATCCTATGCATTTAGTACATCGTGATCGGAATTATATTTATAATTTTTGGCCTCATGACAGAGAAAGCATCACTCAATCTTGGGGGAGTCTTAAATCAATGCTATATTCATGCCCCAATCATGAGCTCTCGAGAGAAATTATCATTCAGAACTTCTATGCTCAGCTTTCTCATGATGATCGCACCATGCTTGACACTTCTTGTACCGGTTATTTTATGAAGAGAGATATTGACTTCAAGTGGAATTTATTGGAGAGAATTAAACGCAACTCTGAAGATTGGGAGCTTGAAGAAGGTAAGGAGTCAGGTATAAATTTCACGTTTGATTGCATTAAATCCTTTGTTGAGACAAATACTTTTGGTGACTTTAGCGCTAAGTACGGACTTGACTCTATGATTGTAGCTTCATTGTGTGAATCATTTGCTGCTCATATTGATCTCCCCAAAGAGAAGTGGTTTAAATATCATCCTCCTTTATAAGTCAATGTAGTTAAACCCACTCCGGTTGAAGAGAAAGTCATTGCCTATAATGATCTTGTTGTTCCCAGTGCTTACATTGAGAAACCACCTTTCCCTGTTAGGATAAAGGATCATTCTAAAGCTTCAACTGTGATACGTAGAGGCTATATTAGAACACCTACACCCCCTGAGCAAATTAGAGTTGAACCTAGCATTGCTATTATCAAAGACCTTTTGTCTGAAGAAGTTGAGGGACATAATATTCACTTCTGTGAAGATGCTGCTAGAATTGCTAAACCTCACGCTAGAGACAAACATAGGCGTGTTGTTGGCATGCCTGTGGTTTCTGTTAAGATAGGAGATCATTGTTATAATGGTTTATATGACGTGGGTGCTAGTGTTAGTGCAATACCTCAATCCTTATACGATGAAATCAAAGATGAGATTGCACCTGTTGAGATAGAACCCATTGATGTCACTATTGAGCTTGCCAATAGAGATACTATCTTCCCTGTGGGAATTGTTAGGGATGTTGAAGTCTTGTGTGGTAAAACGAAGTATCCTGCTGATTTCCTCGTTCTTGCTACGGCACAAGATAGCTTTTTTCCCATCATATTTGGCAGACCCTTTCTCAATACCGTCAATGCTTATATTGACTGTGAGAAGCAAACTGTCACTGTTGGCTTTGAAGGTGTGTCACCTGAGTTCAATTTCTCTAAGTTTGGTAGACAACCTCATGAAAAGGAGTTGCCTAGTAAGGATGAAACTATTGCCTTAGCTTCTATTGCCGTACCTCTTACTGATCCCTCAGAGCAATACTTACTTGAGCATGAAAATGATATGCATATGGATGAAAGGGATGAAATAGATAGAGTTGTCTTAGAACAATATCCTATCCTTAAGAATAACTTGCCTGTTGAACTGCTTCGGGATCCGCCCCCACTAAAGGGTGATCCTGTGTTCGAGCTTAAACAGTTGCCTGATACTCTTAAGTATGCCTATCTTGATGAAAAAGAGATATATGTTGTTATTATTAGTGCTAGCCTCTCAGAGCATGAAGAAAAGAAGTTACTAAAAACTCTGAGAAAGCACCGTGCTACTATTGGATATACTCTTTATGATCTTAAGGGCATTAGTCCTACCCTATGCGAGCACAAGATTAAAACCGATCATGATTTCAAACCAGTTGCTGATCATCAAAGGAGATTGAATCCAAAGATGAAAGAAGTAGTAAGAAAAGAAATACTAAAGCTCCTCGAAGCGGGTATTATCTATCCTGTTGCTCATAGCGATTGGGTGAGTCCGGTGCATTGCGTTCCTAAGAAGGGAGGCATTACCGTTGTCCCTAACGATAAGGATGAATTGATCCCACAGAGGATTATTACTGGCTAAAGGATGGTGATCGATTTTAGGAAATTGAATAAAGCCACTAGGAAAGATCATTACCCTTTGCCTTTTATCGACCAAATGCTAGAAAGGCTGTCCAAACACACACACTTCTGCTTTCTAGACGGATATTCTAGTTTCTCCCAAATACCAGTTGGACAATCTGATCAGGAGAAAACCACTTTCACCTGTCCTTTCGGTACCTTTGCTTATAGACGTATGCCTTTTGGCTTATGTAATGCACCTGCCACCTTTCAAAGATGTATGATGGCTATATTCTCTGACTTCTGTGAAAAGATTGTCGAGGATTTCATGGATCACTTCTCCGTTTACGGGTCTTCCTTTGATGATTGCCTCAGCAACCATGATCGAGTCTTACAGAGATGCAAAGACACCAATCTTGTCTTGAATTCGTAGAAGTGCCACTTTATGGTTAATGAAGGCATCGTCTTAGGACATAAAATTTCCGAAAGAGGTATTGAAGTCGATAAGGCTAAGGTTGATGCAATCGAGAATATGCCATATCCCACAGATATCAAAGGTATAAGAAGTTTCCTTGGTCATGCTGGTTTCTATAGAAGGTTCATCAGAGAAATCTCTAAGATTTCTAGGCCTCTTACCAATCTCTTGCAAAAGGATATTCCTTTTTTTGATGATGATTGTGAGGAAGCCTTCTAAATACTTAAGAGGGCTTTGATAACTGCACCTATTGTTCAACCACCTGATTGGAACTTACATTTTGAGATCATGTGTGACGCTAGTGATTATGTTGTTGGTGCTGTTCTAGGGAAAGGAGTTGATAAGAAGTTGAATGTTATTCGCTATTCTAGTAAAACTCTAGACAATGCCTAGAGAAACTATGCTACTAAGGAGAAGGAATTTTTAATAGTCGTGTTTGCATGTGAAAAGTTCAGGTCTTACATAATTGATTCCAAAGTCACTATTCACACTGATAATGCTTCTATTAAGTACCTCATGAAGAAGAAAGACGCTAAACCTAGACTTATCAGATGGGTTCTCTTGCTACAAGAATTTGATTTGCACGTTGTCGACAGAAAGGGTGCTGATAACCCAGTAGCAGATAACTTGTCTAGCTTGGAGAACGTTCTTGATGATCCACAACCTATTGATGATAGCTTTCCCTTGAGCAATTGAATGTCATCAATGCTTCACGTAGTGCACCGTGGTATGCTGATTATGCAAACTATGTCGTTGCCAATTACATACCACCTAGTTTCACGTACCAGCAAAAGAAGAAATTCTTCTTTGACTTGAGCCACTACTTTTGGGATGACCCTCACCTTTATAAGGAAGGAGTAGATGGTGTTATTAGACGTTGTGTACCTGAACATGAAGAGGGACAAATCCTACAGAAGTGTCACTCCGAGGCCTACGGAGGACACCATGCGGGAGATAGAACTGCACACAAGGTATTGCAATCAGGTTTCTATTGGCCCACTCTCTTGAAGGATGCCCGTAAGTTTGTCTTGTCTTGTGACGAATGTCAAAGAATAGGTAATATTAGCAAACGTCAGGAAATGCCTATGAACTATTCACTTGTCATTGAACCATTTGACGTCTGGGGCTTTGATTATATGGGACCTTTTCCAAAATCCAATGGGTATACTCATATCCTAGTTGCTGTTGATTACATCATTAAGTGGGTAGAAGCTATCCCCACTAGTAGTGCTGATCACAATACCTCTATCAAGATGCTGAAAGAAGTTATCTTCCCTAGATTTGGAGTCCCTAGATATCTAATGACCGACGGTGGTTCACACTTCATTCATGGTGCTTTCCGTAAAACGCTTGCTAAGTATGATGTCAACCATAGAATTGCGTCTCCCTATCACCCTCAGTCTAGTGGTCAAGTAGAGCTAAGTAATAGAGAGATTAAACTCATTCTACAAAAGACTGTCAACAGGTCTAGAAAGAATTGGTCTAAGAAGCTCGATGATGCACTATGGGCTTATAGAACTGCCTATAAGAATCCCATGGTTATGTCTCCGTACAAAATGGTGTATGGTAAAGCATGTCATTTACCCCTTGAGCTAGAGCATAAAGCTTATTGGGCAATCAAAGTGCTCAACTTTGATTTCAAACTTCCCGGTGAGAAGAGGTTATTTGATATTAGCTCGCTTGATGAGTGGAGAATGCAGGCATATGAGAATGCCAAGCTGTTCAAAGGGAAGGTTAAGAGGTGGCATGATAAGAGGATACAAAAGCGTGAGTTCAATGTAGGTGATTTTGTCTTGCTATATAACTCTCGTTTAAGATTCTTTGCAGGCAAGCTTCTGTCTAAATGGGAAGGTCCCTATGTTGTTGAGGAAGTATATCGTTCCGGTGCTATCAAGATCAACAACACGGAAGGTAATTGTCCGAGAGTGGTAAATGGGCAGAGAATCAAGCATTATATCTCAAGTACTCCCATAAATGTTGAAAGCAATATTATTAATACCATAACTCCGGAAGAATACCTAAGGAACATTTATCAGCCTGTTTCAGACTCCGAAAACGAAGAGGTATGCGATTCGGTAAGAAAATAGAGTCCAAAACTTTTCCAGTAGGAAAGTTTCTCTGTTTTGGAATAATTGAAAAAATACAAAACTTGGAAGTAGTCCAGAAAGTGCGCGAGGAGGCGACAAGCCTGCACGGTGCGAGCCCACCCCCTGGCCGCACCGTGAGGGCTTGTGGCCACATCATGTGCCTCCCGGACTCTGATTTCGTGCGGGGTACTCCTTCTGGTCTGAAAAAAATCATTATATATACTCCCGTTTGGTCTGACCCCTGCATCACGCAGATTTCCTCTATTTTTTGTTTCGATCCTATTTTCTCCCGCAGATCTAGGTCAAGCTGTCATCTCAGGATTCTCAGGGGGAGAGTTATGTGGCTGATTACCTTGCTAACCCCAAGGTCTATGAGGACATTGATCCTTATGGCTGGACCTCTGATGAGGAAGAAGATTATGATCCCAAGGGGAAGGAACAAACGAGTTCCTATGAAGAGGAGGCTCCTCTACCACAACATGGACGCACGCATGTGGAGTTTAAGAAGTCGAGCCTCCCTGACTCAAGGAAGAAGCCTAAGACCTTGTTTATCCCTTCTCGTTTCTTGCAGGAGAGTAAGCATGAATTATGCAAAAGGGTATTGAAGCTTGAAGAAGAAAATGATGATCTGAGGGAGCAGAATTTTATGGTCAAGTGGAAATTAAACAAGCTCAAAACCTCTTCAACAACTCCACCACCATCACCACCAAAGGAAGAAAACTGAGCATTGGTATGGGCAATCCACTTGGCTTGTGCCAAGCATGGGGGAGTTGCCCCTGTATCGTATCACCATCACATCTTTTGTCTTTATCTTTGTTTTAGTTTTCCTTTTCAGTTTTCTTTTTCTCTAGTAGTTTAAAAGTTTTAGTGTTTAGTCTTGAGTTTTGCTTTGTGTCACCCCCGATGTATTCGAGCTCGTGAGCCATATAATAAAGAGTGTCTTAGTTGAAGGGCTTTGCCTCTTGCCATGATCAAAAGAGTGAGAATAGAACAAAAGCATGAAAGATCATGTACTAATCTTATGGGAAGTGATGGCTTCACATATAAAAAGAATGAGGATTGAAACTTGTTGAGGGTAGGCAAACGTAGACCTTGGTCATTGTTGCAATTAATAGGAAGTGATAAAGAAGGACAGGTTCACATATAAATATATCATCTCTGACACCATCTATGACTGTAAACACTCACTAAACTATTGCATGCCTAGAAGTAGATGTTGGACAAGGAAGACAACATAATGAATTGTGTTTGCTTGGCTCCGAACAATGTTATATGATTAGAGATCCCTTAGCATGTGACGATTGCTTCCACCTCATATTAGCCAAACCTCCCGCACCAAGTAGAGATACTACTTGTGCATCCATAAACCATCAACCCAGTTTCGCCATGTGAGTCCACCATACCTACCTATGGATTGAATAAGATCCCTCAAGTAAGTTGTCATCGATGCAATCAATAAAAATTGCTCTCTAATATGTATAATCTATTAGTGTGTGGAAAATAAGCTTTATACGAACCTGTGATGAGGAAGACATAAAAGCGACAGACTGCATTATAAAGTTCTTTATCACAGGAGGCAATATAAAGTGACGTTCCTCCGCACTAAGAGGACACACATCCAAACCTCAAAAGCGTGTGACAACCTCTGCTTCCCTCTGCGAAGGGCCTATCTTGTACCTTTAGTTTTTTCCCTTGAAAGAGTCATGGTGATCTTCACCAATTCCTTATCTCTCCTTTATCTTGGCTAACGTCACATGTTTCGGAAAGAACTATATTCATATGTCAACTTGGAGGTAGGCAGTCATGAATTATCATTGTTGACATTACACTTGAGGTAAGCATTTGGGAGGCAAAACTGTAAGCTCCTATCTTTCTCTGTGTCCAGCTGAAACTTTGATCTCATGAGTACCACGTGAGTTGTAGCAATTGTAGAGAACGAAAGAATGATTAAGTATGTGTATTTTCTTTACAAGTTTTTATCTGACTCTTTCTCATGTTGTGATAAATTGTAATTGCTTCAAAGACTAAAGGCTATCGGTTGTTACTTCTCGATAAGGTTTTTGATCCATGCTTTACTTTGTGAAGGAATTATCACTTCTGCATGAGAGATTATATGTTGGTATTGCTGTTCTGATCATGAGAATGGTGCATGCATGTTCGTATCTTGTTTTTTCGACACCTCTCTCCCTAAACATGTGGACATATTTATTGAGCTAGGCTTTCTCTTGAGGACAAGCGAGATCTAAGCTTGGGGGAGTTGATACGTCCATTTTGCATCATGTTTTCATGTTGATATTTACTGCTTCTTTGGCTTTTATTTCACTTCACGGTAATATTCTTATGCCTTTTCTCTCTTATTTTGCAAGGTTTACATGAAGAGGGAGAATGCCGACCACTGGAATTCTGGCCTGAAAGTGGAGCAAAGTTGAGATAACTATTCTGCGCAACTCCAAACGCCGTAAAAATCAACGAGGATTTTTTTTCCTGATTTATCAAAAATACTGGGTCGAAGAAGTGCCAGAGGGGCTCCAGGGGGTGCCCACAAGCCTGCACGGCGCGGCCACCCCCCAGGCCGCGCCATGGGGGCTTGTGGGCACCCTGCCGGCCCACTTGCCTCCCTCTTTTGCTATATGAAGGATTTCGTCCAGGAAAAAATCGGGGAGGAGCTTTTTCGTGGTTTCGCTGCCGCCACAAGGCGGACTTGACAGAAGCAATCTAGAGCTCCGGCAGGACGATCCTACCGGGGAAACTTCCCTATCGGAGGGGGAAATCGTCGCCATCGTCATCACCAACACTCCTCTCATCGGAGGGAACTCATCACCATCAACATCTTCATCAGCACCATCTCATCTCCAAATCCTAGTTAATCTCTTGTAACCAATCTCCATCTCGCGACTCCGATTGGTACTTGTAAGGTTGCTAGTAGTGTTGATTACTCTTTGTAGTTGATGCTAGTTGGATTATTTGGTGGAAGAGTTTATGTTTAGATCCTTGATGCTACTCATTACCTCTCTGGTCATGAATATGATTATGCTTTATGAGTAGTTACTTTTGTTCCTAAGGACATGGGATAAGTCATGCTAATACTAGTCATGTGAATTTGGTATTCGTTCTGTAATTTGATATGTTGTATGTTGTTTTTCCTCTAGTGGTGGTATGTGAACGTCGACTACATAACACTTCATTATTATCTGGGACTAGAGGAAGGCATTGGGAAGTAGTAAGTAGATTGTGGGTTGCTAGAGTGACAGAACCTTAAACCCTAGTTTATGCATTACTTCGTAAGGGGTTGATTTGGAACCACTAGTTTAATGCTATGGTTAGACTTTGTCTTAATTCTTCTTTCGTAGTTGCAGATGCTTGCGAGAGGGGTTAATCATAAGTGGGATGCAGTACCCAAGCGCTGGTCCACCCACATATCAAACTATCAAAGTAACGAACGCGAATCATATGAACATGATGAAACTAGCATGACAAAAATTCCCGTGTGTCCTCGGGAGCGTTTTTCCTGCTATAAGACATTGTCCAGGCTTGTCCCTTGCTACAAAAGGGATTGGGCCACTTTGCTGCACCGTTGCTACTTTTGTTACTTGTTGCTTGCTACGAATCATCTCACCACACAATCACTTGTTACCGACAATTTCAGTGCCTTCAGATTTTACCTTGCTGAAAACCACTTGTCAGATCCTCCTGCTCCTCGTTGGGTTCGACTCTCTTACTTAACGAAAGGACTACGATTGATTCCCTATACTTGTGGGTCATCAGTTGTCAATCTCTCCGGCCTTGTAGTTTGCAAAGGATCAAACACAAGCGGGAATAGCGATGGTGATTGCAACGGAAAAGTAAATAAAAACAGTAAATGGTGGAGGGGTAAACAGTGGTGGAAATATGGACCAGAGTCTCATGATGCTAACTAGTGATGTCTCTCTCCCAAAATACGATAAATAACTATGTTGGGTAAATAAATTACAGTTGGGCAATTGACAGAATTATAAACACACCGCAATGCTAATCATGCTACTAGATAGTTAGAGGCTCAAAAGTAATTGGCACTACGCCAAGACAAGTAGCCCGTTTATCCATCAGCATTTACTCACTAATTATCTACCTTGAGATATCTATCCAGAACATCTCGCTGGTATTAAGTTGAGAGCCCCATCCAAAGTGTAAAGTCAAAGCAATGGACAATTGCATTAACAAACTTTGCGTAAGGTAAATAATCCTTGCAACCGTGGTTACAACAACCGTTGTTTTCTCCCTGGAGGCAAAAACACATCCCCTAGTCTCATGTTTCTGTCACTCAAGATAGACATCAGGGGGCATGAACCCACAATCATGCATAATGCTCCCTCTTGGAGTTACAATCTACTACTTGTCCAAAGCAATCAAAAGCAATAGAGACCATGCATGAATTACTCAAGAAAATAATATAAAAAGAGAACAAAATATATAACTCATCACAATCTGAAAATAATCTCATAATCCATTGGATCCCAGCAAACTCAACATAGCAACAACAGGTAAATTACATATTTGCCTTGATCACATAGGGCAGCTCACAAGGTCTAAGAATTGAAGCACAAGATTGGAGAGAAGACATCACATAACTACTGGTCATGGACCCATGGTCCAAGAAGGACTACTCACGACACGTCCACGAAACGTCCATGGTGGTGGAGAAGCTCCGAAAGTTCAATCCTCTGTCCGACATGGTGCCGGGAAGAGGTCGTTTGGCGCTCCCGATCTCGGAAGCGCTACGACGACGGAACGGTGAAAAAATTCGCAATTCGGGATATATCCTTAGGATTTTCTCATCGAGGACTAAATATAGGCCAAAGGAGGGCGCCAAGGGGTGGACCAACCACCCAGGCGGCATGGTGACGTGGCGAAGAGGGGGCCGCACTAGGTGGCCGCCTGGGCGAGGCCTAGCTCCCCTCTAGCCCACCTTGGTGCTTCCTGAAGCTTCCGTCAAGCTGATTTTTATATATTTTTCTCGGGATTTTTGGGGCTCTAAAAATTGGGGTAAAGTCCCTCCAATTAAAAGACATCAGCAGACAAAAACTGGCACTGGGTGCACTGAGTTAGTAGGTTAGTCCAAATATGTGTAAAAGGTATAAAAGTGTAGCTAAACATATAACAATGTCACCCAAAAGAGCATGGAACAAACAAAAATTATAGATATGTTTGGGACATATCAAATACCTTGTTGCGTTCTATTTTCTATCACACTTATTTGCAACTATCAATATATCCTTACTTTACCCAGGAGGGATTGACAACCCCTCCACGCGTTGGGTTGCGAGGATTTGCTATTTGTGTACAGTTTTTGCTTACATAGTCTTGTGGATCATCCTATGGTATTGATACCTTGGTTTCTTAACTCAGGGAAATACTTGTCGTCGCTTTGCTACTTCACCCTTTAAGCTTGGAGGGAAACCAACGCATGAGCGAGGACCATCAAGATTTCTGGTGTCGTTGCCGGGGAAGATCAAGTCAAGATCTATCAGGTTCCTGCACATAAATCTTATCTCCTTGCAATTACATTATTTGCCATTTTCCTCTTGTTTTGCTCTCCCCCACTTCAAAAAATTTGGCTTTTCATTTGCCTTCTTTCTGTTTGTCGTTTTCTTGTCGGATCTCCTGTTTGCATGATCATTACATCTTGCATTACTCCTCCTCCTTTGTCACCAGACTTGAAGTCTTGTGCTTCAAACAGGAACAAGGAGAAATTTTGAAAGATGCTTGGTATAGGTTGATGGAATCTTATCGTGTTTGCAATTTAAAAGGAGGTGCAAAGTTTGCCTCCGTAATTTTTATATAGGATTGAACATGCATCACGGAACACTTCTAGATTTTGCCGCTAAAGGAATTTTTTTAGATTGATACTAATGTTGCTTATGAAATAATAGAGCGAATATTGGGGGTTCCTACATTCAAAAGGGATTCACTTTTACACAAGAAGGAGCCCAAATATTCGACAAATTAGGAGATATACTAGAAATATTTGTTGAATTGCAAAAATCTTATGAACCCCTCAAACATATTAGTGGAAACTTCAATTGCATGAATACTTTGATTACGTTGTGTAATAAGCGTTTCGATATTTTGGATCTTGAGATGTCCACTTGTGACGCCCTCGATTTAATCGTATGCTAATCATACACGCAAATGTGTACGATGAAACTCAAGGGCTCACCAAAAGATATCACAACACAAATCTAGACACAAATAAAACAATACAAGCTTCATGTTACAAGCCAGGAGCCTCGAGGGCTAGAATACAGAAGCTCAATAAACACACGACACAGCGGAAGCAGCAATATCTGAGTACAGACATTGAACACGGGGTGCCTTAGAGAAGGCTAGCACAAAGGATACACGATCGAACGAGGCGAGGCCTCCTGGCTAGGAATCTCCTAACTACTCCTGGTCTTCAGCGGCCACCACGTAGTAGGCACCGTCGAGGCTAGCAGTCGTTGTCGGTAGGATACTCCATCTCCAGGGCTCCATCATTTGATCGTAGCAACGGATCAAGGGGACAAAGGGGGAGCAAAGCAACGATGAGTACTCATCCAAAGTACTCGCAAGTCTTACATCAGAACTATGCTAAGTATGCATCAGTATCAAGAAGGGGTTTATATGTGGACTGACTGCAGTAATGTGATAAAGGGAGAGAAGGCCTAGTCCTATCGAAGACTAGCATCTTCAGGGGTCTTGCAGCAATAGACGAGAGTAGAACATGTAGAACAAATTAAATAGTCATATTGTTGCAGCAATATTAATATGAGGTTACGCCCAAAGATTCTTCCTCGACTCCCTGCGAGGAAGCAATCCCGGAGCAACTAAAACGAGTTAAGTAACAGTTGAAAGGATCGATATGGTTGACTAGAGGGGGGGTGAATAGACAACGACCACTTTTTAATTAATCTTAGCAAGTTAAGGTAAACAACATATGGGTTCACAAATATTACGACAATGAGGTGAACCCTAATGAAGCTAACAACGAGAGCTATTAAGACAAGTAAGATATAGACACAAACATAAGCATACACAAAGTAAAGGTTAGAGATAACCACAAGTGGAACCGATGGAGACGAGGATGTGTTACCGAAGTTCCTTCCCTTTGACAGGAAGTACATCTCCGTTGGAGCGGTGTGGAGGCACAATGCTCCCCAATAAGCCACTAAGGCCACCGTATTCTCCTCACGCCCTCGCACGATGCAAGGTACCGTGATTCCACTATAGGTGCCCTTGAAGGCGGCGACTGAACCTTTACAAACTAGGTTGGGGCAAACTCCACACAAAGCTTGGAGGCTCCCAACAGGACCACGAAGCTTCACCACAATGGAATATGGCTTCAAGGTGACGTCAACCGTCTAGGATTCTCAAACACCCAAGAGTAACAAGATCCGCAAGGGATTGGTGGGGAATCAACTTTTCTCTTGGTGGAAGTGTGGATCTAGGCCTTCTCAACCAATCCCTAAAGAATCAACAAGTTTGATTGGCTAGGGAGAGAGATCGGGCACTTTTGAGCTTAGCGAGCAACAATGGAGCTTGGGGAGGTAAGAGATAAGGTTCCACAGCTAGAAGAACCCTTTATATAGTGGGGGGGGGGGAATCCAACCGTTTTCCTACTCACAGCCCGTGTCTAGCGGTACTACCTCTGGGTGCAGCGGTACTACCGCTGGCACTCCAGCGGTACTACAGCTGGCTGCAGCGGTACTACCGCTGGGCCCCTGGTAGTGCAAGCAGTACCACCGCCAAGAAAGTCTTCGCAGAAAGGTCCGTCCACGCACAACCGCTAGGAAGGCGGTACATAGCTCCTGGAGCGGTACTACCGCTGACCAGGGGCGGTACTACCGCCAGCTAGCGGTACTACCGCTGGCTGCAGCGGTACTACCGCTAGCACTCCAGCGGTACTACCGCTAGGGCTAGCGTTACTACCGCTGGGGACAGCGGTACTACCGCTAGGCCCAGCGGTACTACCGCTGGGGGACCATTTGCAAAGATGAAGGAAACACAAAGGCAGGAGCCACTCCAAAGTTGCCGGCAAGGGGAAAATATGTGTAGTGTGCGCGTGCAAAGATTGATTCCACCCAAAACTTTCCACTACGGTTCCCCTCTTAATAGTACGGCTTTCCTATGACTCAAATAAAGAGAATCGTAGAGAACGCCGTGCTTCTGTTCATGAGCGAGGAGGCGAGTCGTCTTGTGGCGTTGACGTGTGTTATCTGAAACCTTAACACACACGGTTAGTCCTTTACGATACTGTCATCAATCACCAAAATTACTTAGGCATAAACTATGCCCCAACAATCTCCCCTTTTTGGTGGATTGATGACAATACCGGATTTGCACACAGAATAATATGAGAACAAAAAGATAGAGATATATGACAATACGGGGCATATGACTCACAGCATATGATGGAAATAAATCTCACATAAGTTCATGTCTCACAAACGATAGCAAACTAGAAGCAAACCAAGTTCGAAGCAAAACACGAAAGAAAGCAAAGCAAAGCAAAGTTCGACTCTGAAAGCAAATCCAGCTCCTAGACTCTCTCCCCCTTTGGCACAAGACACCAAAAAGGGGCACACCTAACGCCACAGGTGGTTACTCCTCATCCTCAGCATCGCCAGACTCGTCGGTACCCTCCGGATCGTCCTGCTCCTCCTCTTCTCCTCAGTGCCAGACCACTGGTAACCTTGAGCGTCCATCCAAGTAGCCTCTGCAGTGATGTCATCCTCTGATCCGCTGGAGATGTCAACATCAAGAGTCCTTAGGACACGCTTGTGCCTCTGGCGGCTTTCCTTCCGAGCCACTGCGCCTGGTACTGGCCCTTAGCCTGCATACAGAATAGAGTCTTCATCTTATCCTGCAGTTTGATTGCCCAAGATGGCATGGCAGAACAGCGGGACCGAGAGGCGGTTCCTCTGTCAGCTGCAGTCTCTGTGTCCGTATCCATGTGCTGAGAGGAAGTTGATGGGTTGGCTCATTTATCCTTGACGCGAAGCTTGACAGGATCATGCACAATGTAGTCAGCCTGAACGTATAACTCCTCCTGCGGATAGGTGTCCTGCCACTTCTGACGAATATAAGCAAACAGATAGGGCCCGTAGATGGGAACCTTGCGCATCTTGATGTAGTTCCACAGCTCAATGAACATAATATCAGAAATATCAAGTGGGGCAGACTCCTTAGTCATAGCCTCCTCACAGAGCAGTAGCATCTCAGCCAGAGAGCCATGTACCTCGTCAAAGTTGCCAATGCGAGGAAAGAGGGTGTTGCGGAAGATCCGATGCATAATGTCCAGATGCCTGGGGAGCACTCCCTTCTTCACATAGAGTAGCTGCAATCTGTCCTTGGCGGGGGGGGGGGGGGGGGGCTATCAGTGGAAGCTGCAGCACAAGGACGCGACCCAAGTGGAATGTCAGCTCCCTAGAACTCAACCTTGAGGAATGCCATGAATTCACGCCAGGTACCGGTCATCTTCTGAGTCCCAGTCATCCACACCATGGAGCGCTCGTCATCAGGAGAGAAGTGAACCGTGACATAGAATTGGGCAACAACATTGGGGTCAAAGTCTGTCTTGAAAGTGATGATGTCCTTGATGCCCAGTTTGTCAATCGCAGAAAGAGCATCACCAAAGTAGTCCAGGTTCCGCTGAAGGTGAGCCAGGTCAATCCACTAAACGGGGACAAAGTTCTTCTTGAAATTCATGACAATATCACGGTAGATCCTGCAGTGATCCCTTGCCCAAACATGCTCAACATTCTTGATCACAGCCCGCTCTTGGAGATAATGGCTTTGAGTGCGGAACCGCAGAAATTCCTTAGGGGGCATCGTGCGGACATTGATCCCCTTGTCCTTGTGAGCGGTCTTCTTGAAAGCCTGCTTTTTGGGCTGCAGACCTGAACTGGCGGAGCCCTCGGGAGCCTCTGGGTTGCGATAATGCTTTGACTGCGTGTCCCATGAGGGGTTCGAGCGGCGAGCACCACCTGTGACACAAAACACACACTGAAAAGGAGCAACAAAAGGAGTCAAGGCAATGAACTAGAAAAGGCAGAAAACTAAACAATCATTGCCAAGCACATGAAAAGAATACACAGGGAATCCTCCTGGCGGTAGTACCGCTACCGTGGCGGTAGTACCGCTGGGGTTTGATTTTCAGATTTGACAGATAAAATAGACCCTATAGATATGGCTACACGAATTTTACGAGGGGCATGGGTTGTGTATGAATACTAAGAACTCCACCACAGCCCTACTCACATGAAGATCACAAGTACCACCGAAATAAGTACATGCCTAGGCAAGAGAGAGCAAGTTTTAGATCTAATCCAACATAGTTCAAGTGCTTGATCTAAAACATGTAAATCCTAGGGCATGGCAAAATAAACAGCAAAGATTCATAGGACCTACACTCCCCTCAAATATCTCCTTCATGGCATCAAAGAACAAGGCACAAGATCAAAGACATGGATCCAAACCACCAATGCTCCTAACCCTAGAACAAGAACATCAACCAAGAGAATAAGGGGAGGAGCTTTACCGGGATTCATGGCCCTTGGAGGAGGAAGGAGAAGTGGAGCAAACCCTCCAATCCAACGGAGAGAAGGAGCTCCACGAATAGAGATCAAAATAGGGGGATTTCGGGGTTGGGGAGGGAGGAGCCTCGAGGAAGAAGAAAGAGCCAGGGAAAAACGGGCTCCCCCTCCTTTATATAGCCCAAGGGGTACGGGCCAGCGGTAGTACCGCTGTGGACCTCGCGGTAGTACCGCTACCTGGCGGTAGTACCGCTCGATGCAGCGGTAGTACCGCTGGGGTCCTGGCGGTAGTACCGCTCCCCCGGCGGTAGTACCGCTCCCCCTTGATACAGCCCTAAAAATTTCCTAGTAGGTCGTGTTAGATGGGGATGTTGGGGGTAGTACCGCTGGGGTCCTGGCGGTAGTACCGCTACCCCTGGCGATAGTAGCGCTGGGGTCCTGGCGGTAGTACCGCTACCCCTCGCGGTAGTAAAGCTGCAAATGTCACAACGGGACCTAGGATAAGAGAAGAACGTGGGCAAATTACAAGTAAGTGGAAAAGGAAGATAGCACCAGAAATATATACTGACTTGTCATTTTATATCCTTTCTTCTATTTGAGAGAAAGGTGGGGGGCGGTGGCCGAGGCCACCTATGTTTGAGACAAAGGTATGACACCGCGAAGATTTATCCTTGGGTTCACGACCAATGCTCGTCTTTGAAGCACAAGTGCCATTTGACAATGGCTAAAGTGAAAGACTAGATCGATTTATGCATAATGGGGGGAGGAAAAGTTCATTGAGAGAACAACACTCCCCCTATGTCCATGCCTACATCTAGACCAAGATAGAATGCATAGTGAGGTGCAACATGCCTAGTTTCAATCCACATTACTTGAATCAATGATATTTAGCTCATGCCTTAACTCCCGAAACCTTGCTTCATCTAGAGGCTTAGTGAAAATATCTGCAGGTTGCTCTTCAGTGTGGATGAAGTGAACCTCAATATCACCTAGCTTGATATGTTCACGAATGAAGTGATGACGAATATCAATATGTTTGGTTTTGCTATGTTGCACTGGGTTGAGGGGAATCTTGATAGCACTTTGATTGTCACATAGAAGAGGCACTTTGTCACAAGTGACACCGTAATCCTTTAAAGTTTGCCTCATCCATAGCAATTGTGCACAACAACTTGCAGCTGCCACATACTCAGCTTCGGTGGATGATAAAGAGACGCAATTCTGCTTCTTTGACGACCAACTTACCATTGAGCGACCAAGGAATTGGCATCCTAAAGACGTTGACTTCCTCTCCACACAATCTCCTGCCCAATCTGAGTCAGAATAGCCAACTAGATTGAAGTTTGCTCCTTTGGGATACCAAAGGCCAAAGTTTGGGGTATGAGCCAAATATCGAAATATTTGCTTAACAGCCATGTAATGACTTTCTTTCGGTGCGGATTGAAACCGTGCACATATCCCTACACTCAACATAATATCATGTCTAGATGCACAAAGGTAAAGGAGGGATCCAATCATGGAGCGATATACCTTTTGATCCACTGCTTTACCATTGGGATCACTGTCAAGCTTGCATCTTGTTGGCATGGGGAACTTGACCGGTTTCACATCTTCAAGCTCAAACCGTTTGAGCATGTCTTGAGTGTACTTGGCTTGTTTGATGAATGTCCCTTCTAGACCTTGTTTAATCTCGAACCCGAGGAAGAACTTCAACTCTCCCATCATGGACATCTCAAATTTCTCAGTCATTAGTGCAGCAAATTCTTCATTGAAGGAAATTTTAGGAGAGCCAAAGATAATATCATCAACATATAGTTGGCATATGAACAAATCCCCTTTAACCCTCTTAGTAAAAAGAGTGGGATCTATCTTCCCAATTTCAAACCCACGATCTTGTAACAACTCAGTAAGATACTCATACCACGCACGTGGGGCTTGTTTAAGGCCATAGAGTGCCTTATTAAGTTTGTACACATGATTGGGGAGCTTGGGATGTTCGAATCCCGGGGGTTGTTTGACATAGACCAACTCATTTAAAGGACCATTAAGAAGCGCACTTTTCACATCCATTTTTTGTAATTTGAAGTTATGATGAGAAGCAAATGCAAGCAACATGCGAATAGATTCTAGACGAGCAACAGGGGCAAAAGTTTCACCATAGTCGATACCCTCGACTTGGGAGTCGCCTTGAGCCACCAATCTTGCCTTGTTTCGAATCACAATCCCATTGGCATCTTGCTTGTTCTTGAATAGCCATTTGGTCCCGATGACATTATGTTCCTCCGTTGGCCTAGGCACTAAATCCCAGACTTGGTTGCGCTCGAAGTTGTTAAGTTCTTCATGCATGGCCATAAGCCAATCCTCAGCATCGAGTGCTTCATGTACCTGTTGAGGTTCACAATACGAAACAAACACGTGATGCTCACAATAATTCCAAATCTGTTGACGGGTGGATACTCCCCTTTTCAAACTGCCAAGTACATTCTTCATGAGATGTGACTTGACTCTCAGCTTGTTCGCAATCTTGGCTACTCGACGCTCCAAGATTTCTTCATTAGATAACGGGGGAGTATTGACTTGTTTACTTTGCTTGCCCTTGCGTCTTGAGCCGGCTGTTGGTGCTGCAGAAGGGCATTGTGAGACAGTCTCCTGATCATCTTGTCCTTCGACTTCAGCAGGTTCACTAGTTTGTTCTTGTATTTGTGGTTGCTCTTGATCTTGATCTTGTGCTTCTACTTGGTCTGGATCTCGTGGTTGCACTTGATCTTGATCATGAGCAGGTTCGGAGTCTTCAGAGAGTGCTTGAATATCCTAAGACACATCATCATTGTTGGGAAATTTATCTTGACCTTGAGCTTGTTCATTTTGTTGAGAGTCTTCTCTCTGTTCATCAGAAGCGTGTGGGGCTTGTGGAGGTGATGGCTCCACTTGAGTAGAGCATTGTCCTTCTCCTTCGGCCACAAGTGGTTCCTCAATGGGGAGTATTTGACCAATCCCCATTCTTCTTATGGCTTGGGGAGGAATTTCATCACCTACATCACAAAGACCACTTTGCTCCACTTGGGAGCCATTATTTTCATCAAACTCCACGTTACACGTCTCCTCAATGAGTCCGGTGGACTTGTGGAGGACACGGTAAGCATGAGAGTTTGTAGCATAACCAACAAAGATGCCCTCATGTGCTCTAGAATCAAATTTAGCTAACCGTGCACCTTTCTTGAGAATGAAACACTTACAACCGAATACCCGGAAGTACTTGAGATTGGGTTTGTTTCCAGTTAGAATCTCATACGGAGTCTTGTTCAAGCCTTTGCGAATATAGAGCCGATTGGATGCATGACATGCTGTGTTGATGGCCTCTGCCCAGAAATTATATGGAGATTTGAATTCTGCCATCATTGTCCTTGCAGCGTCTATCAAGGTCCGGTTCTTCCTTTCTGCCACGCCGTTTTGTTGAGGGGTATATGGTGCAAAATATTGGTGTTTTATTCCCTCATCACCTAGAAACTCATCCAAGGTGTAGTTCTTGAACTCGGTGCCGTTGTCACTTCTAATCATCAAGATCTTTGCTTCATGTTGACGTTGCGCTTCATTAGCAAAGTTGATGACCATTTGTTGAGTCTCACTCTTCTTTTTAAAGAAATATACCCAGGTATATCTTGAGTAGTCGTCAACAATCACCAAGCAATACTTTCTACCTCCAAGACTATCAAATGATGGAGGACCAAACAGATCCATATGGAGAAGCTCCAATGGCCTCTTAGTGTAGATAAGAGTCATTGGACGATGAGCAGTTTCATGAATCTTTCCTTCAATGCAGGCACTGAGAACACGATCTTTAGCAAAACTCACATTTGTTAGTCCACGAATATGGTCCCCTGTCAGAAGGCTTTGCAAAGATCTCATATTGACATGAGCTAAATGGCGATGCCAAAGCCAGCCCACATCAACTTTAGCCATTAAACATGTCGCGGTCTTAGTGGGTCGCTTTGATAAGTTCACCACATAAAGACCATTTTCGACATATCCAACATAGGCTACTTTAAGAGTCTTGCTCCTCAGGAGGACCACGGTATCAAGATTAAAGAATGTGGAAAAACCCATAATTGCGAGTTGACGAACCGAAAGTAAATTGTAGGCAAGTGACTCAACAAGCATGACCTTCTCAATAGATAAATCTTGAGAGACGACCACCTTACCAAATCCCAATACCTTTGACGAGGATGCGTCGGCAAATTGGACATGGGTGAGCATAGATGGAGAAGGATGCACATCCACCACTAAGTCCTTGCTTCCGGTCATATGATTTGTTGCTCCACTATCGAGCAACCATGACACCCCACCGGAAGCAAACTCCTGCAATAGATCAAGGCTTGGTTTTAGGTACCCATTTTTTAATGGGTCCTTTCATGTTAGAGACAAGGGTCTTAGGAACCCAGATAGCCCATTCAATATACTCATCGTAGGAACCAACAAATCTGGCATAAACATGCCCATCACTAGCACGACATAAGACATAAGAAGAATTAAGTTTGTCGACTGTGTTAGTAGGAATGGTTTTGCCCTTCTTGAGGTTTCCATAGTCCATCTTGTTCCTGTTCACCTTTGAGTCCCCTCACCCTCTTTGGCAAAGATGTCCATGAGGGTAGGAGATCGTTTGTTCCCGTTCCTCATTTTACCTTTTGACTTGGAGGTAAGTCCAAGTCCCTCCTTTCCTACAACACCTTTTTGAGTGCTCAAGAGGTCGTTCAGGCTCTTCTCACCTTGTATGCATGCCACAAGGCCCTTCTTAAGTTTCTCCTTTAACTTGGCATTTTCCTCCACAAGATGTACATGCTCACAACAGGGATTAGTTGCACAAGCATTATCAATTAACACAAAGGGAGGACAAGTAGAGATCTCCTTGGTAAGCTTTGCTTGGAGTTGATCATGAGACTCTTTCAGAGAGAAATGAGCACCTTTCAAGACCTTGTGGGCCTTGTCAAGTGTGTCAAACTCCTCCTTGAGTCTGTCATGGTTAACCCCAAGAGCATACTTTTCAGACTTAAGCATACGAGAAAGAACAACACCATTATCTAGTTTCTTTTGCATTTTAGCGCAGTCATCGTTGTATGACTCCTCAAGAGCCAAACGAAGAGTGCGCTCCTTTTCTAGAGCAAGAGACAATTCAGCAATTTCATTGGCATAGTCATGACTGTGTCCCTGGAGTTCTGAGATGGTCTCCTCATGAGACTCAATGAGGTCAGTGGCCTCACCCAGTTGTTCCAAGAGAGCAACAAAGTGCTTCTTGGATTATCCCTTAACAGTGCACAGAAACTTGTCAAGATCATGCTCATTAAGTTCCACAACATCACTATCATCAACACAGTTTAACAATGAAGGAGCAGTAACGATGTTGGTCTTAATGATGGGAGTTACCTGATTGATACCTTTTGCCATGAGGCACTTGGTGATGTGGTTCTCGTTGGGGGCGTTGAAGAGAGACACCTTCTGGGGAGAGGTAGTGGCAATAGCAACAGTTGCCGTTGCCACTGTATCATCATGATCATCATCATCGGAAGGGTACTCTTCAAGGGCCACCATCCCTTTTGGGTGAGGTTTCTTCACAAAGTTGTTCTTGATTGGAAATGATTTGGTTTTGTCTTTGCGAATGAGCTTGCCCCCGTTGTCTTCCCTTTTCTCATAGGGACATTCGGCCACGAAGTGACTCACGTTACCACAGTTATAACATGTCCTTACTCGTTGTTTGGGTTTGAATCCACTTGAGTTGTTCTTGGTGAAGGTGGGTCTTGAGTTCCTCTTGTTGCCCCAGAATTGCCTTGATGCAAGAGCCATGTGCTCATGATAGGCATACTTTGTGTCTTCAGGGCAGCCCTCCTCTTCATCATCCTCTTCTTCTTCTTCTTCAAGCATTGCTTTTGCTTTCAACGCAAGGTTGGGTGAAGTTGTCTTTGATCGAACACGAGCAAGTGCATTGTCGGCTGTTTCGTTCATGATTGACATTGCAATGAATTCATCCATCACCTCACTTGAAGACAAGGAGTGGAAGTCTGGCCACTGACGAATGACAGATGACATGGCTTTGTTGAAAGGCATGACGGCTTTAAGAAACTTGCGCTTGACCCATGTATCATCAACATCCTTGCTCCCATGATCCTTGAGTGCCACAGCAATAGCAGTCACCCTCCGATAGAGATCACGAGGGTCCTCGTCTTCCTTCATCACAAACTCATCGGCCTTATCAAGTATTACTTCATAGTTGGATCGTTGAATGCTTGAGCTTCCCTTGTATAACACCATAATATGCTCCCAACAATCCTTGGCCAAAGTGAAGGGACGCAAGTGAGGAAGATCTTCAGGTGGCACTACAGACTGGAGAATAAACAAAGCGGAGTGATTGTATTGATTGTCTGCATCTTCTCTTGGAGTGAGGTTGCTTGGATCATGGGGATAATATGCTTGCTCGATGATTCTCCACAAGTCTATTGAGCTGTGATTCAAATGAGACTTAATAGAAAATACCCAGTTAGCAAAGTCACCTTTTACAAGCTTAGGAGGAGGACCAACAGGCTTAAGACGTGGTGCGGGAACGGATCCTCCATAGACCATGGGGGTGGAACTGAGGCATATGTTCCAGTCCCATCCTTTTCATGAGATGAGGAAGGTCGCATACCTTTAGCCGCTTCCTTAGAGGAGTTGGCCTCCGAATCGGTGACGGTGGGTTTAACCACTATAGCCGGTTCGGGTGAACTTTTAAATCCCTCAATTAACTCTTTAAGCACGGTCTTGACTTCGTTCGTCAAGGACGTCTTGAGGGCGGCCATAGCCGTATTCAAGTCGTCCCTTGTGACCGAAGTTAAGTCCATGGCCTCGGGTTGCCCATGGTTAATTCCCTCTTCGTCTTCGATACTCTTCGGGTGGTTAAACCCTTAATAAAGAGATCTGGCTCTGATACCAATTGAAAGAATCGATATTGTTGACTAGAGGGGGGGGTGAATAGACAATGACCACTTTTTAATTAATCTTAGCAAGTTAAGGTAAACAACATATGGGTTCACAAATATTACGACAATGAGGTGAACCCTAATGAAGCTAACAACGAGAGCTATTAAGACAAGTAAGATATAGACACAAACATAAGCATACACAAAGTAAAGGATAGAGATAACCACAAGTGGAACTGATGGAGACGAGGACGTGTTACCGAAGTTACTTCCCTTTGACAGGAAGTACGTCTCCGTTGGAGCAGTGTGGAGGCACAATGCTCCCCAATAAGCCACTAAGGCCACCGTATTCTCCTCACGCCCTCTCACGATGCAAGGTACCGTGATTCCACTATAGGTGCCCTTGAAGGCGGCGACCGAACCTTTACAATCAAGGTTGGGGCAAACTCCACACAAAGCTTGGAGGCTCCCAACAAGACCATGAAGCTTCACCACAATGGAATATGGCTTCGAGGTGACCTCAACCATCTAGGATTCTCAAACACCCAAGAGTAACAAGATCCGCAAGGGATTGGTGGGGGAATCAACTTTTCTCTTGGTGTAAGTGTGGATCTAGGCCTTCTCAACCAATCCCTAAAGAATCAACAAGTTTGATTGGCTAGGGAGAGAGATCGGACACTTTTGAGCTTAGGGAGCAACAATGGAGCTTGGTGAGGTAAGAGATAAGGTTCCACAGCTAGAAAAACCCTTTATATAGTGGGGGGGGGGAAATCCAACCGTTTCCCCACTCACAGCCCGTGTCTAGCGGTACTACTGTTAGGTGCAGCGGTACTACCGCTGGGCCCCTGGTAGTGCAAGCAGTACCACCGCCAAGAAAGTCTTCGCAAAAAGGTCCGTCCATGCACAACCACTAGGCAGGCGGTACAAAGCTCCTGGAGGGGTACTACCACTGACCAGGGGCGGTACTACCGCCATCTAGCGGTACTACCGCTGGCTGCAGCGGTACTACCGCTAGCACTCCAGCGGTACTACTGCTAGGCCGAGCGGTACTACCGTTGGGGGACCATTTGCAAAGATGAAGGAAACACAAAGGCGGGAGCCACTCCAAAGTTGCTAGCAAGGGGAAAATATGTGAGATGTGCGTGTGCAAAGATTGATTCCACCCAAACCTTTCCACTACGGTTCCCCTCTTAATAGTACGGCTTTCCTATGACTCAAATAAAGAGAGTCGTAGAGAACGTCGTGCTTCTGTTCCACGAACGAGGAGGCGAGTCGTCTTGTGCCGTTGACGTGTGTTATCTGAAACCTTAACACACACGGTTAGTCCTTTACAGTACTGTCATCAATCACCAAAATTACTTAGGCATAAACTATGCCCCAACAACAATTGTAGTTGTATAAGATCAGGGCACAACTCCAAGTCGTCCTGTAACCATGGACACGGCTATTCGAATAGTTCATTTCTTCCCTGCAGGGGTGCACAACATATTCCCCATCACGCTCGATAACACTCTGGCCGAACACACTTTTCTGGGTCATGCACGGCCTCGGCATATCGACACGTTGCAGCC
The DNA here is from genome assembly GCF_904849725.1 of Hordeum vulgare subsp. vulgare. Lineage (NCBI taxonomy): Eukaryota > Viridiplantae > Streptophyta > Magnoliopsida > Poales > Poaceae > Hordeum > Hordeum vulgare. The sequence continues at coordinate 378,380,110 of NC_058519.1, forward strand.
CCACCTAAGCTCAACAGAGAGGCCAGCTCGCTGGTCTAACTCCTAAGCACAAAGGGTTCATGGACCCACTTGCCCTCTGCGCTCCTACATGATGCGTGGGCGGCCGATGTCAGTCCTAGCACCCCTTAATACAAGCGTGATGCATCTCGTGAACACTCGGGCGCGTGCCACTCCATTGCTGACGTCTGAAAAGATTCGGCTGATACCACGACGTCAAGTACCCACAATTCTTCCCACGCAGACGGTTAGTGCATAATAAGGCCTTCTGACCAACCCAGATCAAATACCCAAATCATTATCATTTTAATTAAGTCATCGACACATCCACGCGGGAATCCACCTGCCTAAAATATATTCATCAAATATCCCAGTAACATAGTCAAGTAACTATGTGGTTGTAACATCAGGGGGAATCCGAGGTATCACCCTCGTTGGATTCCAAACAATGTAACCGTCAAGGTGGACCTAGAGGAATCACCATCGAGGGTCCCACACTTGAGGGGTTGCACGACAAAGACATTGTCGGGAGTGGTGAAGGAGGAATCACCCTCGATAACCATGACCGACTAACTACACTATAGAGGTATCATCTTGAGTACTTCGCGAGGTGTCATCCTCGTTACCCGATAGTAGCTCTATAGTGTCGCACAACTAAGGGGGGTCTAATTGTTGTGCCGGTACTTGGCTCGTTGATCAGGGATCGAGAATCGATAGTTAAGAGGGGCAACTAGGCTAAGGGGTCGGAGGGGATGACTGCTCCACCTATACTAAACAGATTAACAGTGCGGTACTCAAAGTAATAGTTCAAAAAAAGGGTATGCATCAGATATAGGAGCTAACTACAACAGTAGCAAAATTCTAATGCAAGCAGGAGGAAGAAAGATGTAGGTGATATAGGGATGATCAAGGGGGTTTTGCTTGCCTTGTTTCTCTATGGCAAAGGGCTGGTCGTCAGGAGGGTAGATGTACCCGGCAGCAGCATCAGTCTCGGGGTCTACCGGTGAGAAGAGGGGGAAGAAACAATAAATAACAGCAACGGTGCAACACTAAGCATGACATGGCAAATGTAGGTCTAGGCATGAGCTAACGCAGTAACACCCGTCATAGACGGGTCGGGAAAATATCAGATGATATTTCCCGGGTCAGATGAAAAGCAATGGAAAAGTTCCACGTTTGCTATGCTAGGGACACGTGACACACGAATGGATCGTGTATTCGGGTTCGTCTCGTTCTGCTGATCAACTTTCATGTTGAAAATATTTTCATCTGAGCTACGGTTTATTTTATATTAATTTTTAAAGTTTTATTAATATTTAGCAACTAAAAACAGATTTAATAAATTTAATTAAATGCAATTATGACATCAGCATGATGTCATGCTCACATCATAAGTAAACAGAGTTGACTGGTCAAACTGACCAGTGGGTCCCATGTGTCATAGACACAATTTTTAATCATGGTTAATTATTAATTAATCATATTAATTAGTGGGGGACCCCACGTGTCATACCCTCTTAGGATAATTTAATTACCTAATTATCACATTACTAATTTATCTATTTACTCTTAATCATATATTAACAAATAAATTCATTAATTAATTAATTCACTAATTAATTATTTAATTTAGTAAAGTATTTCTTAAATATAATATATATATATATACTTTTTAGGGGCGTGGCCCGCATGTCATTGGAACACTGAGCACTACATGCACTACAACTATACCAAATCTGTACACACATTATTCCTAGATGCATACATATATAAATCCGTACATATATAACCTTGCATATACATACATCCATTTTATCATACGTACATACATTCATTTTATACACACAAATACATACATACACATTGTTTTATTTTCTTTTCCTTTTCTTTCTCTAAAGAGAATCACAAGAGGCAACTACTCCTCCCTTGTGGCTAGCAGGAGGGAAATGGCGCCGGGGCGAGGTGGGGATTGCTGGAGGCCGTGGTGCGGGTCGTCGGAACGGTACTAGAATGGGGGAAAAGGAAGGGGTGTTCTCACCGAGCCCTATAGGTATGCAACGTGGGCTCGAGGGGGGCTCGGTGGAGATCGGCGTCGGCGTCGAGGAAGGCCGGTGGAGTACTCCGGCGAGGTAGTAGGAGGTCGGCAGGGACGTCGGAGGGCGCCGACGTCAATGTGCCCCAGGTCGACGTTGGCCTCCCCAACCCCGATCCACCCTGGATCGGGAGGGAGAGGCACGGGAGCAAGGCGGGGAGGGTTGGCCGAGGAGGGGCCGCCGGAGGGCCGGCCACCAAGGGGCGAGGGCGAAGCGGGCCGGTGTCGCGCGGTAGGGAGCGAGGGCTCGGCGAGGCTGAACGGGGCCTAGCCGTGCGGTGAAGGGAGGCAGTCGGCGCAGCAGGGCTAGGGGAATGGGGACTTGTGAGGGGAGAGGAAACGAGGGAGCAGGGGGGGGGGCTCGGTGCGCAGGTGGTGGCGAGCGTCAGGGGAGGAGCACTGTCGCACAGGCTCGGTGAGAGATGGGAGCGGGGCGATCTGGAGGTGAGAGGGGGTTGACGAGGTCAGGGGCGTGGGGCGATAGGGCCACGGGAACCGGGGGGTTCGAGGGGAGAGGAACGAGAGGCTGCCCCCCTATCGTTCGATCTCGCGGCGGGGAGTGGGAGGAGCAGGAGCGGGCTAGGTTTCCACGGGGGTTTTATACCCTCGGTGGAGGTGGGCTATTGGGCTAGCCCAGCCGGGCCGGGGGCGGGGCCTTTTGTTAATTTTTTTCGTTTTTTATTATTTATTTATTTTTAATAATTTCTGTTTTAATTATTTAGAGGCTTTAAATAATCCCAAAAATGCACGATTCAACTTTATAATTTATTAGGGAATATTTGTAACTCATCCGACACTTTTATTTTTGCATCCGAAAACTTTCCTCGTTTGACTTATTTTTTTAAATTTTGGAATTTCACTCGGTTTCGAACTAACACAGGATTAACAAAAAAAATCACGGTGACGTGGCATCATTAGTGTGAGATCACTCTAGCTTAATTACATACAACACTGTAGCAAAAGTCGAGGATGTCACACCTCTTTTTGTGAGAATATTTTAAAATGTTAAGAGCCACCTCGGTTTGAGAAAACCCATACAAAGATAGCAAAAACTAAAGATGATGATACTTGAATATATGCTATATGCCTAGCTAGGGGCGTAAAACGATAGCGCTTGTTGGGAGGCAACCCAATGAATAAAATTTATTTTCACTTTTACTTTCTGTTCTTGTGTGTTTGCACAATTATGCTACTTTTGTAATTTTGTTTTTTGTGTTTTATTTAGTGTTTTTGCCAAGTAAAGCCTTTGGGATTATGTGGGGTGTTAGTTGCTTTAATCCTGTTGAAAAACAAAAACTTTTGCGTCAAGTAGAAACAATCCTAGAAATAACATAAACGTTAAAAGTGTGTGAATGTCTTATACAAGACTGCTATAGAAATTCCCTATGTTGTCCTATTGTTTTAGAATTTTTGGAGTTAAGGAAGTATGAGTAAAATGCAAGTCTTTATAGACTGTTCTGTTCTTAACAATTCTGATCTCCTTGTGTTATGTGCTTATTTTAATGATTCCATGGCCTGTATTGGGGGGCATAGGCCATGGTAAAGTTATAATACAGTATGTATAATGCAAAAACAAAATTGGAATAGGTTTTCAATAGTACCTATAGTAAAGTTTGGTTTTCTTATACTAATGGATCTCACGAAAAATTTGCTGAGTTTTGTGCGATTGAAGTTTTCAAGTTTTGAGCGAGATCGCGATGGAAGAAGGAATAAGGAGTGATAAAATCCTAAGCTTGGGCATGCCCCATGGAAACCCAAGGAAATATCTAAGGAGTACTGATACGTCTCCAACGTATCTATAATTTTTTATGGTTTCATGCTATTATCTTGTCAAACTTTGGATGTTTTGCATGCCTTTTATATATTTTTTGGAACTAATTTATTAACTCAATGCCAAATGCCAGTTCCTGTTTTTTCCATGTTTTCGACCCCTTTCAAAGAAGATTTTGAAACGGAGTCCAAACGGAAGAAAATCCCCGAAAAGATTTTTTCTGGAACGGAAGAAGATCGGGGAGCTTGGGAGCCAAGGCACGGGAGCCCCAGGGGCCCACAAGCCCCCACCCAGAGGCCAGGGAGGGCGCGCCATCCAGGTTTGTGGGCCCCTTGAGTTCCCCTGACCTAGGGGTTGCGCCTATAAATTCCCTAAAAATCCCAAAAAAAATCAGGAGATCATCGAAAGTACTTTTCTGCCGCCGCAAGCTTCTGTCTCTGCAAGATCCCATCTGGGGAACGTTCTGGTGCCCTGCCGGAGGGGGATTCGGATATGGAGGGCTTCTTCATGAACACCATGACCTCTCCGATGATGCGCGAGTAATTCACCATAGAACTACGGGTCCATAGCTAGTAACTAGATGGCTTCTTCTCTCTCTTTTATCTTCAATACAAAGTTCTCCATGATCTTCATGGAGATCTATCCGATATAATCTTCCTTTGCGGTGTGTTTGTCGAGATCCGATGAATTATGGATTTATGATCAGATTATCTAGGAATCTTATTTGAGTTTCTTCTGATCTCTCTTATGCATGATTTCATATCCTTGTAATTCTCTTCGAGTTGTGGGTTTTGTCTGGCCAACTAGATCTATGATTCTTACAATGGGAGAAGTGCTTGGTTTTGGGTTCATACCATGCGGTGACCTCACCCAGTGACAGAAGGGGTAGCGAGGCACGCATCATGTTGTTGCCATCAAGGGTAAAAGATGGGGTTTTCGTCATTGGTTTAAGATTATCCCTCTACATCATGTCATCTTGCTTAAAGCGTTACTCTGTTCGTCATGAACTCAATACACCAGATGCATGCTGGATAGTGGTCGATGTGTGGAGTAATAGTTGTAGATGCAGAAAGTATCGGTCTACTTGTCTCGGACGTGATGCCTATATGCATGATCATTGCCTTGGATATCGTCACGACTTTGCGCGGTTCTATCAATTGTTCGACAGTAATTTCTTCACCCACCGTAATACTTGGTATTTTGAGAGAAGCCTCTAGTGAACACTATGGCCCCCAGGGTCTACTTCACACCATATTTTCAGCCTTACACTTTTTACTTCGTTGCACTTTTCGCCGTCAGATCTCACTTTGCAAACAATCTTGAAGGGATTGACAACCCCTTTGAAGCGTTGGTGCAAGCTTGTTTGCGTTTGTGCAGGTACTCTAGACTTGACGAGACCCTCCTTCTGGATCAATACCTTGGTTCTCAAACTGAGCGAAATACTGACTGCTCCTGTGCTGCATCACCCTTTCCTCTTCATGGGAAAAACCAACGCAAGCCCAACCTCTGTCAATATGTCAATTTCTGGCGCTGTTGTCTGTGGGATAGCAGAAGAATTTCTGGCGCCGTTGCCGGGGAAGGGCTTTTGTTGCCATAGCAGAAGAATTTCTGGCACCGTTGCCGGGGAGGAAGATCATGTCAAGAACTCATCCAAGTAGGTGTCGCAAACTCATCTCTTGCATTTACTTTGTTTGCTAGTTGCCTCTCGTTTTCCTCTCCCCCACTTCACCAATTTGCCTTTTTCGTTTGCCTTTTTCGTTCACCCTTCCGTTCGCCCTTTTTCTCGCCTGCTCTTTGTTTGCTTGTGTGCTTACTTGCTTGCTGAAGTCACCATGAACGAAAACACCAAACTTTGTGACTTCTCGAATACTAATAATAATGATTTGTTTAGTACTCCGATTGCTCCCGCCACTAGTGTGGAGTCATACGAAATCAATGCCGCTTTGCTGAATCTTGTTATGAAAGAGCAATTCTCTGGCCTTCCTAGTGAAGATGCCGCATCCCATCTCAATACCTTCATTGAGCTTTGCGATATGCAAAAGAAAAAATATGTGGATAATGATGTGATTAAATTAAAGCCTTTTCCTTTCTCGTCGCGAGATCGTGCAAAAACTTTGTTTTCTTCTTTGCCCAAAAATAGTATCGATTCTTGGGATAAGTGCAAAGATGCTTATATATCCAAGTATTTTCCGCCAGCTAAGATCATCTCTCTCCGTAATGATATCATGAATTTCAAGCAACTTGATCATGAACATGTTGCACAATCTTGGGAGAGAATGAAATTCATGATTATTCAAATCTTTTGCGCTGGCTTGAATTTTGCTTCTAGAAATATCTTGGACTCCGCTTCAGGTGGAACGTTCATGGAAATCATGTTAGGGGAAGCCACAAAGCTCTTAGACAACATCATTACAAACTACTCTCAGTGGCACACTAAAAGGTCACCTACTAGTAAGAAGTTACACGCTATAGAAGAAATTAACTCGTTAAGTGCTAAGATGGGTGAGTTAATGAATTTGGTTGCTAGTAGAAGTGCTCCTTTGGATCCTAATGATATGCCCTTGTCTTCTTTGATTTAGAGTAGCAAAGCTAGCTTGGACGTTAACTTTGTTGGTAGGAATAACTTTGGCAACAACAATGCTTTTAGAGGAAACTATGTTCCTAGGCCTTTTCCTAGTAACGCCTCTAATAACTTTGGCAACTCCTACAACAATACTCATGGAAATTACAATAGATTACCCTCTGATGTAGAGAGTAATATCAAAGAGTTCATCAACTCTCAAAAAAATTTCAATGCGTCCATAGAGAAAAAACTACTCAAAATTGATGATTTGGCTAAGAGCTTTGATAGAATTTCATGTGATGTTGATACTTTGAAAGTTAGATGTGCTCCTCCCAAAATCAACATGGATGAAACTTTGAAAGCTATGCGTGTTTCCATGATTGAGAGCCAAGAAAGAACCGCCCAAATTCGTGCTAGACATGAATGGCTTAAAAAGGCGTGTGTGACTCCTAAAGTGCTTGGTGTGCCTCCTATTGAATCTTTGTTTTCTTGTGTCAAACCTAATGATTATGGGGCTGGATATGAATCCACTTTGGTTGAAAAGTGCCCCAATGATTCGGAGTCCATCTATCTTGATGCTAAAAGCATTAAAAGTGGAGTAGAAGATGTTAAATTTTTGAGTAGTAATGAAATTACTACCGTGGATTTCAAGGAATTCAATTATGATAGTTGCTCCTTGATTGAATGCATTTCTTTGATGCAATCCATGTTAAACTCTCCACACGCTTATAGCCAAAATAAAGCCTTTACCGATCATATCGTCGAAGCTATGATAAAATCTCTTGAAGAGAAACTTGAATTGGAAGTCTCTATCCCTAGAAAGCTTCACGATGAGTGGGAACCTACCATCAAAATCAAAATCAAAAACTATGAGTGCAATGCTTTGTGTGATTTAGGTGCTAGTGTTTCTGTGATTCCAAAGCCTTTATGTGATGTTCTGGGATTTAATGAGATTGAAGAGTGTTCTCTTAATTTGCATCTTGATGATTCTACTGTCAAGAAACCCATGGGAAGTTTCAATGATGTTCTTATTATTCTAAATAGGAACTATGTACCCGTGGATTTCATTGTGCTTGACATTGATTGCAATCCTACATGCCCTATTATTCTTGGTAGACCTTTCCTAAGGACTATCGGTGCTATCATCGATATGAAGGAAGGGAATATTAGATTTCAATTTCCTTTAAGGAAGGGCATGGAACACTTTCCTAGAAAGAAAATAAGATTGCCTTATGAATCCATGATGAGGGCCACTTATGGTTTGAGCACCAAAGACGACGATACGTGTTTCTATCGCTTCTATGCCTAGCTAAGGGCGTTAAACAATAGCGCTTGTTGGGAGGAAACCCAATGAATTTATCGTTTTCTTTCTGTTTTGTTGCGTACACACTTTCATAATTCTGATGTGATTGTGTTTTTTGTGTTTCCTTTTGTGTTTGTGCCAATTAAAGCCTTTATGACTAGTATTGGTAATGGTTGTTTGATCCTGCTGGAAAAAGACAGAAACTATTCGCTCACGAGATGATTTTTCATTTTTATTCAGAAAGAGCTTTTGAGTTGATACTTTTTGCTTCTGATTTATATGCGTTTTTCGCAGGCGGTCATAATTGTTCAGATTTTTTGAGGTACAAGAAGTATACGAAGTATATAGATTGCCACAGACTGGTCTGTTTTTGACAGATTCTGTTTTTGTTGAGTTGGTTGCTTGTTTTGATGAAACTATGGTTAGTATCGGGGGGTACTAGCCATGGAGAAGTGAGAATACAGTAGCCCAACATCAATATAGATAGAATTCAAGTTTGCTACAGTACCAAAAGAAGTGGTAGTTTGTTTTCTTGTGCTAATGTTATCACGAGTTTCTGTTTAAGTTTTGTTTTGTGAAGTTTTCAAGTTTTGGGTGATGTTCTCATGGACAATGAGATAAGGAGTGGAAATAGCTCAAGCTTAGGGATGCCCAAGGTATCCCAAGCAAAATTCAAGGACACCAAAAAGACTAAGCTTGGGGATGCCCCGGGAAGGCATCCCCTCTTACGTCTTCAATCCATCGATAATATTACTTGGAGCTATATTTTTTTCACCACATGATATGTGTTTTTCTTGGAGCGTCTTGTATCGTAGGAGTCTTTTCCTTTTGTTGTTTCACAATCATCCTTGCTGCACATATTTTTGAGAGAGAGAGACATGCACTCATCGTGATTTTTGCTAGAATGCTCATATTGCTTCACATATATTTTTTGAGCTAGATACTTTTGCTCTATGTGCTTCACTTATATCTTTAGAGCACGGCGGTGCGTGATTTGGTAGTTGGCTTATGCTATGAAAGTAGTTCCAAATGTGATACGTACCCAAAGAGGATGCAAAATCCTCCATCTTCATGTGCATTGAGTAGAAAGAGAAGTCTTTATTCCTCTCAAATAGTTTTGAGACATGGATTTGGTAATATTAAAAGTTATGTTAGTAGGGTGTTGGGAATCTAGAAATACTTGTGTTGAAGTTAGTGATTCCCGTAGCATGCACGTATGGTGAACCGCTATGTTAGGAAGTCGGAGCATAATTTATCTATTGATTGTCATCCTTTGTGTTGAGGTCGGGATCGCGCGATGGTTAACACCTACCAACCCTTCCCCTCGGAGTATGCGTTTAGCACTATGTTTCAATTTCTAATAAAAACTTTCGCAACAAGTATGTCAGTTCTTCATGACTAATGTGAGCCCATGGTATAGATGCACTTTCACCTTCCACTATTGCTAGCCTCTCTAGTGCCGCGCAATTATCGCCGGTGCACAAACCCACCAAATTCCTTCCTCAAAACAGCCACCATATCTACCTACTATGGCATTTTCATAGCCATTCCGAGATATATTGCCATGCAACTCCCACCGTTCTGTCTCATGATGTGTGCCGTCACTCTCATATTGCCATTGCATGATCGTAAGATAGCTAGCGAGATGTTTCAATGTCATACACCATGCTAGATCGTTGCACATCCCGGTACACTGCCGGAGGCATTTCCTATGGAGTCATCATCATTGTGATCTTTGAGCTATGAGTAAATAAAACTGTGATGATCATCATTATTTGAGCATTGTCCCATGTGAGTAAATAAAAAAAGAGGTCAAAGAGCCCCAAAAAAAGAGAAAAGAAAAGAAAAGAGAAGAAATAAAGAGGCCTAAGAGCCGAATTGAAAAAAAGAGAAAAAGAGAGAAGGGACAATGCTACTATCTTTTTCCACACTTGTCCTTCATGATAGCACAATGTTCTTCATGATTGAGAGCTTCTTGCTTGGTCACTACCATATGCTAGTGGGAATCTTCATTATATAACTTGGCTTGTATATTCCAATGATGGGCTTCCTCAAAATTGCCCTAAGTCTTCGTGAGCAAGCAAGTTGGATGCACACCCACTAGTTTTCCTTTGTATGGCAATCCCTACTCATTCACATTGATATCTATTAATGGGCATCTCCATAGTCTATTGATACGCCTAGTCAATGTGACCATCTCCTCCTTTTTGTCTCACAACCACCACCACACTCTATTCCACCTATAGTGCTATATCCATGGCTCGCGCTCATGTATTGCGTGATAGTTATAAAAAGTTTGAGAAAGTAAGAGTGCGAAAAAAATTACTTGGCCAATACCGGGGTTGTGCATGATTTAAAGTAGTTGTGCGAGGATGATGGAGCATAGCCAGACTATATGATTTTGTAGGGATAACTTTCTTTGGCCTTGTTATTTTGATAGTTCATGATTACTTTGCTAGTTCGCTTGAAGTATTACTGTTTTCATGTCAATAGCAAACTATTGTTTTGAATCTTACGGATCTGAACATTCATGCCACGTGAAAGAAGTTGCAAATGACAACTATGCTAGGTAGCATTCCACATCAAAAATTCATTCTTTATCACTTCCCTACTCGAGGACGAGCAGGAGTTAAGCTTGGGGATGCTTCATACGTCTCCAACGTATCTATAATTTTTGATGGTTTCATGCTATTATGTTGTCAAACTTTGGATGTTTTGCATGCCTTTTATATATTTTTTGGAACTAATTTATTAACACAGTGCCAAGTGCCAGTTCTTGTTTTTTTCCATGTTTTTAACCCCTTTCAGAGGAGATTTTGAAACGGAGTCCAAACGGAAGAAAATCCCCGAAAAGATTTTTTTCTGGAACGGAAGAAGACCGGGGAGCTTGGGAGCCAAGGCAGGGAGCCCCAGGGGCCCCACAAGCCCCCACCCCGCGACTAGGGGGGAGGCCGCGCCATCCAGGCTTGGGGGCCCCCTGAGCGCCCCGTGACCTAGGGATTGCGCCTATAAATTCCCTAAAAATCCCAAACAAATCAGGAGATCATCAAAAGTACTTTTCTGCCGCCGCAAGCTTCTATCTCCGCAAGATCCCATCTGGGGCACGTTCTGGTGCCCTACCGGAGGGGGGATTCAGATACGGAGGGCTTCTTCATCAACACCATGACTTCTCCGATGATGCGTGAGTAGTTCACCATAGACCTATGGGTCCATAGCTAGTAACTAGATGGCTTCTTCTCTCTCTTGGATCTTCAATACAAAGTTCTCCATGATCATCATGGACATCTATCCGATGTAATCTTCCTTTGCGGTGTGTTTGTCGAGATCCGATGAATTGTGGATTTATGATCAGATTATCTACGAATCTTATTTGAGTTTCTTGTAATCTCTCTTATGCATGATTTCATATCCTTGTAATTCTCTTCGAGTTGTGGGTTTTGTCTGGCCAACTAAATCTATGATTCTTACAATGGGAGAAGTGCTTGGTTTTGGGTTCATACCGTGTGGTGACCTCACCCAGTGACATTAGGGGTAGCGAGGCACGCATCGTGTTGTTGCCATCAAGGGTAAAAATATGGGGGTTTCATCATTGGTTTAAGATTATCCCTCTACATCATGTCATCTTGCTTAAAGTATTACACTATTTGTCATGAACTCAATACACTAGATGCATGCTGGATAGTGGTTGATGTGTGGAGTAATAGTAGTAGATGCAGAAAGTATCGGTCTACTTGTCTCCGACGTGATGCCTATATGCATGATCATTGCCTTAGATATCGTCATGACTTTGCGCAGTTCTATCAATTGCTCGACAGTAATTTGTTCACCCACCGTAATACTTGCTATTTTGAGAGAAGCCTCTAGTGAACACTATGGCCCCCAGGGTCTACTCCACACCATATTTTCAGCCTTACACTTTTTACTTCGTTTTACTTTCCGCCTTCAGATCTCACTTTGCAAACAATCTTGAAGGGATTGACAACCCCTTTTAAGCGTTGGGTGCAAGCCTGTTTGTGTCTGCACAAGTACTCTAGACTTGACGAGACCCTCCTTCTGGATCGATACCTTGGTTCTCAAACTGAGGGAAATACTTACTACTCCTATGCTGCATCACCCTTTCCTCTTCAAGGGAAAAACTAACGCAAGCCCAGCCTCTGTCAACGTGTGAATTTCTGGCGCTGTTGGTTGTGGGATAGTTGAAGAATTTCTGGCGCCGTTGCCAGGATAGGACTTTTATTGCCGTAGCAAGTACCAAGCAACTATGCTTGGGGATGCCCCGGAAGGCATCCCCTCTTTCTTCTAAAAACCATCGGTAATTTTACTTGGAGTTATATTCTTATTCGTCACATATCATGAGTTTTTCTTGGAGCGTCTTGTATCATTTGTGTCTTTGATTTCTTTGCTGGTTATTTTTCCATAATAAACTTGCTGGACACACCAATTTTAGAGAGCCAAATTATGCTATGATTTGTTAGAATCTCCCTTTATGGTTCACTTAATTTTTTAGAGCCACGGAATTTCTCAAGTACTTCACTTATGTCTTTTTGAGCTCGTTGGTGTTATTATTATGAAGAAATTTTCTATCATGTTTCACTTAGATTATTTTTAGAGTTGCTGTAATTTTGAAGAAGTCCTCCCTTGCTTCACTTATATAATTTTGAGAGTTTAAATTTTAAAGAAACTTGTGCTCTCGTTCTTCACTTATATTTGTTTAAGAGATTGTTATTTGCAATGGCAATTTGCTTTAAATGAAAATTAGTTCCAAAGTGATGAATATCCAGGAAATATATAATAAAAACTTTCATGAAGATCATTGGATATTATACTTGTTCTTTGCAATAGTTTTGCAATATGAAGATAGTACTATGTGAGTTATGCTGATGAGTAATTATGCTCTAGTAAGAATATTCGTGTTAAGGTTTGTGATTCCATATGCATGCACATGATGTCAATAATTATTCTATGAAATTATATCCTACTTGTGTTGCATTATTACGTGTTAGTTATGTTTAATGTTTGCTTATGATGGTTTTCGTTCCTTGGTCCCGCGCTTCTCAATCTATTTGCTAGCCTTTACTTGTAGTTAGCGGGAATACTACTTGTGCATCCAAATCCTAAACCAAAAGTCGTGCAAAATGAGTCCACCATACCTACCTGTATGCAGTATTTCAACACCACTCCAAGTAAATTTGCAAGTGCCAACTCTAATGTTCAAAATATATTTATATTTTCTATGCCTATACCGTTCATGAAGCAGCGAGGGGTGGCTAGTATATTACATGTTAAATAGGTTATTCTCAAGATGACTGTTTATTCACTTGTCATTGCACGAGAGTATGGCAGTAATAGGGATGCCCATTCCCAAACTGCACAAAAATATATTATGCCGTCAAATAATAAATTCCTTGGGAAGTGTTGGTATGGCGGGTATCCATGAATACGGCTAGCCGTGGAATGTGAAAGAATGGTGGAAAAAGGAATAACTTTACTTTTAGTTTCGAAACCGCCTATAATTTGTTTACCATTGAGGATATTAGAAACTCTTAGTCGTTCTCGTTGATAGGAAAAGCATGCCACTCTAAAATCATTATCTCTAAGTTTTTCACTTTGAGCTCTTGCACCTCTACAAATGCCTGCTTCCCTCTACGAAGGGCCTATCTATTACTTTATGCAATTTTTATTTTTGAATTTGAATCTCCATCTTCTCTTATAAAGCACTGTCACAGCCCTAGCTTTCATTTGTTGCCAAGCATTCAAGCATGCATTATAAAAACTTTGATGGTTAAATACGAAGTGATCAAAACCCCCAATGTTTTGAAAAATTGACAAGAAGGCAATAAAAATGTAATACCTTAAAAGGAACCAGGAAAATGTTCCAAATACTTGGCAAAATAGTGACATAAAGTAAATTTGTCAAACCAGAATTCTAGGTCACAGGAAATTTTTGAAAACGATTTTTGAGTTGACTAAATAGCTATTTGGAATGGAATTATTTTGATTCCTTCTATTTTTAAAGTTTCAAAAATATTGAAACTTTTATGTGGCATTGGATATTATTGTCTCTGTCACATAATAACATTTTTGGGTTTTATATTTGGTCAAACAATTTATTTTAAATCCTAAAAGTAAATACCAGAAAGAAATAAAAGAGAAATGAAAAAAAAGAGAGAAGCTTACGTGTCGCCACCTCCTTGCCCAGCCCACCAGGAGGGCCTCTCCCTGTCGTCTTCCTCCTCCTGCCAGAAGTCAGGGGAGAAGGTGAGCACGGCAGCTCACCTCGCCACCTCCTGCTCGCGTGGAGCCCCCTCCTAACTCCACCGCGCCAGCACGAGGCCGTCTCTCCTTTATCTTCTCCTCCCCCTGCTCTCTTCTTTCCTCTCGCTCTCTGTCTCTCTGTCGCGCCGCCATTGCCGATCTTCTCAAGCTCGTCTCTAGCCCGTCTCCGGCCACCTCTCGCCACCCCGACCGTCTCATTAGCTCTCCTCACCGTCAACAAGCCCGAGCACCAGAGCCCCTACAGCCTCGCATCGACGTCTTCTTCCTCCTCTGGCAACCGGAAGCCGCCGTCGTCGATTCGGTCGGACCGTCGCCCCTTCTTCGCCGCTGATGCCAGAAACGGAATCATCATGAGCCCTCGAGTCTTTCCCCTCTCTCGCGCGCGCGAATGAACCTCCAGAGGTACCTCCCCGTTGAGCTCCACTTCCGGCCGCCGCTAGAGCTCGTCGCCGGCACTTTCTCCGGCGATTCCAGCCCCTCCTCCTACCCCTACTCGATCAGTCGTTTCACCAGCATCCCGTAGCCGCAAACCACATGCCAAATAGGGCCCTGTAGCCTCGGTTATGCCATCTCCGGCTAGCCTCCGCCATGGGTCTAGTCGCCGGCGACCACCCTCCGGTGGGCGTCGACGTGGCCGACCATTAACATGCTAATTACCCCCCCCCCACACACACACACAGACGCTGACAGAGGGCCCCACTAGTGAGTCAAACCTCACTTAGTGCGGGTCAGCGCGGGTTTAATCTATGGGTCAATGACCAGTGGACCCCACTAGTCAGGTTGACCTGGACCCGGCTGGTTGACCTGCTGACGTAGGGATGACATCAGCCTGACGCAGTAATAGCTTTTTTGGTTTAATTTAATTCCATAAAATTGCTAAAACTTGTAAAAATCATAGAAGTTAAAATATAACTCTGATGAAAATAATTTATATATGAAAAATTATCAGAAAAATGCAAGGAATCCAATGGTCGCATTTATACACATGTTTGGACATTTTAACCTTGCTGAATATGATAACTTCACAATAGGCTTATAAAGGATATAATTGGATTTTAAAAATGAATTATATAGATCAAATAAACTTCTTTCAACTTGTGATCACTTGCATTAGATGAAATCAGCTTCATGATAACTTGCCATGGTCATGCATCATTGTGAAGCATTTGCCGTGATTAATTTCTTTTGTTTGATTTGTCGATAGACCTTGCGAGATGTAGTTATCACCGGCATCGAAGAATAGCTGAGTTCTTCTGATCAACAGGCAAGCAAAACCCCTTTGAACATTCCGACAAAATCCTATTCTCTCGCTCCTGCACTCATTTCTATGCATTAGGACAAAATGATTCAATTGATAGTTGTATTATGATAGCTGCACCTATTCCTTTGCATGACCTGATTTTGATCACAGTAAATAGCTAAACCAATGCAACCTAGCATACCTGGTAGATGCTTAAGTCATATGTGCTTTACCCTGTTATGCTTGCTATGCTTAGCTTGATTTTGGTCCGAGCATCGGAATGATGTATTGGAATGACCATGTCCTATTGATGAGAGTTAAAGATGTGAAACTGTTTGGTAAAGGTAGCGATGAGAGGCCATCTAGGAGTACATGGTGGGTTGTCTCATTGTCGCCGCATTTAGGACCTGAGATCTTGTGTTGGTGTTCTAAGACTAGCTACTACCGCACATTGGGTTCCGGTAACTCGACCCCTCTCGGTCTATTAACTACTCTGTTATCAGTCCAGAAGTCGCAGTTGTTCGAAACGTTCATAGGTTGTGGCACGACCTGCTAAGTGGATGAACGGCCCAGTCGGGACCGGCTTGGGGCCCTGCTCACATGTTTGAGGCCATGTTGGAAACCTCGGCCGGACTTCCATTATGGGTTCCAACTCAGATACGCGACTGTCTTGGGCGTGGGTCTTAGTAGGTTAACATCCGTGGCCAACTCCCTCCCTGGGTTTCCGCTTGAATGTTGCCGAGGTGCTGGTTTTATGTGCACTTGGCGATAAGTAGCGGAAGCATGTGTGAGGAAGTACACCTCTGCAGGGTAACTATCTATTCGAATAGCCGCGTCCTCGGATATGGACTGCTTGGATACTTACATGGTTCATAGATAACTTTAATGGTTACTCTAAAATGGTCCAGATAAGTGTGAGTGCTATGGATGGCCTTCTCATAGGATGACGAGAGAGGATCCATGGTGGTGTATTGATGTGATGGTTATGTGGACTCGTGTGCATTTTCTCGTAAGGAGACGAGAGAGATATTAAAACTTTGTTGTAGAATAGGTTAGCCAAAGGTGAAAGCTGGCTTCTCTGCAATAAACCCCACAATTCCGTTCATTGATACTTGATGCATATGTAGTTAGCACTGATGTAAGACTTGATGAGTACCTTCGTACTCACTGTTGCTTATTTACATTTTGAAGAATAGACGCCGCTATCTCTACGTTATCTCTTGACGTTAACATCGATGGTTTAGCTGGGGAACCCAGACAGTGATCTGGCTCCTATGGTAGGGTCGTTGTAGCTTTTAGGCTCTTCCAGCCGCTTTTAGTAGATGTCTGTACCCAGACATGTAACTTCCGCTTGATGCTTGTATGCTCTAAATGTTGGGTCATGTGACCCCTTCTGTTTGTAACATTAAACTATGTTGGCTCTTCGGAGTCTATTAAATAAATGATGTGTTGTAAGTTATCTTGTGATGCCATGTTGTATCTACACATATCGTGCATATTGTGTGTATGCTTGCAATGCATTGATATGTGTGGGGTTCGACACCTAGTTGTGTGCCTTGAGTAGTACTCCATACCGGGAAATGCCTCTTTGTGCTTCCACCGAGCCTTGGTAGCTTGCTACTGCTTCGGACACATTGATTGACCGGCATGTATCCTTCTTGGTTGCTGTGTCTGTCCCCTCGGGGAAATGTCACGCGGTGTAATGGAGTCCCTGTAGCTTGGTACGACTCGTCTACACTCGCTGATGACTGACACCTGCCTTGCTGGTTTATGTATGCCTGTGCCTGTACGGATGTGCCACTTGGGTTCATAACTAGCCATGTTGACCCAGGTTCTTTGACATATGATTGCTGGCAACATAGTCATATACGTGAGCCAAAAGACGCAAACGGTCCCGGCCAAGGTAAGGTGGCAACCGGGGTGATTACCGTGCGTGAAGCCACAAAGTGATATGATGTGTACATGCTGGAGTTGTATGGCTTAGGATCGGGGTCCCGACAAGCACCAACTGAGGATCACCTTTATCATACTTGAGCACTGGATGAAATTAATATTTGAGTGTGTTGCATGAATGTATCAATGGTAATGCATGATGGGTTAGGGATAGCATTCTTTAGTGTTGATATTTTGAAAGACTTGGTTGCTTATTGATATGCTTGACAATTAAAAATGTCATGCCAAACTATGAACTATTGCTTTGCATCATCTCTAAGTCCATATGTCCATGCTGAAAGAAAAGAATACGATGAACATGTGAGGCGGCATTCCGCTTCAAAAATTATGTTTTTATCATTTACCTACTCGAGGACGAGAAGGAATTAAGCTTCGGGTTGCTGATACGTCTCCAATGTATCTATATTTTCTGATTGTTCCATGTTGTTATATTATCATTCTCAGATGTTTTATGATCATTTTATAGCAACTCTATATCAATTTTTTGGACTAACATATTGACGTAGTGCCTAGTGTCAGTTGTTGTTTTTTTCTATTTTTTCCTTCACAATAAATCCATATCAGATGAGGTCCAAATGACACGAAACTTTATGGAGATTTTTTTGGACAAGAAGGAAACTTTGGAGCCCAGAGCAGATGAGGCCTAGGGGGGGGGCACTAAACATCAAGGCGCGTCCGAGGCCCCTCGCACGGCCTCGTGTCTAGTGGGGCTTGTGCACCCCTCCACCGCCTGTGAGCTCTATAAATGCTCCAATAATCATAAAACCCTAGACGTGTCAACGAAAAATTGTTTCAACTATTGCAAGTTCCATAGCCACGAAATCCAATCTAGAGCTCATTCTCGAGAGCAACACGATCACAGAAGGGTTCACCATCCTCATTGGTGCTCCTCCGATGATGCGTGAGTAGTTCATATCAGACCTATGTGTCCGTAGGCAGTATCTAGATGGCTTTCTCTCTCATTTTGTTTCTCAATACAATGGTCTCTTGGACATCCATATGATGTACCTCTTTCTTTTGCGGTGTATTTATTGGGATCTGGTGAATTGTGATTTTATGATTAGATCTATGAAAACATGTTCATGCTTGATTATTATAGCCTCGTATTTCTTCTCTGATATTTGGTTTTTGTCTATCCAACTTGATCTTTTATCTTGTAATGGGAAGAGGTGCTTTGTGATGGGTTCGATCTTGCGGTGCTCAATCTCAGTGAAAGAAAGAGACATGACCCGCATGTATCGTTTCTATCAAGGATAAAATGATGGGGTATATTCCTACATGAATAGATTTTGCCTACATCATGTCATCATTCTTAAGGCATTACTCCGTTTCTCCATGAACTCAATACACTAGATGCATGTTGGATAGCGCTCGATGTGTGGAGTAATAGAAGTAGATGCACGCAGAAATCGGTCTACTTGTCTTGGACATGATGCCTATATATATGATCACTGTCTTGAATATCGTCATATTTATTTTCTTTTCTATCAATTGCCCAATAGTAATTTTTCTACCCACCGTTTGCTATTTCTGGAGAGAAGCCACTAGTGAAACCTACGGCCCCCGGGTCTACTTCACATCATCAATTAGCAATCTCTACTTTGCTATTTTCTTTGATATTTTATTTGCTCTTTTATTTTCTGACCTATATTATTAAAAAACCCAAAAATACCTTGTTGTGTTCTATGTGATAAGACTCTTATTTGCATCTATCAATCTATCCTTACTTTACCCACGTGGGAATGACAACCCCTCCACGCGTTGGGTTGCGAGAATTGGCCATTTGTGTGTAGGTTTTGCTTACATAGTCTTCTGGATCTTCCTACGGGACTGATACCATGGTTTCTTAATTGAGGAAAATACTTGTTGTCGTTGTCCTACATCACCGTTTAAGCTTGGAGGGAAACCAACGTGTCAGCGAGGACCATCACTCTATAGTAGGGGCCAATGAAGGCCTTGGCTAGGCTAACATGGGGGTCCATACTTGTATTGGCCGCGGATGTCGACAATCTTCTGGAAGGCGAAGCCCGAAGTCTTGAGCACCTTTCGATCATTGGTGGTGTCCACCGTAGCGAACCTGTAGTTGGGGTTGTTGAAAAACCTGGTGAAACCCTCTCAAGGCACTGTGGCCAGTAGAGGAAAATATGATGGTGCACACACAAGTGGGCGACAACAACCTTCTGATCATGCCCGGCACGACTGCTGGTGTGAGCGAGTTCGAAGCCGACCACTTTTTACTTGTCATCCTCAGCAAGCAACCGCTCCATAGTGTTGATGGACTCCTCCACCATGACCGGGTCGTTGGCGTACACCACTGTGAGGTCCATCTTACTCATGTGGATCTCCATAAGATGCACGCTAATCTCCATTGCACTGCCGCTATATATCCTCTCTCTATGCATCGTCGAGGGTGTTCTTCTTGTGTTGTGGGGCATGATCTAAAGCGTGAAGAAACTATGGTTAACGGCTGCGGGTATAAATGGAGGCGAGACATCCTAGAAAACCGACACGGGGTGACGCTCATAGGGCAACCACATGCATATGGAGCCCCGAACGTGATCATGGGCAGGCCCCAACTGTTGGCATAGCGTCATACGGTTCACTCGGACGAACTATTTTTGATTAGGGAACACAACAGAAATGGTTCATCTTAACAAGATGGGTTGTGCGCCGGCCCCAGCCGCTAGCAGACCACGCATGGAGGGATGCGACCCGAGTGCGCCTTGGCGCCTAAACGGCTAGCAGAGTGCGCGGAGGGACGCAGGTAGAGTGCCCAGAGGGATGCAAGTAGAGCGTGTTGTGGCCGTCTAAATGGCGCGCAAGCACATGCATAACTATTACATATAGCAGTTGAACGTAGCCATATGAAGGTGTGTTTCGGACTTCGAGCCCAGAACCATCAATAATTTTTGAGCTTGTTTCTCGTCACATTCTAAATTACCATGCAATAAGTAATTGCAAATCTGTTCACACCAATCAAACCTAAACACTTAGCAACGGGCTATAAAAACTACCCACTCAAAAATTACTTCTCATTTCCTCTCCTCATCACCCACTAAGCATGTCTTTGCTATCAAGTCGTTCCGCCATGAGCGGTAGGAGGAGTTTCGGGTCGACATATAACAACAGAGAAAATACCAAAGCCGCAGAAGCACTAGGGATGTCTCGTCATTGTGCGGCAGACACAACAAAGATGTCCTGGCGTGCTGCGGAGCCCTCGAACGAGCTCTCACTGGTTGGCGAATAGGAACAAATGGTAGTGCTGAAGTCCTTAGCCATCGACGAAACTAGTCTCGCTGGCCTAATTAGGTAGGAGGTGTTCGTCGACAGATTGGGGAATCTGCTCCAGATTAGTGATGACTCGGCTGAGAAGGTGACCAGCCTCGTCGTGAAACTCGTGGGTGACAATGCAAAGCTCCTCAAGGAGCTCGCCAAGAAGGAGGAGGAGGCCGCCTTCTGGAAGAACCTGCATGAGCAGAGCAGTGCCTCGGGGATGACGCTAAAAGTGGTCATCGAGGAACTTATGGGTCACTTGAGCAAGCTATGCATAGAGCGTGAGCAAGAGGTGGAGGAATTTGTGGCTATTCTCAAGCAAAGTCGTGATGATTTGAAGAAGGATCTATAGGAACTCGTCGCCCGGGGATCCATTGAGGAGTAGAGATATTAGTGTTGGAAATATTACCCCACGATATAACCCACCCTATGGAGGCCGGGTCAATATTAAGGAGGCTTGACAAAAGACTGAAGATGGGCCACAGCGTACAGGACCAAAGGTGTAAGGCGGCCTACTCCACTGAATCGCCTGGCAGTTCATTGCCCAAAGACATCAAGACAAGGCCCATCAGGCAGAAGGCTTATAGGAGTTGTCCTTGCTTGAGATGCAAGGCGATTAAGAGATCTGACAGGTCATGAATCGTAGCACGACTCGGACTCTTGTAAAGTCTTGGGTCTTGACCTGTATATAAAGGCAAGTCCATGACATTAATAGGGTTAAGTGACAATCAATCGATAGATAGGTCAAGCGAATTCGCTCCCTTGTAATCGATATCACCATCAATACACATAAAGCAGGAAGTAGGATTTTAAATCCCTTGGAGGGGACGAACCTAGGTAAACCCATGTCTCGTTCCTGATTAACCCCTTTGAGTCACCGCACAACGTTGATGGCCTCACACTTAAGTTCTTTCCAGAGAACATTTGTTGTGACAAAACCACGATAGTTGACGCCCACTATGGGGCTATCACGCAGTGGAGTTGAGTTCTCGAAGGGAGCCCTTCCAGGGTTTCGGAGCTACGCCATCGGTCTGATGACCAAGAGCCGCCATGGACATTGCTACATCGATAATTCGAGCTCGGGTCTCGAGGCCTGTTCAATCGAATATGGTTACCGGGTCCCAGTTGTCACATCCCTAACCCTTAAGCAAGATACCATTGTGCTCATGTTTTCTTTGCATTTGCATCTAAGAAGTTTCAACAAAAACAACAAAGTGGCAAAGGAAAAACTCAAAACCCTAGCCACCATTTCAATTAAAGGAAATCTCAAACTAGTTCAAAATCAATGAACCCAAAATGTTTCCCCTAAGTTTTCCCCGTCGATCCCCTCCTCTAGCCCTAGTTTCACCGGAGCCCTCCAATGATCAGCTCGTCCTTCCGAGGGCACCAGCAGCTCCAGGACGACGCGTAGATGCCGTAGCAGCTAAGAACCGAGCGTAGATCCCCCTAATTCAAAGACCCCGATGACGCCCGAGCTTCGGCCGCCGCTCCGGCTCGTCGCCGACGCCTCTTCCGGCGACCCTAGCCTCCCCAGTTGGTCCTGCCAGATCGGCGACATCGCGAGCATGCTGTAGCTGCCAACCGCGCGCGTTTTGGTGCTGTGCAGCGCCGTCTAGGTCGCCTCCGGCGAGCCCTCCGCCGCGGGTCTGGTCGCCGGCGACCACCCTCCGGTGGGCGTCGACATGGCCGACCATTAGGGCGTAATCGCCCCCCCCCCTCAGTTGCTGCCAGAGGGCCCCACGCCTGGTCAAACACCAATTAGGGGCTGGTCAGCGCGGGATTAGTCCCAGAGAGGCTGACCAGTGGGGCCCCCCTGTCAGGTTTGACCTGAACAGGTCGGCTGACCTGCTGACGTCAGCCTGATGCAATAAATAGAATTTCCAGTATAAAACTAATTCAGGAAATTGCTAAAAAATGTAAAAATCATAGAAATTAATCTGTAACTCCAATGAAAATAATTTATATATGAAAAGTATCAGAAAAATTCAAGGATTCTGATTATGCTATTTTCAACTATGTTTGAAAAAGTTAAAGAACCCTAAATTGTGAAATAAGGAATAATTCAATTCTTTTAATCACTTTATAAATGGAATTTGCAAAAATATTCAAATTTCATTATATATGCAATGATCACACACTGCCCTAATTACAAATCAGTATCATAACATGACATTCATGCATGTTAACACCAAGTTGATCTAAGCATCAGGTCGAATCAATTAAACCGGTATTCGAGAATACCCCGTTTGAATTGCTATTCGAATGTGATTCAAATCAACTCTAAACCTAATACATGTTGAAAATAATAACTTATCACTTGCATTCTCATGCCCTGCTCATGCATCATTTTGAGTGCATATGATTGTTATTGAATGTTGCCATTCTTTTCGGTAGGCTCCGCACCCCCGGATTCCACCGAATATCCGTCTGACGGATATCGTTCCTCCTCTGAGCAACAAGGCAAGCAACCCTTTTGATCATCCCGATAAATCCCATGTTCTTGCTCCTGCACCTATTTATTGCATTAGGATCAAATGCTTCAACTGCTTTTGCCACGATAGTTGGACCCACTTCCTTTGCATGACTTAACCTTGTCACAGTAAATAGCCGAACCTTGCAACCTAGCATACCTGGTACTTGCATGAGCCATGATGTGCCTTATCCTGCTATGCATGCTATGCTTAGGGTTTTGTATGGTTTGTCATCTGGGAGATGAACAGAATTGTGAGAATGTGTTCGGTAAGCAAAGGTTGTGTGTTGAACCTGATTTGGTAAAGGTACCGGTGAAAGGCTGTGTAGGAGTACATGGCGGGTTGTTTCATTGGAACCGTCCTTAGGAACTGAGTTCCGTGTATGTAATCCAAAACTAGATACTACCACATGTTGGGCCCTGAAATATGACCCCGCTCGGCCTATTAATCGCGTAGTACTCGGTCCAGGAGTTGCAAGTAGTTTCTGGTGTTTATAGTAATGTTGGAGGCCGTGCATGGTGCTGACCTGAGAGGTGGACCGTGATGCGGTAGGCAGTGGAACGGTGTACCAAGTGGCACCCGGATGGTGGGCTTGGGAACCCTGCGCACATCGTTTGAGGCCGTGGCAGAAACCCCGGCCGGACTTCCGTACGGGTTACTCTCGGATAGGCGATAAACCTAGACTAGGTACTAGTGTGGTTAACGGTCGTGGCCGACTCCCTCGCTGGGCTTCCGCTTGAAGGTTGCCGAGGTGCATGACGTGCACATGGCGATAAGTGGCGAGAGCGTGTGTGACGAAGTACACCCCTGCAGGGTTATGATCTATTCGAATAGCCGCGTCCGCGGATATGGACTACTTGGAGACATATGTTGTTCATAGATAACTTCAATGGCTACTCATAAAATTGTCAAGATAAGCGTGAGTGTCGTGGACGGCATTTCCGTATGGAGACGGAATGATTCCACGATAGTGTATTGTTGTGGTGTTAGTGGACTCGTGTGCGAGAAATCAAGCTGTCAAAACTAATTTCAAAATGCAAGTTGTCTAGCCACGAGTCAAATGCTGGCTTTCCGCATGAAACCCCACAATACTCTTTGATACCTTGCATGAGTAGTTAGTTCTCCTAAAGTCTTGTTGAGTACCTTCGTACTCATGTTTGCTTAATAAATGTTGTAGAGGTTGCTAATGACCCTAATGGAGGGTTCTTCGTAGACATCGACGACGACGAGTAGCTGGTGTCCCAGCTACGATCTGGCCCTACGTCGGCTCTGTAGTATAGTCAGGCCATGTGCCTGCTAGTTGCCCTGTGTGTACCCAGACAGTTTATAACTCTTTCGCTGGCTTGTATTTGTATGACTGCTATTATGGGTCGTGAGACCCCTAATGTGTAATATTATGTGTGTGGCTCTTCCCAGCCTCTTAAATAAAGCTTGTATGTTTATGGTTATGTTGTGATGCCATCGATGTATCTATACATATCGGTATGCCATGCGTACGTGTGACGTACCTGATATGTATGGGGTTCGATTACCTAGTCGTGAACTTCAGTAGCACTCCTTACAAGGAAATGCCCCTTTGTGATCCAATGAGCCTTGGTAGTTCGCTACTGCTCCGGACACATTGGTTGACCGGCATGTGTCCTTCTTAGCTGCTGTGTCTGTCCCCTTGGGAAATGCCACGCGACGTAATGGAGTCCTTGTAGCTTGCTATGACTCGTCTACGTTCGCCGTTGACCGACACCTGCTTTGTTGGGTCATGTATGCCTGTCCTTGTGCGGAACTGCCACTTTGGTTTATGACTAGACATGTCGATCCGGGTTCTTTGACATTGGAATGCTAGCGACACTATTGCATACGCGAGTCAAAAGACGCAAACGGTCCCGGCTAAGGTAAGGCTGCCGCCGAGGAGTTAACCGTGCGTGAGACCGCAAAGGGATGCGATGTGTTACAGGCTAGATTCCTATGGCTTAGGATCGGGGTCCCGACACCGTTGGTCGAAGTTGAGTCTAGAATTTCTTAGTTATATATAACGGAATTGTTTGTGGAAGGGAACGTAACACTCCTGTTCTCCTCTCAAGATATTCTATCCTGGTCATCCTCGTCTTTTCTGCGGGAATTAAGGACTAGGTTACTCATCTTCTCCTAGGCTCGTGTTTCCGATCGGTAGCTTATAGGACTACGGGTCGAGAGATATTGGGTTCCTTTTATTCCTAGGAAGCAGGAAGTAAGTTTGATGATCAGAGAGTTGAACTTGATCGTTGAGTGGTGACGCTATTTCATTTTGGGTTGTCTCAAATTTGTTTTGAGCATTTACAGCCGTTATGCTGCCCAATTTTGCATTCAGAGCTCTAATGCTTTTTGCATTACTCTCTATTTACAGATGCCTGGCCGTCCTTCTCGTCACGTGGTACGTCTGACCAGGTGCATTGATGTGCCGGGTCATACGGCCATGCTGGTCAGGGTGATGTCGGTGTGCGGTTACCGCTGGTACCCCGAGTACACAGTGGAGGAACAGTACCAAGACTTCAACCAGAGCCAGTACATCTGCACTGTTAGGGTATTTCCAGACTACCCTGGAGCTGAGGAGCCAATCCATTGGTCCTATGGGTTGGGAGTCACTGTTGACATGGCAGTACAAGATGCTGCCTATTCAATGCTGACTATTATGAGAGCGAGACATGCACTGCTGCAGAATTCAGAGTTCTGCTATGTTCCGGCCTCTCAGCCTGGTGAAGAGGGATACCTCAGTGGAGTCTATTTTGATTCTTCTATGGAGGATCCACTTCTGCAGTCCACTGTTGAGATGCTAGAGAACAGAGACAGGGATGCTCGTGCTCTCCGCATGGAGCTTTATGCCACCCGTGACCGTCTGTGGACAGCTTTGACGCAGCTGGCACCGGTAGTCCAGACAGGGTATGGAGAGATGGAGATGCTGAACCCTGTTAGGACCCATCTTCCGGCTCACGGTAACTGGCCAGCTATAGGAGGAGTCACACCTCTTCGGGGACCCCTCTTACCACCAGTCAGGGGACCAAGGCCACATCCGTGTCCTTATGGATCCCAGGGATCTCAGGCTAGAGTGTTTCCTGATCCGCAGGTTGAGCTTCCAGGTCATGGAGGTAATCTCTATGAGATGTTCTATGCGGATGCCTGAGCTGTGAGCGGAAGGATAGTATGGTAGTAGTCGTACGTTCACAGTCCTGCGTGACTTGTGAAGTATGGTAGTAATGTGAAACGAATTCCGGAGGCCTAGATAAATAATGTATAGGAAGCTTGTAAGCCTCTGGTGAGTAGTTCCACCATTTCAGTAGTTTGCTCTTCGGGTAAGTTTGTACTGAACTATGTAAGGGTGTGTATGTACCATGGTGTATATATAGCAGTTGCTTGTTACCATGTTGTTTGGATATTCATTTCCGCATTCCGCGTGTTCAGTACATTCTTAATCCATAGCTAGTATTGATATGATATTGGTCTAAGCTATGAGTTTGTTTGTCAGGATGGTGTTCACCAGGTTGAACCGTGCCCCTGCTCATGAGCAAGGTGAGGGTAGTCAAGCGTCGCAGGAAGATCTGCCTCACCCACCTTCTTTGGTAGAAGTGATGCTTGAGGCAGAAAGAAACAAAAGGGAGACCAACCGACTGCTAGAGCGTATTGAGCAGAATACGGCTCGACAGCCTAGGAATGCTGCAGTGTCCCTCAATGACTTTGTGAAGCTGAATCCTCCAAAGTTTCATCATTCCGTCGATCCCCTCGACGCTGATGACTGGCTGTGCAACATCTCACGCAAGATTCGCTCTGCGAATGTGTCTGAGGACGACAAGGTGACCTTCGCGACGTATTTCCTGGAAGGACCCGCCAATCTGTGGTGGGAGAATTTTGAAGCTATGCGTCCCGCTGAACCAGTGGCCACCTGGGCAGACTTCAGTGCAGCTTTTCGTCTGCACCATATTCCAGAGGGCCTGATGGACAGAAAGAGAGAGGAGTTATGTGCCTTCACTCAGGGCAAGTTGTCTGTGGATGCCTATAGCCGCGAGTTCGGTAACCTCGCCCGCTATGCAACAGAGGAGGTGTCTACTGATGCCAAGAAGCAAGCAAGATTCCGTAAGGGTCTGAGCCCTGAGCTCCGTCGTGACCTGCGCCTCCATGAGTGTGCAAGTTTTCAAGCCCTAGTCAACAAAGCGATCAGTGCGGAGACTGGTCATTCTGACTTCGAAGCCACAAGGAAGCACTCCCGTGACTTCGGCTCGTCTTCTGGTTCCGCGTTTCCAAAACGCAGGCTATGGGTTCCAAACAGTTCTCTGCCACCAAGATACACTCCGAGGCCATCCTACGTGGCGCCTCCGACGAATCAGGCCAACCCTCCAGCAAAAGCTTAAGGTGGTCCAGCTAGCAATGCTGCACCACGTGCCAACCAGGTGATATGCTACAAGTGTGGAGAACTAGGGCATTATTCTCGTGAGTGTCCTCAGAATGTGGGTGCCAAGCAACCCGGAAAGTCCGTCGGGCAAGCCAAGTCGGGCAAAGCGTTCTACGTGAAGCCAACTCCTGCACGTGGCCGTGTGAACTATGTGTCAGCAGAAGAAGCTGCAGAGGATCCCGACGTCATGCTGGGTACGCTTCTTGTTAATCATCACCCAGCGTCCGTTCTCTTTGACACTGGGTCTTCTCATTCCTTCATTTCAGAAAGTTATGCACAGTTGCATAACATGTCTTTTGTGATATGCCAATCCCATTGGTTGTCCAAACCCCTGGTAGTAAATGGCAAACCTCTAGGATAACCTATGATAATGAAATTCTAGTACACAGGCTAGTTTTTCTAGCCTCATTGATAGCATTGAAATCTTCAGATATTAATATCATCTTGGGCATGGACTGGATGTCAGCTCACTATGCCAAGATTGATACTCACTCTAGAAATGTCCAGCTTACCCATCCCTCGGATGAGATAGTAAATGTCTCTACTCTAGTTGCCAAATGCCAGCTCTATTCCCTAAATGCCAACCCTCTTCCGGAACTTGAAGACATTCCGGTAGTCCGTGACTTCTCGGATGTTTTTCCAGAGGAACTGCCAGGAATTCCACCTGACAGAGATGTAGAGTTTGTGATAGATCTTGTTCCGGGAACTGTCCCAATAGCCAGAAGACCTTATAAGATGGCACCCTTAGAGCTAGCCGAACTTAAGAAGCAATTAGATGAGGCCTTGAACAAGGGTTTCATTCGTCCTAGCTCTTCTCCTTGGGCTTGTCCCGTCCTCTTCGTCAAGAAGAAAGACGGAACGGATCGGATGGATGTAGATTACCGAACAGTTAACCTGGTCACCATAAAGAACAAGTATCCGCTCCCCAGGATCAACGATCTGTACGATCAGCTCGCTGGATCCTCAGTCTTCTCCAAAATGGATTTGAGGTTGGGATACCATCAAATCAAGATTAAGAACGGGGACATTCCAAAAACGGATTTTGTTACTCGTTATGGCCAATATGAGTACACCGTTATGTCCTTCGGTTTAACCAATGCCCCAGCCACCTTCTCTCGGGTGATGAATTCAATCTTTATGGAGTATTTGGATAAATTCGTCGTAGTATACCTCGATGATATTCTCATCTACTCGAAGAATGAACAAGAACATGCCGAGCATCTAAGGCTGGTATTGATGAAACTTCGAGAGCATCGCCTTTATGCCAAATTTTCAAAATGTGAATTCTGGTTACCAGAAGTGACCTATCTAGGCCACGTAATCTCTGGTAAGGGTATTGTTGTCAATCCCGAGAGAATTCAAGCTGTCCTTGATTGGACTCAGCCTGAATCGGTTAAGCAAGTTAGGAGTTTTCTTGGTCTAGCGAGCTATTGTCGCCGCTTCGTCGAGAATTTCTCCAAGGTTGCAAAGCCTCTAACTGAACTCCTCAAGAAGGATAAAAAGTTCGAGTGGACACCACAGTGTGAGCATAGTTTCCAGGAACTGAAAAGACGCCTGACTTCCGCACCTGTGTTGTTACCACCAGATTTTTCTAAGGACTTTGTTATCTATTGCGACGCCCCGCGACAAGGATTAGGTTGCATTCTCATGCAAGATCGTCATGTGATCGCATACGCATCTCGACAGTTGCGTCCACATGAGGATAATTATCCCACACATGACCTTGAGCTTGCAGCTGTGGTCCATGCACTAAAAACCTGGCGACATTATCTTTTGGGTAATCGTTGCGAAATATTCACTGATCACCAAAGTCTGAAATATATCTTCACCCAGCCGGATTTGAATCTCAGGCAAAGACGGTGGGTTGAGTTGATCTCGGATTACGACTTAGGGATAACTTACACCCCGGGGAAGGCCAATGTTATGGCCGACGCACTAAGTCGTAAATCTTATTGTAACAATTTGATGCTACAACAAGGTCAACCACATCTCCATGAGGACTTTCGGAAGTTGAATCTTCATATTGTTCCTCAAGGATTCCTTTCTACCCTGGTGGCGAAGCCTACTCTTAAGGATCAAATTATAGCTGGCCAAAAGCGTGACAAGGGTATATCACGGATCAAGGAGAATATTTTTAGCGGAAACGCTAAAGAATTTTCCATGAATGATCAAGGTGTTGTGTTCTTCTAGAATCGTTTAGTGGTTCCTAAGAACCCACATCTAAGGCAGTTACTCCTTAAGGAGGCTCATGATTCTCCTCTCACCATTCATCCCGGTAGTACTAAGATGTATCAGGACCTACGCCAGAGGTTCTGGTGGACTAGGATGAAGAGAGAAATTGCTGAGTTCGTTGCTAACTGCGACGTTTGTCGCCGAGTTAAGGCAGAACATCAAAGGCCTGCTCGCACCCTTCAACCTTTAGCTATTCCTGAATGAAAATGGGATAAAGTTAGCATGGATTTCATTACCGGATTTCCCAAGACCAAGAAAGGAAATAATGCTATCTTTGTGGTCATTGACCGTCTTTCCAAAGTGGCTCATTTTCTTCCTGTTCGTGAGAGTATAACAGCTAGCCAGCTAGCAGAGTTATATATCTCTCGAATAGTGTCTCTTCATGGTGTTCCCCTGGAAATTAACTCGGACCGTGGAAGTATCTTTACTTCTCGCTTCTGGGAAAGTTTTCAGATTGCCATGGGGACTCACTTATCTTTTAGCACTGCTTCCCATCCTCAGTAAAGTGGTCAAGTAGAAAGAGTGAATCAAATCCTAGAAGATATGCTCCGAGCTTGTGTTATCTCGTTCGGTATGAATTGGGAGAAGTGCCTTCCATTCGCCGAATTTGCTTATAACAATAGTTATCAATCAAGCTTGGGCAAAGCCCCTTTTGAAGTTCTCTATGGACGAAGATGTCGAACCCCTCTTAATTGGTCAGAAACCGGAGAGAGGCAACTCTTTGGCCCGGATATGATGCAGGATGCAGAAGAGCAGGTTCGCATTATTCGTGAAAAGTTGAAAACAGCCCAGTCTCGTCAAAAGAGCCAATATGATCGTCATCATAAGGCTGTGACCTTTGAAGTTGACGAGAAGGCTTACCTTCGGGTTACACCTTTGAAGGGTACCCATCGTTTCGGTATCAAGGGCAAGTTGGCTCCTCGTTACATTGGACCTTTTCGCATTCTTGCCAAACGAGGAGAAGTTGCCTACCAATTGGAACTTCCTCCGCATCTTTCCAAAGTTCATGATGTTTTCCACGTCTCGCAACTCAGGCGTTGCTTTTGGGATCCTATCCGTGAAGTGGACCACGAAACGCTTGATCTACAAGATAACCTTTCTTACCGAGAATACCCCGTGCGTATTCTTTATCAAGCTGAGCGTACCACTCGATGTCGAAACCTCAAGTTTCTTAAAGTTCAATGGTCAAATCATTCTGAAAAGGAGGCAACTTGGGAAAGAGAGGATCGTCTGCGACTTGAATATCCTGCGTTATTCCCGACGACTTCTAAATCTCGGGACGAGATTCTTTTGAGTGGGGGTGAGTTGTCACATCCCTAACCCTTAAGCAAGATAGCATTGTGCTCATGTTTTCTTTGCATTTGCATCTAAGAAGTTTCAACAAAAACAACAAAGTGGCAAAGGAAAAACTCAAAACCCTAGCCACCATTTCAATTAAAGGAAATCTCAAACTAGTTCAAAATCAATGAACCCAGAATGGCCTCAAGAAATGTTCAAACTTTCTGATAAATCATGAAAGTAAATGAGCATTGGAGAAAACTATTTTATTGACACTTTACGCATTTTAAATTAATGCAAAAATCCACTGGTTTCAAATTTAAAAATTGAAATCAGAAACTATAATTTTCCAAAAATGTTGAAAAACTTGGAAATGGGTGGGGATATTATAACAAATATTTTAGGAGGTCTAAAATAGATTTTACTTTTTGTTTTGGAGCTGAATTAATTAGCAAAACAATAATTAGCAAAACAGAAAAACAAAAACAGAAAAAAAAATTGAAAAACCTTACGTGTCGCCCAAGCCTGGCCCGGCCCATCTCCCCGCTCGTCCCCTCCCTCACGCCAGTAGGCAGCAGGAGGTGGCCGCCGCCCCCTCCGGCGCGGCCACGCACCTGCGTGCCAGCCTGGCCGCTGCCTCGTGCTGGCGACGACGGGGATAAGCTCCCAGAGCCTCCCATATCCATTCCCCGCCTCGGTTCTCCTCCTCCTCCAGGATCTCTTCCTCCTCCTTGCTGCCGCCATTAGAGCCGAGCTCGAGCTCGAGCTGCCCGTGCCCCTGGCCATAGGTTTCCCTCCCAGAGCACGCCATTAGCTCCGCCTCGTCGCCCTGGTCATCTCTGCAGAAGCCGAAGCTTCCTCGAGCCCTGCAACGCCCGCAACGCCGTCGTCTTCCACCTCCGGCCGCCGGACCTCTCCCGTCGATTCGTCGCCCCCAGGCCTTCCCCGAGCCGTCTAAGCTCTGCTCTGCACTCCCCGTGAGCATGCGGTCGTTTCCCCTAAGTTTTCCCCGTCGATCCCCTCCTCTAGCCCTAGTTTCACCGGAGCCCGACGAGGACCGCCGCAGCCGCTCGTCGCTGGTAGCCCTCCGATGACCAGCTCGTCCTTCCGAGGGCACGAGCAGCACCAGGACGACGCGTAGATGCCGTAGCAGCTAAGAACCGAGCGTAGATCCCCCTAATTCAAAGACCCCGATGACGCCCGAGCTTCGGCCGCCGCTCCGGCTCGTCGCCGACGCCTCTTCCGGCGACCCTAGCCTCCCCAGTTGGTCCTGTCAGATGGGCCACTTCGCGAGCATGCTGTAGCTGCCAACCGCGCGCGTTTTGGTGCTGTGCAGCGCCGTCTAGGTCGCCTCCGGCGAGCCCTCCACCGCGGGTCTGGTCGCCGGCGACCACCCTTCGGTGGGCGTCGACGTGGCCGACCATTAGGGCGTAATCGCCCCCCCCCCCCTCAGTCGCTGCCAGAGGGCCCCACGCCTAGTCAAATCCTAATTAGGGGCTGGTCAGCGCGGGATTAGTCCCAGAGAGGCTGACCAGTGGGGCCCCCCTGTCAGGTTTGACCTGAACAGGTCGGCTGACCTGCTGACGTCAGCCTGATGCAATAAATAGAATTTCTAGTATAAAACTAATTCAGGAAATTGCTAAAAATTGTAAAAATCATAGAAATTAATCTGTAACTCCAATGAAAATAATTTATATATGAAAAAGTATCAGAAAAATCAAGGATTCTGATTATGCTATTTTCAACTATGTTTGAAAAAGTTACAGAACCCTAAATTGTGAAATAAGGAATAATTCAATTCTTTTAATCACTTTATAAATGGAATTTGCAAAAATATTCAAATTTCATTATATATGCAATGATCACACACTGCCCTAATTACAAATAAGTATCATAACATGACATTCATGCATGTTAACACCAAGTTGATCTGAGCATCAGGTCGAATCAATTAAACCGGTATCCGAGAATACCCCGTTTGAATTGCTATTCAAATGTGATTCAAATCAACTCTAAACCTAATACATGTTGAAAATAATAACTTAGAACTTGCATTCTCATGCCCTACTCATGCATCATTTTGAGTGCATATGATTGTTATTGAATGTTGCCATTCTTTTCGGTAGGCTCCGCACCCCCGGATTCCACCGAATATCCGTCTGACGGATATCGTTCCTCCTCTGAGCAACAAGGCAAGCAACCCTTTTGATCATCCCGATAAATCCCATGTTCTTGCTCCTGCACCTATTTATTGCATTAGGATCAAATGCTTCAGCTGCTTTTGCCACGATAGTTGGACCCACTTCCTTTGCATGACTTAACCTTGTCACAGTAAATAGCCGAACCTTGCAACCTAGCATACCTGGTAGTTGTTTGAGCTATGATGTGCCTTATCCTGCTATGCATGCTATGCTTAGAGTTGTGTATGGTCTGTCATCTGGGAGATGAACAGAAATGTGGAATGTGTTCGGTGAGCAAAGGTTGTGTGTTGAACTTGATTTGGTAAAGGTACCGGTGAAAGGCTGTGTAGGAGTACATGGCGGGTTGTTTCATTGGAACCGTCCTTAGGAACTGAGTTCCGTGTATGTAATCCAAGACTAGATACTACCACATGCTGGGCCCTGAAATATGACCCCGCTCGGCCTATTAATCGCGTAGTACTCGGTCCAGGAGTTGCAAGTAGTTTCTGGTGTTTATAGTAATGCTGGAGGCCGTGCATGGTGCTGACCTGAGAGGTGGACCGTGAGGCGGTAGGCAGTGGCACGGTGCACCAAGTGGCACCCGGATGGTGGGCTTGGGAACCCTGCGCACATCGTTTGAGGCCGTGGCGGAAACCCCGGCCGGACTTTCATACGGGTTACTCTCGGATAGGCGATAAACCTGGACTAGGTACTAGTGTGGTTAACGGTCGTGGCCGACTCCCTCGCTGGGCTTCCGCTTGAAGGTTGCCGAGGTGCATGACGTGCACATGGCGATAAGTGGCGAGAGCGTGTGTGACGAAGTACACCCCTGCAGGGTTATGATCTATTCGAATAGCCGCGTCCGCGGATATGGACTACTTGGAGACATATGTTGTTCATAGATAACTTCAATGGCTACTCATAAAATTGTCAAGATAAGCGTGAGTGTCGTGGACGGCATTTCCGTATGGAGACGGAATGATTCCACGATAGTGTATTGTTGTGGTGTTAGTGGACTCGTGTGCGAGAAATCAAGCTGTCAAAACTAATTTCAAAATGCAAGTTGTCTAGCCACGAGTCAAATGCTGGCTTTCCGCATGAAACCCCACAATACTCTTTGATACCTTGCATGAGTAGTTAGTTCTCCTAAAGTCTTGCTGAGTACCTTCGTACTCATGTTTTCTTAATAAATGTTGCAGAGGTTGCTAATGACCCTAATGGAGGGTTCTTCGTAGACATCGACGATGACGAGTAGCTGGTGTCCCAGCTACGATCTGGCCCTACGTCGGCTCTGTAGTATAGTCAGGCCATGTGCCTGCTAGTTGCCCTGTGTGTACCCAGACAGTTTATAACTCTTCCGCTGGCTTGTATTTGTATGACTGCTATTATGGGTCGTGAGACCCCTAATGTGTAATATTATGTGTGTGGCTCTTCCGAGCCCCTTAAATAAAGCTTGTATGTTTATGGTTATGTTGTGATGCCATCGATGTATCTATACATATCGGTATGCCATGCGTACGTGTGACGTACCTGATATGTATGGGGTTCGATTACCTAGTCGTGAACTTCAGTAGCACTCCTTACAAGGAAATGCCCCTTTGTGATCCAATGAGCCTTGGTAGTTCGCTACTGCTCCGGACACATTGGTTGAACGGCATGTGTCCTTCTTAGCTGCTGTGTCTGTCCCCTTGGGAAATGTCACGCGACGTAATGGAGTCCTTGTAGCTTGCTACGACTCGTCTACGTTCGCTGTTGACCGACACCTGCTTTGTTGGGTCATGTATGCCTGTCCTTGTGCGGAACTGCCACTTTGGTTTATGACTAGACATGTCGATCCGGGTTCTTTGACATTGGAATGCTAGCGACACTATTGCATACGCGAGCCAAAAGACGCAAACGGTCCCGGCTAAGGTAAGGCTGCCGCCGAGGAGTTAACCGTGCGTGAGACCGCAAAGGGATGCGATGTGTTACAGGCTAGATTCCTGTGGCTTAGGATCGGGGTCCCGACACCATTCGGCATGATTCAAGTCTTCATAGGCAAGATCGACGCACCGGTACCTGAGTCGGACATCTGCACCAACATCGTCGAGCCGGCTCAGTTCACCCTACCCGTCCGGCGTCAACCCGACAAGCATCAACCCAGCTCGTGTCACTTCTTCGTCGGTTTCATGCAAGGGATCGGCCTCCCGGATGATCCGGCGGCTGGCCGAGATACCCCCGTCAATTCTGACAACGGTTCATCCATGGGGGACGCAGAGTCTATCTGCCCCCTTTACGATTGGAGAATTGTGGGCTTCCCCGAGCTGGAAGTCTCCAATGAATCACAAGTACCTCCTCGCCAGGTCGCCTATACATGGCAGGAGCTATGGTGCACCAGGATCAGCCAGGGACGACCGCCATAGGTGACGCAGGCGGGCCAGGCAAAACACCGGCTCACGCCATGGCGGATCTAACAAGGGAGATGGTGAAACTCATAGAAACCACAGTCAGGGCGGAAAATCAGGAGGAAATCAACGAGGAGTTGGTCAAGCTATGAGAGGAGATGGCTGAAGTGCAGCGTGAGTTTTTTGTCGAGAACACCCGGATGGCAAGGTTACAAGCTCAAATCAACAATGAGTTGGAATGCTTGAAGGCACACGCTTGGCAGCTAGAGCGCCGTGGGACGCTTCTAACATGGTGCATCACAGGAGAATCGGACTGTGCTCCTAGTGGATCTTTTGCTGTCATGTTTGTTTGCTAGTCGGCACACGCCGGAGATGCATTAGGACCCTCCTCTCAAGGGCGATCAATAGGTCGAGCCAGCTCAACCTGCCCCGATGCAGTCGCCAACTCAGAGGTTCAAGACCCCCCACAGCCACTTTTCTAATCCCATGGACAATATGTTGGCTGCGATGCGTAACCTGGAATCACTCCCCATCCATGGGAATTCCTCGTTTGAGGTCGAAGCCATGAATACCATCGAGATGTTAAAAACTGTGGTGGCAGCATGCGAAGTGTTCCTATAGTCGTGATCGGGTGCACTCCATTACCTATGCAAGCCGCACCAAGAGCCACCAAGAGGACTCCCCGGCTGTTTCCAGTATCGGATGTCGACAGCAACCCTAAGGCAGGCTGACTCAGTCCCCGCTGCCAAATGCTCAAGCGTTGGTGGATGCAGCATGAGCCACCCACCAGGCCGAAGCTGAAGGAGCAATGGTGGATCAGAGGGTTCCGGCTAACCCATAGCCAGAACACACATCACAGGTCAAGTAACAGAACGGTTGGGGTCCCATGTTTGTCCCTAGCCCTTCGTAATGAGCGCATTCCCAAGGACTTTGAGGGTCCTTGCGAAGTTCCCAACTATACGACAGATCTGGAGCCGGCTGCGTGGATCGAGAGCTATGAACTCGCCATGTACATGCTTGATGCCAGTGATGCGGTGTGTGCCAAGTAACTTAGAATGATGTTAGAAGGCCCGGCTCGTACATGGCTTAAAAACTTGCCACCCAATTCTATCAATTCATGGGTAGAATTGAAGGAGCGATTCATTAGGAACTTCCAGGAAACTTGCAAGCGCCCAATGACGATTGTGGACCTATAGCATTGCGTTCAACACAACGATGAGTCGGTGCACCACTAGACGCATCCGGTTGCCGAAATTATCCACTCCTCAGATGGTATCACGACCGCTCAAGTCATCCTAATTATAGAGAAGAATTGACATTTCCAACCCCTGGTCTTGAAGCTTGGCCGTTTGAAACGAAAAGTGCGGGATATGGGCAAGTTAATGGACACCCTCACCAGATATGAAGAGTCAGATGGCACGAAGGACGCCAGCTCAAACAAGGAAATAACCACCAGGAGCCAGAAAGATGATGGTGGCAAAGGACATTACGAGAACAATGGACATAATGGGAACCAAGGAGGTCAAGGAAAACGGAGGCAACACGACACCGGGTCAGATCTTGTGGCCAATACTAATACAGGCTTCAGGTAAGAACGTGAGAACACTCGGCCTTATGGCAGGAGAAAGCCACGCAATTACAAGGAGATGCTCAAGGCACCTTGTCCCAAGCACAGTACCCCTGATCTCCCGTCTACTCACTATTGGGAAAACTGCTATGTCATGCCGGAGTTTCCTCTTCAGGCTTCTAGGGACCGTCAACGAGGCAATGGAGGCGGACATCCGGGTCAGCATGGCTCTGGCAGATTACACAGGAGCTTAGTTGGTGGGTTCCTAGGATCCGGTTTCCAAGGACAGGGCGGCTCACGCAACGACAATGTCAACACTCTAGTCAGAATAATCAACACAAAACAACCATGGTGTCTTCCAAAGTAATCCTAAGCGGCTGAATAGCGGACAGTATCATGTTTTCACCACAAGCACTTGCAAGCGGGATAGCAAGCTTAGGGACAGGTCCGTGAATATGGCTGAACCAGCGGTTTCTAGATATCTTAATTGGTCTCAGAAACCTATCGCCTGGAACAGGGATGATCACCCACCTCGAGTTGATAACACCGGTGGTATGGCTTTGGTGGTGGCACCTCAGGTTGGTGGATACACCCTTTCAAAGGTTCTCATGGATGGGGGAAGCAGCATCAATATCCTATATTACGACTCCTTCCGATGGATGAACCTCTTCGAGAATAACATGTTGTCGTCGACAACGGTCTTTCATGGCATTGTTCCAGGAAAGTCGGTGTACCCGGTCAAATGGGTCAAGCTAAACGTTGCCTTTGTGCGATGAGTCCAATTACAGAAGTGAAGCCATGATGTTTGAAGTGGTCAAGATCAAGAGTCCTGATCATGCCCTTTTTGGGCAGCCAGCTTATGCTCGCTTCATGGCCCAACCTTGCTATGTTTATCTTAAACTCAAAATGTCATGTCTCAAAGGTACCACTACTATGAATGGGAGCCGAAAGATAGCATAGGAGTGCGAGGAAGGAGATGTAGCTTATGCGGAGTCGGCTTGCGCGCCTAAGAAACTGAAGTTCCATATAGAGAATGTTGACCCGGCCGACATTAGCCCTCTTAAGAAACCCAACACTGATTCTGAGCCGCCCTCAAGTTCCAGCCAACTGATGATACGAAGCAGGTCGATTTCACTCCTGGAAACTCGTCTAAGCAGTTCACTATTTAGAGAGGTCTGGACCCCAAATAAGAAAGCACATTCATCGAATTCATCCATGAGAATTGGTACATCTTTGCATGGAAGCCATCTGACATGCGTGGAGTGCCGATATAATTTGTTGTGCACCACCTTAATGTGGATCTTAAGATGAAACCCATATGGCAATACCTCCATCGTTTTAAAGAGGAGAGGCGCAAGGCTATCGGAGAAGAAGTCGCCCGGCTCCTAGCTGCTGGGTTCATCATTGAGGTTTTTCACCCTGAGTGGGTGCCCAACCGGGTGCTTGTTCTAATGAAGAATGGCACCTTTCGTATGTGTATTGACTACACTGACCTCCAAAGGGTCTGTCCAAAGGATCCTTTTCCCTTCCCCATATCGATCAGATTATTGACTCTATGGCGGGTTGTGAGCGCATGTTTCCTGGATGCATACTCAGGTTACCACCAGATCAAGATAGCTAAGGAGGATCAGGAGAAGACGGCTTTCATAACACCTTTTGGTGTGTTCTGCTATGTTTCCATGCCTTTTGGGCTTAAGAGCGCGGGAGCAACTTATCAGCGTTGTATCCAGAACTGTTTGCATGGTCATATCGGACACAACGTTCACGCCTATGTCGATGATATCGTGGTGAAATCTTAGAAAAAGGAAATGTTCTTGGAGGATCTCAAAGAGACGTTTGATAACCTGTGAGTTTACCAGATGAAGCTTAACCCGACCAAGTGTGTCTTTGGTGTTCCAGCAGGCAAGCTACTGGCCTTCCTGATGTGTGAACGAGGAATTGAAGCTAACCCAGACAAGATCAAGGCAATAGCTTCCTTGGGTAAGTCGGCCAATCTCAACCAGATTCAATGGATGACGGGTCGCATTGCGGCGCTAAGCCGGTTCATAAGCCGCCTTGGTGAGAAGGCCATTCCCCTTTATCAGTTGCTCAAAAAGACGGACAACTTCGTTTGGACGAATGCAGCCAATGGAGCTTTCAAAGCTCTCAAGAAGCAGTTGGCTGAGTGCTACCTCTTGAGCTTGCGTTGGTTTTCCCCTTGAAGAGGAAAGGGTGATGCAGCACAGTAGTGATAAGTATTTACCTCAGTTTGAGAACCAAGGTATCAATCCAGTAGGAGTATCAAGATGAGGCACCAATGTACCTGCGCAAAAAAAAACTTGCACCCAACGCTATAAAGGGGTTGTCAATCCCTTCACAATTATTTGCATGGTGACATCTGAAGGTGGAAACTGCAACAAAGTAATTTTGTAGTTCTCAAAATATGATATGAAGTAGACCCGGGGGCCATAGTGTTCACTTGAGGCTTCTCTCATGATAGCAAGTATTACGGTGGGTGAACGAATTACTGTCGAGCAATTGATAGAATCGCATAAAGTCTTGATGATATCTAAGGCAATGATCAAACATATAGGCATCACGTCCGAAAAAAGTAGACCGATACTTTCTACATCTACTACTATTACTCCACACATCGACCGCTATCCAGCATGCATCTAGTGTATTGAGTTCATAATAAACAGAGTAACACCTTAAGCAAGATGACATGATGTAGAGGGATAGATTCATGCAATATGATATAAATACTATATTTTTACCCTTGATGGCAACAACTTGATGCGTGCCTCGCTACCCCTTTTGTCACTAGGTGAGGACATCGCACGGTATGAACCCAAAACCAATCACTTCTCCCATTGCAAGAATTATAGATCAAGTTGGCCAAACGAAACCCATAACTCGAAGAGAATTAAAAGGATACAAAATGATGCATATAAGAGATCAGGGAAGACTCAAAAAATATTTATAGATAATGTGATCATAAATCCACATTTCATCGGATCTCGACAAACACACCACAAAAGAAGATTACATCGGATAGATCTCCATGAAGATCATGGAGAACTTTGTATTGAAGATCCAAGAGAGAGAAGAAGCCATCTAGCTACTAGATATGGACCCGAAGCTCTATGGTGAAATACACACGCATCATCGGAGAGGCAATGGTGTTGATAAATAATCCCTCTATGTCCAAATCCTCCCTCTGACAGGGCAACAGAATGGTCCCCAGATGGGATCTTGCGGAGACAGAAGCTTGCAGCGGCGGAAAAGTGTTTTCGTGGATCTCTCCTGTGGTTTTTGATTTTTAGAGAATTTATAGGCGAAAGAGGTAGAGCAGAGGAGCCACATGCGGCCCACAAGCCTGCCAGGCGCCCCCCAGGCCTCGGCTAGGGGGCTTGTGACCTCCCCCGAGGTCCCCTGCCTTGGTTCTCAAGTCTCATGCGTATCTTTTGTTATGGAAAAAAATCACCCCGCAGGTTTTATTCCGTTTGGACTCTGTTTAATATTCTCCTCTGAAAAAGGTCAAAAACACGGAAAAACAGAAACTGGCACTTGGCACTGAGTTAATAGGTTAGTCCCAAAAAAGATATAAAATAGCATATTCATGCATACAAAACATCCAAAGTTGGCATGGTAATAGCTTAACTCCTGCTCGTCCTCGAGTAGGGAAGTGATATGTTGGAGACGTATCAAGCATCCCCAAGCTTAACTCCTGCTCGTCCTCGAGTAGGGAAGTGATAAAGACTGAATTTTTGATGTGGAATGCTACCTAACATATTTGTCCTTTGTAACTTTTTTCTTGTGGCATGAATGTTCAGATCCGTAAGATTCAAAACAATAGTTTTCTATTGACATGAAAACAATAGTACTTCAAGCATACTAGCAAAGTGATCATGAACTTTTGAAATAATAAGGCCAAAGAAAGTTATCCCTACAAAATCATATAGTCTGGCTATGCTCCATCATGCCCACACAACAAATTTAAATCATGCACAACCCCGGTATTGGCCAAGTAATTGTTTTTTCATTCTTACTTTCTCAAAGTTTTTCAACTCTCACGCAATACATGAGCGTGAGCCATGGATATAGCACTATAGGTGGAATGGAGTGTGGTGGAGGTTGTGAAGCAAAAGGAGGAGATGGTCACATCGACTCGGCGTATCTAAGGGCTATGGAGATGCCCATCAATAGATATCAATGTGAATGAGTAGGGATTGCCATGCAACGGATGCACAATAGCTATAAGTGTGTGAAAGCTCAAAAGGAAAACTAGTGGGTGTGCACCCAACTTGCTTGCTCAAGAAGACCTAGGGCAATTTTGTGGAAGCCCATCATTGGAATATACAAGCCAAGTTATATAATGAAAATCCCCACTAGTATAAGGAGTGACAAAACAAGAGACTCTCTATCATGAAGAACATCGTGCTATTTTGAAGCACAAGTGTGGAAAAAAGATAGTAGCATTGTCCCTTCTCTCTTTTTCTCTCATTTTTTTTGTTTGGGCTCTTTGGACTCCTTTTTATCATTTTTTGGTGGGCATCTTTGGCATTTTTTTTATTTCCTCACATGGGACAATGCTCTAATAACGATGATCATCACACTTTTATTTACTTACAACTCAATACTTAGAACAATGATGACTCTATAGGAAATGCCTCCGGCAGTGTACCGGGATGTGCAACGATCTAGCTTAGCATATGACGTTGAAACATCTCGCTAGCTAGCAATGGCAATATGAAAGTGAAGGCACATGTCATGAGACGGAATGGTGGAAGTTGCATGGCAATATATCTCGGAATGGCTATGAAAATGCCATAGTAGGTAGGTATGGTGGCTGTTTTGAGGAAGGTATATGGTGGGTTTGTGTACCGGCAAAAGTTGCGTGGTACTAAAGAGACTAGCAATGGTGGAAGGTGAAAGTGCATCTATACCATGGACTCACATTAGTGATGAAGAACTCATATACTTATTGCGAAAGTTTTATTAGTAATCGAAACAAAGTGTTAAATGCATATTCCTAGGGGAAGGGTTGGTAGGTGTTAAGCATCGCGCGATCCCGACCGCCACACAAAGGATGCCAATTAATAAATCAATTATGCTCCGACTTCCTAACATAGCGGTTCACCATACGTGCATGCTACGGGAGTCACTAATTTCAACACAAGTATTTCTAGGTTGACAACACCCTACTAATATAACTCTAATATTACCATATCCATATCTCAAAACTAATTGTGAGGAATCAGACTTCTCTTAATAATCAATTCACTTGAATATGGATGTTTTCATTATATCCTCTTTGGATGCCTATCATCTTTTGGACTACTTTCATAACACACGCCAATTACCAAGTTACTTAGAGAGAGAACTCTCAAAAAGATATAAGTGAAGATTGAGAGTTTTTATTTCTTCAAAATATGACACCGCTGTGCTCTAAAAATATCTAAGTGAGGCACTAGAGCAAAGTTATCTAGCTCAAAAGATATAAGTGAAGCACATGCGAGCTAAATTGCCTAACTCAAAAGATATAAGTGAAGCTCAATGAGTATTCTAGCAAATTCATGATGAGTGCATGTCCCTCTCAAAAAGGTGTGCAGAAAGGATGATTGTTTCAAAACAAAAAGAAAAGACTCCTATAATACACGACGCTCCAAGCAAAACACATATCATGGGGTGAATAATAATAGAGCTATAAGTAACGTTACCGATGGGTTGAAGACGAAAGAGGGGATGCCTTCCCGGGGCATCCCCAAGGTTAGGCTTTTTGGTGTCCTTGAATTTGGCTTGGGATGCCTTGGGCATCCCCAAGCTAAAGCTCTTTCCACTCTTTATCCCAT
This sequence comes from Hordeum vulgare subsp. vulgare, assembly GCF_904849725.1. NCBI lineage: Eukaryota > Viridiplantae > Streptophyta > Magnoliopsida > Poales > Poaceae > Hordeum > Hordeum vulgare. The sequence continues at coordinate 378,422,941 of NC_058519.1, forward strand.
TGTCCATGAGAACATCATCCAAAACATGAAAACTTCACAACACAAAACTTAAAAAGAAACTCGTGATATCATTAGCATAAGAAAACAAACTACCAACTCTTTAGGTACTGTAGTAAACTTGATTTCTATTTAGATTGATGTTAGATTACTGTATTCTCACTTTTCCATGGCTAGTACCCCCCCCCCCCCCGATACTATCCATAGTTTCATCAATATAAGCAATCAACACAACAAAAATAGAATCTGTCAAAAACAGACAAGTCTATAGAAATTTGTATACTTCGCATACCTATGGTATCCCAAAAATTCCGAACAATTATGAAAATTAGGGAAACCTGCATATCAACCAAAAGAAAAACGAATCAACTCAAAAGATCTTTCTGGATAGGAATTAAAAATAATCATAAAGGTTCTACTTGGCACAAACACAAAAAGAAACATAAAAAACACAATCATAACAGAATTATGATGGTGTGGACACAACAAAACAGAAAGCAAAAAGCAAAAATAAATTCATTGGGTTGCCTCCCAACAAGCGCTTTTCTTTAAAGCCTTTTAGCTAGGCATTGATAATTCAATGATGCTCACATAAAAGATAGCAATCGGACACAAAGAGAGCATCATGAAATATGTCAGAAACATATCTAAGTCTAACATACTTCCTATGCATAGGCATTTTATAGGAAATTTTTTTATCAAGACAAGCAATAACTACCATATGCAAGGAAGAAGAAAGAGACAATATCAATCTCAAGATAACGAGAGGTAATTTAGTTACATGAAAGTTTCTACCATAATATTTTCCTCTCTCATAATAATTACATGTGGGATCATACTAAAATTCAAAAATATAACTATCACATTGGATATTCTTTTCATGATCCACATGCATGCAAAGTTGATGCTCTTCAAGAATAGTGGGATTATCATCAACTAAAGTCATGACTTCTTGATACGTCCATTTTGCATCATGCTTTCATGTTGATATTTATTGCTTTTTGGGCTGTTATATTACTTGTGGTACCATATTTATGCCTTTTCTCTCTTATTTTGCAAGGATTATTTGAAGAGGGAGAATTCAGGTAGTTGGAATTCTCGATTGGAAAAGGAGCAAATCCTAGTCCACTATTCTGCACATCTCCAAATGCCCTGAAAATTTACGTGGATTTTTTCTGGAATATATTAAAAATACTGGGCGAAATAACTACTGGAGGGGGGCCACCAGGGCCCCACAAGCCCCCACTCCGCCACCACCCCCTGGTGGCGGTGGGCAAGCTTGTGGGCTGCTTGAAGGCCCACTAGCCCCCCTATTTTGCTATATGAAGCGTCCTGGTCTGGAAAAAAAAATCAATCGGGAGCTTTTTTGTGGTTTCGCCGCCACCACGAGGCGGAACTTGAGCAGATCCAATCTAGAGCTCCCGCAGGACAGTCCTGCCGGGGAAACTTCCCTCCCGGAGGGGGAAATCGTCGCCATCGTCATCACCAACACTCCTCTCGTCGGAGGGGAGGCATCTTCATCAACATCTTCATCAGCACGATCTCCTCTCCAATCCCTAGTTCATCTCTTGTAATCAATCATCATCTCGCGACTCCGATTGGTACTTGTAAGGTTGCTAGTAGTGTTGATTACTCTTTGTAGTTGATGCTAGTTGGATTATTTGGTGGAAGAGTTTATGTTCAGATCCTTGATGCTATTCATTACACCTCTGTTCATGATTATGATTATGTCTTGTGAGTAGTTACTTTTGTTCCTGAGGACATGGGATAAGTCATGTAAATTTGATATTCGTTCGGTATTTTGATATGGGTATGTTGTCTTTTCCTCTAGTGGTGTTCTATGAACGTCGACTACATAACACTTCACCATATTTGGGCCTAGAGGAAGGCATTGGGAAGTAGTAAGTAGATGATGGGTTGCTAGAGTGACAGAAGCTTAAACCCGAGTCTATGCGTTGCTTCGTGAGGGGCTGATTTGGATCCACTAGTTTAATGCTATGGTTAGACGTTGTCTTCATTCTTCTTTTGTAGTTGCGGATGCTTGCGAGAGAGGTTAATCATAAGTGGGATGCTTGTCCAAGTAAGGGCAGTACCCAAGCACCGGTCCACCCACATATCAAACTATCAAATTAACGAACGCGGATCATATGAACATGATGAAACTAGCATGACAGAAATTCCCGTGTGTCCTCGGGAGCGTTTTTCCTCCGATAAGACTTTGTTCAGGCTTGTCCCTTGCTACAAAAGGGATTTGGCCACTTGCTGCACCATTGCTACTACTTGTTACTTGTTACTCTTTGCTTATTACGTTTCACCTCGCTACACAATATCTTGTTACAGCTACTTTCAGTGTTTGCAGTTATTACCTTGCTGAAATCCGTTTATCGAAGCCTTCTGCTCCTCGTTGGGTTCGACACTCTGACTTATCGAAAGGACTATGATTGATACCCTATACTTGTGGGTCATCAAGACTCTTTTCTGGCGCCATTGCCGAGGAGCGAAGCGCCTTTGGTAAGTGTAAATTGGTAAGGAAACATTTATATATTGTGCTGAAATTTATTGTCACTTGTCACTATGGAAACTATTCCTTTGAGGAGTTTGTTCGGGGTATCTTCACCATGAACGGAAGCACGAGGAGTTTCTCCTCCACCCGAGGTACCTACTGAAAATATCTTTTATGAAATTCCCTTGGGTATGCTTGAGAAACTGCTGGCTAATCCTTTTAGAGGAGATGGATCTTCACATCCATACTTTCATCTAATCTATGTAGACGAAGTTTGTGGTTTATTTAAGCTTGCATGTTTGCCTGAGGATGAGGTAAAGATGAAAGTCTTTCCTTTATCTTTGAAGGATAAGGCATTGACATGGTATAGGTTATGTGATGATGCTGGATCGTGGGGCTACAATCGGTTGAAATTGGAATTTCATCAAAAGTTCTATGCTCTGCATTTAGTACATCGTGATCGGAACTTTATTTATAACTTTTGGCCTCGTGACAGGGAAAGCATAGCTCAAGCTTGGGGGAGGCTTAAATCAATGCTATATTCATGCCCCAATCATGAGCTCTCGAGAGAAATCATCACTCAAAACTTTTATGCTAGGCTTTCTCATGAAGATCGCACCATGCTTGACACATCTTATGTTGGTTCTTTTATGAAGAAGGATATTGATCACAAGTGGAATTTATTGGAGAGAATCAAATGCAACTCTAAAGATTGGGAGCTGGAGGAAGGTAAGGACTCAGGTATGAATTTCCAGTTTGATTGTGTTAAATCTTTTGTTGAGACAAACACTTCTAGAGCTTCTAGCACTAAGTATGGACTTGACTCTGAGATAGTAGCTTCCGTATGTGAATCTTTTGCTGCTCATGTTGATCTTCCCAAAGAGAAGTGGTTTAAATATCATCCTCCTATAGAAAGCAACATAGCCAAAACCAATCTAGTTGAGGAGAAAATCATAGCTTTTAGTGATCTTGTTGTTCCTTGTGCTTACAGTGAGAAACCACCATACCCTGCTACGATGAAGGATTATTCTAACGCTCCAACTGTGATACGTAGGGGTTACATTAGACCACTTGCACCCCCCGAGGAGATTATAGTTGAACCTAGTGTTTCTATTATCAAAGAACTCTTAGCCGAAAACATAGATGGGCATGTTATCAAATTCTGTGAGGACTTCGCTAGAATTGCTAAACCTCACGCGAAAGAGAAACACGGACCTGTAGTTGGCCTGCCCGTTGTTTCTGTCAAGATAGGAGATCACTTTTACCATGGTTTATGTGATATGGGAGCTGGTGTTAGTGCAATACCCCATTCTCTATATGATGAAATCAAAGATGAGATTGCACCTGCTGAGTTAGAACCCATTGATGTCACTATTACGCTAGCCAATATAGACACTATCAGCCCTCTGGGAATTGTGAGAGACGTAGAAGTCCTGTGTGGTAAGACGAAGTATCCTACTGATTTCCTCGTCCTTGGTACTGCACAAGATAGCTTTTCTCCCATCATATTTGGTAGACCCTTTCTCAACACTGTCAATGCTCACATTGATTGCATTAAGCAGACTATGACAGTAAGTTTCGAGGGTGTGTCTCATGAATTTAACTTCTCCAAGTTTGGAAGACAACCCCATGAAAGAGAGTCGTCTGGTAGGGATGAAAACATTGCTCTTGCCTCTATTGTTGTACCTCCTACGGATCCTTTAGAGCAATATCTGCTTGAGCATGGAAATAATATGCATATGGAGGAGAGAGATGAGATAGATAGAATTGTCTTAGAACAACATCCTATTATCAAGAATAATCTTCCTGTTGAACTTCTTGGGGATCCTCCCCCACCAAAGGGTGATCCTGTGTTCGAGCTTAAACAGTTGCCTGATACTCTTAAGTATGCCTATCTTGATGAGAAGGAGATATATCATGTCATTATTAGTGCTCTCCTCTTAGAGCGCGAAGAGAAGAAGTTACTAAAAACTCTGAGGAAGCACCGCGCTGCTATTGGATATACTCTTGATGATCTTAAGGGTATTAGTCCTACTCTATGTCAGCACAAGATTAAAACCGATCCTGACTTTAAACTAGTTGCTGATCATCAAAGGAGATTGAATCCTAAGATGAAAGAGGTCGTTAGAAAAGAAATATTAAAGTTTCTGGACGCAGGAATCATTTATCCTGTTGCTCATAGTGATTGGGTAAGTCCAGTACATTGCGTACCTAAGAAGGGAGGTATCACCGTCGTTCCTAATGATAAGGATGAACTAATCCCACAAAGGATTATTACCGGCTATAGAATGGTGATAGACTTCTGGAAACTGAACAAGGCAACCAGGAAATATCATTATCCTTTGCCGTTCATCGACCAAATGCTAGAAAGGCTATCAAAACACACACACTTCTGCTTTCTAGACGAGTATTCAGGTTTCTCGCAAATACCTGTTGCACAATCTGCTCAAGAGAAAACCTCTTTCACCTGCCCTTTCGGTACCTTTGCCTATAGACGTATGCCTTTTGGCTTATGTAATGCAGCTGCCACCTTCCAAAGATGTACGATGGCTATATTCTCTGACTTTTGTGAAAAGATTGTCGAGGTTTTCATGGATGACTTCTACGTTTACGGGTCTTCCTTTGATGATTGCCTCAGCAACCTTGATCGAGTCTTACAGAGATGCGAAGAAACCAACCTCGTCTTGAATTGGGAGAAGTGCCACTTTATGGTTAATGAAGGTATCGTCTTAGGACACAAAATCTCTGAGAGAGTCATTGAAGTTGATAAGGCTAAGGTTGATGCAATTGATAAAATTCCTTGCCCCACAGATATCAGAGGTATACGAAGTTTCTTAGGTCATGTTGGTTTCTATAGAAGGTTCATTAAAGACTTCTCTAAGATTTCTAGGCCTCTTACCAACCTCTTGCAGAAGGATGTTCCTTTTGTTTTTGATGAGGATTGTGAGGAAGCCTTTGAAATACTTAAGAAGGCTTTGATAACCGCACCTACTGTTCAACCACTTGACTGGAACTTGCCCTTTGAATTCATGTGTGATGCTAGTGATTATGCTGTTGGTGCTGTTCTAGGACAAAGAGTTGACAAGAAGTTGAATGTCATTCACTAGGTAGTAAAACTCTAGACAGTGCCCAAAGAAACTATGCCACTACGGAGAAGGAATTTTTAGCAGTCGTGTTTGCATGTGAAAAGTTTAGATCTTACATAGTTGACTCCAAAATCACTATTCACTCTGATCATGCTGCTATTAAGTACCTTATGCAGAAGAAGGACGCTAAGCCTAGGCTGATCAGATGGGTTCTCCTGCTACAGGAATTTGATTTGCATGTCGTTGACCGAAAGGGTGTTGATAACCCTATAGCAGATAACTTGTCTAGGCTAGAGAATGTCCTTGATGACCCTCTACCTGTTGATGACAGCTTTCCTAATGAGCAATTAAATGTCATCCGCACTTCACTTAGTGCACCATGGTATGCCGATTGTGCAAACTATATCGTAGCCAAATACATACCACCTAGTTTCACCTATCAACAAAAGAAGAAATTCTTCTTTGATTTGAGACACTACTTTTGGGATGATCCTCACCTTTATAAGGAAGGAGTAGATGGTGTTATTAGATGTTGTGTACCTGAACATGAACAGAGACAGATCCTGCAGAAGTGTCATTCCAAAGCCTACGGAGGACACCATGCTGGAGATAGAACTGCCCACGAGATATTTCAATCAGGTTTCTATTGGCCCACTCTCTTCAAGGATGCCCGTAAGTTTGTCTTGCCTTGTGACGTATGCCAAAGGATAGGGAACATAAGTAAGCGTCAAGAGATGCCTATGAACTATTCGCTTGTCAATGAACCATTTGATGTCTGGGCTTTGATCATATGGGACCCTTCCCGAGTTCCAATGGGTACACTCACATCTTAGTTGTTGTGGATTACGTTACTAAGTGGGTAGAAGCTATCCCCACAAAAAATGTTGATCACCACACCTCTATTAAGATGCTTAAAGAAGTCATATTCCCAAGATTTGGAGTCCCTAGATATTTGATGACTGATGGCGGTTCACACTTCATTCATGGTGTTTTCCGCAAGATGCTAGCTAAGTATGATGTCAACCATAGAGTTGCATCTCCTTATCATCCTCAGTCTAGTGGTCATGTTGAGTTGAGTAATAGGGAGATCAAGTTGATCTTAAAAAAGACCGTCAATATATCTCGAAAGAACTGGTCTAGCAAACTGGACGATGCACTATGGGCTTATAGGACTGCTTATAAGAATCCCATGGGCATGTCACCGTATAAAATGGTTTATGGTAAGGCTTGTCATTTACCTCTTGAGCTGGAACACAAAGCTTATTGGGCAATCAAAGAGCTCAACTTTGATTTCAAACTAGCCGGTGAGAAGCGGTTGTTTGGTATCAGCTCGTTAGATGAATGGAGATCCCAGGCATAGGAGAATGCCAGGTTGTTCAAGGAAAAGGTTAAGAGATGGCATGACAAACGAATACAAAAACGAGAGTTCAATGTAGGTGATTATGTCTTGCTATACAATTCTCGTTTGAGGTTCTTTGCAGGCAAGCTTCTCTCTAAATGGGAAGGTCCCTATGTTGTCGAGGAAGTATATTGTTCCGGTGCCATCAAAATCAATAACACGGAAGGAAATTTTCCTAGAGTGGTAAATGGGCAAAGAATCAAGCATTACATCTCTGGTACTCCCATAAATGTTGAGACCAATATCATCAATGTCATAACTCCAGAGGACTACATATGGGATGTTTATCAGCCTGTTTTAGACCTTGAAAACGAAGATGTATCTGTTTCGACAAGAAATTGGACTCCGATACTTTTCCAATAGGAAATTTCTTCCGTTTTGGAATTTTTGGAAAATTAGAAAAATAAAAAGCAGTCAGGAGAGCAAACGAGGCTGCGACAAGGGCCAACTCCACCACCACCCCGTGGTGGCGGTGGGCAAGCTTGTGGGCACCTCGTGTGCCTCCCGGACTCCGTTTTATTGCGGAGGACTCCTTCTGGCCCAGAAAAAATCAATATATAGTCGCCCGAAGGTTTTGATCTTCGTATCGCGTAGTTTTACTTTACTTTTGTTTTGAGCTTGTTTCTGCAGCGGATCTAGATCATCATGACTTCTCCAAACGCTCCAAAGGACAAGATCTTCGAGAAGGTCATGAATCCCTACCTCACGGAAGTACTGAAACACACTTAATCTATCAAGATGAGCGAGGGGATGTTGCACATCCGTGATGTTGAGGGGCCTAAGAAGACCGGAAGCATGGAGATGAGTCTCGAAGCAATGGAGCAACAATTCTTCAAGTGCCAAGAGATGGCTGAGCGTGGACTCAACGCCAACCACACGATGATCACGGAGTTTACTAGCAATCACAAGATGGATGCCATTGATATTGGGAAACACCTCTCCAGGCTTTACGATATGGTTGAGCAACTTCAGGACCAGATCTATGACCTGCAGAATCAAAACTGTGAGTATGAGTACAGATTTAAATCAATAAGGTTGGCTGCAGATTTGAGGATTCCGGCAACTCGTTCGTCCTGCCGTGATGCTGCACCTATGCCTTGGAAGACAGAGGACCAGACTACTCCAGCAACACCACCATCACCACCAAAGGAAGAAAACTAAGCATTGGTATGGTCAATCCCCTTGGATTCTGCCAAGCTTGGGGGAGTTGCCCTGGTATCGTATCACATTTATATCTTTTGCTTTTACCTTTGTTTTAGTTCTTTCCTTTTCAATTTTTATTTCTTCTTTTAGAGGAATAAGTCTTTAGTTTTTAGTTTGAGTCTTTTGGTTTTGTCTCTCCCCCGATGTATTCAATCTTACGAGCTTTATAATAAAGAGTGTCTTAGTCAAGGGCTTTGCTTTGTGCCATGATCAAAAGTATGAAAAGAACGATAACATGACAGATCATGAGACGATCTTATGGAAAGTGATAACTTCACTTATGACACGTATGATGATTGAAACTTGTTGAGAATAAATCAACATAGACCTCACTCATTGTTGCAATTAATAAGAAGTAATAAGGAAAGAGAGGTTCACATATAAATATATCATCTTAGACACTTTTTACAATTGTGAGCACTCACCAAACTGTTACATGCCTATGAGTAGATGTTGGACAAGGAAGACAACGTAATGAATTGTGTTTGCTTGGTTCCAAACAATGTTATATGATTAGAGATCCCTTAGCATGTGACGATTGCTTCCACCTCATATTAGCCAAAACTCCCGCACCAAGTAGAGATACTACTTGTGCATCCATAAACCTCCAACCCAGTTTTTCCATGAGAGTCCACCATACCTACCTACGGATTGAATAAGATCCTTCAAGTAAGTTGTCATCGGTGCAAGCAATAAAAATTTCTCTCTAATATGTATGATCTATTAATGTGTGAAAAATAAGCTTTGTACGAACCTGTGATGAGGAAGACATAAAAGCGACAGACTGCATAATAAAGTTCTTTTTCACATGAGGCAATATAAAGTGACGTTCCTCCACGCTAAGAGGACACGCATTCAAACCTAAAAAGCGCATGCCAACCTCTGCTTCCCTCTGCGAAGGGCCTTTCTTGTACCTTTACTTTTTACCCTTGAAAGAGTCATGGTGATCATCACCAATTCCCTTTTTGCGTTTGTCTTGGCTCCCGTCACATGCTTGGGAAAGATCTACATTCTTATATCAACTTGGAGTTGAGTTCTTATGCTTTATTGTTGTTGACTTTACCCTTGAGGTAAACCGTTGGGAGGCAAAACTATAAGCCCCTATCTTCCTCTGTGTCCAGTTGAAACTTTGACACCATGAGTACCCCGTGAGTTGTAATAATTGTGGAAAACAAAAGAGATGATTGAGTATGTGGGTTTGCCTTACAAGCTCTTATTTGACTCTTTCTGATGTTGTGATAAATTGCAATTGCTTCGATGACTATGGACTATTGTTGGTTACTTCGTCCCCAAACATGTATTGCTTCATGCTTTGCTTTGTGAAGGAATTGTTACTTTCCCATAAGAATCTTTATGATGTATTGTTGTTCTATGTGTGATCATGATGCCCTCATGTCTGTATTATGTTTTATCGACACCTTCCTCCCCAAACATGTGGACATGTTTATGGAACTTGGTTTTCGCTTGAGGACAAGCGAGGTCTAAGCTTGGGGGAGTTGATACGTCCATTTTGAATCATGATTTCATGTTGATATTTATTGCTTTTTGGGCTTTTATATTACTTGTGGTACCATATTTATGCCTTTTCTCTCTTATTTTGCAAGGATTATTTGAAGAGGGAGAATTCAGGCAGCTGTAATTCTGGACTGGAAAAGGAGCAAATCCTAGTCCACTATTCTGCACATCTCCAAATGCCCTGAAAATTTACGTGGATTTTTTTGGAATATATTAAAAATACTGGGCCAAGCTTGTGGGCCCCCTCTTTTGATATATGAAGCGTCCTGGTCTGGAAAAAAATCAATCAGGAGCTTTTTCGTGGTTTCGCCGCTGCCACGAGGCGGAACTTGAGCAGATCCAATCTAGAGCTCCGGCAGGACAATCCTGCCGAGGAAACTTCCCTCCCGGAGGGGGAAATCGTCGCCATCGTCATCACCAACACTCCTCTCATCGGAGGGGAGGCATCTTCTTCAACATCTTCATCAGCACCATCTCCTCTCCAATCCCTAGTTCATCTCTTGTAATCAATCTTCATCTCACGACTCCGATTGGTACTTGTAAGGTTGCTAGTAGTGTTGATTACTCTTTGTAGTTGATGCTAGTTGGATTATTTGGTGGAAGAGTTTATGTTCAGATCCTTTATGTTATTCATTACACCTCTGGTCATGATTATGATTGTGTCTTGTGAGTAGTTACTTTTGTTCCTGATGACATGGGATAGGTCATGTTAATAATAGTCATGTGAATTTGATATTCGTTCGGTATTCTGATATGATGTATGTTGTCTTTTCCTCTAGTGGCGTTATGTGAATGTCGACTACATAAAACTTCACCATATTTGGGCCTAGAGGAAGATATTGGGAAGTAGTAAGTAGATGATGGTTTGCTGGAGTGACAGAAGCTTAAACCCCAGTCTATGCGTTGCTTTGTGAGGGGCTGATTTGGATCCACTAGTTTAATGCTATGGTTAGACTTTGTCTTAATTCTTCTTTTGTAGTTGCGGATGCTTGCAAAATAGGTTAATCATAAGTGGGATGCTTGTCCAAGTAAGGGCACTACCCAAGCGCCGGTCCACCCACATATCAAACTATCAAAGTAACGAACGTGAATCATATGAACATGATGAAACTAGCATGACAGAAATTCCCGTGTGTCCTCGGGAGCGTTTTTCCTCCTATAAGACTTTGTTCAGGCTTGTCCCTTGCTACAAAAGGGATTGAGCCACTTGCTGCACTATTGCTACTACTTGTTAGTTGTTACTCTTTGCTTGTTACGTTTCACCTCGCTACACAATCACTTGTTACCGCTACTTTCAGTGCTTGCAGTTATTACCTTGCTGAAATCCGTTTATCAGAGCCTTCTGCTCCTCGTTGGGTTCGACACTCTTGCTTATCGAAAGGACTACGATTGATCCCCTATACTTGTGGGTCATCAAGACTCTTTTCTGGCGCCGTTGCCGGGGAGTGAAGCGCCTTTGGTAAGTGGAAATTGGTAAGGAAACATTTATATACTGTGCTGAAATTTATTGTCACTTGTCACTATGGAAACTCTTCCTTTGAGGAGTTTGTTCGGGGTATCTTCACCACGAACGGAAGCAAGAGGAGTTTCTCCTCAACCTGAGGTACCTACTGAAAATATCTTTCATGAAATTCCCTTGGGTATGCTTGAGAAACTGCTGGCTAATCCTTTTACAGGAGATGGACCTTCACATCCAGACTTTCATCTAATCTATGTAGATTAAGTTTGTTGTTTATTTAAGCTTGCAGGTTTGCCCGAGGACGAGGTAAATAAGAAAGTATTTCCTTTATCTTTGAAGGATAAGGCATTGACATGGTATAGGTTATGTGATGATGCTGGATCATGGGGCTACAATCGGTTGAAATTGGGTTCGACACTCTTACTTATCGAAAGGACTACGATTGATCCCCTATACTTGTGGGTCATCACTTCTCCAAACCCACTTTCAATATTATTGCAAATATCATATTCATCATGAGGCTTAAACTAATTTTCAAGATCATAAGAAAAATCATCACCCCAATCATGATCATTGCAACAAGTAGTGGACATAGCAAAACTAGCATCCCCAAGCTTAGGGTTTTGCATATTTTTAGCATGATTGACATTAATAGAATTCATAGTGAAACCATTGCAATCATGCTTTTCATTCAAGGAGCCCTCGTGAATCACTTCATAAATTTCTTCATCACAATTTTCAGATTCACGCATCTCAAACAAAACTTCATAAAGATAATCTAGTGCACAAAACTCACTAGCCATTGGTTCAACATAATTGGATCTCTTGAAAAATTAGCAAGTGGATGAGGATCCATATCAATAGATTTTTAGCAAGCAAAAATGTAAGCATATTGAAGAAACGTAGCACACAGGAAAAGGAAAGGCAAACGAAAAAGGCAAATATTTTTGTATTTTTTTTTCAGAAGTGGGGGAGAGGAAAACGAGAGGCAAAAGGCAAATAATGTAAATGCAAGAGCTGAGTTTGCGATAGTTACTTGGATACGCTTCACTTTGAATACTCCCCGGCAACGGCACCAGAAATTGGCACGTTGACGGGAGACTATTCTTGACTTCATGCTCCCCGACAACGGTGCGATAAATTCTTCTTGCTACCTCTTGAGCTTGCGTTGGTTTTTCCCTTGAAGAGGAAAGGGTGATGCAACACAGTAGCGGTAAGTATTTGCCTCAGTTTGAGAACCAAGGTATCAATCCAGTAGGAGTATCAAGATGAGGCACCAATGTACCTACGCAAAAACAAACAAACTTGCACCCAACTCTATAAAGAGGTTGTCAATCCCTTCACGATTATTTGCAAGGTGAGATCTGAAGGTGGAAAGTGCAACAAAGTAATTTTGTAGATCTGAAAATATGATGTGAAGTAGACCCGGGGGCCATAGTGTTCACTAGAGGCTTCTCTCATGATAGCAAGTATTACGGTGGGTGAACGAATTACTATCGAGCAATTGATAGAATCGCGCAAAGTCATGATGATATCTAAGGCAATGATCAAACATATAGGCATCACGTCTGAGACAAGTAGACCGATACTTTCTGCATCTACTACTATTACTCCACACATCGACCGCTATCCAGGATGCATCTAGTGTATTGAGTTCATAACAAACAGAGTAACGCCTTAAGAAATATGGCATGATGTAGAGGGATAGATTCATGCGATAGGATACAAACCCCATCTTTTTACCATTGATGGCAACAACATGATGCGTGCCTCGCTACCCCTTCTGTCAATAGGTGAGGACACCGCATAGTATGAACCCAATACCAAGCACTTCTCCCATTCCAAGAATTATAGATCAAGTTGGCCAAACGAAACCCATAACTCGAAGAGAATTACAAGGATACGAAATCATGCATATAAGAGATAAGAGGAGACTCAAATAACATTCATAGGTAATTTGATCATAAATCTACAATTCATCGGATCTCGACAAACGCACCGCAAAAGAAGATTACATCGGATAGATCTCCATGAAGATCATGGAGAACTTTGTATTGAAGATCCAAGAGAGAGAAGAAGCCATCTAGATACTAGCTATGGACCCAAAGGTCTATGGTGAACTACTCACGCATCATCAGAGAGGCAATGGTGTTGATGAAGAAGCCCTCCGTGTCTGAATCCCCCGTCCAGCAGGGCACTAGAACGGTCCCCAGATGGGATCTTGCGGAGACAGAAGCTTGCGGGGCAGAAAATTGTTTTCGTGGCTCTCTCCCGTGGTTTTGGATTTTTAGAGAGTTTATAGGAGAAAGAGGTAGGGCAGAGGATCCACGTGGGGACCACAAGCCTGCTAGGCGCCCCCCAGGCCGCGGCTATGGGGCTTGTGACCTCCCCCGAGGTCCCCTTCCTTGGTTCTCAAGTCTCCTTCGTATCTTCTGTTATGGAAAAAATCATCCCACGGGTTTTATTCTGTTTGGACTTCGTTTAATATTCTCCTCTGAAAAAGATCAAAAACACGGAAAAAACAGAAACTGGCACTTGGCACTGAGTTAATAGGTTAGTCCCAAAAAAGATATAAAATAGCATATTCATGCATACAAAATATCCAAAGTTGACATGATAATAGCATGGAACCATCAAAAATTATAGATACGTTGGAGACGTATCACTGAGCTTCCCGTCTTAGCCGCCCCGACCATCAAAGAGCCCATACTCCTCTACATTGCTGCTAATGATACGGCCGTAAGTGTTGCAGTTGTCGTTTAGCGTAAGGAGGCAGGAAAGGAGTACCCGTTTCGGCGGCTGATGTATTTTGTCGGGGAAGTACAGACCTTGTCCAAGCAAAGCTACCAACATTTTCACAAGCTGGTCTTTCAAATCTTCATGGCGAGTCACAAGGTGAAGCACTACTTCCAAGAACATCCAATTACTATGGTTAGTTCAGCACCCATTGGAGACATCATACAGAACCAGGAGACCACTGATCGAATTGCTAAGTGGGCGATTGAGCTCGGTCCCCATCATGTGAAGTACATGCCTCCTACAGCCATCAATTTCCAAGCATTGGTGGATTTCATCAACGATTGGACCGAGCTACAAATCCTTGAAAATAGGCCAGGTAGCACGTATTGGACTATACATTTGGACGGCTCCACGAAGTTGGAAGGCTCGGGGGCTGGTGTGTTGTTATCTTATCCTAGAGGTGACAAATTTTGTTATGTTTTACGGCTCATGTTCCCTTGTACTAACAAAGCATCTGAGTACGGGACTCTTCTACACGGGCTCAGGTTAGCTAAGGAGATGAATCTTAGCCGAGTTAGGTGCTTGGGTGACTCGGATTTGGTAGCTCAACAAGTCTCTGTAACTTGGGATTCGAATGACCCCCTGATGGCGGCTTACAAACGTGCAATCTCTTAGGTGGCGGGTCACTTCAAGCCTACCAGGTTGACCACATTGATCGCTGGCTTAACAAAGTGGCAGATGCTTTATCGCGACTCGGATCTCAACGCAAGCAGGTCCCTCCCAATGATTTCTTGGACGTTCTCCACAACTCCTCCGTGAAGTTGCCATCTGAGTAGGACATAGCTATCCCTGACCCGGAATCATAGTTGGTGGCGGCTCTCCGGGCAATTCCTGATTGGACAGCTCCATACATGGTTACTTAGCTTGGGGAGAATTGCCGACTGAGGAACTCATCACCCGATAGATCATACGTCGGTGCAAGTCCATGACTATCCATAAGGGCGAGTTGCATAAATGGAGCACTTGTGGAATTTTTTAGCGGTGCTTTTCTCCTGAGGAAGGACGGAAGATTCTCAATGAGATCCATGCTGGCAACTATGGGCATCATGCCGGCTCACGATCTTTGGTGTCAAAAGCTTTTTGTCATTGGTTTTACTAGTTAACAGCTCATGCGGATGTAGAGGATATAGTGCACAAGTGTGATGGATGTCAAAAATTCACTCACCAAGCCCATGTGTCGGCTCAGGAATTGCGCATGAGCCCAATCACCTGGCCGTTTGTGGTCTGAGGGCTCCATATGGTTGACCCATTCAAGATGTCCTCTGGTAAAAAGACTATCTTTTGGTGGCGATCGACAAGTTTACCAAGTGGGTTGAGGCGGAGCCCATCACCAATTGCGAGGCAGAGACAACTATCAAATTTTTGAAGAAGTTGATCTTTCGTTTTAGTTATCCCTTTAGCATTATTACTTATAGTGGTACCAGTCTGCCTAAAGGAGCTATGGAGCAGTTTTGCCACAGGGAGCATATCCGGCTTGACATACAACATTGGATATATTGATCTCCCTAGGTTTCATTGGATAGCATATATTGATCTCCCTAGGTTCCATTGGATATATTACAACATAGGCTTTCTTTGATCCAAGGTTATGAATATTGCATATATTGATCTCCCGAGGTTCCATTGGATAGCAATATGTAGTTTCTATATATGTTCCATTGGATATATAGTTAATTGAGGGTTTCTTGATCAATTCATAGGATATGAAAATTGCATAGGATAGCAATATGTTACAATATTGGAATCCTACATCACCTTCTCCTCTTCGCGAAAATCCCAGCACAGATCAAAACTACCAGGAAGGATTTCTGGTGCCGTTGCTGGGGTGTATGACCAACCAAATATCAACTACCTTTGCGTAAATTATCGTTCACTTTTTGTACTCTCTACTTGCCTAGCAATGCTATCTTTCTCTTTGTCACACAAAAACAAAATGTAAAACAAAACATTAAGATAAGTGGATCATCATCCACATTCTGGTATTTTCGAAAGACCCGATTATGTTGAACCAATTGCTTTTGAGTTCATTGCACTAGATTACCTTTATGAGGTCTTGCATAAAAAGCACGAATCTGAAAATTGTCATGAAGTTCTTAAAGAAATTTATAAAGTGATGCATGATAGTTCCTTGAATGAAAAGCCTGCTTGCAGTTTTGCTAGTATAAATTCTGTTAATATCAATTGTGCTAATGATCATGATTGGGGTGATCATCATGATAATTCTTGCGATCTTGAGAATTATGAGCTTCATGTTGAATCCATTATTGATAATAATATATCCAATGCTACTAAAAATGGGTTTTGAGAGGTCATGACTTTAGTTGGTGTTAATACCACTATCTTTGAAGATTATAAAACTTTTATGCACGTGGATCATGAAAAAAAATTATATCATACCTATGTTATTGAATTTGAATATGATCGTACATATAATTATTAGGAGAGAGGCAAGTATGCTTATAGAAAATTTCATGTTACTCACTTACCTCTCTTCATGTTTAATTTGTCAATGCTTTCAGATTTGCTATATGAGAGATAATTATTGCATTGGTAATTGGTTTTATTATAATGTGCCTATGCAAAGGATGTATGTTAGAGTTAAATGTGCTTGTAACATGTTTTATGATGCTCTATTCGTGCTTCATTTTCTGTCTTTGATGTGAGCATCATTATTATCCCAATCCTATCTTAATGGCTATAAAGAAAGAGCTTGTTGGGAGACAACACAATAATTTATGTTTGTTTTTTATAACATTAGTATTTTTACTATAATAATTTTGTTTTTAAGTTTAAATTAGTGTTTGTGCCAAGTAAATCCTTTCGGATAACTTGTTTGAAAAGTAAAATTGATACAGTGCAAAAACAGAAACTTCAGGGTCTACTGCAGAATTTCTATGATTTTATTGGAACATATTTTTAACTGAATTGTTTACACAGTATATTTGTACAAATTCCTGAGGTTTTCCTAATTTTTTAGAATTTTTGGAGTTACATAAGTAGAGTTTCTTTGCTGATCACTATACACTTTTCTGTTTTAAATAAATTATGTTTTTGCTTGCATACTTTGCTTGTTTTGATGATGCTATGGATTATATTGAGGGTTATAAGGCGTGGACAAGTTAGAATACATTACCTTATGTAATAATAAATTATGTATCAATTTATATCGGTATCAAATGTTTATGGTTCGCCTATCATAGTAATGGATGTCATGATGGTTTATGTTGACTTTTGTGTGGTGAAGTTTTCAAGTTTTGAGTGCTATCACTATGGATGAAGGTATAAGGAGCGGCAAAAGCCTAATTTTGGGGATACCAAAGGCACCCCAAGTCAAATTCTAGGAAAACTCAAGCGTCTAAGCTGGGGTATGCCCGGAAGGCATCCCCTCTTTCATCTCAATCCATCGGTATGTCACTTGGAACTATATTTGGATTCATCACATGATATGAGTTTTGCTTGGAGCGTTATGTATCTTAGATTATTTTTGTTTTTAGTTTTCCACAGTCATTGGTTTATGGACACACCCACTTGAGAGATACACAATATCGCCATAATTTAGTAGAATACTCTGTGTTCTTCACTTATATCTTTTGAGTTAAGCAGTTGCTCTAGTACTTCACTTATATCTTGTAGAGCACGGTGGCGTATAGATTTTAAAGAAAATGTTGCACTCTCATTCTTCACTTATATTTGTTTGAGAGCTAATAAATAGTGATGTTAATTCACATGAGTTTATTAGACTAATCCAAAAATAATAGGTATTCAAGGAGTGCATAATCAAAACCTTCATGTAGCACATAAAAGAGAAATTGTGAGTTAACGATATTATTGTGGTAATGTGAAAGGGCATGAATGCATGATTATTGGTTAGTAAGAATTTTCTTAATTAGATGGTGTTAAGTTGTTGTTCATATAAAAAATTTTGATGGCATCGTGATCATGTATGAGCATTCTTATTTCTCATTGAAATCCTTGAGTTGCTTAAGTCGGAAGCACACGATGGTTAACTCCTCCCAACCTACTCCCTTGGGGTATGCGAGTAGTACTTTGCTTTGAGAGAGAAAATGAAACCTTGCCATAATTATGTGATTTCTTTAATACTAATGAGAATACATGGATATACGCACTCTCCCCACCTCATATTTGATAGGCCCTTCGATACCATATATTGCCCATTCTCACCTCAAAGATCGGTGCAACTTTTGTCGGTGCATACAAATTCCGTGACATGATACACTCTGTTGCACATTAGCCTCATTATATCTTCCACAAAACAGACACCATACCAACCTATCATGGCATTTCCATATCCATATGAGATATATTGCCATGCAACTTCCGCCATTAGATCATATTACTACAAATTTCATTGTCATATTGCTTTGCATGATCATATAAGCTAACATAGTATTTGTGGCAAAGCCACCGTTCATCATTTTTGATTCATGTTACGCTTGATCATTGCACATCCTAGTACACTGCCACAGGCATGCACATAGATTCATATTGTTTATCAGTTTTTCATCTTGAGTTGTAAGTAAATAAAAGTGTGATGATCATCAGTATTAGGGCACTATCTCAGTGAGGAAAGGATGATGGAGACAATGACTCTCCCACAAGTAAGGATGAGACTCTGGAAAAAAAGATAAAGAGAGAAAAATGAAAATAAAACAACAGAAAATAATTTAAAAAATGAGATAAAAGAGAGAAGGGGCAGTGCTACTACCTCCTTTTCCACACTTTTGCCTCAAAGTGGCACCATGGTCTTCATATAGTGAGTCTCTTGTTTTTTCACTTCCATATGGTAGTGGGAATTTTTCATTATAAGAACTTGGCTTGTATATTACATGATGGGCTTCCTCAAATGCCCGAGGTCTTCATGAGACAGCAAGTTTGATGCACACGCACTTAGCTTCAGATGAGCTTTTATGCACTTATAGCTCTAGTGAATCCGTTGCATGGCCCTCACTACACGGAATCAGTTTTTTGCCGTCTGCCAATTCTTTGCCGTGTGTTGGCTGATGGCAAAGAGTGTCTTTGCCATCATCTCTCACAAAGCGTACAACAAAGAATTGGCTGATGGCAAAGAAGGTCTTTGCCAACAGTCAATTCTTTGCCGTCAGTCGCACACGGCAACAATGAGAAAAGCAGATGGCAAAGCTTTGGTTTGGGCCCATCTGACCGGGGAAAGCTTAGGTCAAAACTACTCCCCTTCTTTGTCATCTGCTGGCGGATGACAAAGAGTCCAGAGGCAGGCGGCAAAGAGTATAGACCCTTTGCCTTCCGCCAGCAAACAGCAAAGTTCATGAATCTACTAACGGTCATCCCGCCCCCACCCCAGCCCTCTCTCTCTCTCAAACACCACTCTCTTTCTCTCTCCTCCCCCAACGCCCACCACCGTCGGCCGGCCACCCCCAGCGCCCCCGGCGCCACCCCGGTGCCCCACAGCCCCGCCGCTGTCGCCCCATCGCCCCCGGCGCCGCCCCACATCCACCTTGGCCGGTGAGCCTCCACACCCCCTGCATTTATACATTAGTATATTCAGAGGCGGAGGTCCAATTTTTTTAAGGTGTGGCAAACTGCCAACTAAACAAAATTGATGCATGATGTATTTTTTTCCATCTACACCCTCTTTTGGGGAGGTATTTTTGGGCCTCGAAGATCCAAAAGTTATTTATTTTTGCATATACATCTTCTATTGAAGATGCTGTTAAACCTAACATTGAGTTACGTCGTGTTGATAGTCAACCATGTACTCTTATATATGACACGGGAGTTCCATCAGGAACGAGCTGTGGAAAGAATGTTAATCCATTGTATGCTTCCAATCTTACTTATGTGCTTCCATCTAGCTTTTCATGAATGAATCCATCTAATGTGGTTTAAAACTAACAAGCAGTATATATTTAGGTATTTCTGTGAAGAAAAAGTATATGCTTATATATATATATATAATTTGGTGACAAATCAAGGTGTGGCACCTTTGTTTTTGTTTTAACTACAAATGTATTTGGCTATCAAACTACTTTTGTGCTATCCAATTTTGTTAATGCAAAAATTGCTTGTGTTATATGTAGGTGTATAGTTTTTATGTTAACTAGAAAGTACTAAAGTTATCTATCCTACCTCCACCAGACTACAAATTTCTTTTTGTATTAATATGAGAAATATAAGATGTAGCCATTCTTTAGGTTATTTGGGTTAGGCTCTTGGACTGCATCATGGCCACAATGAAGTTTTATTCAGTTTCCTACAATTTACCCGTAGCAACGCACGGGCATTCTACTAGTAGGGGTAATTTCAATACTAGGCCATATCTCGGTAATGTTCCTAATGGTCATGGAAATTCTTATAGTAATTCTTATGGAAATACTTCTACAAATTCTAACAGGATACTCTCTAATCTTGAAAACACAATTAAGGAATTCATTAATTCTCAAAAAGTTTTCAATACTATCTAATTTTTTTATGTTGTACTAATTTCTCTTAATATTTATCATGGCAGGTCAGCAGGTGTTGAAAGATGGTGGGCGCGGGTCAAGATCGCTCGACGGGTTCTTCTTCAGCGGCCCGCACCAGGGGTGGTACTTCCATTCCACTTCGAAGACATTGTGACGACACCACCCACGGGTGCTTCTTTGTCGGCGGCATTGCCCACTGGGAGAGGTGCTAGTGCGGGAGGGAAGAAGGGGAATGTTACAGTGAGAGGTGGTGGCCGCGGAAAAAGTAGGCGGACTGTTGCGCCGTCCTCGCAACCACCACCAGCTCATTCACCCGGGCACAGGACTACAATGGTGGACCCGTTTGAGGAGGAGGCTACGGGGACTCCAAATGAAGCCGGCGCGAGAAACCCTGGTGTTTCTCCTCCTTGATGACCACGACGGTAAGTTTTCTCTAGTTCATTTTTGACATAATTAGATAATTTAGCTCCTCCTCCTCTAAAATGATATATTTAACCAAAGTTAGCTCCAAAACGACATATAGTTAGATTGGCTTCCACCTAAATGAGGAGGATAAAGAAAAACAGAAATAGAAATAAGAGGAAGAAGAAGAAGAGGAAGAGGAAGAAGAGGAGAAGAGGAGGAGGAGGATAAGCAGAATAAGAATAGGAGAAGAGGAGAAGAGGAGAAGAAAGAGGAAAAATGAAAAGAAGGAGGAAGAAGAATAAGAGAAGAAGACGAGAAGGAGAAGTGAACAAGAAGGAGAAGGAGGAGAACTAGAAGGAGCCCTCCTTCTTCTCTCCTCCTTCTTCTTCTCCCTCCTTCTTCTCCTTTTGCTTCTCCTTCTTCTCTCCTCCTTCTTCTTATCCCTCCTTCTTATCCTTCTCCTTCTCCTTCTTCTCTCCTCCTTCTTCTCCTTCTTCTACTCCTCCTCCTTCTCCTTCTTCTTTTTCTTCACCTTCTTCTCTTTCTTCTTCAATTTAGCTTATTTTCCCCAACAAAGACATACTTAGCTAATTATCCTCCAAAATGACATAATTAGCTTAGTTAGGGTAAAAACATCATAAGAACCTTGGTTAGCTCATGATACGTCCATTTTGCATCATGTTTTCATGTTGATATTTATCTCTTCTTTGGCCGTTATATCACTTCACGGTACTATTCTTATGCCTTTTCTCTCTTGTTTTGCAAGGTTTACATGAAGAGGGAGAATGTCGGCAACTCGAATTCTGGCCTGAAAGTGGAGCAAGGTTGAGATACCTATTCTGCGCAACTCCAAACGCCGTAAAAATCAACGAGGATTTTTTTTTCCGGATTTATCAAAAATACTGGGCCGAAGAAGTGCCAGAGGGGGGCGTGCAGGTGGCCACAAGCCTGCACGGCGCGGCCACACCCCAGGCCGCGCCATGAGGGCTTGTGGGCACCCTGCAGGCCACTTGCCCCCCTCTTTTGCTATATGAAGGGTTTCGTCCAGGTAAAAATCGAGGAGGAGCTTTTTCGTGGTTTTGCCGCCACCACGAGGCGGAACTTGAGCAAAACCAATCTAGAGCTCCGGCACGACGATCCTGCCGGGGAAACTTCCCTCCCGGAGGAGGAAATCGTCGCCATCGTCATCACCAACACTCCTCTCATCGGAGGGGAGTCATCACCATCAACATGTTCATCAACACCATCTTATATCCAAACCCTAGTTCATCACTCGTAGCCAATCTCCGTCTCGCGACTCCGATTGGTACTTGTAAGTTGCTAGTAGTGTTGATTACTCTTTGTAGTTGATGCTAGTTGGATTGTTTGGTGGAAGAGTTTATGTTCAGATCCTTGATGCTACTCATTACCTCTCTGTTCATGAATATGATTATGCTTTGTGAGTAGTTACTTTTGTTCCTGAGGACATGGGATAAGTCATGCTAAGAGTAGTCATGTGAATTTGGTATTCGTTCGGTAATTTGATATGTTGTATGTTGTTTTTCCTCTAATGGTGTTATGTTAACGTCGACTACATAACACTTCACCATTATTTGGGACCAGAGGAAGGCATTGGGAAGTAGTAAGTAGATGATGGGTCGCTAGAGTGACAGTAGCTTAAACCCTAGTTTATGCGTTGCTTCGTAAGGGGCTGATTTGGATCCACTAGTTTAATGTTATGGTTAGACTTTGTCTTAATTCTTCTTTCGTAGTTGCGGATGCTTGCGAGAGGGGTTAATCATAAGTGGGATGCTTGTCCAAGTAAGGGCAGTACCCAAGCGCCGGTCCATCCACATATCAAACTACCAAAGTAACGAACGCGAATCATATGAACATGATGAAACTAGCATGACAGAAATTTCTGTGTGTCCTCGGGAGCGTTTTTCCTCCTATAAGACTTTGTCCAGGCTTGTCCCTTGCTACAAGAGGGATTGGGCCACCTTGCTGCACTGTTGCTACTTTTGTTACTTGTTGCTTGCTATGAATCATCTCACCACACAACCACTTGTTACCGATAATTTCAGTGCTTGCACATATTTCCTTGCTGAAAACCACTTGTCAGATCCTTCTGCTCCTCGTTGGGTTCGACACTCTTACTTATTGAAAGGACTACGATTGATCCCCTATACTTGTGGGTCATCAAGACTCTTTTCTGGCGCCGTTGCCGGGGAGTGAAGCGCCTTTGGTAAGTGGAACTTGGTAAGGAAACATTCATATAGTGTGCTGAAATTTATTTTCACTTGTCACTATGGATACTAATCCTTTGAAGGGCTTGTTCGGGGTATCTTCACCTCGAACGGAAGCACAAAGAGTTTCTCCTCAACCTGTTGCACCTACTGAAAATATTTTCTTTCAATTTCATTCGAGTATGCTTGAGAAACTGCTGGCTAATCCTTTTATAGGAGATGGATCATCACATCCAGACTTGCATCTAATCTATGTAGATGAAGTTTGTGGTTTATTTAAGCTTGTCGGTGTGCCCGAGGATGAGGTCAATAAGAAGGGCTTTCCTTTATCTTTGAAGGATAAGGTGTTGACATGGTATAGGCTATGTGATGATACTGGATCATGGGACTACAATCGGTTGAAATTGGAATTTCATCAAAAGTTTTATCGTATGCATTTAGTACATCGTGATCGGAATTATATTTATAATTTTTGGCCTCATGACAGAGAAAGCATCGCTCAAGCTTGGGGGAGGCTTAAATAAATTCTATATTCATGCCCCAATAATGAGCTCTCGAGAGAAATTATCATTCAGAACTTCTATGCTCAGCTTTCTCATGATGATCGCACCATGCTTGACACTTCTTGTACTGGTTCTTTTATAAAGAGAGATATTGACTCCAAATGGAATTTATTGGAGAGAATTAAACGCAACTCTGAAGATTGGGAGCTTGAAGAAGGTAAGGAGTCAGGTATGAATTTCACGTTTGATTACGTTAAATCCTTTGTTGAGACAAATGCCTTTAGTGATTTTAGCGCTAATTTTGGACTTGACTCTGAGATAGTAGCTTCATTGTGTGAATCTTTTGCTGCTCATATAAATCCCCCCAAAGAGAAGTGGTTTAAATATCATCCTCCTATAGAAGTCAATGTAGTTAAACCCACTCCAGTTGAAGAGAAAGTCATTGCCTATAATGATCCTGTTGTTCCCAGTGCTTACATTGAGAAACCAGCTTTCCCTGTTAGGATAATGGATCATTTTAAAGCTTCAGCTGTGTTACGTAGAGGCTATATTAGAACACCTACACCCCCTGAGCAAATTAGAGTTGAACCTAGCATTGCTATTATCAAAGATCTTCTGTCTGAAGAAGTTGAGGGACATAATATTCACTTCTTTGAAGATGCTGCTAGAATTGCTAAACTTCACGCTAGAGATAAACATAGGCCTGTTGTTGGCATGCTTGTGGTTTCTGTTAAGATAGGAGATCATTGTTATCATGGCTTATATGACGTGGGTGCTAGTGTTAGTGCAATACCTCAATCCTTATACGATGAAATCAAATATGGGATTGCACCCATTGAGATAGAACCTATTGATGTCACTATTCACCTTGCTAATAGAGATACTATCTGCCCTGTGGGAATTGTTAGGGATGTTGAAGTCTTGTGTGCTAAAACGAAGTATCCTCCTGACTTCCTCCCTCTTGCTACTGCACAAGATAGCTTTTGTCCCATCATATTTGACAGACCTTTTCTCAATACTGTCAATGCTCATATTGATTGTGAGAACCAAATGTCACTGTTGGCTTTGAAGGTGTGTCACATGAGTTCAATTTCTCTAAGTTTGGTAGACAACCTCGTGAAAAGGAGTTTCCTAGTAAGGATGAAACTATTGCCTTAGCTTCTATTGTCGTGCCTCCTACTGATCCCTTAGCGAAATACTTGCTTGAGTATGAAAATGATATGCATATGGATGAAAGGGATGAGATAGATAGAGTTGTCTTAGAACAATATCCTATCCTTAAGAATAACTTGCATGTTGAACTGCTTGGGGATCCACCCCCACCAAAGGGTGATCCTGTGTTCGAGCTTAAACAGTTGCCTGATACACTTAAGTATGCCTACCTTGATGAAAAGGAGATATATCCTATTATTATTAGTGCTAGCCTCTCAGAGCATGAAGAAAAGAAGTTACTAAAAACTCTGAGGAAGCACCATGCTGCTATTGGATATACTCTTGATGATCTTAAGGGCATTAGTCCCACTCTATGCGAGCACAAGATTAAAACTGATCATGACTTCAAACCAGTAGCTGATCATCAAAGGAGATTAAATCCTAAGATGAAAGAAGTATTGAGAAAATAAATACTGAAGCTCTTGGAAGCGGGTATTATCTATCATGTTGCTCATAGCCATTGGGTGAGTCCGGTGCATTGCGTCCCTAAGAAGGGAGGAATTACCGTTGTCCTTAATGATAAGGATGAATTGATCCCACAGAGGATTATTACTGGCTATAGGATGGTGATCGATTTTAGGAAATTGAATAAAGCCACTAGGAAAGATCATTACCCTTTGCCTTTTATCGACCAAATGCTAGAAAGGTTGTCTAAACACACACACTTCTGCTTTCTAGACGGTTATTCTGGTTTCTCCCAAATACCAGTTGCACAATATGATCAGGAGAAGACCACTTTCACCTGCCGTTTCGGTACCTTTCCTTATAGACGTATGCCTATTGGCTTATGTAATGCACCTGCCACCTTTCAATGATGTATGATGGCTATATTCTTTGACTTTTGTGAAAAGATTGTTGAGGTTTTCATGGATGACTTCTCCGTTTACGGGTCTTCCTTTGATGATTGCCTCAGCAACCTTGATCGAGTCTTGCAGAGATGTAAAGACACCAATCTTGTCTTGAATTGGGAGAAGTGCCACTTTATGATTAATGAAGGCATCGTCTTAGGACATAAAATTTCTGAAAGAGGTATTGAAGTTGATAAGGCTAAGGTTGATGCAATCGAGAAAATGCCATATCCCACGGATATCAAAGGTATAAGAAGCTTCCTTCGTCATGCTGGTTTCTACAGAAGGTTCATTAAAGACTTCTCTAAGATTTCTAGGCCTCTTACCAATCTCTTGCAAAATGATATTCCTTTTGTCTTTGACGATGATTGTGAGGAAGCCTTCGAAATACATAAGAGGGCTTTGATAACTGCACATGTTGTTCAACCACCTGATTGGAACTTACATTTTGAGATCATGTGTGATGCTAGTAATTATGTTGTTGGTGCTGTCGTAGGGCAATGAATTGATAAGAAGTTGAATGTTATTCACTACGCTAGTAAAACTCTAGACAGTGCCCAGAGAAACTATGCTACTACGGAGAAGGAATTTTTAGAAATCGTGTTTGCATGTGAAAAGTTCAGGTCTTACATAGTTGATTCCAAAGTCATTATTCACACTGATCACGCTGTTATTAAGTACCTGATGGAGAAGAAGGACGCCAAACCTAGACTTATCAGATGGGTTCTCTTGCTATAAGAATTTGATTTGCACGTTGTCGACAGAAAGGGTGCTGATAACCCA
The DNA here is from genome assembly GCF_904849725.1 of Hordeum vulgare subsp. vulgare. Classification (NCBI taxonomy): domain Eukaryota; kingdom Viridiplantae; phylum Streptophyta; class Magnoliopsida; order Poales; family Poaceae; genus Hordeum; species Hordeum vulgare. The sequence goes on from NC_058519.1 coordinate 378,449,339, forward strand.
GTAGGAGTTAACTTGTCTAGGTTGGAGAACGTTCTTGATGACCCACAACCAATTGATGATATCTTTCCCGATGAGCAACTGAATGTCATCAATGCTTCACGTTGTGCACCGTGGTATGCTGATTATGCAAACTACATCGTTGTCAAATATATACCACCTAGTTTCACGTATCAGCAAAAGAAGAAATTCTTCTTTGACTTGAGACATTACTTTTGGGATGATCCTCACCTTTATAAGGAAGGAGTAGATGGTGTTATTAGATGTTGTGTACCTGAACATGAACAGGGACAGATCCTACAGAAGTGTCACTTCGAGACCTACGGAGGACACCATGCGGGAGATAGAACTGCACACAAGGTATTGCAATCAGGTTTCTATTGCCCACTCTCTTCAAGGATGCCCGTAAGTTTGTCTTGTCGTGTGACGAATGTCAAAGAATAGGTAATATTAGCAAACGTCAGGAAATGCCTATGAACTATACACTTTTCATTGAACCATTTGATGTTTGGGGCTTTGATTATATGGGACCTTTTCCAAAATCCAACGGGTATACTCATATCCTAGTTGGTGTTGATTACGTCACTAAGTGGGTAGAAGCTATCCCCACTAGTAGTGCTGATCACAACACCTCTATCAGGATGCTGAAAGAAGTTATCTTCCCTAGATTTGGAGTCCCTAGATATCTAATGACCGACGGTGGCTCACATTTCATTCATGGTGCTTTCCGTAAAACGCTTGCTAAGTACGATGTCAACCATAGAATTGTGTCTCCCTATCACCCTCGGTCCAGTGGTCAAGTAGAGCTAAGTAATAGAGAGATTAAACTGATTCTGCAAAAGACTGTCAACATGTCTAGAAAGAATTGGTCTAAGAAGCTCAATGATGCACTGTGGGCTTATAGAACTGCCTATAAGAATCCCATGGGCATGTCTCCGTACAAAATGGTGTATGGTAAAGCATGTCATTTACCTCTTGAGCTAGAGCATAAAGCTTATTGGGCAATCAAAGAGCTCAACTTTGATTCCAAACTTGCCGGTGAGAAGAGGTTATTTGACATTAGCTCGCTTGATGAATGGAGAACTCAGGCATATGAGAATGCCAAGCTGTTCAAACAGAAGGTTAAGAGGTGGCATGATAAGAGGATACAAAAGCTTGAGTTCAATGTAGGTGATTATGTCTTGCTATATAACTCTCGTTTAAGATTCTTTGCACGCCAGCTTCTCCCTAAATGGGAAGGTCCATATGTTGTTGAGGAAGTATATCGTTCCGGTGCTATCAAGGTCAACAACACGGAAGGTAATTGTCTGAGATGGTAAATTGGCAGAGAATCAAGCATTATATCTCAGGTACTCCCATAAATGTTGAAAGCAGTATCATCAATACCATAACTCCGGAAGAATACCTAAGGGACATTTATCAACTTGTTTCAGACTCTGAAAACGCAGAGGTATGTGATTCGGTAAGAAAACAGAGTCCAAAACTTTTCCAGTAAGAAATTTTCTCCGTTTTGGAATATTTGAAAAAATACAAAAATTGGAAGTAGTCCGAAAAGTGCGTGAGGAGGCGACAAGCCTGCACAGCGCGGGCCCACCCCTGGCCACGCCGTGAGGGCTTGTGGACACCTTGTGCGCCTCCCAGACTCCTTTTTGTACGGGGTACTCCTTCTGGTCTGAAAAAAATCATTATATATACTTCCGTTTGGTCTGACCCCTGCATCACCCAGATTTCCTCTGTTTTTCGTTTCGAGCCTGTTTTCTGCCGCAGATCTAGGTCAAGATGTCGTCCCAGGAATATGTGGGGGAGAAAAACCTCCGTCAAATCTATGAAGAAGTTCATGTTGATTTGAAAAGGATGGAGGTCATGGAGGCTAAGGAAAGGCTACCTAAGTAAACCAATGGCATAGCTAAGGAGAAGGATCAGGCATGGGACCAAGTGCAATCTGTGCTCAACAAGGAAGAAGTTGAAGAAGTGGATTTTCTCCAACCCTACCTCCATCTACTGTCTCCATCTTTGATTGAACTCTTGAGGTTTTGTGAAACAACTCGTGCTCGCAATACTTGTCTCACTCGTGAAGTTGTTTTCTGAAAAAACATATCGTAGATCTCCAAGGTATAAATCAAAGATTAATGGCCCCCTTGGAGTCAAAGATTGCAACAACTCCTCCACCTTCACCACCAAAGGAAGACAACTGAGCATTGGTATGGGCAATCCCCTTGGCTTGTGCCAAGCTTGGGGGAGTTGCCCCTGTATCGTATCACAATCACATCTTTTGCCTTTACCTTTGTTTTAGTTTGTTCCTTTTCAGTTTTCTTTTTCTCTAGTACTCTAAAAGTCTTAGCTTTTTAGTCTTGAGTTTTGCTTTGTGTCTCGCCCGATGTATTCTTTCTCGTGAGCCATATAATAAAGAGTGTCTTAGTTGAAGGGCTTTGCCTCTTGTCATGATCAAAAGAGTGAGAAAAGAAGAAAACCATGAAAGATCATGTAATGATCTTATGGGAAGTGATGGCTTCACATATAAAAATAATGAGGATTGAAACTTGTTGAGGGTAGACAAACGTAGACCTTGGTCATTGTTGCAATTAATAGGAAGTGATAAGGAAGGAGAGGTCCACATATAAATATATAATCTCTGACACCATCTATGATTGTGAACACTCACTAAACTATTGCATGCCTAGAAGTAGATGTTGGACAAGGAAGACAACATAATGAATTGTGTTTCCTTGGTTCCGAACAATGTTATATGATTAGAGATCCCTTAGCATGTGACAATTACTTCCAACTCATATTAGCCAAAACTCCCGCACCAAGTAGAGATACTACTTGTGCATCCATAAACCATCAACCCAGTTTTGCCATGTGAGTCCACCATACCTACCTATGGATTGAATAAGATCCCGCAAGTAAGTTGTCATCGGTGCAAACAATAAAAATTTCTCTCTAATATGTATGATCTATTAGTGTGTGAAAAATAAGCTTTGTACGAACCTGTGATGAGGAAGACATAAAAGCGACAGACTGCATACTAAAGTTCTTTATCACAGGAGGCAATATAAAGTGACGTTCCTCCGCACTAAGAGGACACGCATCCAAATCTCAAAAGCGCATGACAACCTCTGCTTCCCTCTGCGAAGGGCCTATCTTGTACCTTTACTTTTTTTCCCTTGAAAGAGTCATGGTGATATTCACCAATTCCTTATTTTGCCTTTGTCTTGGCTACCGTCACATGTTTGGGAAACATCTATATTAATATGTCAACTTGGAGGTAAGTATTCATGAATTATTATTGTTGACATTACCCTTGAGGTAAGCAGTTGGGAGGCAAAACTGTAATCCCCTATCTTTCTCTGTGTCCAGTTGAAACTTTGATCTCATGAGTACCACGTGAGTTGTAGCAATTGTAGAGAACGAAAGAATGATTGAGTATGTGGATTTGCTTTACAAGCTCTTATTTGACTCTTTTTGATGTTGTCATAAATTGTAATTGCTTCAATGAATAAAGGCTATCGGTTGTTACTTATCGGTAAGGTTCTTGATCCATGCTTTACTTTGTGAAGGAATTATCACTTTAGCATGAGAGATTATATGTTGGTATTGATGTTCTGATCTGGATCACGATGCATGCATGTTCGTATCTTTTTTTTGTCAACACCTCTCTCCATAAACATGTGGACATATTTATTGAGCTCGGCTTTTGCTTGAGGACAAACGAGGTCTAAGCTTGGGTGAGTTGATACGTCCATTTTGCATCATGTTTTCATGTTGATATTTTTCTCTTCTTTGGCTGTTATTTCACTTCACGGTACTATTCTTATGCCTTTTCTCTCTTATTTTGCAAGGTTTACATGAAGAGGGAGAATGCCAGCAACTAGAATTCTGGCCTAAAAGTGGAGCAAAGTTGAGATACATATTCTACGCAACTCCAAACGCCGTAAAAATCAACGAGGATTTTTTTCCGGATTTATCAAAGATACTGGGCCGAAGAAGTGCCAAAGGGGGGCATGCAGGTGGCCACAAGCCTGCACGGCGCGGCCACCTCCCAGGTTGCGCCATGAGGGCTTGTGGGAAACCTACAGGCCCACTTGCCCCCCTCTTTTGCTATATGAAGGGTTTCGTCCAGGAAAAAATCAAGGAGGAGCTTTTTCGTGGTTTCCCCGCTGCCACGAGGCAGAACTTGAACAAAACCAATCTAGAGCTCCGGTAGGACGATCCTGCCGGGGAAACTTCCCTCTCGGAGGGGGAAATCGTCACCATCGTCATCACCAACACTCCTCTCATCGGAGGGGCCTCATCACCATCAACATATTCATCACCACCATCTCATCTCCAAACCCTAGTTCATCACTCGTAACCAATCTCCGTCTCGCGACTCCGATTGGTACTTGTAAGGTTGCTAGTAGTGTTGATTACTCTTTGTAGTTCATGCTAGTTGGATTGTTTGGTGGAAGAGTTTATGTTCAGATCCTTGATGCTACTCATTACCTCTCTGGTCTTGAATATGATTATTCTTTGTGAGTAGTTACTTTTGTTCCTGAGGACATGGGATAAGTCATGCTAATAGTAGTCATGTGAACTTGGTATTCGTTCGGTACTTTGATATGTTGTATGTTGTTTTTCCTCTAGTGGTGTTATGTCAATGTCGACTACATAACACACCTTTATTTGGGCCTGGAGGAAGGCATTGGGAAGTAGTAAGTAGATGATGGGTTGCTAGAGTGACAGAAGTAGGACGAGGAGAATTGAAGGAGCCCTCCTTCTTCTCTCCTCCTTCTTCTTCTCCCTCCTTCTCCTTCTCCTTCTTCTCTCCTCCTTCTTCTCCTTCTTCTTATCCTCCTCCTTCTTCCTCTTATTTTTATTCTCCTTCTTCTCTTCTTGCTTCTTCTCTTTCTTCTTCAGTTTAGCTTATTTTCCCCAACAAATACATAGTTAGCTAATTATCCTACAAAATGACACAATTAGCTTAGTTAGGGTAAAAACATCATAAGAACCTTGTTTAGCTCACAACTTAGCTAATTATCCTCCAAAATGACATAATTAGCTTAGTTGGCTCCAAAATGGACTAGTTAATAAAAAATGACCTATACTTAGCTAAGTTCTCTCCTAAATGACATAATAAGGCCTAAGAGAAGAAGAGAAGAAGAAAAAAAATAAGGAGAAGAATAGAAAAAAGAAGAAAAGAAGAATAAGTAGAAGAAGAGGATAAAGAAAAATAGAAATAGAAATAAGAGGAAGAAGAAGAAGAAGAAGACGAGGAGGAAGAAGAGGAGAAGAAGAGGAGGAGGAGGAGGAGAAGAAGAAGAGGAGGAGAAGAAGAAGAAAGAGGAAAAATGAAAAGAACGAAGAAGAAGAAGAAGAGAAGAAGAAGGAGAAGGAGGAGGAGGATAAGGAGCCCTCCTTCTTCTCCTTATTCTCTCCTCCTTCTTCTTCTCCCTCCTTCTTCTCCTTCTTCTTCTCCTCCTTCTTCTCCTCCTTCTTCTCCTCCTTCTTATCCTCTTCTCCTCCTTCTCCTACTCCTTCTCCTCCTCCTCCTCGTCCTTATTCTTGTTTTTCTTCTCCTTCTTCTCTTTTTGCTTCTTCTCTTTCTTCTTCAATTTAGCTTATTTGTCATATATATGTTGTTGTTCTTCTTCTTCTGAATTTGTTATTCCCATTTTCCAGATTGGGTGTACTACATGCATGGAAGCTGGCATTGGAGTGCTTTAGTTCTAGTTTTTATTTGAGTTGATGAACAAAATGTGTAACTAGATGTATATGTATATATGGATGAACAATATATGTGGAACTATATGTATATGTATCTATCGATGAAACTTTGTATGTGTTTGTTCTTTCGATGTATGGGATGTACATTGATGAACAAATGGCATTGATGAACTTTATATGGATATCATATATGTGTTGTGAGCTATATATCATATATGTGCGATGAATTATATATATATGTGTTGTGAAATAGAAAAAATAAACAAAAAAGTGACAATTTGGGCTCTTTGTCGTCTGCCAGCTGATGGCAAAGGCCTTTGCCATCAGGGAGCACATGACAAAGAGGCCACATGGCACCCAGCTGTGCAACCTGGGAGCAGCAGCAGCTGGCCCACATAGGCTCTTTGTCGTCCGCCTCCTCGGGAGGCTGTCGGCAAAGCGGACAGTGGCATATGGCAAAGAGAAGGGGCAAGCACACGGCAAAGCCTCCATTAGCCCTAACGGACGAATCGCATGTCGGCTGCCGTCTCAATCTTTTTGTCAACTGCTCAGTGTCTGACACGGACGGCAAAGAGCTTTGTCATCCGCTTAGGGTAGGCTGACGGCAAAGAAGCTACAATGTCGTTGTAGGCTGACACGGAATCTTTGCCGACAGGTGGCGCACGGCAAAGCACTTTGCCGTCGGTGTGGACCTCTTTGTCGTCTGTGATGGCTGACGGCAAAGAAGTTGATTCCTGTAGTCGGTGTGGCCTACTCCTTGCGTTTATATCTATTTATGGTCACCTCCATAGCCCGTTGATACACGTAGTTGATGCCAGACTTTCTTTTCCACTTTTACCCCTTTGATACCTACCACCATATTCTATTCCACCTTTTTGCTATATCCATGGTTCACGCTCATATATTGTATGAGTAATAAAAAACTAAAGTGCATTAAAAATTGAAACAATTGCCTGACTTAACACTATGGTGCTTGACATTTGTATGTATATGGTAAAGACAGAGCCATGCTATGCTAAATATGATAAAATGAATAGGAGGTAAACATTCTTTAAGGATCGTATATTTTGAAACTTAAGGATTATGTTACTTATGTTTATGAATATTACTATGTTGATGTTGATTAATTCATCATTTCTCAATGATCATACGTGTAATAGATTACATGTTGGGTAGCATGTTACATCACAAAAGTTATTTTTATCATTTACCTACTCGAGGACGAGTAGGAGTTAAGCTTGGGGATGCTCACACGTCTCCAACGTATCTATAATCTTTGATTGGTCCATGCTATAATATTATCATTCTAGGATACTTTTTAGCCAATTTTTTGTAAATTCCCATTATTTTTTAGCACTAACCTATTATGCCAGTGCTAAGTGCTAGTAGTTGTTTTCTACATGTTCTTGTTTTTCGGGTTTACAGTACCAAATGAAGTCCAATTGCCATGAAACTTTTGACGATTTTTCTAGACCAAAAGAACACATGTAAGCTTCGGGAAAAGATCGGAAAGTGCACAAGAAAGGGAGCACACATCAGGGCGCGCCCAGTGGTTGGTCGCTCTGTGTTGTGTGCTGGCCACCTCGGGCACATCCAGACGCCCATGTCTAGCCTATAAATTCTAATATATTGGGAAAACACTAGAAATCCTCCCGAAACACTTTTTCCGCCACTGCAAGTCTGTGTTACATTGTGTGCCCATGTGGAGCCATGTTCTGGTGCCCTGTCAGAGAGGGGATCGATCACGGAGGGCCTCTACATCAACCCTGCTACTCCCATGTTGATAGGTCAGTAGTTCACCAGAGACCTACGGGTCTGTAGTTAGTACCTAGATGGCTAATGTCTACTATGCAGCTTTATTCTTGTAGATTCGTGTTGGGCCTCCTAGCGCAGAGCTTTGTAGGACAGTAGCAATTTTCCCTCAAGTGCATGACCTAAGGTTTATCAATCTGTGGGAGGCATAGGATGAAGATGGTCTCTCTCAAACAACACAGCAACCAAATAATAAAAAGTCTCTTGTGTCCCAAACACACCTAATACAATGGTAATTTGTATGGGTGCACTAGTTTAGCGAAGAGATGGGGATAAAAGTGTAGTAATGATAGTAGATATTTATTTTTGTGATAGTAAAAATAAAAAAAAGCAAGGTAATGAGTAGCAAAAGTGAGCACAAACGGTATTACAATGCTTGAAAATGAGGCCTAGGGTCCGTACTTTTGCTGGTGCAATCTTTCAACAATGCTAATATAATTGGATCACATAGCAATCCCTAATGTGCAATGAAGAATCACTCCAAAGTTCCTATCTAGCGGAGAACATAAGAAGAAATTGTTTGTAGGGTACAAAACTACCTCAAAGTTATTCTTTCTGATCTATCTATCCAAGAGTTTGTACTAAAATAACACAAGTTACCCTTTCCGATCGATCGATCTAAGAGTTCGTACTTAAATAACTCCAAAAAAATTCAGATTCATAATAATCAATCCAACACAAAGAACCTCAAAGAGTGCCCCTAGATTTCTACCGGAGAAACAAAGACGAGAACGTGCATCAACCCGTATGCATAGGTTACCCCAATGTCACCTCGGGAATCCGCGTGTTGAGTGCCACAACATATATCAAGTGAATCAATATGATAACCCATTGTCACCATGTGTATTCATAGCAAGACATAAATCAGGTGCTCTCAAATCCATGAAAGTATTCAATCCGATAAAACAAAATCTGAAAGGGAAAACTGAATTCATCACAACAAGATAAAAAGGGAGAAACACCATATGATCCAATTATATTAACAAAGCCCGCGATACATCAAGATCGTGCCATCTCAAGAACATGAGAGAGAGAAGAGAAATTAAACACATAGCTATTGGTACAAAACCTCAGCCCCAAGGGTGGACTACAACCTCCTCATCATGTTGGCCGACGGGATGATGAAGATAGCCATAGGAGATGATTTCCCCTCTCCGGCAGGGTACTGGAACGTCTCGAGATTGGTTTTTCATTGATACATAAAGTTGTGACAGCAGAGCTTCTCCTATACGGTCATTTATGGGGGTTTCTATATTTATAGAATTTTTTGGCATCAGTCTCACGTCAAGATGGGCCATGTGGTGCCCACTACCCACCAGCCCATGGGCAAGGCCTCTTGCGCTCCCTAGTAGGTAGTGGCCACCTCCTTCACCTTCTGGTCCTCCCACGAAGCTTCTAGTACCTCTTTTGTTCCAAAACAAATCGTCTAAAAGTTTCATTCATTTGGAGAACTTTTATTTCTGCACAAAAAATAACACCATGGTAGTTCTGCTCAAAACAGCGTTAGTCCGGGTTAGTTCCATACAAATCATACCAAATCCATATAAAATTGTTGTAAACATGGCATGAATACTTCATAAATTATAGATACGATGGAGACGTATCAGGATCCCCAATCGTAATTCCTACTCGTCCTCAAGTAGGTAAATGCTAAAATAAATAATTTATGTAGTGTGAATGCTAGCATAGTGCATAAGTTTGATCAATCATAATTTCAATCACCTTTCCTAGAATCATAACATCAAATCTTTCCCACAAAACTCATCATGATAAAGTGGCAATTGAAAACGGAATTTTTGATGTGGAATGCTACCTATCATATTCATCATATACTCTTTTCTTTTGTAGCATGGACATTTGGACTTGAATGATTCAAAGCAATAGTCTATAATTTGACATGAAAACTTTAGGACACAAGCATATCAACAAGCAACCAAGTCTTTTAAAATATCAATGCTAAGAAACGTTATCCCTTGTCCATCATGCTCAATCATTAATCCATTCATGTAACACACCCAAATATTAGCTACATCAAGTGCTCAAGTATGATAGAAGTGTTCCGTAGTTTGTGCTTTATAAGAGAAGACGGAGACTTCCCAATATCTTCAATGCTAAACAAATCATAGGTGGTTCCTGATGTCTACTACGCAACCTTCTCCTTGTAGACGTTGTTGGGCCTCCAAGTGCAGAGGTTTGTAGGACAGTAGCAATTTTCCCTCAAGTGGGTGACCTAAGGTTTATCAATCCGTGGGAGGCGTAGGATGAAGATGGTCTCTCTCAAGCAACCCTGCAACCAAATAACAAATAGTCTCTTGTGGCCCCAACACACCCAATACAATGGTAAATGGTATAGGTGCACTAGTTCGGCGACGAGATGGTGATACAAGTGCAATATGGATGGTAGATATAGGTTTTTGTAATCTGAAATTACAAAAACAGCAAGGTAACTAGTAAAAAAAGTGAGCACGAACGGTATTGCAATGCGTGGAAACAAGGCCTGGGGTTCATACTTTCACTAGTGAAGTTCTCTCAACAATGGTAACATAATTGGATCATATAACTAGCCCTCAACATGCAACAAAGAGTCACTCCAAAGTCACTAATAACGGAGAACAAACGAAGAGATTATTGTCGGGTACGAAACCACCACAAAGTTAGTTTTTCTGATCGATCTATTCAAGAGTCCATAGTAAAATAACACAAAGCCATTCTTTCTGTTCGATCCATCATAGAGTTCGTACTAGAATAACACCTTAAGATACATATCAACCAAGACCCTACTGTCACCTAAATACTCCATTGTCACCTCAAGTATCCGTGGGAATGATTACACGATATGCATCACATAATCTTAGAATCATCTATTCAACCAACACATAGAACTTCAAAGAGTGCCCCAAAGTTTCTACCAGAGAGTCAAAACGTGTGCCAACCCCTGTGCATAGGTTCCCAATGTCACGAACCCGCAAGTTGATCACCAAAACATACATCAAGTACTTACATGAATCAAACGTGTGCCAACCCATATGCATAGGTTTCCAATGTCACAAACCCGCAAGTTGATCACAGCAGATAGACACGTGCAAGACATACATCAAGTGTTCTCAAAGACTCAATCCAATAAGATAACTCCAAAGGGGAAACTCAATTCATTACAAGAGGGAGAGGGGGAAGAACATCATAAGCTCCAACTATAATAGAAAAGCCCATGGTACATCGAGATCAAGACATCTCAAGAACACGAGAGAGAGATCAAACACATAGCTACTGGTACATACCCTCAGCCCCGAGGGAGAACTACTCCCTCCTCGTCATGGAGATCGCCGGGATGATGAAGATGGCCACCGGAGATGGATTCCCCCTCCGGCAGGGTGCCGGAACGGGCTCCAGATTGGTTTTTGGTGGCTACAGAGGCTTGTGGGGCGGAACTCCCGATCTAGGTTTCTTTCTGGAGATTTCTGGATTTATAGGAATTTATGGCGGGGGAATTACGTCGGTTGGGCCCACGAGGAGGTCACAAGCCTGCCCTGCACCACCTAGGGGGGTGGTGGCAGCGTCAGGGCTTGTGACTCCCTCGTGGATCTTTTGGCCTTCTTCCAAAGCTTGAGGGGTCTCTTTTGGTCCAAAAAAATCATCGTAAAGTTTCATTTCATTTGGACTCCGTCTGAAAAAGGGTCAAAAAAACGGAAAAAACAGAAACTGGCACTTGGCACTGAGTTAATAGGTTAGTTCCAAAAAAGATACAAAATAGCATATTCATGCATATAAAACATCCAAAGTTGACAAGATAATAGCATGGAACCATCAAAAATTATAGATACATTGGAGACGTGTCAAGCATCCCCAAGCTTAACTCCTGCTCGTCCTCGAGTAGGGAAGTGATAAAGAATGAATTTTTAATGCTTTCATGCTACCTAGCATAGATGTCCTTTGTAACTCCTCTTATGTGACGTGAATGTTCAGATCCATTAGATTCAAAACAATAGTTTGCTATTGACGTGGAAACAATAATAATTCAAGCAAACTAGCAAGGTAATCATGAACTTTCAAAATAACAAGGCCAAAAGAAAGTTATTCCTGAAAAAGCATATAGTCTGGCTATGCTCTATCATCATTGCACAACGAATTTAAATCATGCACAACCCCGGTATTGGCCAAGTAATTGTTTCACACCTTTACTTTCTCAAACCTTTTCAACTCTCACGCAATACATGAGTGTGAGCCATGGTTTTAGCACTATAAGTGGTGTGGAATGTGGTGGAGGTTGCAAGACAAAAAAGGAGAAGATGATCAGATTAACTAGGCATATCAATAAGCTGTGGAGATGCTCATCAATAGATATCAATGTGAATAAGTAGGGATTGCCATACAAATGATGCACTGGAGCTAAGAGTATGTGAAAGCTCTTAAAGAAAACTAGTGGGTGTGCATCCAACTTGCTTGCTCACAAAGACCTAAGGCAATTTTGAGGAAGCCTATCATTGGAATATACAAGCCAAGTTATATAATGAAAATTTCCCACTAGCTATATGGTGGTGACAAAACGAGAGACTCTCAATCATGAAGATCATGCTGCTTAATATGCACAAATGTGGAAAAGTGGTAGCATTGTCCCTTCTCTCATTTTTTTATATATATTTTTTGATGGGCTCTTTGGCCTCTTCTTTTCTTTTAAATTTTGGTGGGAATCTTTGGCCTCTTTTATTTCCTCACATGGGACAATGCTCCATCAATGATGATCATCACACTTTCAACTCAAAACTTAGAGCAATGATGACTCTATCTAAAATGCTTTCGGTAGTGTACCGTGACAATGATCTAGCATGACATAGACATTAATGGAAACATCATGCTAGCTATCTTACGATCATGCAATGGAAATGTAGACGTGGTGGCACATGTCATGGTGGTAGTTGCATGGCAATATATTTCGGAATGACTTTGAAAAAGCCATAGTAGGTAGGTATGGTGGCTGTTTTGAGGGAGGCTAATGGTGGGTTTTGTGCACCGGCGAAAGTTGCACGACACTAAGAAGATAGTGATGGTGGAAGGTGAAAGTGCATCTAAACCATGGACTCAACATTAGTCATGAAGAACTCATATACTTGTTGCAAAAGTTTTATTAGTAATCGAAACAAAGCATTCAACGCATACTCCTAGGGGAAGGGTTGGTAGGTATAAACCATCGCGCGATCCCGACCGGCACACAAAGGATGACAATCAATAGACTAATCATGCTGAGACTTCATCACATAGCGGTTCACCATACGTGCATGCTACGGGAATCACTAACTTCAACACAAGTATTTCTAGATTCACAACACCATACTAATATAACTTCAATATTACCACAACCACAACTCAAAACTAATTGAGATGAATCAAACTTCTCTAACTATTCAATGCACATGAAGGTGGAAGTTTTCATATACCTTTGGATAACTACCCCTTTTGAGACTACTATCAAAGCATAGATCAAATACCAAGCCACGCACCGCTGTGCGCTAAAAGATATAAGTGAAGCACATAGAGCAAAAGCAACTAGCTCAAAAGATATAAGTGAAGCACATGTGAGCTGAATTGTCTAACCAAAGGATATATGTGAAGCTCGACACGGTGAGGCATGTCTCTCTCTCTCTAGGTGTGCAGCAAGGATGACTGTTACACAACAAAAAATAAAAGACTCCTACGATACAAGACGCTCCAAGCAAAACACATAACATGTGGTGAATAAAAATATAGCCCCAAGTAACGTTACCGATGGATCAAAGACGAAAGAGGGGATGCCTTCCCGGGGCATCCCCAAGCTTAGTCTTTTACGGCATCCTTGAATCAACTTGGGGTGCCTTGGGTATCCCCAAGCTTGAGCTCTTTCCACTCTTTATCTCTTTGTCCATCAGAACTTCACCCAAAACTTGAAAACTTCACAACACGAAACTTAAACAGAAACTCGTGATAACATTAGTATGAGAAAGCAAACCACCACTTCCTTAGGTACTGTAGCAAACTTAAATTCTGCTTATGCTGATGTTGGGTTACTGTATTTTCAATCTTCCATGGCTAATACCCTCCGATACTATCCATAGTTTCATCAAAATAAGAAACCAACTCAACAAAAACAGAATCTGTTAACAGCTGACCAGTCTATAGCAATCTATATATTTCGTATACCTATGTCACTCCACAAATTCTGAAAAAATACCAAAGTCTGAAGAATTTGCGTAGGAATAAGCAGCAAAAAGAATCAACTCAAAACCTCTTACAGAATAAAAAAGAAAACTCTTTTCGTGAGCGGAAAGTTTCTGTCTTTTCCAGCATGACCAAACGATCATCCCCACGACTAATCATAACGGTTTTGCTTGGCACAAACGCAAAAAGAAACACAAAAAGACACAACCATAAAAGAATTATGATGGTGTGGAGAAAACAAAACAGGAAGCAAAAAAGCAAAGAAAAAATTATTCATTGTGTTGCCTCCCAACAAGCGCTATCGTTTAACGCCCTTAGCTAGGCATTGATTTCAATGGTGCTCACATAAAAGGTAAGGATTGAAACACAACGAGAGCATCATGGAGCAAATGGCTAGCACATTTAAGTCTAACCCACTTCCTATGCATAGGGATTTTGTGATCAAACAATTTATTGAATCAAGAATCAACTAGCATAGGAAGGCAAAAGAAGCATAGCTTCAAACATTTCAACATATCGAGAGGAAGCTTGATACTATTGCAATAAGTAGAAGCATATGGTCCTCTCTCATAGTAATTTTCAGTAGCATCACGAATGAATTCAACAACATAACCAGAACCTAATGCTTTCTTTTCATGATCTACAAGCATAGGAATTTTACTACTCTCCACATAAGGAAATCTATTCTCAAGAATAGTAGTGGGAGTATCGTAAAATACTTGAGCAGTACAAATTGTGTCCACAATGAAAAAGCAAGGTTTAGCAAATGGGTTCTCGAGAGTATGAAAAGTTTTATCATCCCTCATCTTTAAAGCATAAGTATCCTCACAATAATCATCATAGATAGGGGGCATGCTTTCATCAAAATGATTTTGATCATTCAAAGTGGAAGAAGTAAAAAGATCATCTTCATCAAATATAGCATCCCCAAGCTTGTGGCTTTGCATATCATTAGCATCATGGGTATTCAAAGAATTCATGCTAAGAGCATTGCAATCATGCTCATCATTCACATATTCTATGCCAAGCATTCTATGTAATTCTTCTTTCAGCACTTGAGCACAATTTTCCTTCCCATCATGCTCACTAAAGACATTGAAAAGATGGAGCATATGAGGCATCCTCAATTCCATTTTTTTTGTAGTTTTCTAGCGAAAGAACAAGAAACAAAAAGATTCAATTGCAAGATCTAAAGATATACCTTCAAGCGCTAACCTCCCCGGCAACGGCGCCAGAAAAGAGCTTGATGTCTACTACGCAACATTCTCCTTTTAGATGTTGTTGGGCCTCCAAGTGCAGAGGTTTGTAGGACATTAGAAATTTTCCCTCAAGTGGGTGACCTAAGGTTTATCAATCCGTGGGAGGCATAGGATGAAGATGGTCTCTCTCAAGCAACCCTGCAACCAAATAACAAAGAGTCTCTTGTGTCCCCAACACACCCAATACAATGGTAAATTGTATGGGTGCACTAGTTCGGTGAAGAGATGGTCATACAAGTGCAATATGGATGGTAGATATAGGTTTTTGTAATCTGAAATTACAAAAACAGCAAGGTAACTAGTAATAAAAGTGAGCACGAACGGTATTGCAATGCGTGGAAACAAGGCCTAGGGTTCATACTTTCGCTAGTGAAGTTCTCTCAACAATGGTAACATAATTGGATCATATAACTAGACCTCAACATGCAAAAAATTGTCACTCCAAAGTCACTAATAGCGGAGAACAAACGAAGAGATTATTGTCGGGTACGAAACCACCACAAAGTTATTCTTTCTGATCGATCTATTCAAGAGTCCGTAGTAAAATAACACGAAGCTATTCTTTCCGTTCGATCCATCATACAGTTCGTACTAGAATAACACGTTAAGATACATATCAACCAAGACCCTAATGTCACCTAGATGCTCCATTGTCACCTCAAGTATCCGCGGGCATGATTATACGATATGCATCACATAATCTCAGAATCATCTATTCAACCAACACATAGAACTTCAAAGAGTGTCCCAAAGTTTCTACCAGAGAGTCAAAACGTGTGCCAACCCCTGTGCATAGGTTCCCAATGTCACGAACCCGCAAGTTGATCACAAAAACATACATCAAGTACTCACATGAATCAAACGTGTGCCAACCCATATGCATAGGTTCCCAATGTCACAAATCTGCAAGTTGATCACAGCAGATAGACATGTGCAAGACATACATCAAGTGTTCTCAAAGACTCAATCCGATAAGATAACTCCAAAGGGGAAACTCAATTCATTACAAGAGGGAGAGGGGGAAGAACATCATAAGATCCAACTATAATAGCAAAGCCCATGGTACATCGAGATCAAGACATCTCAAGAACATGAGAGAGAGAGAGAGATCAAACACATAGCTACTGGTACATACCGTCAGCCCCGAGGGAGAACTACTCCCTCCTCGTCATGGAGATCGCCGGGATGATGAAGATAGCCACCGGAGATGGATTCCCCCTCCGGCAGGGTGCCGGAATAGGCTCCAGATTGGTTTTTGGTGGCTACAGAGGATTGCGGCGGCGGAACTCCCGATCTAGGTTTCTTTCTGGAGGTTTCTGGATTTATAGGAATTTATGGCGGTGGAATTACGTTGGTTGGGCCCACGAGGAGGTCACAAGCCTGCCATGCGCCACCTAGGGGGGTGGTGGCGGCGTCAAGACTTGTGACTCACTCGTGGCTCTTCTAGCCTTCTTCCAAAGCTTCGGCGGTCTCTTTTGGTCAAAAAAAATCATCGTCACTACAACAAATATGCTCATACATGACGTTTTTTAAGATGTTGTTAATGAATTCGTCATAAATCTATGACGATTTCATCCGAGATTGTCGTAAACCGTTTGAGGGGATCAAATCTACATATAAATTACGACGATGTGAGTCAAATATGTCGTAACCGCGTAAGATGAGATCGTCATAACTTTTACGACGATTATAAAAATGTCGTAACATGTTCTAACTATGTTGACATGTCACTTGTGGGTCCATTCTATCCCACCCTCATCCTAGTTTGTGAAGCAACCTAACATTCTGTCATTCAGAAAATATTTAAAATATTTGGTAGGTTCTTAAAAAAAACCCATTTCTTCCACTCGGAAAATGATTAAAAATAGTTAGAAACATGAGAAATGCATCCAAATTGGTCCTCATCCATAAAATCTGGTCTAACTCTAGTAAAAATTTGTGTGTTGCCCTTTTGCAAAATATTTTTGATATATACTTTACAAAATTCCTTTTTTTAGTACTTGAAAGCTATTTTAAATCACTGATTTTTCGAACCAATCAAAACTCTTCCCACGGATCGATGACATGTCGCCCATCCATCCATCCATCTATCTCACAATCTCACAGGAAAAAAAAGAAAAAAAATAACCCACCCGCAGCCAAACCCTAGCTCACATCACATCCACCCTTCTCCTCGTCGCACCCTTCCTCCCTCGTCCTCCTCGCCGCCGCCACCTCCTTCCCCTCCCCGCCCCCTCCCGATCCAGTCCTCCCTGATCCCCATCTCCTCGCCTCCCTCTCGGGGCTGGGCAACAGCTTCTCATCGGAGGCCATCCAGGGGTCGCTCTCGGCCAATGGACAAAACAGCCCGCTGCTCTGCCCGCCGGGGCTCTACGTCGAGTAGCTCTCTGGCACCTCCTTCACCACCCCGCGCTACCGGAAATAGGCCGAGCTGCCGCTCGTCATCCAGCTGCCCGCCGCGGAGAAGGGAGGCGACAAGGCCGTCGAGCTGCGGTGCACCAGCTGGAGGACGCGCGGGGGAGGCCAACCACCTGGCGCCGTGTCTGGGACTGCGTGCTGCACATCCGCGCGTACCTCACTGGCCACGCGTACGGCTCCGACCTCGACCTGGTCGCGCGGGAGGCCTCCGCGTACGCCCGCGCCGCCGCCACCAGGGACGCCGCCGCAGCCGACTCCACGCAAGCCGCGTGAGTCTTCGACGTCGACGGGACGCTGCTCTCCAACCTCCCCTACTACGCGCAGCACGGATACGGGTGAGCCAGGGGAACCAGGGGATTTCAAGTTTGCAAGAGAGATTGTTGACTTACGTGTGCTTTTCGATTTGCGCGCAATGGCAGGCTAGAGCTGTTCGACCACCGCGAGTTCGACCGGTGGGTGGAGACGGGGGAGGCACCGGCGATCCCCTCCAGCCTCCGCCAATACAGGGAGGTCCGCGACCTTGGATTCAAGACCTTCCTCCTCACCGACCGCAGGGTTGTCTGCTCCTTCCTAATTGAATGTCCTGTTCAAATTATTGCGAGGGCCAACTCTGATTACATTTCTTTTCATTCTGTTTGGATTGACCATACTGTATTGCTCGGTCAAGGGAATCTACTGGGATATTTTTCCCTCTGGTCGCCTACATTCTCACCTGGATTCGTGCCGCGCGGATCGCGCTGATTTAGGGTGGTCTGTCTGGTGGTATTACGATCTGTAGATATGGTTCATGATTTGCTTTGCACTAATGAGTAGTTTCTGTTTGGTAAAATCAGCAATTCTCACACGGCTCAAACGCTCCGCCATTAGCCGGCTTCATTTGATTCGATTTAATACAGCCAAAATATCCTCATTTGATTCATTTTTTACAGCAGAAAGATCTTCGTTTGATACTGCTAGTATAAGTGACGTCTAAATGGCATGCAATATTGCCAAACCATACAAGTAGTAGCTGACATCGTAGACATCTACCAACAATCGGTATATACAAGGTGACCAAGGCATATTCCAGTCCAGCGTTAGTTCAGTGTTACTTCAGCATTCCAGTTTGTTGCTGGTGCACTTTTCGCATGCATAATAAGAGGTTGAAACGTCCTGCTGCAGGTTTCCATTAACCCGGAGTCAAAATCAAGAGCTGTCAACAGAGAGGTACTTAGTGAGCTAATCAAGGTGCACGACAAGACATCCCTTGGCAGCAAATTGCCTGCCTATGATGGAAGAAAGAGCCTTTACACTGCAGGCTCACTTCCATTCGAGTCAGAGGAGTTCTCTGTTACACTCGTTGATGCAGAAAAGAAAGACAAAGAAAGGTCAGATCTGCATTCTGCAACATATATACAAGTGCGATCAACTTCCTTATGCATTGTGTTTGTAGGTGCTAACTTGCTCTCCCTCTTCATTTGCAGGGCTGAAAGGGAATACAATATCACCATTAGAATTGTTGGGAGGACAGACATGTACCACCTCCAACAGTTCCCCAAAGGAAGGCAGAGGGATATGCCTCAAGAAACCATACAAGTGCTTGATGATGCAGGGCTATGTCAGTGTCCAGATCATTCTTCTCAACCACTTTTGAAGTCGACCTCATCTGCATTTGCATATTCCATAGGTCCTAATGCTCCTTGCCAATCATCACCATCCATCCTTAGTAGTGCAATCCCCACTGCACATCAGCCTGCCGCCTCAACTTAGGTGCAGTTCTCTGCTCCTCAAGGTGCACATACACATCCGGGACTGGGTTAAATTTAGGTGCATTCTTTGGTAACTAAGAACCCTAGCAGATTGATCTGTATTGTGTGGCTTTCAATGCAACTGTGCTGTGCTCATTAATGATGCTGATACGCAATTTTTAGTGTTCCCTGGATCCTAGTTTGGTTCAAGAAAAATATCGCGTCTACTTGAGATGATGCCAAAAACATCAGCTTCAGTATGAAGGTTGTACTTGTTTTTTTGGTTTTATAGAAATTTTCCATTCATATTTTCCTTAATAGTAATATAATAATCCATCTTCCTGTATTTTACATTCAACATCAGTATGACATATTACATCAGAGTTTCAAATACAAAGTGTCAAATCAAATCATTAGTGAATGAAAATACAACATAGGCATGGTTTAATTTTGTATGCAATTAGTACTCATATTGTTTTCACCTTGAGTGTTAGGCGATGACAAAAACGATGGTGTCTTGCGCCCAAAGCATGTTCGGTGTGTCGGACAAATCTGTCCAGGAGGTACGTAACAGCAGATATCATATCACACACAGCCTTTGGAAGTAGCTACAAGTTAGGAATGGAAGCCTTCTATGCCCAGAAAGAGCTTCCGGCAATCGCCATATCCAGTTTACTCAATGTGCAGATATCGTCATGGACAAGCCCGGCGGCGAGGGCGCCCCCAAGAACCAGATGATCGACTGCTAGGTCCTTGAAAGGTACCCATCCATCTAGTCTTGATCTTGTCGAATTCGCTGCGGGCTTGTATTATATTATCACTATCTCCATTTTACAGCTACCTCTTACACAACCATTATAAGGAAACCATGGGTCACTAAATATAGTTGCTAAGCTGGCAATTGACTATCATTTCCCCATTTGGCAACCGCTACTACATGCATGGTGCGTTTCTTTGAAAAAAGAACTGCTCATGACACACTCATGTTTGAACCAATTTGTTTTGCCCCTTTTTTATTTTCTTTCTTCTACACGCACCGTTTGGAAGAACCCCACGGGATGCATGCAGGGTTCTAGCTGGACAGGATGTGCAAGAAATCAAATCAGACCACCTCCTTGCATGCAAAGAAAAAATTTCTTGTTTGTCAAGAGGCTTTTGCATTTATGCTCCACTCAGGTGGCATCTAAGTTTATACACTAGGAAGTGCATTAGTATTCAGTAGCCAGAGAAGAGTGCATTAGTATTCAACAGGTCTTACACTGGCATAGCCAAGATTAGCTTATGGTCTGATCTCTCACATAGCTGCATCTAAGTTTATAGACTAGGAAGTGCCGATTCACAGTCATAAATTGCCTTCATATTGGCAAATCTGTAATTTCAAGCCATTGCAGAACCTTGGTCTCGCGTCTATTTCATAGGCTTCAAGCCGTTCACATGTACGTTCTTTCATATGCTCATGGCTGCACGTGTTTGGCCTATGCAGTTGCGAAGGGTGCACGGTGTCCTGGACTGGGATCGCGAGAGCATCGCTCGTCACTTCCCCGCAAGTGCCTGCTCCGCCGAAGGTACGTGCTCCTCTCTGTGTGCCCCTGTGGCGTGTTGATAAATTGTTTTTGAGGAAACGAAAACTCCTTTTGTAAACCAAACATGGCATGCTGCACAAAACCCAATGGACGTTTCAACCGATTTATGCTTATGGTTGGTGGCAGCAATGAAGCTTGATAGAAACTGTTATTTAAAGATGAATAGTGGCAGCAGCGAAGATTGATAGAAACTGTTATTTAAAGATGAATAGTGGCACCAATTGTGAAGATGGTGCTAGCCTGCTTGGTACATTTGTATCCCTGCTTATCTCAAGTCTGAACATTCAAATGCTATTTGGTACTAGAAGTCATTTGTATCCCTGCTTATCTCAAGTCTGAACATTCAAATAATTCTTGCATAGGCCTTTGTTGAGTAGATATTATCTTCATGAGTTATTTTGATGATTTAGTAGGATGTTGAGGCCGGGTCCGTATTAACCTGCGATTATGTGTCTGCCCTTTATTTGCTATTAACCTGCGATTATGTGTCTGCCCTTTATTTGCTATATCCATTTGCAATTTTATTGTAACTCTTGGAAGAATTTTCTATTATAACTTCAGTCAGTATATATGTTGACACATGCATGCTGCTTGGTTGGGCGCAGGCACTGAAAGTTGATCCTTCTGATGGCAAGATGCTCGCGATCCTTCTGATGGCAAGATGCTCGCGAGCAGGAGCCGCTGCTAGCTTCAGCTTGGTGATGGACAAAAGGCTTTGGAGGATGTTGTCTGTTCTTCCTATATGTGTGTTAGGAAATGTATTCATGAGATGAGTTATTGTGTCATATAAACCTGGGAGATGTATTTTGTCATGATATATGATGGATGATTTTAATTCGAGTTGGAGATTTCTTGATTTGAATATGAAATAGTATTGGCTTTAATACTGGACAAATAACTGGGTTGAAAAGGCCCAACAAATAGAAATGAAACCAAGTTCTAGAACAAAAAGTTGCTGAATTCAAAAATGAAAAAAGGCCAAAACTGTAACTGGACCAAATGTATTTGGGCACTAAAAGGCCAGGGCCCAAAAAACAAATTCGAAAAAAATACTAAAGTGGCTTTAAATAGGCTAAGGCCCAAAAAGAAGCCTAATAAGAAAAAGCCCAAAAAAATAAAACCAGCCCATGTGATCAAATGAAATGGGTTGGGTCGATTTCAACCATGATGTTTTGATTTTGTCGTAATTTTGTCACGTAGGACTGCCACGTAGGACTGGGTTTGATTGCCAACGACGATTTAGGATCGTCGTAAAGGTTACGACAATCCAGGAATCGTCGTAAAGGTTACGACGATTTTGATCAAAACATCGTTGTTGTTCATTTGTGACGCTCCGTTTTCGACGCTTGGTTTTTCGTCGTGAGATCGTCGTAAATTAAAAACCGTGACGATGTAGCGATGAAAAAATAGTGTCGTTATTAGCATATTCCTTGTAGTGCGTAAAGTTTCATTCCATTTGGACTCCGTCTGAAAAAGGGTCAAAAACACGGAAAAAACACAAACTGGCACTTGGCACTGAGTTAATAAGTTAGTTCCAAAAAAGATATAAAATAGCATATTCATGCATATAAAACATCCAATGTTGACAAGATAATAGCATGAAACCATCAAAAATTATAGATATCCCAAACTAAAAATAAGCTTATTCCTTTTTCCACCATTCTTTCACACTCCACGGCTAGCCGCATCCACGGGTACCGTCCATACCAACACTTTCCAAGGAATTAATTAAAACATAAAATAATTTTCTTTACATTTCGTGACTGTGCATCCCTATTACTTCCATACTCTCGTGAAATGACAAGTGAATAAGGACTCATCTTTGGAATAACCTGTTTAGCATGGAAGATACCAGCCACCCCTTGTCGCTTCATGAGTGGTACAAGCACACAAAACAGAAGTTTATTTTGAACATTAGAGTTGGCACCTACAAATTTACTTAGAACGTCAATAAATATCACATATAGGTAGGCATGGTGGACTCATTTGTCACAACTTTGGGTTTAGGATTTGGATGCACACGCAACATTCCTGCTGAGTACAAGTGAAGGCTAGCAAATAAGTTGAGAAGCGCCAAACCAAGGAACAAAAACCATCATATGCGAGCATTAAACATAACTAACACCGAATAATGCAACACATGTAGGATTCAATTTCATAGCATAATTATTGACTTCATGTGCATTCATAGGGAATCACAAACCTTAATACCAATATTCTTACTACAGCATAATTACTCATCAACACAACTCACATATCACTATCTTCATATCGCAAAACTATAGTAAAGAATAAAGTTTGACATCCAATGATATTCATGAAAGTTTTTATTATATCTCCCCTAGATATCTATCACTTTGGGGTAATTTTCATTTAAAGAAAATTGACATTGCTAATAACAAGCTCTCAAACAAATATAAGTGAAGAACGAGAGCACATGTTTCTTTAAAATTTTCAACTCTCAAAATAATTGAAATGAAGCATGAGAGGATTTCTTCAAAGCTTCTACTAACTATTAAAATAATCGAAGTTAGTCATGAGAGAATATTTATTCATAATAACAGGACCACCGTGCTCAAAAAGATATAAGTGAAGTACTAGAGGAATTCAATCAAACTACTCTCAAAAGATGTAAGTGAAGATCAATGAGTCAAAAAAAATGAAGTAGCTATGTGAGGAAAAAATTAAGTAGCTATGTGAGGATCTCTCTCTCAGATCTGATATTTTTTTCAAACGGAAAATAAAACAAAATACACTCCAACAATAGCACATATCATGTGGACAAATAAAAAATTATGCTCAACATAGGCTAACCGATAATTATTGATGAAGAAAGGTAGGATGCGTAGCATCCCCAATCTTAGATGCTTGATAATTCTTGAAATATTTACTTTGGGTTACTTGGGCATCCCCAAGCTTGAGATTTTATATCTCATTAAATCCTCTCATATCCCGGTTTCACCTAAGTCTCAAAAACTTCATTCACACAAAACTTGAAAAAAACTCGTGACATAGGTTAGTACACATAAGAATAGATAAACACTTCATGTACTGAAAAGACAAGTTGCATAATAATTTTCAAACATTAGATATTGTATACTATCATTTTCATAATTTATATCTACCAATATAAGATATGAAAACTCTAGGATAAGTAGATAACAAAACTGTGCTAGCTATCTATCCAAACATAATAGTCTGAAGCAATTAATTAGAAAAGTGTACCTCTAGAACTCAAAACGTTCTGCAAATTGAGGAGACAATATATAATTTGTATGAAAGTACTATGTACAAATGTAAGAAACTTTCCATGTTCGAGTAAAATCTGATAATTCAAATACTACAGGAAAAGTTTCTGTTTTAGTATAGCACACATCACACATGCAATTCAAGCATTCTAAAGGTAATTATTGGAACTTTTTATTGAAAAAGGAGATTATAAATAATGCCTAACAGAGAAAAACAAAATAAAATTATGCAACAAGAAAAATACGTATCATGTGATGAATAAAAATATAGCTCGAAGTATGATATACCAATAATGTTGGAGATGAAAGAGGGGACGCCTTCCAGGGCATGCACAAGCTTAGACGCTTAAGTATTCCTTGGATATTACCTTGGGGGTTCCTTGGCAATCCCAAATCTTAGGTTCTTTCTGCTCCTTATTATCCTCACATTGGCATCTCACCTAAAACTGGAAAACTTCAACCACACATAACTTAACGGAACTTCGTGAGATGGGTTAGTATGATAAATATAGATCATTCACTTAGGTAATGCCAATACAAGATTCATATTTTTTATCACATGATTACTACTGTATTATATCATTACCATAATTTTATCACTCAATATAATCTATGCAAACACTCAAACAAGCAAACTATGCATGCAAAACAGAATTTGTGAAAAACAGAACAGTCTGTAAAGATCTAAATGAAAACAATACTACCCTGAATCTAAAAATTATAAAACATTAGGACAACTGAGAGAATTTTCATATAGAAACTTTGTAAAACATTCAGCATTTTTTGACGATCCACTAAAATCATAGAAATTCTGCACTGGGAGTGAAAGTTTGTGCTTTTGCACAAAATTAAACTAACAAGTATCCACACTATCCCAAAGGCCTTACTTGGCACTTTATTGAAATAAAAGCTATAAAACATGATTAATACAGTAGCTTAATGATGTGAACACTCAAAAACATTAAGGGTAGATATTGGGTTGTCTCCCAATAAGTACTTTTCTTTAATTCCTTTTAGCAAGGCATGATGATTTCAATGATGCTCATATGAAAAGTAGTAACTGAGGCATCCAAGAGAGCATCATGAATCACATGGCAAGTACATTTAAGTCTAACCCACTTACTATGCATAGTAGTGGGAGAAAACTCAACAAAATAACTATCATGATATACTTGATTGATATAATCCAGGTCAAAATTAAAATCACGCTGACAAGTTTCATGACTTTCCTTACTATTTATAGCATAAATTTCATCACCATAATAATCATACATAGAAGGCATGGTTTCATCATAATAATTTGCTCATCAAAACTTGGGGGACAAAAAATATCTTCTTCATCAAACATAGAATCCCCAAGCTTGTGGCTTTGCATGTCATTAGTATCATGGATATTCAGGGAATTCATACTAACAATATTACTGTCATGCTCTTGATTCAAGGATTTCATATTAAGCATTTTCATAAATTCTTCCTCTAGCAATTGAGCACAATTTTCTGAACCATCATTTTCACGAAAGACATTATAGATATGAACAATATGAGACCACCTCAATTCCGTTTTTGTAATTTTCTTTTTATAAACCTAACTAGTGATAAAACAAGAAACTAAAAGATTCAATTGCAAGATCTAAAGTAATACCATCAAGCACTCACCTCCCCCGCAACGACACCGGAAAAGATCTTGATGTCTACTATGCAACTGCAGGGACCCCGATCCTAAGTCATAAGAACCCAGCATGCCACACATCACATCACTTTGTGGCCTCACGCATGATAAACTCCATGGCTGCCACCTTCCATTGGTCGGGACCGTTTGCGTCTTTTGGCTCACGTATATGAATGTCTCACTAGCAATCGAACGACAAAGAACCCGGGTCGACATGACTAGTTATAAACCCAAGTGGCACATCCATACAGGGACAGGCATACGTAACCCAGCAAAGCAGGTGTCGGTCAACAACGTGTGTAGACGAGTCATAGCAAGCTACAAGGACTCCATTTCACCGCATGACATTTCCTCGAGGAGACAGACATAGCAGCAAAGAAGGATACATGCCCATCAATCGATGTGTCCGGAGCAGTAGCAAGCTACCAAGGCTCGGTGGAAGCACAAAGAGGCATTTCCCCGTAAAGAGTACTACTAAAGGCACACAACTAGGTGTCGAACCCCACACATACTAATGCATTTCAAAGCATACACACAATATGCACGATACGTGTAGATACAACATGGCATCACAACACAGCTCTATGACTCGAGGATTTTTTAAAGACTCATATGAGTCGACATAGTATGATATTACAAATAGGGGCCACATGACCCAGCACTCAAGTCATACAAGCATCAAGCGGAAGCATAACATGTCTGAGTACACACATCTACTAAGAGCGGTTGGAAGAGCCTGAAAGCTACAACGACCCTACCAAAGGAAACAGACCTCTGTTTGGGATTCCCAAGCTATTTCAGTCAACATCGATCACATCGCGTAGAATCAATAGTGAGACTAATGTCTCCTCTGCAAAAACATAAATTAATCAACCGTGAGTATAAAGGTACTCAGCAAGACTTACGTCAGAACTATCTACATATGCATCAGTATCAATGAAGGGGTTGTGGAGTTTAATTGCAGCAAGCCAGCTTTGAATCTTGGCTAACTAGTACTACGACTACAAGTTCTTTCTTTGACGTGGGATAGTGCACATGAGTCCACATATTCACCAAATCAATACACCACTATGGATCCACTCTCGTATCCCTACGAGAAGGCCATCCATAGCACTCACACTTATCTTGCAAGTTTAAAGTATCCATTTCAATTTGTCTATGTACCACGTAATGTTTCCAAGTAGTCCATGTCCGAGGACGCGGCTATTCGAATAGATTAATTCACCCTACAGGGGTATACTTCTTCACACACGCTCTCACCACTTATCACCATATGCACGTCATGCATCTCGGCAACCTTCAAGCGGAAGCGCTGGCGTGGGTGTCGGCCACCACCATTAACCACACAAAACCCTAGTCCAGGTTTATCGCTATTTGAGACTTAACCCGCAAGGAAATCTGGCCAAAGTTTCATTAACGGCCTCAAACTATGTGCATAGGGTTCCACAAGCCCACCATTCGGGTGTCACTTGGTAAACCGTGCCACTATGTATCTATTGTCTGAAGCCTACCCGTCGAGCAGAGCTAAACACGGCCGCCAACATTTTTCATACAAACACGAGAAACTAGTTCCAACTCGTGGACAAAGATCTAGGCGGTTAAAAAGCCGAGAGGGTCCATTGGTTTCGAGCCTAATGCATGGTAGTATCTTGTCTTGCATAACATACACAGAACACATTTCTTAAGGACGGTCCCAATGAGACAACCCACCATGTACTCCTACATGGCCTCTCATCACTACCTTTACCAAATCGGATTCAAACCTTTACTCTCACACTGTAGGACATGAACACAACCATTCTGATTCATCGTCTAGATGGATCAAACCCGACACAACTCTAAGCATTGCAGGCACAGTAAGCAAGCATGGATGGGTAAGCACAACAAGGCTCAAGCAGTTGCTACTCATGCTAAGTGGTTTCAACTATTAAGTAGCGAGAAAACAGGTCATCCAGAGGAATGGGTTCAACTATCGAGAACAAATAACAGTTGAACCGATGTTGTCCTAATGCAGTAAAAGAGAGTAGGAGCGAGAGAGTAGGATTGTATCCGGATGCTCAAGGGGGGTTGCTTGCCTGACAGTTCTGAAGATAGCAATGAGCCTTCATCAATGTCAACGATCATATCGTAGGAACCATCGTCTATGAGAGGGAATAGCACCGGCAAACAGAAAAGGAATAACATTTACATCATAGAAATGCAACACTATGATGCATGATCATGACATGGAAATATGGTACTGATTGAGCTACTACACCTAGCATAAGGTTTAAATGAAGTTGATTTGAACCAAAGGTTCAAATTCAAACTCCATATGTGATTATTTATATGGAATTTAATTTATTTGTCCAAAACAGAGGACATAAGTTCTTCTAACATGCATGGAAATGCTATAAACAGATTCCTTGCATTTTTCTGATAATTTTTCATATATAATTTATTTTCATCTGAGTTATATGTTATCTTCTATGAATTTTTTAATCTAGATTTATTTTCTGGAATTTCTTGATTTAATTTGAATCTAGAAAATCAATTATTGCGTCAGGCTGATATCATCCCAGCGTCAGCAGGTCAACGAGCTGGTCCAGGTTAAACCTGACCAGTGAGGGCCACTGGTCAGTGACCCGAGGCTAATCCCGCGTTGACACGCCCTAATTAGGGGTTTGACCACGAGCGGGGCCCAACGTCAGTGGCTCTAGGGCGCGATTAGTGCTAATGGCCATGCCACGTTGGCGCACGCTGGAGTCTTGCTGACAGCGACCAAACCGGCGGTGGGGTTCGCCTGAGTTGCTCGAAATCGCGCCACAGGGGGTCTTTTGGTGCGCTGAGACCACCAGGAGGTAGCCCTCACTCGACCTCATCGAGTGGAGCTAACAAGGGGGCTGGAGGTCGCTGGAGAAGGCGCCGACGATGAGCTGGGCGGCGGCCAAAGCTCGGCCACGACAGCGCTATGGCCTAGAGGCACGGAACGAGACGGGTAGAAGGGGAATGGACTCTATGGCTCACCACGAGGAGGTTGACAGTGACGACGCGCTCGGTGAGGCCCTCTAGCCGGTGAATCGGCGATGAGGTTGCCGGCGACCGGAGATGGAGAAGGAGCTCGTGATCATTGTCTTCGGCCCTGTGGTCCAATTCCTTCGGCGGGGAGGTTGAAGGCGATGCAGTGGATCTCCTGGCAGGCTTTGGAGGGCTTCGGGTGGTCGGTGGCCGCGGTGGTGTTCAACAGTGACGGCAGCGCACTCTGGTCCGAGGAAGAGGAAGCAGAGGGAGAGGAGAAGACGAATGAGAGGGAGAGAAGGATTCAGACGGTGCTAGGGACCTCATCCCCGATGTCATGGTGGCAAGGACTGGCCAAGCAGGCAGCTGCGTGCCGGCTAGCGCAGGTGCCGCGCGCGCCTTCGCCTCTGCCTAGTGGCGAGAGGAGGAAGACGATACGGGAGGTGCTCATGGGCTGGGCCAGATGGGCTACGACGTAAGGCGAGGTAAGTTCTTCCTTCTCTTTTTTTACATTTGTTTCGATTTGAAAATAATTCAAATCATTTTATAAAATCCTAAAAATATTACTCCGTGACATAAATTTAAATATCCAATGCCACATGATAGTTTGAGAATTTATGAAAGTATATTTTATATATAGCAAATATAATTCCATTTCGATTAATTGATTGATTAATTCAAAAGTCCAATATAAAATGTTTCTGTGTTTTGAAAATATTGGTTGGCAAATTTACCTCATCCCAATATTTTCACAGAATATTTGGAACATTTTCTTGGATCATTTTGAAGCAAATTTTATATTGCCTTTTTTCAAAAATTTGAATTTTTTAGGATTGATCACTTCCTCACCTCAAATTCAAAAGAAAAATAAAAATGCATTCATGAATGAAATGACAAACAAGTCTAAATGTAGGGTTGTGACAACTCACCCCCACTAACCAGTAATCTTGTCCCGAGATTCATGCATAGGGTAAGAAGAAGACGGGACACTAAACTATGACAATCTTCACGGTTCAGTTGCCCTTCTTGATGATGTTGATTCATTGCATCATGTTGATCTTGACGTCTCTGTCTTTGAAGTCTTCTTATAAGACGACGACAAAAATAACTGGAAGACTCTACAAGAATTGATCTCCATGAAGATTGAAGAACTCATGATGAACTCATAGAATGAGATGTAGTAACGTCCCTTGAGCTGTGACACAGGACACATAACAGGAATGAGGAAATGAGGCATATGATAGAGGTCCAATTGGTAGGAAAAAATTCCACGCTTAAAGTAGATGGTATCATTCAAAGTAGCGAGGAGTTAAATTGCCCTTCATACCATCATGGGGCAACTTAGGAAGGTGACTCATAGAGTTATTCCCTTAAGTGGCAAAAAGAGTTACTTTTGATACATTGATCATTGAAACTCTTCATAGCAGCCTAAGGTAATCGTTAAATGATCATTTGCAAGAATCTGAAAGAATGGCATAGTAATGACGAGAGAATGTATATACTTATCGCCCCCTCGTTGGTTACCCCAAGTGCAAGGTTGAGATGTAGTCAGCAGCAGGTTTCCCTTACACGGAAACTGTAAGGTTTATCGAACCAGGAGGACTCCACGGTTCAACAAGTAGGTGTCTGCTGCTCTGGCACTAGCAGAAGACGTGGACATGCACACGCAGCAAATAACTTTGCTCCCAACGAGTACAGAGAGGTTGTCAATCTCTCCAGTCTTGTAGTTTGCAAAGGATCAAAACACAAGCGGGAATAGTAATGGTGATAGCAACGGAAAACTAAATAAGAAGTAAATAGTGGAGATGTAAATAGTGGTGGAAATATGGACCGGAGTCTCATGATGTTCACTAGTTATGTCTGTCACTCAAAAGACGATAAACAACTATGCGAGGTAACCAAATTACAGCTCGGCAATTGACAGAATTACAAATGCACCGAAATGCTAATCATGCTCCTCGATTGTTATAGGCACAAAAGTAATGGGTAGTACGCCAAGACAAGTAGACTGTTTATTCATCAGCATCTACTTACTAATCATCCACCTTCAGATATCTATCCAGAACATCTCGTTGGTATTAAGTTGCGAGTCCCACCCAAAGTGTAAACTCAAAACAACGGACAACTGCATTAACGAACTTTGTGTAAGGTAAACAATCCTTGCAACCATGGTCACAAGCGCCGTTGTTTTCTCCCTGTTGGGAACAACATATCCCCTAGTCTCATGTTTCTCTCACTCAAGCTAGACATCAGGGGGCATGAACCCACAATCATGCATAACGCTCCCATTTGGAGTTACAATCTACTACTCGGCCAAAGCAATAAATAGCAATGGAGAACATGCATGAATCACTAAAGAACATAATATAATACTAGAACCAAATATATAACTCATAACAATCTGAACATAATCTCGTAATCCATCGGATCCCAGTAAACTCAACATAGCAACAGCAAGATGATTACATACATGCCTTCAACATGTAGGGCAGCTCAAAAGGACTAACCAATGAAGCACAAGATTGGAGACAAGACATCACATAGCTACTGATCATGGACTCATGGTCCAAGGAGGACTACTCATGGCACGTCCGGGAAGCATCCATGGTGGTGGAGAAGCTCAAGGAGATCAAACCTCCCTCTGGTAGGGTGCCGGGAAGAGGTCTCCTGACGCTCCCGATCTCGAAAGCGCTGTGGCGGAACGGTGGAGGAATTTGCAATTCTGGATACGGTACGAGGGCTTTCTTCAGAAGGGTAAATAGAGGTGAAAGGAGGGCGTCAGAGGAGGGGGGCCCACCCAGGCGGTCTGTGGGCGTGGCCAGAGGCCAGGCTGCGCAGTGTGGCCGCCTGGGCAGCCCCTTGCTCCCCTCTAGCCCATCTTCGGTGATCTGGAAACTTCCGTCACACTGATTTTTATATATTTTTCTGGGGATTTTTGGGACTCTCAAAATTTGGGTAAAAGTCCCTGCAAAAAACACATCAGCCGATAGAAACCGGCACTGGTGCACTGAGTTAGGAGGTTAGTACAAATATGTGTAAAATGATATAAAAGTCTTGCAAAACATATAACAATGTGACCCAAAAGATCATGGAACAAGCAGAAATTATAGATACGTTTGGGACATATCAACATCCCCAAGCTTAATTCATGGTCGTCCTCAAGTAGGTAAATGATAACAGAAATAATTTATGTGGTGACATGCTAACACACATCTAAGAACTGCAAAGTAAAGCAAGCAAGATAAGCAATTCCAGTCAAAACAATAACAAGCAAGAGCCCATATCTATTATTGAAAATAGAAAAGTAAGAACATAAAGGTGCAAGAGCTCTCGTTGTCCGTGATTCGGATGTCTCCAAATGGTGTTTGCATAAAAGAAGTGGGAGATGGGTTGAGAGCATAATTTTTTTTTTTAATTGAGAACTCAATCTACTAAAATTCCACACTTGGTCTCCTTCGGAATCTTATTTTGACTCATCGCCAGACCACTAGTCAGGTACAAGTCAAAATGATCCTCTCGCTTTTGACTTTGAGCACTCATGCAATGGATAAGCGTAAGCAAGATATATTGGCACTTAGGATGGCAAAGAGAATAATGATGTGGAAGGAAGACAAAAAAGGTGTGAAAGGCTCATATCAATGAGGACAATCATAGGTGAGAGAAAACCAAATGATATATATTATGTGAGGAGTAGGGATTGCCATGCAACGGATGCACATATGAGCTATGGTAAGCTCTCCAATGGAACTAGTGGGGTGCATCCAACTTGCTTGCTCATGAAGACCTAGAGCTCATTTGAGGAGGCTCATCATTGGAATATACAAGCCAAGTTCTATAGTGTAAGGGTCCCCACATAGTTATGCATGAATGATAATCTTTATGGCGCACAAATATAACAATGGAGTACGAGTGTGGATCTTTCCAAAGGAATAGTAGTATTTTCCCCTTCTCTCTTTTTATTTTTTTTATTTTTATTTTTATTTTTTTATTTTTCTTATTTTTTGTGGCCTCTTTGGCTCTTTCTATTTATATCTCATTTGTCCTCTTTGGATCTTTTCATTTTGTCCTCTTTGGGATCTTTTCCTCACTTAAGGGCCATACTCTATTTTTTACGAGAATAGCAAGAAAAATCTTCACACTTTATAAGAAGTACTCAACATAAGGAACGATGAAACCTATCATGATGTATGCAAATGTATGCCTCTGCTAGTGTAGCAGGATATGCAATGATACTAGCGCGTCATGTAGCAGTAATAAGGGCAAAACCCAACTAACATGCAGCTCCTCGACCAAGCAAAAGCATGTATGACATGAAGATCAAGTCATGAGATGGTGGATGTTGCATGGCAATGTATCTCGGAAAGGCTATGGAAATACCTTAATAGGTAGGTATGGTGGCTGTTTTGAGGAAAGATATAATGAGGCTTATGATGAGAGAGCATATCGTGCCAAGGGTTTGGATGCACCGGCGGAGTTTGCACCAACTCTCAAGATGAGAAAGGGCAATGCACGGTACCGAAGAGGCTAGCAAAATATGGATGGTGGAAGTGCCAATAGTCGAATACTCATATTAGTCCGAAGAACTCATGCACTTATTATTGGTAACTCTCGGGTTTGGTTATCCTTTTGCATCCTCGACCCATGGTAACGTGAGGGTACTCTATATATTCCAACCCCTCGAGAGGTTAGCGATCCATTTAATAGCTAGAGTTCTCAACTAATTTTTAGTTTTTGAGAAACACATGGATTTCCCAAAATATGACACCTATCACTAATAGGCTCAAGCTCTTGGCACCAATAGTCCAAACATTACTCAAATCAATACCTCAAAACTATTGCAAGTTACTACTATGCTTAAATATCAACCCTAATTACTTACTCATGCAAGACAGACAACTCAATGCAACAAGCCAACTCTCTAAACAATATAAGCATGATGGTTCAATAGAGTTTCAAAATCAACCTAAATAAAAGCTCTTAAAAGATAAGCATGAAAACTAAGAGATAAGCATGACAGCAGCTACGAGAAGATAAAGAACACACACAAAGGATAAGCATGAAAACTCATGTTGTGTTCTATGGTGGAGTGAAGCGTGTTTCTCTCCCAAACAAAGAAGGCTAGGGTCCAACTTATTATGAACAGCAAGCAAAACTAAAAAAAACCTAAAAAGTAAAGAGCGGGACGCTCCAAGCATAGCACATAACATATGAAGTGATAAAAATATAGCATGGAGAAGAATGAACTGATGATTGTTGATGGAGAAGGGGATGTACAGGGGTCATCCCCAAGCTTAGATTCTTGAGTCTCCTTGAATATTTATTGAGGGTGCATGGGGACATCCCCAAGCTTGAGCGCTTGACACTCCTGGATCTTCTTTCATCATCTTCCATTGCATACTTAAAAACTCCCTTCATACACAACTCATCATAAGCTGATTAGACTGGTTAGTTCCCTTAATACAATAATTCACTCTCTACTAGAAATAAATATTTTCACGAAGAGTTTATGTTTCTCAAGATTGCCAAAAGTTTTTTGCAAAGAAAAAGCAAGCTTAAGCTTTGCAAAACAATGAAAACGCAAAATAGGGCAGAATCTGGGAAAAATAGACCAGCACGTACTAAATATTTGTTTCGGGGAACTTCTGCAACTCAAATAAAAAAAATCAGAACTCACGCGAGAAAGACAATTATATAGAGCATACTGTCAGAAAACTTCAGATCAAAAACATGATCGGGTGATTTTTGGCAAATTTTTCTGTCAAGGAGACAGAATCTGTTTCTCGATAGCATGTCATCACTTTTGCACTTTCTTGCAATCGGAGGCTAAAACTTGGCACAAAGCTTGAAAATAAAGATACAATGATGTTGCTACAGTAGTAACAAACATCAAGACCACTAAATCTGAAAGTGAAAACAAATTTGGTTGCCTCCCAACAAGCGCTTTCTTTTATGCCTTTAAGCTAGGCATGATGCAAAAGATCAAGTTATATCAACTCCAAAAGAATAACTTGCACGTGTAACGGACTCATAAGGTAACATAATATTCTTTATAGGGAAGTGTTCCATTCCCTTTTTAAGGGTAAATTGGAATATAATGGTTCCCTCTTTCATGTCAATGATATCACCTACGGTGCGGAGAAAAGGACGTCCCAAAATAATGGGACATGAGGGATCACACTCACTGTCCATAATAAGAAAATCAACGGGAACGTAATTATCATTAACAACAAGAAGAATATCATCAATTCTCCCTAAAGGTTTCTTTATGGAAGAATCAACAAGACTAACACCAAAATAACAAGGATCATAAGGTTTCGAATTAAG
The DNA here is from genome assembly GCF_904849725.1 of Hordeum vulgare subsp. vulgare. Classification (NCBI taxonomy): domain Eukaryota; kingdom Viridiplantae; phylum Streptophyta; class Magnoliopsida; order Poales; family Poaceae; genus Hordeum; species Hordeum vulgare. Next base: position 378,484,268 of record NC_058519.1, read on the forward strand.
CATATCATACATTCTTTTGGGCATAACGGAGGCACTAGCTCCAACATCACACAAGGCAAAGCAAGAGAAATTATTCATTTTAATTTTGACCATAGGATCCCTACCATCTTCTAGTTTTCTAGGAATAGAAGTCTCTAGCTTGAGCTTCTCCTCCCTAGCTTTGATAAGAGCATTGGTAAAATGCTCGGTGAAGGCAGTATTGAGTGTACTAGTGTGGGGGTCCTTAGCCATTCCTTGCAAAAAGGTGATGACTTCAGAAAGGCTACAATTGTCAAAATCAGGATTACTACCATTAATTAAAGTGGAAGTGATGTCATTTAGGCTCACTCTTTGAGTATTCTCTAAGTTCAAAGGACCTACTTGTCCTAAGGTTGAGGTATTAGCATCACCATTAATAGGTCCATCGGGACTAGGGATGTGATGGGTGCTAAAAGTTTTGGTATCCCCAACAACATGTATAGTAGCAAGGGTAGTGTGAATAGGAAGGCTCTTAATCCTATCTTCCTATTCCTTTTCTCTAGACCATATTTCCTTAAGTTTGGCTAGCATTCTAATGTTCTCATTAATTTGGACTTGGATAGCATTCATGGGTGTGGTCTTCCTTTCCTCAAGGGGGAAGTTCTAATTTTAAGCATCTCTACATCATGATCTATGTTGTCCACCTTCAAAGACAGATTATCTATTTTTTCTAATTTATCTTCTACACTCTTGTTGAAGGCTTTTTGAGAAGTGATAAAATCCTTAAACATGCTCTCTAATTCAGTAGTGGAATTTTTGGTGCTAGGATAAGTATTGTTGTTCCCATAGTTGGATGGAAACGGTCTAGGATTGCTACCAAAATTACTCCTATAAGCATTATTGTTAAAGTTGTTACTTGAGATAAAATTAACATCAACTTGCTCTCTTTCTTGAGCAACCAAATAATTCAAAGGAACATCACTAGGATCAATAGGAGCTTCCTTAGTAAGTAAACTCATGATCATGTCAACCTTATCATTAAGGGAGGAAATCTCCTCACGAGATGTTTACCTTCCTACATGTTGGAGCTCTCTCGGTGTGCCATTGAGAATAATTTGTCATCATCTCATCCAATAGTTTCGTGGTTGCACCAAGTGAAGTTGACATAAAGGTTCCTCCCGCGGCCGAGTCTAATAGATTCCGCAAGGTAAAGTTTAATCCTGCATAGAAAGTTTGGATAACCATCCAAGTAGTCAAACCATGAGTAGGGCAATTTTTAACAAGAGATTTCATACGTTCCCAAGCTTGGGCAACATGTTCATTATCCAGTTGCCTAAAATTCATAATATTACTTCTCAACTGGATAATCTTAGAAGGCGGGTAATACTTCCCAATAAAAGCATCTTTGCACTTATCCCAAGAATCTATGCTACTCCTAGGCAAAGATTGAAGCCACACGTTAGATCCTCCTCTCAAGGAGAAAGGAAAAAAGATTAAGTTTAACAATATCACCATCTACTTCTTTGTAATTTTGCATATCACAGAGCTCAAAAAAATTATTCAAGTGCAAAGCAGCATCATCTCCAGCACCGGAGAATTGATCTTTCATAACAAGGTTCAGTAAAGCAGGTTTAATCTCATAGGACGTCGTCATAGTGGCGGGAGCAGCAATAGGAGTGCTGATAAAGTCAATGTTGTTGTGACTAGTGAAGTCACACAACTTGGTGCTCTCAGTGGAACCCATAGCAGCAGCAGCAACAAGCAAGAACAAAGCAACTAATTTTTTTTGTGGTTTTTGGTATAAGACTCTAAAGCATAAACTAGCAAGCAAACTAACAAGACTGAAAAGCAAAGGTAAAGGATGGTGTGCAACTCCTCTATCTTGAGTACTGGAGTCCCCGGCAACGGCGCCAGAAACTTTGCTTGATGACGAGAGAATGTATATACTTCTCGCCCCCTCATTGGTTACCCCAAGTGGAAGGTTGAGATGTAGTGAGCAGCAAGTTTCCCTTGCATGGAGACTGTAAGGTTTATCGAACCAGGAGGACTCCAAGGTTCAACAAGTAGATGTCTGTTGCTCTGGCGCTAGCAGAAGACGTGGACCTGCACACACAACAAATAACTTTGCTCCCAACGAGTACAGAGAGGTTGTCAATCTCTCCGACCTTGTAGTTTGCAAAGGATCAAAACACAAGCGGGAATAGTAATGGTGATAGCAACGGAAAAGTAAATAAGCAGTAAATGGTGGAGATGTAAACAATGGTAAAAATATGGACCGGAGTCTCATGATGTTCACTAGTGATGTCTCTCTCTCAAAAGACGATAAACAACTATGGAGGTAAACAAATTACAGCTAGGCAATTGACAAAAATATAAACAACTATGTGAGGTAAACAAATTACAGCTGGGGAAAGAGAAGGCACATTCCAATTGATACCGAGGGTATAACCTAGTTTCTGAGCGTGCTTTCAAGAACTTGAGCAATTTAATATTCATCACAGTTCTACCAACATCTATGCCAAGATCTTGGTGACACATCATACTACCATGATGAACAATGATGGAGGGTGCAGATGCAAAGGAAGACAACACTTTCTCACATTCCATCCTAGCGATGCCAGGGAAACGAAATTTGGATGATCGATCCAGAGACATTTAGCACTCCGCTTCTAATGTTCTCCTTGATGTAATAGGGTAATTCAACTTCTTCTTATCTAGAACATCAAGTAAAGGTCAGACTTCGGGGCTCAAAGGGGGTCCATGAGAAACAACTTCTAAAATAAGTCATATAAAGTCCTCATGGGGAAATGGCTAAGGTTGTTGATACAAGATATCATAATAATAGGTCTCCCGGCTAGGAGTATTAGCCATAACATCACTTTACGGGGTTACATAAAGACCAATATTATAATTCTTGGGAAATGTTCCAACCATCATAACTGCCTGAGATTCAGACCTTATTGGTGACAAGATATTTCAGACTCAGCATGTCTGAAAAGGGAAGGCTTGCAACACGAGTCGACGCGATAACGTTGCGAGATTCTTGAGAAATGAACTACGGAAGACAACTCCAAAACATGAGCTGGATGGCAGGACACATGTGAACACACTGTCCAAGACAAAGATGACCACATGAAGGGTCTTACAACAAAACACTATCGACTTCTGGTTGGGAACCATGTTTGCGGATAACGAAGCCATGTGCAAGTCCGTCTAGGCCCTTCAGGAATAACACTTAACTTCTTTTCCTTGAACAAATCAATCAGTGGCTTGGTGTGCTAGGAAATACATATGGAATGAAGATGATAAGTCTATCAAACCATAGAATACTTCGCACGTGCGTGACTGACTTGGGATGATTCCAAATAATACAAAATAACTTTCTCTAATTCACGGTGGAAACTTGCATCAAATACACGTGAACTAGAGGAAGTCACTTCTTACACCTAACATATACTTCATGTACGGAACACGAACATATTGCCTACAAAAATTTCCAACACTAGCTAGGTGTTGAACAAATCATGGAGAGGATAAACAATGTTATCGATGGGCTCAACAACAGTTTCTCATGGTTTCCACATATAAAGGAAAATCCACTACTATGTGAACAATGTGGTAGCATTGGTCAGATCAAAGAATATAATGATGTATGCTCAAGGACTTCCACGAGTAATACACCATTATGAAGATCTTTGGTTCTGATTTTGATTTGATGATAGCACACACTCAAATCAATGGTTGGACAAGACGATAGGTGCAACAATTGACCACAAGAATCAATCGGTGAGAATATCATCTTTCTTCAACACACAATCACACACAAAATATCCCTTAAAATGAACTAAGTTAGGCAAAGTTTTTATCTTCCTCTCCAAGTTGTTGTTTAGCTTGACCAACTATCTTAGGGGTATCCAACACGGATTCTTGGAGAAGGGGTGGCTTATAGAAAACCAACCTGATTACGAACTTAACATAAGAGTCAGGAAACAACCTGGTAATACTTCCAAGAAGATATTTAGAACATCACCAACCACCGATATGTTGTTAAGCTCGAGAACAACCTCGCTTGTCAGGGAAAGACGATATGATCAAAGAGCGAAGGATTGTCACAATCCTAACCTTATTGATCAAAAAATGCACCATGGAAAATGGAGTAGGTAGCACGGTCAATCTTAGGATGATGATTCAATCACCATCACCATATGAGTGAAGATATTGTCCATTAACTACCAAGCAATGGCATTGCTAGGAGTATTTATTTCACACATCATGGTTCACTTGTCGATATTCTGATTACAACCAACACGGAAACCAAGAAATGAATAATGATGGTGAGAAGCATCACTACATCAAGAGTTCGTAAGAGATGGTGCAATTCTCACAACATTCTTAACATAAGAGGTTAATACCTCAAGGTAGAACAGAGCAAAAGCTGGACTGGCATTTAATCTGTGGAATACAACTGTTTTGACCCAATCCAAGAAATGGATGAGGTACTAGAGTTTGATTCTCCCAGTCATTCCGAAAATAGAATGGCTCGACGGACCACAAGAATAATACGCATCGATAACACGAATGCATAACTACTCTTGAGTTTCCTGCTAGATGAAGGTCATAACTCAATTGAAGTGGGGAAACTCTAGAGCACATGATTTTTTTGAGTTGTGGATGCATAGAATAGCATGTCGAACGAGTTCAACATAATTATTCTGGATAATCCATGCAGAAAGGTTGGATTGGCTGAGTCACAGCTATGGAATGGAGAACTCTTCACGAGCACTCTTGTTGTGATCTTTAGTTTAAGAAGAACTTCTCCCATGATGGTTTATGATTGTGGAAGAATGATATACCACGAACCTTGAGAACTACAACAAGGCTACTAATCATCCTAAAGGAACGAGCAACACTATCAACATGAGTGAGTAGAATGATCCTTGGGTTCAAAAGCCCAGAAATAGAATACCTACTAACTAAATAACATTAGAGGATGTTTTCGAAAATGATGGACAGAATTATCACACTAGGAACACAAAACACAACTAGACTATTGGGTGGTTCTCTAAGATAACATAGTTTCCTAACACTTTAACAAATATGTCAAGCTAATGGAGTACCTCAACACAATAATTAGTGTGCTTTGTGTGGCCAAAAACACATCGGGAATAGGAGGAAGGAATTTGAATTGCATCAGATTTTGAAATCCTTGGATAACTCGGACAGCATAACGGCTGCACGGGCATGAAATATGAGGCAATCTGCATGAAAACTGACAACATAACAATGAATTCTTATGGAGACACTAATCCTTGAAGACAACAACTTTCCTATAGGTCTCCAACATAGTAACTCGTCATCCGGATAGATAGATGAGAAAGCCTAATTATTAAATCTCATAGAATAAAGAAGAGGGTGACTCTGAATAAGAATGACACAAGGAAAGGAGTAAAAAGAGCCTTACGTTCCCTTCCACAATCAATTCCCTTATATAACTAAAGAGTTGCTAGACTCAACATGGACCAGTTTGGCTTGGTTATCCTACAGGCAGTCAAACTCTGATACCAAAGCGGTCGGGACCCCGATCCTAAGTCATAAGAACCCAGACTGTAACACATCACATCACTTGGCGGCCTCACGCACGGTAAACTACACGGCTGCCACCTTACCTTGGCCGGGATTGTTTGCGTCTTTTGGCTCACGTATATGAATGTGTCGTCAGCATTCGAACGACAAAGAACCCGGGTCTACATGACTAGTTATAAACCCAAGTGGCACATAAGTATAGGGACAGGCATACGTAACCCAACAAAGCAGGTGTCGGTCAACAACGTGTGTAGACAAGTCATAGCAAGCTACAAGGACTCCATTACACCACGTGACATTTCCCAAGGGGACAGACAAAGGAGCAAAGAAGGATACATGTCGGTCAATCGATGTGTCCGGAGCAGTAGCAAGCTACCAAGGCTCGGTGGAAGCACAAAGAGGCATTTCCCCGTAAAGAGTACTACTAAAGGCACACAGCTAGGTGTCGAACCCCACACATACCAATGCATTTCAAAGCATACACACAATATGCACGATATGTGTAGATGCAACATGGCATCACAACACAACTCTACTGCTCGAGAATTTATTAAAGACTCATAAGAGTCGACATAGTATGATATTACAGACATGGGCCACATGACCCAGCACTCAAGTTATACAAGCATCAAGCCGAAGCATAACATGTCTCAGTACACACATCTACTAAGAGCGGTTGGAAGATCCTGAAAGAAACAACGACCCTACCAAAGGAGCTAGACCTCTATCTGGGATTCCCAAGCTATTCCTGTCAACATCGATCACATCGCGTACAATCAATAGTGAGTCTAATGTCTCCTATGCAAAAACATAAATTAAGCAACCGTGAGTACAAAGGTACTCAGCAAGACTTATGTCAGAACTATCTACATATGCATCAGTATCAATGTAGGGGTTGTGGAGTTTAATTGCAGCAAGCCAACTTTGACTCTTGGCTAACCTGTACAACGACTACAAGTTCTTTCTTTGAGGTGGGATAGCGCACACGAGTCCACATATTCACCAAATCAATAGACCACTGTGGATCCACTCTTGTATCCCTACGAGAAGGCCATCCATAGCACTCACACTTATCTTGCAAGTTTTAGAGTATCCATTTCAATTTGTCTATGTACCACGTAATGTTTCCAAGTAATCCATATCTAAGGAGCGGCTATTCGAACAGATTAATTCACCCTGTAGGGGTATACTTCTTCACACACGCTCTCACCACTTATCACCATATGCATGTCATTCATCTCGGCAACCTTCAAGCGGATGCACTGGCATGGATGTCGGCCACGACCATTAACCACACAAGACCCTAGTCCAGGTTTATCGCCTATTTGAGACTGAACCCGCAAGGAAGTCCAGCTGAAGTTTCCTTAATGGCCTCAAACAATGTGCGTAGGGTTCCACAAGCCCACCATTCGGGTGTCACTTGGTATACCGTCCTACTGTGTATCTCTCGTACTAAATCCTACCCCATCGGGCAGAGCTAAACACGACCGCCAACACTTTTCCTACAAACACCAGAAACTAGATGCAACTCCTGGACAAAGATCTAGGCGGTTAAAAAGCCCACAGGGTCCATTGGTTTCGGTCCCAATGCATGGTAGTATCTTGTCTTGGATAACATACACAGAACTCAGTTCTTAAGGACGGTCCCAATGAGACAACCCACCATGTACTCCTATATGGCCTCTCATCGCTACCTTTCCAAATCGGATTCACACCTTTACTATCACACTGTAGGACACGAATACAACCATTCTGATTCATCATCCAGATGGATCAGATCCGACACAACTCTAAGCATAGCAGGCACAGTAAGCAAGCATGGATGAGTAAGCACAACAAGGCTCAAGTAGTTGCTACTCATGCTAAGTGGTTTCAACTATTTACTAGGGCAAAAATAGCTCAAGCAGAGGAATGGGTTCAACTACCGAGAACAAATAATAGTTGAATTGATGTTGTCCAAATGCTGTAAAAGAGAGCAAGAGCGAGAGAGTAGGATTTTATCGGGATGCTCAAGGGGGTTGCTTGTCTGACAGTTCTGAAGATAGCAATGAGTCTTCATCAATGTCAATGATCATATCGTGGGAACCATCATCTACCGAGAGGGAATAGCATCGGCAAACAGAAAAGGAATATCATTTACATCATACAATTGCCACACTATGAAGCATGATCATGACATGGCAATATGCTACTGATTGAGCTACTGCATCTAGCATAAGGTTTAAATGAAGTTGATTTGAACCAAAGGTTCAAATTCAAACTCCATATGTGATTACTTATATGGCATATAATTGATTTTTCTAAAACAAAGGACATAAGTTGTTCTATCATGCATGATAATGCTATAAACAGATTCCTTGCATTTTTCAGATAATTTTTCATATATAATTTATTTTCATCTGAGTTATATTTTATTTTCTATAAATTTTTGAAGTTTCGCCATTTTTCTGGATTTTCCTGATTTATTTTTAATCTAGAAAATCAATTATTGCCTCAGGCTGATGTCATCCCCACGTCAGCATGTCAACGAGCTGGTTCGGGCCAAACCTGACCAGTGGGGCCACTAGTCAGTGACCCGGGGCTAATCCTGCGTTGACCCGGCCTAATTGGGGTTTGACCACCAGCGCGGCCCAACATTAGTGGCTCTAGGGGGCGATTAGTGCTAATGGCCACGCCACGTCAGCGCCCGCCGGAGTCTTGCCGGCGGCGACCAAACCGGCGGCGGGGCTCGCCGGACATGCTCGAAATCGCGCCACGGAGGGTCTTTTGGCGCGTTGAGACCACCAGGAGGTAGCCCGCGCTCGACCTCATCGAGTGGGGCTAACCAGGGGGCTCGAGGTCACCGGAGAAGGCGCCGGCGACGAGCTGGACGGCGGCCAAAGCTCGGCCACGGCGGTGCTATGGCCTAGAGGCACAGAACGAGACGAGGAGAAGGGGAATGGAATTTGCGGCTAACCACGAGGAGGTTGACGGTGATGACACGCTCGGTGAGGCCCTCTAGGCGGCGAATCGGCGACGAGGTTGCCGGCGATCGGACATGGAGAAGGAGCTCGTGTTGGTCGTCTCCGGGTCCTGCGGTCCAATTTCTTCGGCGAGGAGGTTGAGGGTGATGCGGCGGAGCTCCTGGTAGGCTTTGGAGGGCTTCGGGTGCTTTGTGGCTGCGGTGGTGCTCGACGGTGACGGTGGCGCGCTCTGGTCCGAGGGAGAGGAAGAAGAGGGAGAAGATGAATGAGAGGGAGAGAAGGATTCGGACGGCGCTAGGGAGCTCATCCCCGACGTCGCGATGGCAAGGGTTGGCCGGGAAGGCAGATGCATGCCGGCTAGCGCATGTGCCGCGTGCGCCTTCCCCTCTACCTACTCGCGAGAGGTGGAAGACGACACAGAAGGTGCTGGTGGGCTAGGCTAGCTGGACTACCACGTAAGGCGAGGTAAGTTCTTCCTTCTCTTTTCTTTTTATTTTCTATTTTTTACATTTGTTTGGATTTGAAAATAATTCAAATCATTTTCTAAAATCCTGAAAATATTATTATTTAACATAAATTTAAATATCCAATGCCACATAATAGTTTCAAATTTATGAAACCATATTTTATATATAGCAAACAAAATTCCATTTCAATTAATTGTTTGATTAATTCAAAAGTCCAATATAAAATGTTTCTGTGTTTTCAAAATATTGGTTGGCAAATTTACCTCATCCCAATATTTTCATAAAATATTTGGAACATATTCTTGGATCATTTTGAAGCCATTTTTCTATTGCCTTTTTACAAAAATTTGAATTTTTGAGGCTTGATCACTTACTCACTTCAAATTCAAAGAAAAATAAAAATGCATGCATGAATGCAATGACAAATAAGTCTAAATCTAGGGCTGTGACAACAACTTTATTCTTGTAGACTCGTGTTGGGCCTCCAAGCGCAGAGTTTTGTAGGAAAGAAGCAATTTTCCCTCAAGTGGATGACCTAAGGTTTATCAATCTGTGGGAGGCGTAGGATGAAGTTGTTATCTCTCAAACAACCTTGCAACAAAATAATAAAAATTCTCTTGTGTCCCCAACACCAAATACATTGGTAATTTGTATACGTGCACTAGTGCGGCGAAGAGATGGTGATACAAGTGTAGTAATGATAGTAGATATTGATTTTTGTAATAGTAACAATAGAAATAGCAAGATAACGAGTAACCAAAGTGAGCACAAAAATATTGCAATGCTTGAAAATGTGGCCTAGGGTCCGTACTTTCGCTAGTGCAATCTCTCAACAATGCTAATATAATTGGATCACATAACAATCCCTAGACATGCGATGAAGAATCAGTCCAAAGCTCGTATGTAGCGGACAACATAAGAAATTGTTTGTAGGGTACGAAACCACCTCAAAGTTATTCTTTCCAATCGATCTATCCAAGAGTTCGAATTAAAATATCACAAGTTATCCTTTCCAATCGATCTATCTAAGAGCTCGTACTAAAATAACACCAAAACAAATTCAGATTCATAATACTTAATCCAACACCAAGAACCTCAAAGAGTGCCCCAAGATTTCTATCGAAGAAAGAAAGACGAGAACGTGCATCAACCCCTATGCATAGATTACCCAAATGTCACCTCGGTAATCCGTGATTTGAGTACCAAAACATATATCAAGTGAATCAGTATGATACTCCGTTGTCACCACGGGTATTCATAGCAAGACATAAATCAAGTGCGCTCAAAGCCATAAAATTGTTCAATCCAATAATATGAAATATCAAAGGGAAAACTCAATTCATCATAACAAGATAGAGAGGGATAAACACCATATGATCCAACTATATTAACAAAGCCCGCGATACACCAAGATCTTGCCATCTCAATAAAAACAAGAGAGATAGAGAGAGATTAAACACATAGCTACTGGTACAAAACCTCAGCCCCCACGGTGGACTACTCCCTCCTCATCATGGTGGTCGCTGGGGTGATGACGATGGCCATCAGAGACAATTTCCCCTCTCTGTAAGGGTATAGGAACGTCTCAAGATTGGTTTCTCTTCGATACATAGAGTTGCGGCGGCAGAGCTTCTCATCTAGGGTTATTTTTGGGTGTTTCTGTGTTTATAGGAATTTTTGACACCGGTCTCATGTCAAGATGGGCCATGGGGTTCCCACTACCCACCAGCCAAGGGGCAAGCCCTCTGGCGTGCCCTGGTGGGTAGTTGCCACCTCCTTTAACTTATGGTCCTCCCATGAATCTTCTAGTGCCTCTTTTGTTCTAGAAAAACATCAAAAAGTTTCCTTGCATTTGGAGATCTTTTATTTCTGCACAAAAAACAACACCACGGTAGTTCTGCTGAAAACAATGTTAGCCTAGGTTAGTTCCATGCAAATCATACCAAAACTATATAAAATTGTTGTAAACATGGCATGCATACTTCATAAATTAAAGATACGTTCGAGACGTATAAGCTATCTCTCTCGCTCTCTTAATCTTCAATACCAAGTTCAGCACATCTTCTCGGTGATCTATTTGATGTAATCACTTTGTGTGGTGTGTTTCTTGGGTCCGATGAATTATAGGTTTATTTTCATATTGTTCATGAAATTATTTTGATTTTGTTGCTCGTCCTTCTTTACATATGCATGAGTATACGATAGCTTTGTAATTATCTTTGATTTATTGAAATAGTTTGGCCAACTAGATTCATATTTCTTTAGTGGGAGAAGTGTGGGATAGAGAAGGGGCGTTGATGACTAGTTGTTGGATATACTTCTCGCCCGTCGTTGGTTACCCCAAGTGGAAGGTGGAGATGTAGTGAGCAGCAGATTTCCCTTACATGGAGACTGTAAGGTTTATTGAACCAGGAGGACTCCTAGGCTCAACAAGTAGGTGTCTCATGTCCTGGTCCACAAAAGACGTGGACCTGCACACAAAAAAATAACTTTGCTCCCAACAATTACAGAGAGGTTGTCAATCTCTCCGGCCTTATAGTTTGAAAAGGATCAAAACACAAGCGGGAAAATAAGAGTGATTGCAACAGAAAAGTAAATGAAAACGGTAAATGATGGAGGTGTAAGAAATGATGGTGATATGGACCGGAGTCACATGATGTTCACTAGTGATGTCTCTCTCCCAAAAGACGATAAACAACTATGCTTGGATAAACAAATCACAGTTGGGCAATTGACAGAATTATGACCGCACCGCAATACTAATTATGCTCCTTCATAGTTAGAGGTTCAATAGTAATGGGCATTACGCCAAGACAAGTAGACCGATTATTCATCAGCATCTACTTACTAATCGACCACCTTGAGATATCTATCCAGAACATCTTGCTGGTATTAAGTTGCGAGCCCCACCCAAAGTGTAAACTCAAAGCAACAGACAACTGCATTAACGAACTATATGTAAGGTAAATAATCCTTGCAACCGTGGTCACAAGCAATGTTGTTTTCTCCCTGGTGGCAACAAGCACATCCCCTAGTCTCATGTTTCTGTCACTCAAGCTAGACATAGAGGGGCATGAACCCACAATCATGCATAACGCTCCCTCTTGGAGTTACAATCTACTACTTGGCCAAAGCAATAAATAGCAATGGAAAACATGCATGAATCACTAAGGAACATAATATAAAAGGATACTCAAATATATAACTCATAACAATCTGAACATAATCTCATAATCCATCGGATCCCAACAAACCGAGCATAGGAATAGCAAGAGAATTGCATAGATTCCTTGATCATGTAGGGAAGCTCACGAGGACTAACCATTGAAGCACAAGATTGGAGAGAAGACATCACATAGCTACTGGTCATGGACTCATGGTCCAAGGAGGACTACTCACGGGATGTCCGGGAAGCGCCCATGGTGGTGGAGGAGGCCCCGGAGGACAATCCTCCCTCCGGTAGGGTGTCGGGAAGAGGTCTCTTGACGCTCCCGATCTCGGAAGCGCTGCGGCGGCGGAACGATGGAGAAATTCGCGATTCCAGAAAGTTTGCGAGGGTTTCCCCTCGGGACTCTAAACATAGGCCAAAGGATGGCACCGGAGGAGGTGGGTCCCACCCAGGCGACCTCCCAGCGCGGCCTAGGGCCTGGCCGCGCCAGAAGGCCGCCTGGGAGGCCCGTGGCCCCCCTCTGGCCCATCTTCGGTGATCCGGAAGCTTTTGTTTCACTGATTTTTTATATATTTTTTATGGAATTTTTTTTGCTTCGGAAAATTGGGTAAAAGCCCCTGCAAAATAGACATCAACACACAGAAACTGGTATTGGGTGCACTTAGTTAGTAGGTTAGTTCAAATATGTGTAAAATGATATAAAAGTGTAGCAAAACATATAACAATGTCACCCAAAAGATCATGGAACAAGAAGAAATTATAAATACGTTTGGGACGTATCAACATCCCCAAGCTTAATTTCTGCTCGTCCTCGAGTAGATAAATGATAACACAATTATTTCTGTGGTGACATGCTACACACATATAAGAACTTCAAAGTAAAGCAAGTAAGATATGCAACTCAAGTCAAGACAATAACATGCAAGAGTTTATATCTATTATTGAATTTAGCAAAGTAAGTACATAAAGGTGCAAGAGCTCTCGCTCTCCGTGAATCGAATGTCTCCAAATGGTGTTTGCGTGCAAGAAGTCGAAGATGGGTTGAGATCATAAAATATATTTTTAAATTAGAACTCAATCTACTAAAATTTCACACTTGGTCTCCTTCAGAATCTTATTTTGACTCATTCCCAGACCAGTAGTCACGCACAAGTCAAAATGATCCTCTCCCTTTCGACTTTGAGCACTCATGCAATGGATGAGCGTAAGCAAGATATGTTGGCACTTAGGATGGCAAATACAATAATGATGGGGAAGGAAGACAAAAAGGTGTGAAAGTCTCACATCAATGAGGAAAACCATAGGCGAGAGAAAGCCAAATGATAGATATGATGTGAGGAGTAGGGAGTGCCATGTAACGGATGCACATATGAGCTAAGGTAAGCTCTCCAATGGAACTAGTGGGGGTGGATCCAACTTGTTTGCGCATGAAGACCTAGATCTCATTTGAGGAGGCTCATCATTGGAATATGCAAACCAATTTCTATAGTGTAAGGGTCCCCACATAGTTATCTATGAATGATAATCTCTATGTAGTACTAATATAGCTGACGGGGATATAGCCCTAGGGTAGGGTCATTGGTCTGACCAATACGTCCTACCCAAGGGCACCTCATTATTAGTTTAAGGACTACAAGGTAAATTCCTACTGGATCGTGACAACATCTAATCCACTCGTTACGGATCCACTCCGACAAGTACATTCCATCCACTCGGATGACAGTCAACCACTCGGCCGTATGGCTCATCGGTCATGCAAATACCAACAGTCGGCAAGACATCTGTAGTGGGCTGACATTATGGCATCAATGCCCCATCTTGTAACATAAGAGATGAGGAGGTGGCGCACTCAATATAAGCCACCCCCCTCCACATAGCTAGGGGCGATCGCTTCTTCTCCCCCTGCGGGCTCATTCCTTCCCTAGAGCTCTGGCTCTCTCTATACCATGTAACTCATGTCCATGACAGATAAAACAAAGCCTCTCCGGAGCACGAGACGTAGGGTTGTTATCTCCACTGTGAGAGGCCTGAACTCGCTAAAACCACCGTGTCACCCATGTGCATCTTGATAGATCATGCTCTGTTATCCTACCCTCTTTCTATTGTCGAAATCGTTAGCATGACACTTGGCGCCCACCTTGGGGCATGGCGTCTATCGAGCCATGATGCAGATGGTTATTTGTTTTAACTACCAACGACAGATCGATTTCTGCTGGTGCCCTCTATTAGGTTTCATTTTCATGCTTAACACATTTTTTTGTATTTTTCATCTTCACGACGAGCAATGCATCGCAAGCAACAGAAAAATAGATATGCATCCAAGCAGCAACGGTGGCGTGGAAGCAGAAGACCCCAGCCTTGCGCGGATGATTGCGCCTCCACGTACAGCTACCGGCGTCGTCTGCTTCATCATCGTTACGCACGGTTACCAGCGCCGTCTGCCTCGTCGTAGTCTCGCGCGGCTACCGACGATGTCTACCTCACTGTTGTCGCGCACGACCGCCCGCTTCATCTCTAACGACGTCGTTGAGCAGAATCGACGCCGTTCGTCTTGCCGTCGACTCCGGCCTTATGTTCTTCGTCGCTGGACGACGACCTCCGTGTTGGAGACATATGCCCGACGCGGCACAGGCGTGCACGCTCCTTCCTCCGATGCTGGTCGGCGGTGACGGTCTCATTGGTGGAGAAGCGCTGTGACGAATACCTGTGGAACAGGCTCGTCTCGAACTGATGACCGTCGGAATCGAAGGAATCAAAACCTGGAAGGAAACAGCAGGGCGTGGTGGTCCACGATCTATTAAACCGCATGTATTCAAGCACATGAAACGGAAGGTAGTGGTGGACAGGCCTTTAACATCGGGTTAATTGGGTGGAGGATCAATTCCATGCATTAAACGTGGACTAACCGTTTTGGCTGAGGTAATTGCCCCGTTAAGCTCCTCGTAAGTATTTCCCACACCAGTAAATCTTGCATGCATGCGGGCAACACCATTTGTAGTTTTTATTCATTGCAAATTAGCAACTATACAGGACACTTAGTCCATCAAAAAATATTCGTAGCTATGGTTACTACTGACTGGCAGGGTCACTCGTTCGTCATCGTCCCCGAACAACGGTTTATTCGAACGAACTATCTATTCGAGTCAGACGTGTCATCATCACTGGGTCGCCTTGCATGTCGTCGCTCAGTCGAAAGCATCGTTATCACTCGGCCGCTCTACGCGTCGTCGCTCGGTCGGACGCTCGTCGTTGCTCGGTCGGACGCACGTGGTCATCACTTGGCCGCCCTGCATATCGTCGTTGAGTTAGACGTGCGCCGTCATCACTCGGCAGCTTCGCGCATCGCCACTCGTCTGGACGCTCCATCGTCACTCGGCCACTCCGCGCGCCTTCACTCTACTGGACACGTCGTCATCACTCGGCAGCTCCGCGCATCGCCACTCAGCCGGACGCTCCATCGTCACTCGGCCGCTCCGCGCGCCGTCACTCTACTGGACGCGCTGTCATCACTCGACCGCTCTACGCATTGGCGCTCGGTCGAATGCGCGTCATCATCACTCGGCCACCCTGCATGCTGTCACTTAGTCGGATGCGTCGTCAGCGCTCGGCCGCCCTGCGCCGTCCCTCACTCGGATCCGTCGTCAGCACTCGGTAGCTTCGCGCATCGCCAGTCAGCAAGACAAGCCATCCTCACTCGGCTGGAGACTCCTTCGTCACTCGGCAGCTTCGCGTGTCGTCACTCGGCTGGAGGCTCCTTCGTCACCTAGTTGCTCTGCGCGTCGTCACTCGGCCGCCCCGCGTATCTCCACTCAGCTAGACGCGTCTTCATCGCTTGACCGCCCAACACGTCGCCACTCAGCCGGACGTGTCTACTTTGCTCGACCGCCCCGCGCGTCGTCAGGTAGCTAAGTCATTTTTTCACACACTGCATTCTATTAAATAATCATTTCTACATTACCAAGTGTCGAGGAAGTCGCACATGACGTTCACTCGGAGGCCATGCCACTGAGTGTACCTCTGCACTTGGTTGTTTATTTTTATGTGGGAACACTTCACTTCCGCTTCTTTTGGGTCCAGTACTCAAACGAGTTCAGCCGGATCCTTCACTCTTTTAGACTCTTGCTGGTTCCGAACCAGCAATCACGTGGCACACCCAACGGGTTTCTATGGGTGCAATTTACACAAACTATTTCAGAAAAGATCACATTACTTTGATAATTTTTTATGCTGGCTTTTGCTATTTTTCATACACAGGTTACTCGACGCATCCGTGCGCCATCCTCGTCGCTGCTCAGGCTCAGTCGCCGCAACGATCATTCATGCATTTTCACGTGTTCGGAAGCCATTTCAGTGACGTAGTGGACACGGCCACCCCGCGTGCCGTCGGTGGGTCGGACGCCTCCTCGACATACATCACTTGGCCGCCCCGCGCGTTGCCACTCAGCAAGAATCGTCTACCTCACTCGGATGCCATGCGCATCGCCACTCCGTCTTGCACGTCTTCATCATTCGGCTGCCCCGCGCGGCACCACTCAGCTTAGCTGTGATTCTGTATCGCCTAAGTTAAAACTACTTCGAGTACGGACACGCTCCACACTCGGGAACTTAGCTGTGACTCTGTATCACCTAAGTTAAAAATAACTCTGAGTGCGGACATGCTCCACACTCGGGGGCTTAGCTGCGACTCCGTATCGCCTAAGTTAAAAACAACTCTGAGTGCGGACATGCTCCACACTCGGGGGCTTAGCTGCGACTCTGTATCGCCTAAGTTAAAAACAACTCTAAGTGTGGATATGCTCCACACTCGGGGGCTTAGCTGCGACTCCGTATCGCCTAAGTTAAAAACAACTCTGAGTGCAGGACATGCTCCACACTCGGGGGCTTAGCTGCGATTCCGTATCGCCTAAGTTAAAACAACTCTGAGTGCGTACATGCTCCACACTCGGGGGCTTAGCTGCGATTCTGTATCGCCTAAGTTAAAACTA
This sequence comes from Hordeum vulgare subsp. vulgare, assembly GCF_904849725.1. NCBI lineage: Eukaryota > Viridiplantae > Streptophyta > Magnoliopsida > Poales > Poaceae > Hordeum > Hordeum vulgare. Next base: position 378,501,393 of record NC_058519.1, read on the forward strand.
CTCCGAGTGCAGACATGCTCCACACTCGGGGGCTTCACTGCGACTCTGTATCGCCTAAGTTAAAACTACTCTGAGTGCGGACATGCTCCGCACTCGGGGGCTTCACTGCGACTCTGTATCGCCTAAGTAAAAACTACTCCGAGTACAGACACGGTCCACACTCGGGAACTTAGCTGCGACCCCGTATCGCCTAAGTTAAAAAATACACTCGGAGACTTGACTTTGATCCAGAAATCATAAAATGCAGATTCAACAAACATTCAACATGACAAGCACTGGAAGTCTTAAACCCTCTGCTAAACTCATCTAGTCCGACAGAGGCTCGGGGACTACACCCAGTGGCTGCACTGAGCGTGCTCCCACAGGAAGATAAATACAAAAAAGAAACATTCTGCTTGGTCAGGACCACCAAAAACATCCAAGTTCAAAAGATTCAACAGATTCCAACCGACTACCAGCAGTCATTCAGAGTCTCAAGATCATGTTGGTCACTCGGATCTACTTCAATTCTTAAGTTCAATTGGACGTACTACTCAGCGGAATCGATCAGGGCGAATGATGAAGTTTTCAATCAACGCATAATTTTGCAAGGCCCTCAAGCACGTTCAAGTTCGGTCTGCTGCTACAGGATTTACATCGACAGCTTCACCACTCGGACCCTGATCCATTCGGGGGCTAATGACGGGGATATAGCCCTAGGGTAGGGTCATAGGTCTGACCAATACGTCCTACCCAAGGGCACCTCATTATTAGTTTAAGGACTACAAGGGAAATTCCTACTGGATCGTGTCAACATCTAATCCACTCAGTATGGATCCACTCAGACAAGTACATTCCATCCACTCGGATGACGGTCAACCACTCGGCCGTATGACTCACTCGGTCATGCAAATACCAACAGTCGGCAAGACATCTGTAGTGGGCTGACATTATGGCATCAATGCCCCATCTTGTAACATAAGAGATGAGGAGGTGGCACACTCTATATAAGCCACCCCCCTCCACATAGCTAGGGGCGATAGCTTCTTCTCCCCCTGCGGGCTCATTCCTTCCGTGGAGCTCTGGCTCTCTCTATACCATGTAATTCATGTCCATGACAGATAAAACAAAGCCTCTATGAAGCACGAGACATAGGGTTGTGAAATCCACTGTGAGAGGCCTGAACTCGCTAAAACCACCGTGTCACCCATGTGCATCTTGATAGATCATGCTCCATTATCCTACCCTCTTTCTATTGCTGGAATCGTTACCACGACAGTTGGCGCCCACCTTGGGGCATGGCATCTATCGAGCCATGATGCAGATGGTTATTTCTTTTAACTACCAGCGGCAGATCGATTTCTGCTGGTGCGCTCTATTCGGTTTCATTTTCATGCTTAACACATTTTTTGTATTTTTCATCTTCACGACGAGCAATGCATCGCAAGCAACAGAAAAATAGATATGCATCCAAGCAGCAAAGGTGGCGTGGAAGCAGAAGACCCCGGCCTTGCGCGGATGACTGCGCCTCCACGTACAGCTACCGGCGTCGTCTGCTTCATCATCGTTACGCGCGGCTACCGGCGCTGTGTGCCTCGTCGTAGTCTCGCGCGGCTACCGACGATGTCTACCTCACTGTTGTCACGCACGACCGCCCGCGTCGTCTCCAACGACGTCGTTGAGCGGAATCGACGCCGTTCGTCTTGTTGTCAACTCCGGCCTTATGTTCTTGGTCGCTGGACGACGATCTCCGTGTTGGAGACATATGCCCGACGCGGCACAGGCGTGCACGCTCCTTCCTCCGATGCCGGTCGCCGGCGACGGTCTCATTGGTGGAGAAGCGCTGTGACGAATACGTGCGGAACAGGCTCGTCTCGCAACTGATGGCCGTTTGGAATCGAACGAATCAAAACCTGGAAGGAAACAGCAGGGCGTGGTGGTCCACGATCTATTAAACCGCATGTATTCAAGCACATGAAACGGAAGGTAGTGGTGGCCAGGCCTTTAACGTTGGGTTAACTGGGTGGAGGATCAATTCCAAGCATTAAACATGGACTAACCGTTTCGGCTGAGGTAATTGCCTCGTTAAGCTCCTCGTAAGTATTTCCCACACCAGTAAATCTTGCATGCATGCGGGCAACACCATTTGTGGTTTTTATTCATTGCAAATTAGCAACTATACAGGACACTTAGTCCATCAAAAAATATTCGTAGCTATGGTTACTACTAACTGGCAGGGTCACTCGTTCGTCATCGTCCCCGAACAACGGTTTATTCGAACGGATTGTCTATTCGAGTCAGACGCGTCATCATCACTCGGTCGCCTTGCATGTCGTTGCTCAGTCGAAAGCATCGTTATCACTCGGCCGCTCTACGCGTCGTTGCTCGGTCGGACGCACGTCGTTGCTCGGTCGGACGCGCGTCGTCATCACTCGGCCGCCCTCCACATCACCGCTGAGTTAGACGTGCGCCGTCATCACTCGGCAGCTCCGCGCATCGCCACTCGTCCGGACGCTCCATCGTCACTCGGCCACTCCATGCGCCATCAGTCTACTGGACATGTCGTCATCACTCGGCAGCTCCGCGCATCGCCACTCAGCCGGACGCTCCATCATCACTCGGCTGCTCCGCGCTCTATCACTCTACTGGACGCGCCGTCATCACTCGACCGCTCTGCGCGTCGGCGCTCGGTCGAACGCGCGTCATTATCACTCGGCCGCCCTGCGCGCCGTCCCTCACTCGGATCCGTCGTCAGCACTCGGTAGCTTCGCGCATCGCCAGTCAGCAAGCCAAGCCATCCTTACTCGGCTGGAGACTCCTTCGTCACTCGGCAGCTTCGCATGTCGTCACTCGGCTCGAGGCTCCTTCGTCACCTGGTTGCTCTACGCGTCGTCACCTCAGGAGAAGGAATAGCAGTGGATCCTGCCAAGGTTGCAGCAGTCACTGAATGGGTAGCACCCACTTCAGTTAAGGAGATCCGTAGTTCCCTCGGACTTTCCGGATATTACCGGAGGTTCATTGAGAATTTCTCAAAGATCGCGAAGCCCATGACAGAGTTGTTGAAGAAGGAGTCCAAGTATGTTTGGACTGAGGAATGTGAATCCAGTTTTCAAGACTTGAAGAAACGTCTGGTTACAGCCCTAGTGCTGATATTGCCGAACATTCAGAAGGATTTCGAGGTTTACTGTGCCGCTTCTCGTCAAGGACTCGGAGGAGTGCTCATGCAAGAAGGTAAAGTTGTAGTCTATGCATCCAGACAGCTCAGACTCCATGAGTTGAATTATGCCACGCATGACTTGGAGCTAGCAGCTGTAGTGCACGCTCTCAAGACTTGGAGACATTTCATGATCGGAAATAGTTGTGATGTTTACACTGATCACAAGAGCCTGAAATATATCTTCACGCAAAAGGAGTTGAACCTCAGACAGAGGCGATGGCTAGAATTGATCAAGGACTATGACATGAGATTGCATTATCACCCAGGCAAGGCAAATGTTGTAGCCGATGCGTTGAGCCGTAAGAGTTATGTGAACACACTCATAGCAGGAGGATTACCCCAGGAGTTAGTCGATGATGTTCGAGAGCTCAAATTGGAAATAGTTCCAAGAGGATTTGTAGCCACACTGGAAATTCAGTCCACTTTGACAGAAAACATCCGCAAGGCACAAAAATCAGACAAGGAGATAGCTGAGATTAAGTAGAAAATGAAAGACGGGAAGGCTAAAGGTTTTCATGAGGATGAACACGGAACTTTATGGTTTGAGGATCGCATTTATGTGCCCAATTATCCCGAACTCAGGAAGTTGATACTTCTGGAGGCCCATGATTCCCCGTACTTGATACACCCCGGCAACACCAAGATGTATCTGGATCTGAAAGAAAGTTTCTGGTGGACGGGAATGAAGAAAGACATTGCCGAGTTTGTAGCAATATGCGATGTTTGTCAGCGAGTGAAAGCCGAGCATCAAAAGCCAGCAGGTTTGCTTCAACCTCCGTCGATACCCGAGTGGAAATGGGAAAAGCTTGGTATGGACTTCATCACAGGATTACCCAGGACCCGTTCTGGCTATCATTCTATTTGGGTTGTGGTCGATCGTTTGACCAAGGTAGCTCACTTCATTCCCGCGAAGACTACTTACACGAGTGCCAAGCTAGCCAAGATATATATGACCAGGATCGTATGTCTGCATTGGGTACCGAAGAGTATTGTGTCAGATAGAGGGACTCAGTTCACATCAAAATTTTGGCACCAACTACATGGAACCTTGGGAACGAGATTGGAGTTCAGTACAACTTTTCACCCACAGACAGATGGACAGACCGAGAGAGTCAATCAGATTCTGGAGGACATGTTGAGAGCTTGCGCACTATACTATGGGTCTAGTTGGGATGACAATTTGCCTTATGCCGAGTTCTCATACAACAACAGCTATCAAACCAGTCTGAAGATGGCCCCTTACGAAGCTCTATACGGAAGGAGGTGCAGAACATCGTTGATGTGGGATGGAGTTGGAGACCGACAACTTTTTGGTCCCGACCTTATCCGAGATTCTGAAGGGAAGGTCAAGTTGATTCGTGACCGACTCAAGATAGCTCAGTCCAGGCAGAAAAGTTATGCTGACAGCAAACGCAAGGAAGTAACATACGAAGTGGGAGACCGAGCATATCTTCGGGTGTCTCCACTTCGAGGAATCAAGAGATTTGGTGTGAAAGGAAAGTTAGCACCCCGATTCATTGGTCCCTACAAAATTCTTGAACATAGAGGCGAAGTTGCATATAAACTGGAATTGCCAGAAGGATTGTCCAGAGTTCATGATGTCTTCCATGTTTCCCAGTTGAAGAAATGCCACGCTGAGATGGCTGATGTTCCTTGAGAGATACAGTGCCCCTAGAGGCCATACAGCTTGACAGTGATCTGACGTATGAGGACAAACCCGTCAGGATTCTCGAGACCGCCAACAGAGTTACGCGCAGCAAGATCATCAAGTTCTGCAAGGTGTTGTGGAGCCACCACACCGAGGAAGCAGCCACGTGGGAACGAGAAGAAGATCTTCGTCGAGACCACCCGCACCTATTTTCTAGCCAACCGAATCTCGAGGGCGAGATTCAACTTAAGGTGGGTAGGTTTGTAACATCCCAATTTTCCTATTTGGGAATGTTCTACAAATGTAGCTAAGCATCTATGCATTTTGTTTGCAATAAAGTTTTGCACTTGAATTCTTTCGAATATTTGCTTCTATCATTCTATTTTTCCTCCCCGAGAAAATACCCCCAAAGAAATCTCCTGCACGCAAGAAAGAGCGGAGGAAAATGACCCTCCCAAGTTAGGGGTGTTTTGGAAATTATTTGAGCCAAGAAAAACCCAAGTTTATAGGGAAAATATTTTGCCAAAAAGAAAATATAGCATAAGGGGTTTTTCTGAAAAAAACATTTTTAAAAAGTTTTTATTTTGGTTTTGTAAAAATGATAAACAATTAGGAAATATTTTTCTGATCATTTTGGTATATAATACCCTATATTTATTATTTTATTTTTGTTTCCTTTAAATTCTTTTTCTTTCTGTTTTTGAAAAAAAAACTACAACAGGAAAGCGCCATCGGCGCTTTAAAGCGAACCGGCCCACCCCGCTGGCCCGGGATTCCCCTGCCCCTTCCTTATCGGGCACCCGACCTGACCCGCGCCGAGCCACCCCCGTTGACGCCTGGGCCCTGCCCCACGCCGTCCCCACCCGCAGCGCTCCCCACCCCGCGCGCACCCCCTCCTTCTTCCTCCTTCCTTTTCTCTCTCTTCCCCTTTCCTTTCCATGGTCGGCCGAGCCGAGCTCGCCGGGATCCCCACGATCTCCCTACTCCTTCCCTCCGAAGCTCGCCCCTCCCCCTATATATACCCCAGCCCTCCATCGCACCCCGTTCCCCCCCCCCCCCCAAGAGCCGAGTTCCTCGCCCCACGCCGCCCCCTCGCAAGCTCGCCGGAGGGAGCTGGATCCTAAGCCCCGGGCCACTCCCCTGCTCACCCCGAGCCCCCCCTCGACTTGCCGCCGCCTCCATTCACAGCAGGAGGTCCGCCGCCGTCACTAGGACCTCTCCGCTGCCGTCCCCGACGCGGGAAGCCGCCACCCCGACCACCTCATCGCCTCGGCCTCGCCGGAGAAACTCCATCGCCGGCACTTCTCCCCCTGTGAGCTCCCTACCCCTCCTGAGGCGTTCGATCTAAATTCAACAAGGCAGATTAGAAGCCCCGATACCCCTTCGGTTTTGTTAAGAAAACTGTTCGGTTTTCTATTAGTAAACTTTAGCCAGAGAGATTTTTCTTAGGTTTCGGCCGTTTGCTAGTATTTCCCGCAGCAAACACCTCCACATCCAATCAGTGACTGCCACATGTACCCCTATCCGATAGAATTCAGATTTTATTTTTCTGTTTAATTCAAAAACAGAGAAAGTTCCAATCTTGTTTTGATCATAATGTTTGATCCAGAATACCAATGGAGTTGAAACTTGTTCCAGTAGATCACAATTTTTCTGTAGTTGTCAAAAACATATAATTTTTCTATGTTTGAAATTTTCAAATTTGAATTAGATCAGATTTAGTTTAAACCTTGTTTTGCTTATTCCAGGAGTTTAAAAATAGATTCTTATTTGATTCTTTTTGCTACTGCTTCCTAGTGATTATATCTTTCTGTAGTATAAGTTTCAAAAAAATTATATATATCTTTACTTGGGCTTTTAATAGAAACAATTTCTGCCTTAGTTAGGTGAAGTGAATTCTTTCAGTTTAGGCCATAGCTACTTTATGCTTGTGATGTTATTTTACTTGTTGATGATTGTAGTGCTTATGGTGTGTATATGTTTGTATCGGTAGATCACCCGGAGTGCGAAGCTTGTTACTTAGAAGCGCTCGATCAAGACAACTATCATCAAGGCAAGTCATTTTGATCATATTATTCGCCTATGTTTTCTATGCATGGTAGTTTCACCTTTCTTTGCCCAATTGCATGCTGAGTAGGTATTTGGAAATTATAGTTATAGGTTGTAGTATCATGTGGTAGGCACACAACAATCCCGATACTTGGCCCGGGACGACAAATTTCATATTGCTATGCTTGAGTAGACGGGATTCTGGTTGAGTGCGTAACATGAGTGATGGGAGGATAATTAAATAACCAAGACTGGTTAAGTCAAGATTTTCAAGACCTCGTGAAGCAATGCAACTCTGGGTGAAGGACGGTTTGACGGGCTCCCTGGAGAAACCAGTGGACGACCCCGGGATGCTTGGAGACGTGCCATGACATCTTGCGGAAAGCTTCACCCAGGCTCGAAGAGACGGACGGAGGCTTCAAGACCCAAGGCTTACCTGCACAGCCACAAGTCATTATGGGCTCTGGCTTGGTTGGACAACGCGGTGACTCTGGACAGGCGGTGCTAGAAGATGTAGAAGAACGGTAGGAATGGATGGGCACCGACAGGGATTCAGAGGGACTCGTTGAAAGACCATGTTTTGATCATCCGGTCTTCAAACACCGTGAAGTGCGAGGACATACTTAGAGGCGATCAAATCTTGTGGGGAACGTGTGCAAAACTCTGCAGAGTGCCCAAACCTAATCGATTAGCCGTGTCCACGGTCATGGACAACTTGAGCCGAAGGCATTGAAATTTTCCTGAACTCTCGACACAACTTAATAATGATGTGGGAATTATCAACAACTCAGGTACGAGAATTGGTTGGCGGAACCATCTCGTTAACAACAAACAATGTACTAATATTTTTGCTTTCAACCCTCTCTTGTTGTAGGAGAAAATTGGCTTTATGCTAAAACTTATAGCCCCACCTGCCAAATATGCATGTAGAGATAGTTGGTTATTATTTTTCCCCTCTCTTTGATGACTTGCCAGCATATTCCATATGCTGACCTACATGGCTGCAACGTATCATGTTGCAGAGTACTTTTCCGACCAGGAGTGAGGCTACGATCTACGCTCAACGACATGCCGTGGAGTCGGATGGACTCGTCTACCTGATCCTTCCGCTAGTCTTTGTTAGATATCTCATGAAATGGCCTTCAGCCACTTTATTGTAATTCATTATTGTAATAAAGTACTCGATATGAGATTTCGATTAATAAAGCTGTGTGATTGAACTCTTGATATATACATTGATGTACTGAATGTGTACCAACATGATCTTGGGATGGTACGGAACACCAGAGGCTTGACTCGTATTGAGTCGGGGCCCTACACCATAGCAACAACAACGAGCAAGAACAAAGCAACTGATTTTTTGTGGTTTTTGGTATAAGACTCTAAAGCAAAGACTAAAAAGCGAACTAACAAGACTAAAAAGCAAAGGTAAAGGATAGCGTGCAACTCCCCTATCTTGAAGACTGGAGTCCCCGGCAACGGCGCCAGCAATTTGCTTGATGACGAGTTGATGGATATACTTCTCGCCCCTCGTTGGTTACCCCAAGTGGAAGGTGGAGATGTAGTCATCAGAAGATTTCCCTTACACTCACACTGTAAGGTTTATCAAACCAGGAGGACTCCTATGCTCAACAAGTAGGTGTCTCCTGCCCTGGTCAGCAGAACACGTGGACCTGCACACATAACAAATAACTTTGCTCCCAACGAGTACAGAGAGGTTGTCAATCTCTCCAGCCTTGTAGTTTGCAAAGGATCAAAATACAAGCGGGAAAGTAATAGTTATTGCAACGGAAAAGTAAATGAAAGCGGTAAATGATGGAGGTGTAAACAATGATGGTGATATGGACGGGACTCACATGATGTTCAATAGTGATGTCTCTCTACCAAAATACGATAAACAACTATTCTTGGATAAACAAATCACAGTTGGGCAATTGACAGAATTATGATCGCATCGCAATGCTAATTATGCTCCTTGATACTTAGAGGTTCAATAGTAATGGGCAGTACGCCAAGACAAGTAGACCGTTTATTCATCAGCATCTACTTACTAATCTTCCACCTTGAGATATCTATCCAGAACATCTCATTAGTATTAAGTTGCGAGCCCCACCCAAAGTGTAAACTCAAAGCAACGGACAACTGCATTAACGAACTATGCGTAAGGTAAACAATCCTTGCAAATGTGGTCAAAAGCACCGTTGTTCTCTCCCTGGTGGCAACAAGCACATCCCCTAATCTCATGTTTCTGTCACTCGAGCTAGACATCGAGGGGCATGAATCCACAATCATGCATAACGCTCCCTCTTGGAGTTACAATCTACTACTTGGCCAAAGCAATAAATAGCAACGGAGAACATGCATGAATCACTAAGGAACATAATATAAAAGGATAATCAAATATATAACTCATAATAAATCTGAACATAATCTCATAATCCATCGGATCCCAACAAACCGAGCATAGGAATAGCAAGAGAATTACATAGATGCCTTGATCATGTAGGGCAGCTCACGAGGACTAACCATTAAAGCACAAGATTAGAGAGAAGACATCACATAGCTACTGATCATCGACTCATGGTACAAGAAGGACTACTCATGGCACGTCCGGGAAGCGTCCATGGTGGTGGAGAAGCTCCCGGAGGTCAATCCTCCCTCCGGCACGGTGCCAGGAAGAGGTCTCCTGACGCTCCCAATCTCGAAAGCGTTGTGGCAGTGGAACAACGAAGAAATTCACGACTCCAGAAAGTCTGCGAGGTTTGCCTCTCGGAACTCTAAATATTGGCCAAAGGAAGGCATCACAGGAGGTGGGACCCACCCAGACGACCTCCTGGCGCGGCCTAGGGCCTGGACGCGCCAGCAGGCCGCCTGGGAGGCCCCTAGCCCCCCTCTGGCCCATCTTTGATGATCCGGAAGCTTCCATTTTCCTGATTTTTTATAAAAAATTTCTCAAATTTTTCGGGCTTCGGAAAATTGGATAAAAGCCCTTGCAAAATAGACATCAACAGATAGAAACTGGCACTGGGTGCACTGAGTTAGTAGGTTAGTCCAAGTATGTGTAAAATGATATAGAAGTGTAGCAAAACATATAACAATTTCACCCAAAAGATCATGGAACAAGCAGAAATTATTGATACGTTTGGGACGTATCATGCGTCTATAGGGGGTTGAATAGACTGCTAGGCAAAATAAAAACTTAACCTTTTCCCAATTTTAATGGTTGGCAAGTTTTAGCAATTTAGCAAGTCTATTACACCCTACACATGCAAGTCAAGTAGTCAACGAGTATGGTGCCGGAAAGTAAAGGCATACAAATGAAAGTGGGGAGTAGGGATAGGAAGATCAAATGCAAATATCACACGGATATTTTTGCGTGGTTTTGATATGTGGTTCTATCGTATGTCCACGTTGATGGAGACTTCAACCTAGGCACGGTAATGGTTGCGCGAGTGCACAAAGGACTACACCCAGGGGTCCACGGAGAAGTAACCTTGTCTATTCTATCACGGTTTACGTCCATTGTCAGGGGGATAACCCCTGGGTTGCCTCATCTTCCTTCATGTCCATTTTCAAAAACAACATGGCCGGCTCGAAACCTCAAGCACCGTTTCCAACTAGCTCAGCCGGCTCGGGGAAGGACCCTCGTCCCTCCGGCTATGGGCGACGCGCCAGCCGGTGGGCCCGCCTTCCTGCCAGTCGCCGCCCCATACGACAAGGACCGTCAGCGCAAGACCAGGCACTCGATGGCATAGTATGTGCATCGATACAGTGGAGCCAACCGTACTGCCATCCTCTGCCAATTGCGGACAGGTAAGACAACCTAGGTCTACTCAGCGCTTATCATCTCCTACTCCCTGCCGCCCCTCACACGTGGCGGCTGGGGAGTCGGCCGTACCATCGGCCACATGCGGGAGCGACGGATGCTTCACGGGGCGCCCCTCCAACGAGACCCCTCATCTAGGGGTGTGACCCTTGAGCCGGCCAGAGAGGCCGCCAACCGGGCCCCACCTACACCATTTATATATACTTTAAGCCTGGAAGGCTGGCCTATAAAAACCCCGGCCATCCCCATGCAACGGGGAGGCCGATCATCAGCACACGCACGCACACACACCCACTCACCCAGAGAGGCAAGGAGGGCAAGCAGCTCCTTCTTCCTCCTCTAGCCATCAGCTCAAGGAGCACCATGGTAGCCCTTATCTACCATATAACCACTCCGTAGGGCTAGGGGTGTTACCTCCCACGGAGGTCCCCAAACCTGGGTGCATCGCCTGTCACCACCGCTTGCTCCCAATCCCATTCCCGGGGTCCGTTGATGCACATTAGCCCCAACCACTCAAGCTAAGACACCACATGGCATCTGTTGTGACAAAACGATGATAGTTGGTGCCCATTGTGGGGTCATGCGCGGCGTTGGCCGGAGACACTCTCCGGGTGAGATTCCTCGCAAATCCGTCCGAGCAAATCGCGCCAGGGCTACTCTACACCCTCGCGGCATCCGCTCCCGCGGATGATGACACTTGGCATGGCGTTCGCCCCATCTGCCTCGCAGGCGGCACCATCATCCCGCTCAACATGCCGCCGAGCGACGGAAACCCCATCGACATCGGCAGCCTCTAGAAGCTCTTCGGCGAGCTATGAACCGGTGACTCGCATGCCTTCAGCGAGTACCCTGGCGAGGTACTTGCCATCTCCGACCCGCTGCCACCAGCTGGTGGCATGTACCCCAGCGACATCAGCGATCTTTGCGACCACTTCGCATAGCTACACATTAGCGCTGCTCCCGCCTCCAATGAGTACCCCGACGTGATACTCGACGTATCCGACCAGCTGCCTGCCCTTGGTAGCAGTGCATCGGGTGATGCCACACTACTAGGGAAAACCCTAGTAGTAGCACGGGATTTTTAGCTATCAGTAGCGCGGGTTCCTATGCTACTGCTATGGTGGTATAGCTAACTTTTAGCAGTAGCACCATTTACCCATCGCTAGTGCTAATGTTTAGCAGTAGCGCCCCTTAGACAGCGCTACTGCTAACCAAGTTAGCAGTAGCGTGCTTTTCCAACCCGCGCCACTAGTAAACGCACATATTTATTATATATATATATATATATATATATATATATATATATATATATTGTATTTACACATGGTTACACATATTAATATACAACATCAATAATTATTGTGCCAACAACTACATTTAGATTAAAGTGGATGGATGTAAGTGATCATGTTGAATTAGAAGAAAATATGACGTTGCCAAACGCAACTTCATATTTTCCTCTAATTCAAGTTCGTCACTTGCATCCATCCACTTTAATCAAATATATCTCATACAACTCATCATCATCTTACATACTCATCTAACAACTCATCATTATATTAATCATATACCAAGTTAAAATCTCATAAAACAGAAAAACATCATAATAGTCATCATATGCATGCATCCTAATCGATCATACCAAGTTAATATAAACCAGAAAAACATGTCTCTCACAAGACCTAGTCCTCACTCCTAGGTATAATGTCATAAAACAGAATAACATCTATGTCTCCGTGATGAAGCATAGAGATCCAACGATCTCCAACTTGTGGCTTGTGATCCTTCTTTATTTCTCTCCATGCCTCAATTGAGGGCCATTTTGATTTGCAGTCAGTCGAGTATGGAACATCAAACTCAGCCCTCAGCGAGCTTTTAATTTTCATATGACTTTCTGGGTGCATCAACAAAGGCACTACATCATTTGGTAGCTGCTATTGAAGAACATAATAATAACCTAGTTAGCGCAGTGTAATCAACACCATTTATGCAATAGTAGAGTGTACTTAATTAGCAAACTCTTACAAAGATATTTTACAAATGTCATCCGCCCTGAACCTATGCACTAGTGGCATGTAAAATGTATAATTTGGGCCAGTTCCCAAATTATACGGGAAGTTCTTCGTACCAACCAGGACACCAACAAGAAAGTAGAGATGAACAACCCTCTCCTCCGAAGTTAGATGTGATCCATACGTGTAGTGTGTCGTGTCAATTAATTTCCGTAATTCACTCAAAGAAACGAAATAGTTTGTAAATTATAATTTAACAAATTTAGTATACGGATGAACACCAACTATTTTTAAATATAGAATGCAAATTACTTGACAAATATGGTTGAGGAACTCACATGGAGGTAAAACAGGAAACATATCGACAACCATCCAAATGTCGACGTTACCTCGCATATTATCTTCACGACGAAGATCGAAGTATATTTCCATACCCTCCTGAAATCCATATGCCTTGCAAAGATCTTCCCAATTTGGGCACCCAATTTCTGTATTAAAAACTGAATTCATTACTTTTATCACAAATGTGTGACCATGTATAGTCCTCATGTTAGCTCTCCTCGTCTCCATACTCTCGTGGTCTTCGAAACCGAGCCTCTCCAATACATACCTTCTCGCATGGAAAGGGAGGAACTAGTCGAATTGTATAAAACAGAAATTACACGCTGAAGCAAAGAAACAGAATTCATGCATGCTTAATTATGAAAAAACAATTGTCATCGTTGCATACCATACAAACTTCGAAGGTCTCGTCAAGCTTCATGCTGAAGAACCTGTCGTCTCGTAGGTGAGGCATGTCGCACATACCCCAATAGTCGCCACAATATTCACACTCCTAATATTCATCGTGAGACATTTCCTGTGTTCATGATTCAAAAATTCGGCAAGATCATTATTCAAATAATAAAAATTGAGCCCGTGAAATTTGCCGGAACAGAAATGAATCAATATTCTAGCAAAACATACGCACTAGGAGGTGTTCCATGCTATAACATACACACATCAAATATATGACATATAACTCATCATCATCTTACTCATTTAACAACTCATCATGATCTTAATCATACACATGTCCAAATAGACCTAATTCAATATCGGTTATCTTTCGGTTAATCGAGACTTTCCTTAAATAACTCTCATATCTCATGGTGTGTTGGTGCGCACTCTCTCACACTGATATGGTGGTGTGTATATGTTGGTGGACACTTTCTCACTGTCACATCCCTAACACCCTAAGGATGTTAGCTTTGTGCTCATGTTTTCTTTGCATTGCATCTAGGAAATTTTCAACAAGAACAAAGCAAGTGATGAAGGAAATTGCTAAAACCCTAGCCACTTCTCAAAATAAAGGAAAATTCAAACTAGTTAAAATCAATGAACGCAAAATGGCCTCAAGAAAAGTTCAATCTTTCTGCTAAATCATGAAAGTAAATGAGCAATGAAGAAAACCATTTTATTGACACTTTAAGCATTTTAATTAAATGCAAAAAGCTACTGGTTTCAAGTTTCAAATTTGAAATCAGAAACTTTAAGCTTTCAAAAATGTTGAAAACTTTAGGAATGGTTGGAAATATTCCAACAAATATTGTGTGGTGTTCAACATAGCTTTTACAAACTAATTGGCAGCTGAAATAATTAGTAAATCAATGTCAGTAATTAAAACAGAAAGAAAACACAAAGAAAATGAGAAAAATCTTACCTGACGCTCACCTGGCCCGGCCCATCTTCTTCGTGTCGTCCTCCTCCCCCGCCAGTGGGCAGCAGGAGGTGGCCGCCGCGTACTCCGGCGCGGCCACGCACCTGTGCGCCTGCCTGGCCGCCGCTTCACGCTGGCAAGCACGGGGATAACCTCCCCGAGCTCGTAGCTATCCATCCCCGTGCTCATTCTCCCCCTTTGCCTCATTTCTTTCTGCCGCCATTGGAGCCCGAGCAGAGCTCGAGCTTGCCGTCGTTCTTCCTGAAGCTTTCTAGCCACGAGCCCGACGCCGGGACGCAGTGAAACGACGAGACGCAGTCTTCTTCTTCCTCGGATCACCAAAGTTCATCGCCGGCGTTCTTCCTCTCCAGGCCGTCCCCGAGCAAGCTAGCGCCACCACTGCACTCCTCGTGAGCTTGCGCATCTTTCCCCTAAGATCTCCCCGTCGATCCCCTCCTCTAGGCCTAGTTCCATCGGAGCCCGACGAGATCCGCTGCTGCAGCTCGTCGCCGGTAGCCCTCCGGTGATCAGCTCGTCCTTCTGAGGCCACCAGCAGCTTCAGGCCGTCGCATAGATGCCGTAGGAGCTGAGTCCCGTGCGTAGCTCCCTCTGTATCAATGACCCCGACGACGCCTGAACTTTGGCCGCCACCAAGCTCGTCGTCGGCGTCATCTCCGGCCAGATCAGCCCCAGCTAAGCGCAAAAATGAACCCGCGGGAGAAGTGTCGTTCCTCTGGTGCTCTCTGCGAAGAGTTTGGCCCCCTGTGCACCGTTTCCGAGCGCTCCACCATTCTGGTGGTCGCCGGAGGCTCCCCGCCGGTGAGGACGACCTCGTCGCCGGTTGATCTCAGCTGGCCTGAGCCACTGACATGTGGGGCCAGCCTCTGGGAGTTTAGGAATAATAAAAATAAAATCAAATAAGTTAATAAGTCACTGACATGTGGGTCCAGTGAGATTAATTAGCTAATTAAGAATAATTTTAATCTAAAACTGACCAGAGACACTGACCAGTGGGTCCCACTGGTCAGGTTTGACTTTCAACGGCCAGCTGGACCTGCTGATGTCATGCTGATGCAATAAAGAGTTTTCTGATTTAAAAGAATTCCAGAAAAGTGTTAAAACTTCTAAAATTCATAGAAATTAATCTGTAACTCCACTGAAAATAATTTATGTATGAAAAAGTATCAGAAAAATTCAAGGAATCTGAATATGTCATTTTCAAACATGTTTGAAAATGTTACAGAACCCAAACATGTAGATTAATGAATAAGTTAATTCTTATAAATACGTTATAAATAGAATTTGGAAACTATTTAAATTTTCACTATGAATGACATGATCAAACACTGTTCTAATTACAAACCAGCAACCTAACATGTCATCCCATGCATGTTAAAGGCAAGTTGATCTGAGCATCAGGTCGAATCAATTAAAATGGTATCCGAGAATACCTCGTTTGAAGTGATATTTGAATTTTATTCAAATCAACTTCAAACCTAATACATGCTAGCTATATTAGTATATCACCTTGCATTCTCATGACATGCTCATGCATCATCTTGATTGCATATGTTTGTTATTGATTGTTGTCATTCCTTTCGGTAGGCTCCGCTCCCCCGGATTCCACCGAATATCCGTCTGACGGATATTGTCACTCCTCTGGGCAACAAGGAAAGCAACCATTTTGATCATCCCGATAAATCCCATGTTCTTGCTCCTGCACTTACTTATTGCATTAGGATCAAATTCTTCAAATGATTTTGCCACGTTAGTTGAACCCACTTCCTTTGCATGACCTATCCTTGTCACAGTAAATAGCTGAACCTTGCAACCTGGCATACCTGGTAGTTGCTTGAGCCATGATGTGCCTTATCCTGCTATCCATGCTATGCTTAGAGTTGTGTATGGTCTGTCATCTGGGAGATGAACAGAATTGTGAGAATGTGTTCGGTAAGCAAAGGTTGTGTGTTGAACCTGATTTGGTAAAGGTACCGGTAAAAGGCTGTGTAGGAGTACATGGCGGGTTCTTTCATTGGAACCGTCCTTAGGAACTGAGTTCTGTGTATGTAATCCAAGACGAGATACTACCACATGCTGGGCCCTGAAATATGACCCCGCTCGACTTATTAATCGCTTAGCACTCGGTCCAGGAGTTGCAAGTTGTTTCTGGTGTTTATAGTCATGCTGGAGGCCGTGCATAGCGCTGACCTGAGAGGTAGGCTGTGATGCGGTAGGCAGTGGCACGGTGTACCAAGTGGCACCCGGATGGTGGGCTTGGGAACCCTGCGCACATCGTTTGAGGCTGTGGCGGAAACCTCGGCCGGACTTCCGTACGGGTTACTCTCAGATAGGCGATAAACGTGGACTAGGTACTAATGTGGTTAACGGTCGTGGCCGACTCCCTCGCTGGGCTTCCACTTGAAGGTTGCCGAGGTGCATGACGTGCACATGGCGATAAGTGGCGAGAGCGTGTGTGACGAAGTACACCCCTGCAGGGTTATAATCTATTCGAATAGTCGTGTCCGCGGATATGGACTACTTGGAGACATATGTTGTTCATAGATAACTTCAATGGCTACTCATAAAATTGTCAAGATAAGCGTGAGTGTCGTGGACGGCATTTCCGTATGGATACGGAATGATTCCATGATGGTGTATTGTTGTGGTGTTAATGGACTCGTGTGCGATAAATCAAGTTGTCAAAATTATTTAAAAATGCAAGTTGTCTAGCCACGAGTCAAATGTTGGCTTCCCTCATGAAACCCCACAATACCTTATTGATACATTGCATAAGTAGATAGTTATCCTAAAGTCTTGCTGAGTACCTCCGTACTCATGTTTGTTTAATAAATGTTGCAGAGCTTGCTAATAACCCTAATGGAGGGTTCTTCATAGACATCGACGACGACGCGTAGCTGGTGTCCCAGCTACGATCTGGCCCTAGGTTGGGTCTGTAGTATAGTCCGGCCATGTGCCTTCTAGTTGCACCTGTCTGTACTCAGACAGTTTTAAACACTTCCGCTGGCTTGTAACTGAATGACTGCTATGATGGGTCGTGAGACCCTTACTGTGTAATATTATATGTCTGGCTCTTCTGAGCCTCTTAAATAAATCTTGTATGTTTATGGTTATGTTGTGATGCCATCGATGTATCTATACATATTGGTATGCCATGCGTACGTGTGTCGTACTTGATATGTATGGGGTTCGATTACCTAGCCGTGAACTTTAGTATCACTCCTTACAGGGAAATGCCCCTTTGTGATCCAACGAGCCATGGTAGCTCGCTACTGCTCTGGACACATTGGTTGACCGGCATGTGTCCTTCTTAGCTGATGTGTTTCTCCCCTTTGGGGAAATGCCACGCGATGTAATGGAGTCCTTGTAGCTTGCTACGACTCGGCTACACTCGCTGGTGACCGACACCTGCTTTCTTGGGTCATGTATGCCTGTCCTTGTGCGGTACTGCCACTTTGGTTTATGACTAGACTTGTCGATCCGGGTTCTTTGACATTGGAATGCTAGCGACACAATTGCATACGTGAGTCAAAAGGCGCAAACGGTCCCGGCTAAGGTAAGGTTGCAGCCGTGGAGTTAACCGTGCGTGAGACCGCAAAGGGATGCGATGTGTTATAGGCTGGATTACTATGACTTAGGATCGGGGTCCCGACAGCGTTGGTATCAGAGCCTGACTGACTGTAGGATTACTAAGCCAAACTGGTCGTAGTTGAGTCTAGAATTGCTTTAGTTATATATAAGGGAATTGTTTGTGGAAGGGAACATAAGACTCTTGTTCTCTTCTCAAGTTATTCTATTCTGGTCATCCTCGTCTTTTCTGCGGGAATTAAGGACTAGGTTACTCATCTTCTTCTAGGCTCGTGTTTCTGATCGGTAGATTATAGGACTACGAGTCAAGAGATGTTGGGTTTCTTTCATTCCTAGGAAAAAGGAAGTAAGTTTGAAGATCAGAGAGTTGAACTTGATAGTTGAGTGGTTACGCTATTCCATTTTGGGTTGTCTCAAAATATGTTTTGAGCATTTACAGCCGTTATGCTGCCCAATTTTGCATTTGAAGCTCTAATGCTTTTGCATTACTCTCTATTTACATATGCCTGGCCGTCCTTCTCGTCAGGTGGTACGTCTGACCAGGTGCATTGATGTACCGGGTCATACGGTCATGCTGGTCAGGGTGATGTCGGTGTGCGGTTACCGCTGGTACCCCGAGTACACAGTGGAGGAACAGTACCGAGACTTCAACCAGAGCCAGTACATCTGCACTGTTAGGGTATTTCCAGACTACCCTGGAGCTGAGGAGCCAATCCATTGGTCCTATGGGTTGGGAGTCACTGTTGACATGGCAGTACAAGATGTTGCCTATTCAATGTTGACCATTATGAGAGCAAGACACCCACTGCTGCAGAATTCAGAGTTCTGCTATGTTCCGGCCTCTCAGCCTGGTGAAGAGGGATACCTCAGCGGAGTCCATTTTGATTCTTCTATGGAGGATCCACTACTCCAGTCCACTGTTGAGATGCTAGAGAACAGAGACAGGGATGCTCGTGCTCTCCGCATGGAGCTTTATGATACCCGTGCCCGTCTGTGGACGGCTTTGACGCAGCTGGCACCGGTAGTTCAGACAGGGTACGGAGATATGGAGATGCTGAACCCTGTCAGGACCCATCTTCCGGCCCACGTTGACTGGCCAGCTATAGGAGGAGTCACCCCTCTTCGGGGGCCCCTCTTACCACCAGTCAGGGGACCAAGGCCACATCTGTGTCCTTATGGATCCCAGGGATCTCAGGCTAGAGTGTTTCCTGATCCGCAGGTTGAGCTTCCAGGTCATGGAGGTAATCTCTATGAGATGTTCTATGCGGATGCCTGAGCTGTGAGCGGAAGGATAGTATGGTAGCAGCCGTACGTTCACAGTCCTGCGTGACTTGTGAAGTATGCCTGTGATGTGAAATGAATTCCAGAGGCCTGGATAAATAATGTATAGGAAGCTTGCGAGCCTCTGATGAGTAGTTTCATAATTTCAGTAGTTTGCTCTTCGGTTAAGGTTGTACTCAACTATGTAAGGGTGTGTATGAACCATGGTGTATATATAGCAGTTGCTTGTTACCATGCTGTTCGGATATTCATTTCCGCATTCCGTGTGTTCAGTACATTCTTAATCTATAGCTAGTACTGATATGATATTGGTCTAAGCTATGAGTTTGTTTGTCAGGATGGTGTTCACGAGGTTGAACCGTGCCCCTGGTCATGAGCAAGGCGAGGGTAGTCAAGCGTCGCAGGAAGACCTGCCTCACCCGCCCTCTCTGGCGGAAGTCATGCTTGAGGCAGAGAGAAACAAAAGGGAGACCAACCGACTGTTAGAGCGTATTGAGAAGAATATGACTCGTCAACCTAGGAATGCTGCAATGTCCCTCAACAACTTTGTGAAGCTGAATCCTCCAAAGTTTCATCATTCCGTCAATCCCCTCGACGCTGATGACTAGCTGTGCAGTATCTCACGCAAAATTCGCTCGGCGAATGTGTCTGAGGCCGACAAGGTGACCTTTGCGGCGTATTTTCTGGAAGGACCCGCCAATCTGTGGTGGGAGAACTTTGAGGCTATGCGTCCTGCTGAACCAGCAGCCACATGGGCAGACTTCAGTGCAGCCTTTCGTCTGCACTGTATTCCAGAGGGCCTGATGGACAGAAAGAGAGAGGAGTTATGTGCCTTCACTCAGGGCAAATTGACCGTGGATGCCTATAGCCGCGAGTTCGGTAACCTCGCCCGCTATGCAACAGAGGAGGTGTCTACTGACGCCAAGAAGCAAGCAAGATTCCGTAAGGGTCTGAGCCCTGAGCTTCGTCGTGATCTGCTCCTCCACGAGTGTGCAAGCTTTCAAGCCCTGGTCAACAAGGTGATCAGTGCCGAGACTGGTCATACTGACTTTGAAGCCACAAGGAAGCACTCCCGTGACTTTGGCTCGTCTTCTGGTTCCGCGTTTCCAAAACGCAGGTTGTGGGTTCCAAACAGTTCTCTGCCGCCAAGATACACTTCGAGGCCATCCTACGTGGCGCCTCAGACGAATCAGACCAACCCTCCAGCAAAAACTTATGGTGGTCCAGCTAGCAATGCTGCACCACGTGCCAACCAAGTGATATGCTAAAAGTGTGGAGAACCAGGGCACTATTCCCGTGAGTGTCCTCAAAATGTTGGTGCCAAGCAACCCGGAAAGTCCGTCGGGCAAGGCAAGTCGGGCAAAGCTTACTATGTGAAGCCAACTCCTGCACGTGGCTGTGTGAACTATGTCTCAGCAGAAGAAGCTGCAAAGGATCCCGATGTCATGCTGGGTACGCTTCTTGTTAATCATCACCCAACGTCTATTCTCTTTGACACTGGGTCTTCTCATTCCTTCATTTCAAAAAGTTATGCACAGTTGCATAACATGTCTTTTTGTGATATGCCAATTCCAATGGTTGTCCAAACTCCTGGTAGTAAATGGCAAACCTCTAGGATAACCTATGACAATGAAATTCTAGTAGACAGGCTAGTTTTTCAAGCCTCAATGATAGCCTTGAAATCTTCGGATATTAATATCATCTTGGGTATCGACTGGATGTCAGCTCACTATGCCAAGATTGATACTCATTCTACAAATGTCCAGCTTACCCATCCCTCGGGTGAGATAGTAAATGTCTCTACTCGAGTTGCCAAATGCCAACTCTATTCCCTAAATGCCAACCCTCTTCCGGAACTTGAAGACATTCCGGTAGTCCGTGACTTTCCGGATGTCTTTCCAGAGGAACTGCCAGGAATTCCACCTGACAGAGATGTAGAGTTTGTGATAGATCTTGTTCCGGGAACTGTCCCAATAGCCAGAAGACCATATAAGATGGCACCCCTGGAGCTAGCCGAACTTAAGAAGCAACTAGATGAGGCATTGAATAAAGGTTTCATTCGTCCTAGCTCTTCTCCTTGGGCTTGCCCCGTCCTGTTCATCAAGAAGAAAGACGGAACGGATCAGATGGTTGTAGATTACCGACCAGTTAATCTGGTCACCATAAAGAACAAGTATCCACTCCCCAGGATCAACGACCTGTACGATCAGCTCGCTGGGTCCTCGGCCTTCTCCAAAATAAATTTGAGGTTGTGATACCATCAAATCAAGATCAAGAACGGGGACATTCCGAAAACGGCTTTTGTTACTCGTTATGGCCAATATGAGTACACCGTCATGTCCTTCGGTTTAACCAATGCCCCAGCCACCTTCTCTCGTTTGATGAATTCAATCTTCATGGAGTATTTGGATAAATTCGTCGTGGTATACCTCGATGATATTCTCATCTACTCGAAGAACGAACAAGAACATGCCGAGCATCTAAGGCTGGTATTGTTGAAACTTCGAGAGCATCGCCTTTATGCCAAGTTTTCAAAATGTGAATTTTGATTACCAGAAGTGACCTATCTAGGTCACGTAATCTCTGGTAAGGGTATTGTTGTCAATCCCGAGAGAGTTCAAGCTGTCCTTGATTGGACTCAACCTGAATCGGTTAAGCAAGTTAGGAGTTTTCTTGGTCTAGCGAGCTATTGTCGCCGCTTTGTCGAGAATTTCTCCAAGGTTGCAAAGCCTCTAACTGAACTCCTCAAGAAGGATAAAAAGTTCGAGTGGACACCACAGTGTGAGCATAGTTTTCAGGAACTGAAAAGACGCCTGACTTCCGCACCTGTGTTGCTACCACCAGATTTTTCTAAGGACTTTGTTATCTATTGCAACGCCTCGCGACAAGGATTAGGTTGCATTCTCATGCAAGATCGTCATGTGATCGCATACGCATCTCGACAGTTGCATCCACATGAGGATAATTATCCCACACATGACCTTGAGCTTGCAGCTGTGGTCCATGCACTAAAAACCTGGTGACATTACCTTTTGGGTAATCCTTGCGAAATATTCAGTGATCACCAAAGTCTGAAATATATCTTCACCCAGCCGGATTTGAATCTCAGGCAAAGATGGTGGGTTGAGTTGATCTTGGATTACGACTTAGGGATAACTTACACCCCGGGGAAGGCCAATGTTATTGCCGATGCACTAAGTCGTAAATCTTATTGTAACAATTTGATGCTACAACAAGGTCAACCACATCTCCATGAGGACTTTCGGAAGTTGAATCTTCATATTGTTCCTCAAGGATTCCTTTCTACCCTGGTGGCGAAGCCTACCCTTAAGGATCAAATTATAGCTGGCCAAAAGCGTGACAAGGGTATATCACGGATCAAGGAGAATATTTTTAGCGGAAACGCTAAAGAATTTGCCATGAACGATCAAGGTGTGGTGTTCTTCCAGAATCATCTAGTGGTTCCTAAGAACCCACATCTAAGGCAGTTAGTCCTTAAGGAGGCTCATGACTCTCCTCTCACCATTCATCCCGGTAGTACTAAGATGTATCAGGACCTACGCCAGAGGTTCTGGTGGACTAGGATGAAGAGAGAAATTGCTGAGTTCGTTGCTAACTGCGACGTTTGTCGTCGAGTTAAGGCAGAACATCAAAGGCCTGCTGGCACCCTTCAACCTCTAGCTATTCCTGAATGGAAATGGGATAAGGTTAGCATGGATTTCATTACCAGATTTCCCAAGACCAAGAAAGGAAATAATGCTATCTTTGTGGTCATTGACCGTCTTTCCAAAGTGGCTCATTTTCTTCCCGTTCGTGAGAGTATAACAGCTAGCCAGCTAGCAGAGTTATATATCTCTCGAATAGGGTCTCTTCATGGTGTTCCCCTGGAGATTAACTTGGACTGCGGGAGTATCTTTACTTCCCGCTTCTGGGAAAGTTTTCAGAATGCCATGGGGACTCACTTATCTTTTAGCACTGCTTTCCATCCTCAGTCAAGTGGTCAAGTAGAAAGACTGAATCAAATCCTAGAAGTTATGCTCCGAGCTTGTGTTATATCGTTCGGTATGAATTGGGAGAAGTGCCTTCCATTCGCCGAATTCGCTTATAACAATAGTTATCAATCAATCTTGGGCAAAGCTCCTTTAGAAGTTCTCCATGGACGAAGATGTCGAACACCTCTTAATTGGTCAGAAACCAGAGAGAGGCAACTCTTTGGCCCGGATATGATCCAGGATGCAGAAGAGCAGGTTCGCATTATTCGTGAAAAGTTGAAAACAGCCCAGTCTCGTCAAAAGAGCCAATATGATCGTCATCATAAGGCTGTGACCTGTCAAGTTGACGAGAAGGTTTACCTTCGGGTTACACCTTTGAAGGGTACCCATCGATTCGGTATCAAGGGCAAGTTGGCTCCTCGTTACATTGGTCCTTTTCGCATTCTTGCCAAACGAGCAGAAGTTGCCTACCAGTTGGAACTTCCTCCGCATCTTTCCAAGGTTCATGATGTCTTCCACGTCTCGCAACTCAGGCGTTGCTTTTCGGATCCTATCCGTGAAGTGGACCATGAAATGCTTGATCTCCAAGATAACCTTTCATACCGAGAATACCCCGTGCGTATTCTTGATCAACTTGAGCGTACCACTCGACGTCGAAACCTTAAGTTTCTTAAAGTTCAATGGTCAAATCATTCTGAAAAGGAGGCAACTTGGGAAAGAGAGGATCGTCTCCGACTTGAGTATCCTGCGTTATTCCCGACGACTTCTAAATCTCGGGACGAGATTCTTTTGAGTGGAGGTGAGTTGTCACATCCCTGACACCCTAAGCAAGTTAGCTTTGTGCTCATGTTTTCATTGCATTGCATCTAGGAAATTTTCAACAAGAACAAAGCAAGTGATGAAGGAAATTGCTAAAACCCTAGCCACTTCTCAAAATAAAGGAAAATTCAAACTAGTTAAAATCAATGAACCCAAAATGGCCTCAAGAAAAGTTCAATCTTTCTGATAAATCATGAAAGTAAATGAGCAATGAAGAAAACCATTTTATTGACACTTTAAGCATTTTAATTAAATGCAAAAAGCTACTGGTTTCAAGTTTAAAATTTGAAATCAGAAACCTTAAGCTTTCAAAAATGTTGAAAACTTTAGGAATGGTTGGAAATATTCCAACAAATATTCTGGGGTGTTCAACATAGCTTTTACAAACTAATTGGGAGCTGAAATAATTAGTAAATCAATGTCAGTAATTAAAACAGAAACAAAACAGAAAGAAAATGAGAAAAATCTTACCTGACGCTCACCTGGCCCGGCCCATCTTCTTCCTGTCGTCTTCCTCCCCCGCCAGTGGGCAGCAGGAGGTGGCCGTCGCGTACTCCGGCGCGGCCACGCACCTGTGTGCCTGCCTGGCCGTCGCTTCGCGCTGGGAAGCACGGGGATAACCTCCCCGAGCTCGTAGCTATCCATCCCCATGCTCATTCTCCCCCTCTGCCTCGTTTCTTTCTGCCGCCATTAGAGCCCGAGCAGAGCTCGAACTCGCCGTCGTTCTAGCCTACCCTTCTCCCTCCTGAGCCACGCAATAGGTCCGCCGCAACTCCCTGAAGCTTTCTAGCCGCGAGCCCGACGCCGAGACGCAGTGAAACGACGAGACGTAGTCGTCTTCTTCCTCGGGTCACCTAAGTTCGTCGCCGGCGTTCTTCCTCTCCAGGCCGTCCCCAAGCAAGCTAGCGCCACCACTGCACTCCTCGTGAGCTTGCACATCTTTCCCCTAAGATCTCCCCGTCGTTCCCCTCCTCTAGGCCTAGTTCCATCGGAGCCCGACGAGATCCGCCGCTGCAGCTCGTCGCTGGTAGCCCTCCGGTGATCAGCTCGTCCTTCTGAGGCCACCAGCAGCTTCAGGCCGTGCGTAGCTCCCTCTGTATCGATGACCCCGATGACGCCCGAACTTTGGCCGCCACCAAGCTCGTCGCCGGCGTCATCTCCGGCCAGATCAGCCCCAGCTAAGCGCAAAAATGAACCCGCGGGAGAAGTGTCGTTCCTCTGGTGCTCTCCGCGAAGAGTTTGGCCCCCTGTGCGCCGTTTCCGAGCCCTCCGCCGTTCTGGTGGTCGCCGGAGGCTCCCCGCCGGTGAGGACGACCTCGCCGCCTGTGGATCTCAGCTGGCCTGAGCCACTGACGTGTGGGGCCAGCCTCTGGGAGTTTAGAAATAATAAAATCAAATCAAATAAGTTAATAAGTCACTGAAATGTGGGTCCAGTGAGATTAATTAGCTAATTAAGTTTAATTTTAATCTAAAACTGACCAGAGACACTGACCAGTGGGTCCCACTGGTCAGGTTTGACTTTCAACGGCCAGCTGGACCTGCTGATGTCATGCTGATGCAATAAAGAGTTTTCTCATTTAAAATAATTCCAGAAAAGTGTTAAAACTTCTAAAACTCATAGAAATTAATCTGTAACTCCAATGAAAATAATTTATATATGAAAAAGTATCTGAAAAATTCAAGGAATCTGAATTTGTCATTTTCAAACATGTTTGAAAATGTTACAGAACCCAAACATGTAAATTAACGAATAAGTTAATTCTTATAAATACTTTATAAATAGAATTTGGAAACTATTTAAATTTTCACTATGAATGACATGATCAAACACTGTTATAATTACAAACCAGCAACCTAACATGTCATCCCATGCATGTTAAATGCAAGTTGATCTGAGCATCAGGTCGAATCAATTAAAATGGTATCCGAGAATACCTCGTTTGAAGTGATATTTGAATTTGATTCAAATCAACTTCAAAGCTAATACATGCTAGCTCTATTAGTATACCACCTTGCATTCTCATGCCATGCTCATGCATCATCTTGATTGCATATGTTTGTTATTGATTGTTGTCATTCCTTTCGGTAGGCTCCGCTCCCCCGGATTCCATCGAATATCCGTCTGACGGATATTGTCACTCCTCTGAGCAACAAGGCAAGCAACCATTTTGATCATCCCAATAAATCCCATGTTCTTGCTCCTGCACTTACTTATTGCATTAGGATCAAATGCTTCAAATGCTTTTGCCACGTTAGTTGAACCCACTTCCTTTGCATGACTTATCCTTGTCACAGTAAATAGCTGAACCTTGCAACCTAGCATACCTGGTAGTTGCTTGAGCCATGATGTGCCTTATCCTGCTATGCATGCTATGCTTAGAGTTGGGTATGGTCTGTCATCTGGGAGATGAACAGAATTGTTCGAATGTGTTCGGTAAGCAAAGGTTGTGTGTTGGACCTGATTTGGTAAAGGTACCGGTGAAAGGCTGTGTAGGAGTACATGGCGGGTTCTTTCATTGGAACCGTCCTTAGGAACTGAGTTCCGTGTATGTAATCCAAGACGAGATACTACCACATGCTGGGCCCTGAAATATGACCCCGCTCGACTTATTAATTGCTTAGTACTCGGTCCAGGAGTTGCAAGTAGTTTCTGGTGTTTATAGTCATGCTGGAGGCCGTGCATAGCGCTGACCTGAGAGGTGGGATGTGATGCGGTAGGCAGTGGCACGGTGTACTAAGTGGCACCCGGATGGTGGGCTTGGGAACCCTGCGCACATCGTTTGAGGCCGTGGCGGATACCTCGGCCGGACTTCCGTACGGGTTACTCTCAGATAGGCGATAAACCTGGACTAGGTACTAATGTGGTTAACGGTCGTGGCCGACTCCCTCGCTGGGCTTCCGCTTGAAGGTTGCCGAGGTGCATGACGTGCACATGGAGATAAGTGGCGAGAGCGTGTGTGACGAAGTACACCCCTGCAGGGTTATAATCTATTCGAATAGCCGCGTCCGCGGATATGGACTACTTGGAGACATATGTTGTTCATAGATAACTTCAATGGGTACTCATAAAATTGTCAAGATAAGCGTGAGTGTCGTGGACGACATTTCCGTATGGATACGGAATGATTCCACGATGGTGTATTGTTGTGGTGTTAGTGGACTCGTGTGCGATAAATCAAGTTGTCAAAATTATTTAAAAATGAAGTTGTCTAGCCACGAGTCAAATGCTGGCTTCCCGCATGAAATCCCACAATACCTTATTGATACATTGCATGAGTAGATAGTTATCCTAAAGTCTTGCTGAGTACCTCCGTACTCATGTTTGTTTAAT
The DNA here is from genome assembly GCF_904849725.1 of Hordeum vulgare subsp. vulgare. Classification (NCBI taxonomy): domain Eukaryota; kingdom Viridiplantae; phylum Streptophyta; class Magnoliopsida; order Poales; family Poaceae; genus Hordeum; species Hordeum vulgare. The sequence goes on from NC_058519.1 coordinate 378,528,852, forward strand.
AAATGTTGCAGAGGTTGCTAATGACCCTAATGGAGGGTTCTTCATAGACATCGACGACGACGAGTAGCTGGTGTCCCAGCTACGATCTGGCCCTAGGTTGGGTATGTAGTATAATCAGGCCATGTGCCTTCTAGTTGCACATGTCTGTACTCAGACAGTTTTAAACACTTCCGCTGGCTTGTAACTGAATGACTGCTATGATGGGTCGTGAGACCCTTACTGTGTAATATTATATGTGTGGCTCTTCTGAGCCTCTTAAATAAAGCTTGTATGTTTATGGTTATGTTGTGATGCCATCGATGTATCGATACATATTGGTATGCCATGCGTACGTGTGTCGTACTTGATATGTATGGGGTTCGATTACCTAGCCGTGAACTTTAGTAGCACTCCTTACAGGGAAATGCCCCTTTGTGATCCAACGAGCCATGGTAGCTCGCTACTGCTCTGGACACATTGGTTGCCCGGCATGTGTCCTTCTTAGCTGCTGTGTCTGTCCCCTTTGGGGAAATGTCGCGCGATGTAATGGAGTCCTTGTAGCTTGCTACGACTCGTCTACACTCGCTGGTGACCGACACCTGCTTTCTTGGGTCATGTATGCCTGTCCTTGTGGGGTACTGCCACTTTGGTTTATGACTAGACTTGTCGATCCGGGTTCTTTGACATTGGAATGCTAGCGACACAATTGCATACGTGAGTCAAAAGGCGCAAACGGTCCCGGCTAAGGTAAGGTTGCAGCCGTGGAGTTAACCGTGCGTGAGACCGCAAAGGGATGCGATGTGTTACAGGCTGGATTACTATGACTTAGGATCGGGGTCCCGTCAGCGTTGGTATCAGAGCCTGACTGATTGTAGGATTACTAAGCCAAACTGGTCGTAGTTGAGTCTAGAATTGCTTTAGTTATATATAAGGGAATTGTTTGTGGAAGGGAACATAAGACTCTTGTTCTCTTCTCAAGTTATTCTATTCTGGTCATCCTCGTCTTTTCTGCGGGAATTAAGGACTAGGTTACTCATCTTCTTCTAGGCTCGTGTTTCTGATCGGTAGATTATAGGACTACGAGTCAAGAGATGTTGGGTTTCTTTCATTCCTAGGAAAAAGGAAGTAAGTTTGATGATCAGAGAGTTGAACTTGATAGTTGAGTGGTTACGCTATTCCATTTTGGGTTGTCTCAAAATATGTTTTGAGCATTTACAGCCGTTATGCTGCCCAATTTTGCATTTGAAGCTCTAATGCTTTTGCATTACTCTCTATTTACATATGCCTGGCCGTCCTTCTCGTCAGGTGGTACGTCTGACCAGGTGCATTGATGTACCGGGTCATACGGTCATGCTGGTCAGGGTGATGTCGGTGTGCGGTTACCGCTGGTACCCCGAGTACACAGTGGAGGAACAGTACCGAGACTTCAACCAGAGCCAGTACATCTGCACTGTTAGGGTATTTCCAGACTACCCTGGAGCTGAGGAGCCAATCCATTGGTCCTATGGGTTGGGAGTTACTGTTGACATGGCAGTACAAGATGTTGCCTATTCAATGCTGACCATTATGAGAGCAAGACACCCACTGCTGCAGAATTCAGAGTTCTGCTATGTTCCGGCCTCTCAGCCTGGTGAAGAGGGATACCTCAGCGGAGTCCATTTTGATTCTTCTATGGAGGATCCACTACTGCAGTCCACTGTTGAGATGCTAGAGAACAGAGACAGGGATGCTCGTGCTCTCCGCATGGAGCTTTATGCTACCCGTGCCCGTCTGTGGACGGCTTTGACGCAGCTGGCACCGGTAGTTCAGACAGGGTACGGAGATATGGAGATGCTGAACCCTGTCAGGACCCATCTTCCGGCCCACGTTGACTGGCCAGCTATAGGAGGAGTCACCCCTCTTCGGGGGCCCCTCTTACCACCAGTCAGGGGACCAAGGCCACATCCGTGTCCTTATGGATCCCAGGGATCTCAGGCTAGAGTGTTTCCTGATCCGCAGGTTGAGCTTCCAGGTCATGGAGGTAATCTCTATGAGATGTTCTATGCGGATGCCTGAGCTGTGAGCGGAAGGATAGTATGGTAGCAGCCGTACGTTCACAGTCCTGCGTGACTTGTGAAGTATGCCTGTGATGTGAAATGAATTCCAGAGGCCTGGATAAATAATGTATAGGAAGCTTGCGAGCCTCTGATGAGTAGTTTCATAATTTCAGTAGTTTGCTCTTCGGTTAAGGTTGTACTCAACTATGTAAGGGTGTGTATGAACCATGGTGTATATATAGCAGTTGCTTGTTACCATGCTGTTCGGATATTCATTTCCGCATTCCGTGTGTTCAGTACATTCTTAATCTATAGCTAGTACTTATATGATATTGGTCTAAGTTGTGAGTTTGTTTGTCAGGATGGTGTTCACCAGGTTGAACCGTGCCCCTGGTCATGAGCAAGGCGAGGGTAGTCAAGCGTCGCAGGAAGACCTGCCTCACCCGCCCTCTCTGGCGGAAGTCATGCTTGAGGCAGAGAGAAACAAAAGGGAGACCAACCGACTGTTAGAGCGTATTGAGAAGAATATGACTCGTCAACCTAGGAATGCTGCAATGTCCCTCAACGACTTTGTGAAGCTGAATCCTCCAAAGTTTCATCATTCCGTCGATCCCCTCGACGCTGATGACTAGCTGTGCAGTATCTCATGCAAGATTCGCTCGGCGAATGTGTCTGAGGCCGACAAGGTGACCTTTGCGGCGTATTTTCTGGAAGGACCCGCCAATCTGTGGTGGGAGAACTTTGAGGCTATGCGTCCTGCTGAACCAGCAGCCACATGGGCAGACTTCAGTGCAGCCTTTCGTCTGCACTGTATTCGAGAGGGCCTGATGGACAGAAAGAGAGAGGAGTTATGTGCCTTCACTCAGGGCAAATTGACCGTGGATGCCTATAGCCGCGAGTTCGGTAACCTCGCCCGCTATGCAACAGAGGAGGTGTCTACTGACGCCAAGAAGCAAGCAAGATTCCGTAAGGGTCTGAGCCCTGAGCTTCGTCGTGATCTGCGCCTCCACGAGTGTGCAAGCTTTCAAGCCCTGGTCAACAAGGCGATCAGTGCCGAGACTGGTCATACTGACTTTGAAGCCACAAGGAAGCACTCCCGTGACTTTGGCTCGTCTTCTGGTTCCGCTATTCCAAAACGCAGGTTGTGGGTTCCAAACAGTTCTCTGCCGCCAAGATACACTTCGAGGCCATCCTACGTGGCGCCTCAGACGAATCAGACCAACCCTCCAGCAAAAACTTATGGTGGTCCAGCTAGCAATGCTGCACCACGTGCCAACCAAGTGATATGCTACAAGTGTGGAGAACCAGGGCACTATTCCCGTGAGTGTCCTCAAAATGTTGGTGCCAAGCAACCCGGAAAGTCCGTCGGGCAAGGCAAGTCGGGCAAAGCTTACTATGTGAAGCCAACTCCTGCACGTGGCTGTGTGAACTATGTCTCAGCAGAAGAAGCTGCAGAGGATCCCGACGTCATGCTGGGTACGCTTCTTGTTAATCATCACCCAGCGTCTATTCTCTTTGACACTGGGTCTTCTCATTCCTTCATTTCAAAAAGTTATGCACAGTTGCATAACATGTCTTTTTGTGATATGCCAATTCCAATGGTTGTCCAAACTCCTGGTAGTAAATGGCAAACCTCTAGGATAACCTATGACAATGAAATTCTAGTAGACAGGCTAGTTTTTCAAGCCTCAATGATAGCCTTGAAATCTTCGGATATTAATATCATCTTGGGTATGGACTGGATGTCAGCTCACTATGCCAAGATTGATACTCATTCAACAAATGTCCATCTTACTCATCCCTCGGGTGAGATAGTAAATGTCTCTACTCGAGTTGCCAAATGCCAACTCTATTCCCTAAATGCCAACCCTCTTCCGGAACTTGAAGACATTCCGGTAGTCCGTGACTTTCCGGATGTCTTTCCAGAGGAACTGCCAGGAATTCCACCTGACAGAGATGTAGAGTTTGTGATAGATCTTGTTCCGGGAACTGTCCCAATAGCCAGAAGACCATATAAGATGGCACCCCTGGAGCTAGCCGAACTTAAGAAGCAACTAGATGAGGCATTGAATAAATGTTTCATTCGTCCTAGCTCTTCTCCTTGGGCTTGCCCCGTCCTGTTCATCAAGAAGAAAGACGGAACGGATCAGATGGTTGTAGATTACCGACCAGTTAATCTGGTCACCATAAAGAACAAGTATCCACTCCCCAGGATCAACGACTTGTACGATCAGCTCGCTGGGTCCTCGGCCTTCTCCAAAATGGATTTGAGGTTGTGATACCATCAAATCAAGATCAAGAACGGGGACATTCCGAAAACGGCTTTTGTTACTCGTTATGGCCAATACGAGTACACCGTCATGTCCTTCGGTTTAACCAATGCCCCAGCCACCTTCTCTCGTTTGATGAATTCAATCTTCATGGAGTATTTGGATAAATTCGCCATGGTATACCTCGATGATATTCTCATCTACTCGAAGAACGAACAAGAACATGCCGAGCATCTAAGGCTGGTATTGTTGAAACTTCGAGAGCATCGCCTTTATGCCAAGTTTTCAAAATGTGAATTTTGATTACCAGAAGTGACCTATCTAGGTCACGTAATCTCTGGTAAGGGTATTGTTGTCAATCCCGAGAGAGTTCAAGCTGTCCTTGATTGGACTCAACCTGAATTGGTTAAGCAAGTTAGGAGTTTTCTTGGTCTAGCGAGCTATTGTCGCCGCTTTGTCGAGAATTTCTCCAAGGTTGCAAAGCCTCTAACTGAACTCCTCAAGAAGGATAAAAAGTTCGAGTGGACACCACAGTGTGAGCATAGTTTTCAGGAACTGAAAAGACGCCTGACTTCCGCACCTGTGTTGCTACCACCAGATTTTTCTAAGGACTTTGTTATCTATTGCAACGCCTCGCGACAAGGATTAGGTTGCATTCTCATGCAAGATCGTCATGTGATCGCATACGCATCTCGACAGTTGCATCCACATGAGGATAATTATCCCACACATGACCTTGAGCTTGCAGCTGTGGTCCATGCACTAAAAACCTGGTGACATTACCTTTTGGGTAATCCTTGCGAAATATTCAGTGATCACCAAAGTCTGAAATATATCTTCACCCAGCCAGATTTGAATCTCAGGCAAAGATGGTGGGTTGATTTGATCTTGGATTACGACTTAGGGATAACTTACACCCCGGGGAAGGCCAATGTTATTGCCGATGCACTAAGTCGTAAATCTTATTGTAACAATTTGATGCTACAACAAGGTCAACCACATCTCCATGAGGACTTTCGGAAGTTGAATCTTCATATTGTTCCTCAAGGATTCCTTTCTACCCTGGTGGCGAAGCCTACCCTTAAGGATCAAATTATAGCTGGCCAAAAGCGTGACAAGGGTATATCACGGATCAAGGAGAATATTTTTAGCGGAAACGCTAAAGAATTTGCCATGAACGATCAAGGTGTGGTGTTCTTCCAGAATCATCTAGTGGTTCCTAAGAACCCACATCTAAGGCAGTTAGTCCTTAAGGAGGCTCATGACTCTCCTCTCACCATTCATCCCGGTAGTACTAAGATGTATCAGGACCTACGCCAGAGGTTCTGGTGGACTAGGATGAAGAGAGAAATTGCTGAGTTCGTTGCTAACTGCGACGTTTGTCGTCGAGTTAAGGCAGAACATCAAAGGCCTGCTGGCACCCTTCAACCTCTAGCTATTCCTGAATGGAAATGGGATAAGGTTAGCATGGATTTCATTACCGGATTTCCCAAGACCAAGAAAGGAAATAATGCTATCTTTGTGGTCATTGACCGTCTTTCCAAAGTGGCTCATTTTCTTCCCGTTCGTGAGAGTATAACAGCTAGCCAGCTAGCAGAGTTATATATCTCTCGAATAGTGTCTCTTCATGGTGTTCCCCTGGAGATTAACTCGGACTGCGGGAGTATCTTTACTTCCCGCTTCTGGGAAAGTTTTCAGAATGCCATGGGGACTCACTTATCTTTTAGCACTTCTTTCCATCCTCAGTCAAGTGGTCAAGTAGAAAGACTGAATCAAATCCTAGAAGATATGCTCCGAGCTTGTGTTATATCGTTCGGTATGAATTGGGAGAAGTGCCTTCCATTCGCCGAATTCGCTTATAACAATAGTTATCAATCAAGCTTGGGCAAAGCTCCTTTAGAAGTTCTCTATGGACGAAGATGTCGAACACCTCTTAATTGGTCAGAAACCGGAGAGAGGCAACTCTTTGGCCCGGATATGATCCAGGATGCAGAAGAGCAGGTTCGCATTATTCGTGAAAAGTTGAAAACAGCCCAGTCTCGTCAAAAGAGCCAATATGATCGTCATCATAAGGCTGTGACCTTTGAAGTTGACGAGAAGGTTTACCTTCGGCTTACACCTTTGAAGGGTACCCATCGATTCGGTATCAAGGGCAAGTTGGCTCCTCGTTACATTGGTCCTTTTCGCATTCTTGCCAAACGAGGAGAAGTTGCCTACCAATTGGAACTTCCTCCGCATCTTTCCAAGGTTCATGATGTCTTCCACGTCTCGCAACTCAGGCGTTGCTTTTCGGATCCTATCCGTGAAGTGGACCATGAAATGCTTGATCTCCAAGATAACCTTTCATACCGAGAATACCCCATGCGTATTCTTGATCAACCTGAGCGTACCACTCGACGTCGAAACCTTAAGTTTCTTAAAGTTCAATGGTCAAATCATTCTGAAAAGGAGGCAACTTGGGAAAGACAGGATCGTCTCCGACTTGAGTATCCTGCGTTATTCCCGACGACTTCTAAATCTCGGGACGAGATTCTTTTGAGTGGGGGTGAGTTGTCACATCCCTGACACCCTAAGCAAGTTAGCTTTGTGCTCATGTTTTCATTGCATTGCATCTAGGAAATTTTCAACAAGAACAAAGCAAGTGATGAAGGAAATTGCTAAAACCCTAGCCACTTCTCAAAATAAAGGAAAATTCAAACTAGTTAAAATCAATGAACCCAAAATGGCCTCAAGAAAAGTTCAATATTTCTGATAAATCATGAAAGTAAATGAGCAATGAAGAAAACCATTTTATTGACACTTTAAGCATTTTAATTAAATGCAAAAAGCTACTGGTTTCAAGTTTAAATTTTGAAATCAGAAACCTTAAGCCTTCAAAAATGTTGAAAACTTTAGGAATGGTTGGAAATATTCCAACAAATATTCTGGGGTGTTCAACATAGCTTTTACAAACTTATTGGGAGCTGAAATAATTAGTAAATCAATGTCAGTAATTAAAACAGAAACAAAACAGAAAGAAAATGAGAAAAATCTTACCTGACGCTCACTTGGCCCGGCCCATTTTCTTCCTGTCGTCTTCCTCCCCCGCCAGTGGGCAGCAGGAGGTGGCCGCCGCGTACTCCGGCGCGGCCACGCACCTGTGTGCCTGCCTGGCTGTCGCTTCGCGCTGGGAAGCACGGGGATAACCTCCCCGAGCTCGTAGCTATCCATCCCCATGCTCATTCTCCCCCTCTGCCTCGTTTCTTTCTGCCGCCATCGGAGCCCGAGCAGAGCTCGAACTCGCCGTCGTTCTAGCCTACCCTTCTCCCTCCTGAACCACGCAATAGGTCCGCCGCAACTCCCTGAAGCTTTCTAGCCACGAGCCCGACGCCGAGACGCAGTGAAACGACGAGACGTAGTCGTCTTCTTCCTCGGGTCACCTAAGTTCGTCGCCGGCGTTCTTCCTGTCCAGGCCGTCCCCGAGCAAGCTAGCGCCACCACTGCACTCCTCGTGAGCTTGCACATCTTTCCCCTAAGATCTCCCCGTCGTTCCCCTCCTCTAGGCCTAGTTCCATCGGAGCCCGACGAGATCCGCCGCTGCAGCTCGTCGCTGGTAGCCCTCCGGTGATCAGCTCGTCCTTCTGAGGCCACCAGCAGCTTCAGGCCGTGCGTAGCTCCCTCTGTATCGATGACCCCGATGACGCCCGAACTTTGGCCGCCACCAAGCTCGTCGCCGGCGTCATCTTCGGCCAGATCAGCCCCAGCTAAGCGCAAAAATGAACCCGCGGGAGAAGTGTCGTTCCTCTGGTGCTCTCCGCGAAGAGTTTGGCCCCCTGTGCGCCGTTTCCGAGCCCTCCGCCGTTCTGGTGGTCGCCGGAGGCTCCCCGCCGGTGAGGACGACCTCGCCGCCTGTGGATCTCAGCTGGCCTGAGCCACTGACGTGTGGGGCCAGCCTCTGGGAGTTTAGAAATAATAAAATCAAATCAAATAAGTTAATAAGTCACTGAAATGTGGGTCCAGTGAGATTAATTAGCTAATTAAGTTTAATTTTAATCTAAAACTGACCAGAGACACTGACCAGTGGGTCCCACTGGTCAGGTTTGACTTTCAACGGCCAGCTGGACCTGCTGATGTCATGCTGATGCAATAAAGAGTTTTCTCATTTAAAATAATTCCAGAAAAGTGTTAAAACTTCTAAAACTCATAGAAATTAATCTGTAACTCCAATGAAAATAATTTATATATGAAAAAGTATCCGAAAAATTCAAGGAATCTGAATTTGTCATTTTCAAACATGTTTGAAAATGTTACAGAACCCAAACATGTAAATTAACGAATAAGTTAATTCTTATAAATACTTTATAAATAGAATTTGGAAACTATTTAAATTTTCACTATGAATGACATGATCAAACACTGTTATAATTACAAACCAGCAACCTAACATGTCATCCCATGCATGTTAAAAGCAAGTTGATCTGAGCATCAGGTCGAATCAATTAAAATGGTATCCGAGAATACCTCGTTTGAAGTGATATTTGAATTTGATTCAAATCAACTTCAAACCTAATACATGCTAGCTCTATTAGTATACCACCTTGCATTCTCATGCCATGCTCATGCATCATCTTGATTGCATATGTTTGTTATTGATTGTTGTCATTCCTTTCGGTAGGCTCCGCTCCCCCGGATTCCATCGAATATCCGTCTGACGGATATTGTCACTCCTCTGAGCAACAAGGCAAGCAACCATTTTGATCATCCCAATAAATCCCATGTTCTTGCTCCTGCACTTACTTATTGCATTAGGATCAAATGCTTCAAATGCTTTTGCCACGTTAGTTGAACCCACTTCCTTTGCATGACTTATCCTTGTCACAGTAAATAGCTGAACCTTGCAACCTAGCATACCTGGTAGTTGCTTGAGCCATGATGTGCCTTATCCTGCTATGCATGCTATGCTTAGAGTTGGGTATGGTCTGTCATCTAGGAGATGAACAGAATTGTTCGAATGTGTTCGGTAAGCAAAGGTTGTGTGTTGGACCTGATTTGGTAAAGGTACCGGTGAAAGGCTGTGTAGGAGTACATGGCGGGTTCTTTCATTGGAACCGTCCTTAGGAACTGAGTTCCGTGTATGTAATCCAAGACGAGATACTACCACATGCTGGGCCCTGAAATATGACCCCGCTCGACTTATTAATTGCTTAGTACTCGGTCCAGGAGTTGCAAGTAGTTTCTGGTGTTTATAGTCATGCTGGAGGCCGTGCATAGCGCTGACCTGAGAGGTGGGATGTGATGCGGTAGGCAGTGGCACGGTGTACTAAGTGGCACCCGGATGGTGGGCTTGGGAACCCTGCGCACATCGTTTGAGGCCGTGGCGGATACCTCAGCCGGACTTCCGTACGGGTTACTCTCAGATAGGCGATAAACCTGGACTAGGTACTAATGTGGTTAACGGTCGTGGCCGACTCCCTCGCTGGGCTTCCGCTTGAAGGTTGCCGAGGTGCATGACGTGCACATGGCGATAAGTGGCGAGAGCGTGTGTGACGAAGTACACCCCTGCAGGGTTATAATCTATTCGAATAGCCGCGTCCGCGGATATGGACTACTTGGAGACATATGTTGTTCATAGATAACTTCAATGGGTACTCATAAAATTGTCAAGATAAGCGTGAGTGTCGTGGACGACATTTCCGTATGGATACGGAATGATTCCACGATGGTGTATTGTTGTGGTGTTAGTGGACTCGTGTGCGATAAATCAAGTTGTCAAAATTATTTAAAAATGAAGTTGTCTAGCCACGAGTCAAATGCTGGCTTCCCGCATGAAACCCCACAATACCTTATTGATACATTGCATGAGTAGATAGTTATCCTAAAGTCTTGCTGAGTACCTCCGTACTCATGTTTGTTTAATAAATGTTGCAGAGGTTGCTAATGACCCTAATGGAGGGTTCTTCATAGACATCGACGACGACGAGTAGCTGGTGTCCCAGCTACGATCTGGCCCTAGGTTGGGTATGTAGTATAGTCAGGCCATGTGCCTTCTAGTTGCACATGTCTGTACTCAGACAGTTTTAAACACTTCCGCTGGCTTGTAACTGAATGACTGCTATGATGGGTCGTGAGACCCTTACTGTGTAATATTATATGTCTGGCTCTTCTGAGCCTCTTAAATAAAGCTTGTATGTTTATGGTTATGTTGTGATGCCATCGATGTATCGATACATATTGGTATGCCATGCGTACGTGTGTCGTACTTGATATGTATGGGGTTCGATTACCTAGCCGTGAACTTTAGTAGCACTCCTTACAGGGAAATGCCCCTTTGTGATCCAACGAGCCATGGTAGCTCGCTACTGCTCTGGACACATTGGTTGCCCGGCATGTGTCCTTCTTAGCTGCTGTGTCTGTCCCCTTTGGGGAAATGTCGCGCGATGTAATGGAGTCCTTGTAGCTTGCTACGACTCGTCTACACTCGCTGGTGACCGACACCTGCTTTCTTGGGTCATGTATGCCTGTCCTTGTGCGGTACTGCCACTTTGGTTTATGACTAGACTTGTCGATCCGGGTTCTTTGACTTTGGAATGCTAGCGACACAATTGCATACGTGAGTCAAAAGGCGCAAACGGTCCCGGCTAAGGTAAGGTTGCAGCCGTGGAGTTAACCGTGCGTGAGACCGCAAAGGGATGCGATGTGTTACAGGCTGGATTACTATGACTTAGGATCGGGGTCCCGTCAGCGTTGGTATCAGAGCCTGACTGATTGTAGGATTACTAAGCCAAACTGGTCGTAGTTGAGTCTAGAATTGCTTTAGTTATATATAAGGGAATTGTTTGTGGAAGGGAACATAAGACTCTTGTTCTCTTCTCAAGTTATTCTATTCTGGTCATCCTCGTCTTTTCTGCGGGAATTAAGGACTAGGTTACTCATCTTCTTCTAGGCTCGTGTTTCTGATCGGTAGATTATAGGACTACGAGTCAAGAGATGTTGGGTTTCTTTCATTCCTAGGAAAAAGGAAGTAAGTTTGATGATCAGAGAGTTGAACTTGATAGTTGAGTGGTTACGCTATTCCATTTTGGGTTGTCTCAAAATATGTTTTGAGCATTTACAGCCGTTATGCTGCCCAATTTTGCATTTGAAGCTCTAATGCTTTTGCATTACTCTCTATTTACATATGCCTGGCCGTCCTTCTCGTCAGGTGGTACGTCTGACCAGGTGCATTGATGTACCGGGTCATACGGTCATGCTGGTCAGGGTGATGTCGGTGTGCGGTTACCGCTGGTACCCCGAGTACACAGTGGAGGAACAGTACCGAGACTTCAACCAGAGCCAGTACATCTGCACTGTTAGGGTATTTCCAGACTACCCTGGAGCTGAGGAGCCAATCCATTGGTCCTATGGGTTGGGAGTTACTGTTGACATGGCAGTACAAGATGTTGCCTATTCAATGCTGACCATTATGAGAGCAAGACACCCACTGCTGCAGAATTCAGAGTTCTGCTATGTTCCGGCCTCTCAGCCTGGTGAAGAGGGATACCTCAGCGGAGTCCATTTTGATTCTTCTATGGAGGATCCACTACTGCAGTCCACTGTTGAGATGCTAGAGAACAGAGACAGGGATGCTCGTGCTCTCCGCATGGAGCTTTATGCTACCCGTGCCCGTCTGTGGACGGCTTTGACGCAGCTGGCACCGGTAGTTCAGACAGGGTACGGAGATATGGAGATGCTGAACCCTGTCAGGACCCATCTTCCGGCCCACGTTGACTGGCCAGCTATAGGAGGAGTCACCCCTCTTCGGGGGCCCCTCTTACCACCAGTCAGGGGACCAAGGCCACATCCGTGTCCTTATGGATCCCAGGGATCTCAGGCTAGAGTGTTTCCTGATCCGCAGGTTGAGCTTCCAGGTCATGGAGGTAATCTCTATGAGATGTTCTATGCGGATGCCTGAGCTGTGAGCGGAAGGATAGTATGGTAGCAGCCGTACGTTCACAGTCCTGCGTGACTTGTGAAGTATGCCTGTGATGTGAAATGAATTCCAGAGGCCTGGATAAATAATGTATAGGAAGCTTGCGAGCCTCTGATGAGTAGTTTCATAATTTCAGTAGTTTGCTCTTCGGTTAAGGTTGTACTCAACTATGTAAGGGTGTGTATGAACCATGGTGTATATATAGCAGTTGCTTGTTACCATGCTGTTCGGATATTCATTTCCGCATTCCGTGTGTTCAGTACATTCTTAATCTATAGCTAGTACTGATATGATATTGGTCTAAGTTGTGAGTTTGTTTGTCAGGATGGTGTTCACCAGGTTGAACCGTGCCCCTGGTCATGAGCAAGGCGAGGGTAGTCAAGCGTCGCAGGAAGACCTGCCTCACCCGCCCTCTCTGGCAGAAGTCATGCTTGAGGCAGAGAGAAACAAAAGGGAGACCAACCGACTGTTAGAGCGTATTGAGAAGAATATGACTCGTCAACCTAGGAATGCTGCAATGTCCCTCAACGACTTTGTGAAGCTGAATCCTCCAAAGTTTCATCATTCCGTCGATCCCCTCGACGCTGATGACTAGCTGTGCAGTATCTCATGCAAGATTCGCTCGGCGAATGTGTCTGAGGCCGACAAGGTGACCTTTGCGGCGTATTTTCTGGAAGGACCCGCCAATCTGTGGTGGGAGAACTTTGAGGCTATGCGTCCTGCTGAACCAGCAGCCACATGGGCAGACTTCAGTGCAGCCTTTCGTCTGCACTGTATTCGAGAGGGCCTGATGGACAGAAAGAGAGAGGAGTTATGTGCCTTCACTCAGGGCAAATTGACCGTGGATGCCTATAGCCGCGAGTTCGGTAACCTCGCCCGCTATGCAACAGAGGAGGTGTCTACTGACGCCAAGAAGCAAGCAAGATTCCGTAAGGGTCTCAGCCCTGAGCTTCGTCGTGATCTGCGCCTCCACGAGTGTGCAAGCTTTCAAGCCCTGGTCAACAAGGCGATCAGTGCCGAGACTGGTCATACTGACTTTGAAGCCACAAGGAAGCACTCCCGTGACTTTGGCTCGTCTTCTGGTTCCGCTATTCCAAAACGCAGGTTGTGGGTTCCAAACAGTTCTCTGCCGCCAAGATACACTTCGAGGCCATCCTACGTGGCGCCTCAGACGAATCAGACCAACCCTCCAGCAAAAACTTATGGTGGTCCAGCTAGCAATGCTGCACCACGTGCCAACCAAGTGATATGCTACAAGTGTGGAGAACCAGGGCACTATTCCCGTGAGTGTCCTCAAAATGTTGGTGCCAAGCAACCCGGAAAGTCCGTCGGGCAAGGCAAGTCGGGCAAAGCTTACTATGTGAAGCCAACTCCTGCACGTGGCTGTGTGAACTATGTCTCAGCAGAAGAAGCTGCAGAGGATCCCGACGTCATGCTGGGTACGCTTCTTGTTAATCATCACCCAGCGTCTATTCTCTTTGACACTGGGTCTTCTCATTCCTTCATTTCAAAAAGTTATGCACAATTGCATAACATGTCTTTTTGTGATATGCCAATTCCAATGGTTGTCCAAACTCCTGGTAGTAAATGGCAAACCTCTAGGATAACCTATGACAATGAAATTCTAGTAGACAGGCTAGTTTTTCAAGCCTCAATGATAGCCTTGAAATATTCGGATATTAATATCATCTTGGGTATGGACTGGATGTCAGCTCACTATGCCAAGATTGATACTCATTCTACAAATGTCCATCTTACCCATCCCTCGGGTGAGATAGTAAATGTCTCTACTCGAGTTGCCAAATGCCAACTCTATTCCCTAAATGCCAACCCTCTTCCGGAACTTGAAGACATTCCGGTAGTCCGTGACTTTCCGGATGTCTTTCCAGAGGAACTGCCAGGAATTCCACCTGACAGAGATGTAGAGTTTGTGATAGATCTTGTTCCGGGAACTGTCCCAATAGCCAGAAGACCATATAAGATGGCACCCCTGGAGCTAGCCGAACTTAAGAAGCAACTAGATGAGGCATTGAATAAAGGTTTCATTCGTCCTAGCTCTTCTCCTTGGGCTTGCCCCGTCCTGTTCATCAAGAAGAAAGACGGAACGGATCAGATGGTTGTAGATTACCGACCAGTTAATCTGGTCACCATAAAGAACAAGTATCCACTCCCCAGGATCAACGACTTGTACGATCAGCTCGCTGGGTCCTCGGCCTTCTCCAAAATGGATTTGAGGTTGTGATACCATCAAATCAAGATCAAGAACGGGGACATTCCGAAAACGGCTTTTGTTACTCGTTATGGCCAATACGAGTACACCGTCATGTCCTTCGGTTTAACCAATGCCCCAGCCACCTTCTCTCGTTTGATGAATTCAATCTTCATGGAGTATTTGGATAAATTCGCCATGGTATACCTCGATGATATTCTCATCTACTCGAAGAACGAACAAGAACATGCCGAGCATCTAAGGCTGGTATTGTTGAAACTTCGAGAGCATCGCCTTTATGCCAAGTTTTCAAAATGTGAATTTTGATTACCAGAAGTGACCTATCTAGGTCACGTAATCTCTGGTAAGGGTATTGTTGTCAATCCCGAGAGAGTTCAAGCTGTCCTTGATTGGACTCAACCTGAATCGGTTAAGCAAGTTAGGAGTTTTCTTGGTCTAGCGAGCTATTGTCGCCGCTTTGTCGAGAATTTCTCCAAGGTTGCAAAGCCTCTAACTGAACTCCTCAAGAAGGATAAAAAGTTCGAGTGGACACCACAGTGTGAGCATAGTTTTCAGGAACTGAAAAGACGCCTGACTTCCGCACCTGTGTTGCTACCACCAGATTTTTCTAAGGACTTTGTTATCTATTGCAACGCCTCGCGACAAGGATTAGGTTGCATTCTCATGCAAGATCGTCATGTGATCGCATACGCATCTCGACAGTTGCATCCACATGAGGATAATTATCCCACACATGACCTTGAGCTTGCAGCTGTGGTCCATGCACTAAAAACCTGGTGACATTACCTTTTGGGTAATCCTTGCGAAATATTCAGTGATCACCAAAGTCTGAAATATATCTTCACCCAGCCAGATTTGAATCTCAGGCAAAGATGGTGGGTTGATTTGATCTTGGATTACGACTTAGGGATAACTTACACCCCGGGGAAGGCCAATGTTATTGCCGATGCACTAAGTCGTAAATCTTATTGTAACAATTTGATGCTACAACAAGGTCAACCACATCTCCATGAGGACTTTCAGAAGTTGAATCTTCATATTGTTCCTCAAGGATTCCTTTCTACCCTGGTGGCGAAGCCTACCCTTAAGGATCAAATTATAGCTGGCCAAAAGCGTGACAAGGGTATATCACGGATCAAGGAGAATATTTTTAGCGGAAACGCTAAAGAATTTGCCATGAACGATCAAGGTGTGGTGTTCTTCCAGAATCATCTAGTGGTTCCTAAGAACCCACATCTAAGGCAGTTAGTCCTTAAGGAGGCTCATGACTCTCCTCTCACCATTCATCCCGGTAGTACTAAGATGTATCAGGACCTACGCCAGAGGTTCTGGTGGACTAGGATGAAGAGAGAAATTGCTGAGTTCGTTGCTAACTGCGACGTTTGTCGTCGAGTTAAGGCAGAACATCAAAGGCCTGCTGGCACCCTTCAACCTCTAGCTATTCCTGAATGGAAATGGGATAAGGTTAGCATGGATTTCATTACCGGATTTCCCAAGACCAAGAAAGGAAATAATGCTATCTTTGTGGTCATTGACCGTCTTTCCAAAGTGGCTCATTTTCTTCCCGTTCGTGAGAGTATAACAGCTAGCCAGCTAGCAGAGTTATATATCTCTCGAATAGTGTCTCTTCATGGTGTTCCCCTGGAGATTAACTCGGACTGCGGGAGTATCTTTACTTCCCGCTTCTGGGAAAGTTTTCAGAATGCCATGGGGACTCACTTATCTTTTAGCACTTCTTTCCATCCTCAGTCAAGTGGTCAAGTAGAAAGACTGAATCAAATCCTAGAAGATATGCTCCGAGCTTGTGTTATATCGTTCGGTATGAATTGGGAGAAGTGCCTTCCATTCGCCGAATTCGCTTATAACAATAGTTATCAATCAAGCTTGGGCAAAGCTCCTTTAGAAGTTCTCTATGGACGAAGATGTCGAACACCTCTTAATTGGTCAGAAACCGGAGAGAGGCAACTCTTTGGCCCGGATATGATCCAGGATGCAGAAGAGCAGGTTCGCATTATTCGTGAAAAGTTGAAAACAGCCCAGTCTCGTCAAAAGAGCCAATATGATCGTCATCATAAGGCTGTGACCTTTGAAGTTGACGAGAAGGTTTACCTTCGGCTTACACCTTTGAAGGGTACCCATCGATTCGGTATCAAGGGCAAGTTGGCTCCTCGTTACATTGGTCCTTTTCGCATTCTTGCCAAACGAGGAGAAGTTGCCTACCAATTGGAACTTCCTCCGCATCTTTCCAAGGTTCATGATGTCTTCCACGTCTCGCAACTCAGGCGTTGCTTTTCGGATCCTATCCGTGAAGTGGACCATGAAATGCTTGATCTCCAAGATAACCTTTCATACCGAGAATACCCCGTGCGTATTCTTGATCAACCTGAGCGTACCACTCGACGTCGAAACCTTAAGTTTCTTAAAGTTCAATGGTCAAATCATTCTGAAAAGGAGGCAACTTGGGAAAGACAGGATCGTCTCCGACTTGAGTATCCTGCGTTATTCCCGACGACTTCTAAATCTCGGGACGAGATTCTTTTGAGTGGGGGTGAGTTGTCACATCCCTGACACCCTAAGCAAGTTAGCTTTGTGCTCATGTTTTCATTGCATTGCATCTAGGAAATTTTCAACAAGAACAAAGCAAGTGATGAAGGAAATTGCTAAAACCCTAGCCACTTCTCAAAATAAAGGAAAATTCAAACTAGTTAAAATCAATGAACCCAAAATGGCCTCAAGAAAAGTTCAATATTTCTGATAAATCATGAAAGTAAATGAGCAATGAAGAAAACCATTTTATTGACACTTTAAGCATTTTAATTAAATGCAAAAAGCTACTGGTTTCAAGTTTAAAATTTGAAATCAGAAACCTTAAGCTTTCAAAAATGTTGAAAACTTTAGGAATGGTTGGAAATATTCCAACAAATATTCTGGGGTGTTCAACATAGCTTTTACAAACTTATTGGGAGCTGAAATAATTAGTAAATCAATGTCAGTAATTAAAACAGAAACAAAACAGAAAGAAAATGAGAAAAATCTTACCTGACGCTCACCTGGCCCGGCCCATCTTCTTCCTGTCGTCTTCCTCCCCCGCCAGTGGGCAGCAGGAGGTGGCCGCCGCGTACTCCGGCGCGGCCACGCACCTGTGTGCCTGCCTGGCCGTCGCTTCGCGCTGGGAAGCACGGGGATAACCTCCCCGAGCTCGTAGCTATCCATCCCCATGCTCATTCTCCCCCTCTGCCTCGTTTCTTTCTGCCGCCATCGGAGCCCGAGCAGAGCTCGAACTCGCCGTCGTTCTAGCCTACCCTTCTCCCTCCTGAACCACGCAATAGGTCCGCCGCAACTCCCTGAAGCTTTCTAGCCACGAGCCCGACGCCGAGACGCAGTGAAACGACGAGACGTAGTCGTCTTCTTCCTCGGGTCACCTAAGTTCGACGCCGGCGTTCTTCCTGTCCAGGCCGTCCCCGAGCAAGCTAGCGCCACCACTGCACTCCTCGTGAGCTTGCACATCTTTCCCCTAAGATCTCCCCGTCGTTCCCCTCCTCTAGGCCTAGTTCCATCGGAGCCCGACGAGATCCGCCGCTGCAGCTCGTCGCTGGTAGCCCTCCGGTGATCAGCTCGTCCTTCTGAGGCCACCAGCAGCTTCAGGCCGTGCGTAGCTCCCTCTGTATCGATGACCCCAATGACGCCCGAACTTTGGCCGCCACCAAGCTCGTCGCCGGCGTCATCTCCGGCCAGATCAGCCCCAGCTAAGCGCAAAAATGAACCCGCGGGAGAAGTGTCGTTCCTCTGGTGCTCTCCGCGAAGAGTTTGGCCCCCTGTGCGCCGTTTCCGAGCCCTCAGCCGTTCTGGTGGTCGCCGGAGGCTCCCTGCCGGTGAGGACGACCTCGCCGCGTGTGGATCTCAGCTGGCCTGAGCCACTGACGTGTGGGGCCAGCCTCTGGGAGTTTAGAAATAATAAAATCAAATCAAATAAGTTAATAAGTCACTGAAATGTGGGTCCAGTGAGATTAATTAGCTAATTAAGTTTAATTTTAATCTAAAACTGACCAGAGACACTGACCAGTGGGTCCCACTGGTCAGGTTTGACTTTCAACGGCCAGCTGGACCTGCTGATGTCATGCTGATGCAATAAAGAGTTTTCTCATTTAAAATAATTCCAGAAAAGTGTTAAAACTTCTAAAACTCATAGAAATTAATCTGTAACTCCAATGAAAATAATTTATATATGAAAAAGTATCCGAAAAATTCAAGGAATCTGAATTTGTCATTTTCAAACATGTTTGAAAATGTTACAGAACCCAAACATGTAAATTAATGAATAAGTTAATTCTTATAAATACTTTATAAATAGAATTTGGAAACTATTTAAATTTTCACTATGAATGACATGATCAAACACTGTTCTAATTACAAACCAGCAACCTAACATGTCATTCCATGCATGTTAAAAGCAAGTTGATGTGAGCATCAGGTCGAATCAATTAAAATGGTATCCGAGAATACCTCGTTTGAAGTGATATTTGAATTTGATTCAAATCAACTTCAAACCTAATACATGCTAGCTCTATTAGTATACCACCTTGCATTCTCATGCCATGCTCATGCATCATCTTGATTGCATATGTTTGTTATTGATTGTTGTCATTCCTTTCGGTAGGCTCCGCTCCCCCGGATTCCACCGAATATCCGTCTGACGGATATTGTCACTCCTCTGAGCAACAAGGCAAGCAACCATTTTGATCATCCCAATAAATCCCATGTTCTTGCTCCTGCACTTACTTATTGCATTAGGATCAAACGCTTCAAATGCTTTTGCCACGTTAGTTGAACCCACTTCCTTTGCATGACTTATCCTTGTCACAGTAAATAGCTGAACCTTGCAACCTAGCATACCTGGTAGTTGCTTGAGCCATGATGTGCCTTATCCTGCTATGCATGCTATGCTTAGAGTTGTGTATGGTCTGTCATCTGGGAGATGAACAGAATTGTTCGAATGTGTTCGGTAAGCAAAGGTTGTGTGTTGAACCTGATTTGGTAAAGGTACCGGTGGAAGGCTGTGTAGGAGTACATGGCGGGTTCTTTCATTGGAACCGTCCTTAGGAACTGAGTTCCGTGTATGTAATCCAAGACGAGATACTACCACATGCTGGGCCCTGAAATATGACCCCGCTCGACTTATTAATTGCTTAGTACTCGGTCCAAGAGTTGCAAGTAGTTTCTGGTGTTTATAGTCATGCTGGAGGCCGTGCATAGCGCTGACCTGAGAGGTGGGATGTGATGCGGTAGGCAGTGGCACGGTGTACTAAGTGGCACCCGGATGGTGGGCTTGGGAACCCTGCGCACATCGTTTGAGGCCGTGGCGGATACCTCGGCCGGACTTCTGTACGGGTTACTCTCAGATAGGCGATAAACCTGGACTAGGTACTAATGTGGTTAACGGTCGTGGCCGACTCCCTCGCTGGGCTTCCGCTTGAAGGTTGCCGAGGTGCATGACGTGCACATGGCGATAAGTGGCGAGAGCGTGTGTGACGAAGTACACCCCTGCAGGGTTATAATCTATTCGAATAGCCGCGTCCGCGGATATGGACTACTTGGAGACATATGTTGTTCATAGATAACTTCAATGGGTACTCATAAAATTGTCAAGATAAGCGTGAGTGTCGTGGACGACATTTCCGTATGGATACGGAATGATTCCACGATGGTGTATTGTTGTGGTGTTAGTGGACTCGTGTGCGATAAATCAAGTTGTCAAAATTATTTAAAAATGAAGTTGTCTAGCCACGAGTCAAATGCTGGCTTCCCGCATGAAACCCCACAATACCTTATTGATACATTGCATGAGTAGATAGTTATCCTAAAGTCTTGCTGAGTACCTCCGTACTCATGTTTGTTTAATAAATGTTGCAGAGGTTGCTAATGACCCTAATGGAGGGTTCTTCATAGACATCGACGACGACGAGTAGCTGGTGTCCCAGCTACGATCTGGCCCTAGGTTGGGTATGTAGTATAATCAGGCCATGTGCCTTCTAGTTGCACATGTCTGTACTCAGACAGTTTTAAACACTTCCGCTGGCTTGTAACTGAATGACTGCTATGATGGGTCGTGAGACCCTTACTGTGTAATATTATATGTGTGGCTCTTCTGAGCCTCTTAAATAAAGCTTGTATGTTTATGGTTATGTTGTGATGCCATCGATGTATCGATACATATTGGTATGCCATGCGTACGTGTGTCGTACTTGATATGTATGGGGTTCGATTACCTAGCCGTGAACTTTAGTAGCACTCCTTACAGGGAAATGCCCCTTTGTGATCCAACGAGCCATGGTAGCTCGCTACTGCTCTGGACACATTGGTTGCCCGGCATGTGTCCTTCTTAGCTGCTGTGTCTGTCCCCTTTGGGGAAATGTCGCGCGATGTAATGGAGTCCTTGTAGCTTGCTACGACTCGTCTACACTCGCTGGTGACCGACACCTGCTTTCTTGGGTCATGTATGCCTGTCCTTGTGCGGTACTGCCACTTTGGTTTATGACTAGACTTGTCGATCCGGGTTCTTTGACTTTGGAATGCTAGCGACACAATTGCATACGTGAGTCAAAAGGCGCAAACGGTCCCGGCTAAGGTAAGGTTGCAGCCGTGGAGTTAACCGTGCGTGAGACCGCAAAGGGATGCGATGTGTTACAGGCTGGATTACTATGACTTAGGATCGGGGTCCCGACACTCACACTAATAGTTCGACCATCGGTGATGGGCGCTTCTCCTCTCCTCTCCTTGCGCATTATAACAAGGTATATATCGGAAGAAGAGAAGGAGTAAGCGCCCCCACGACAACAGTCATGACTCCTCGATCAAGAACACACATGAAAGTCATACAAGGAGCAACGGCAAACCGAAACATAACCAATATTATCACTAATACATATCGAATATTATAATATAATATCACTAATACAAATCCAGTTGACGTCTCACGGTGCAGGCGGTGGCAACCCAAAGATAAGGAACCATCACCGGATCATAGCTCAGGTGATGTCCCTGAAGAACCTGCCAGGTATTGGAGAACTTGGCATCCAACGCAACCATATAGCGACACATGTGCTCATCCTCCTACCTGACACGGTAACGTACTACTTCCGTGGAGGCCGGCTCCCTCGGCACCGATAGTGGCCCACGTGAATGCCACCAAAGAAGCTTCGGGTCGACGATGAGACCCGGATTCCTCACCAAGGTGCGTGCCCCGGAAGGTAGCACCTCCAAGTGCCAGCCCGATGGAGCCCAGTCCCAGACATGGCACCTATCAAGAAGGCTCTCATCGGCCACTAGACGACGAGGATGTGGGTCGGGCATCATCGACGTCGAGACAAATTCCTATGAGAAAATGTTCTTACTGTTTAATATTTTACTTTCTAGTTATCATTTGTACAGCAATCATCTCCTTTGAATTTAGCTAGCGCCCACTACCTATTTTTCTCAACATGCAAGGATGACACCAAATTACAATAATAAAACACAAGATATATATATATATTGCAAATATTTCCACAACAAAGTTCGGGGATTCAGAAAATAAAATGACCAATGACATAAAAAGGCCTATGTTTTGAAGGAACGTTGATTTATTCCGAGTGCGGCAAATCCCGGGCACTCGATATGTCCTAGTTTGTAGCACAAGTCATGCCGAAATTCACGAAAATTTTTGGCATGACTTTTGCTAAAAAGTGGACAAATCGAGCACCTGAAATTTTCCAGAACGTAAAAGAATCAACATTCCGGCAAAACATAGGCTACTAAGCTTCATTCCCTGGAAACAACAAAAGGCCACTTGGGTATCCATCTCTCTCCCTCTCCCTCCCACTCCATCACCATCTCTCTCCCTCCCACTCAATCACCATCTCTCTCCCTCTCCCTCCCGCTCCATCTCTCTTCCTCTCCCTCTCCTTACCTATCCATCTCTATTCCTCTCCCTCCCCTCTCCCTCCCTCTCCATCTCTCTCCCTCTCCCTGTCTCACTAAGTATTCACCAAGTAAATTCTATGTTAACCTACTGCCCTAACTAACAACATAACATTATGCCCTAACTAACAACATAACCTAATTAACCTATTTAACCTAGAACCCTAGAACATAACCTAACTAACAATTGCTAATTTGTTAATTGTACTAACCTATTTAACCTAACTAACCCTAGAACCCTAGAATATAACCTTATAAGTATATGTTGTTTATAAGTAACATAACCTAACTAATACCATTTTGCCCTAAATAATCTATAGAGAAGAGGGGCGGGGAGAGGGACTTACGGTGGTGAGCTAAACAGCGGTGGGTGGAGAAGGTGGCGTCAACGGTGTAGGACGAAGGACGTCGGCGAGGCAGGGGCGTCCGCGTTGGGGAGGCAGGGCAACAGTGAAGCAGGGGCCTCGGCGAGGCAGGGGCCAGGCGGCAGCGCAGAGCGGAGAGGGAGGGCGTGAGGACCGGCGACGGCGGCATAGAGTGTGGAGAGGGAGAGAGGGAGAGAGTGAGAGAGAGGGGCATGCGGGGGCGACGAAGAAGATAAGTGCACGCCCCACTTAGCAGTAGCGCATGCCGGAAACAAGCGCTGCTACTATTCTGTTAGTTGTACCGCCGGTATTTGGGGCGCGCTACTACTAAATCAAGCCTCGTTGGCAATGGTGGGGAAATATTAGTAGTAGCGTGTTTCCTAAAGCAACGCTACTACTAAGTAGTTAGCAGTAGCGCATGTACTTGAAGCGCGCTAGTCATATGTATTAGTAGCGCCGCCTTTTATCTAGCGCTACTACTATTGTTCTGTGTATAAGGTTTTCCCTAGTAGTGCTAGCCGCCTTCACCTATGCGTTGAGGTGATGGTCGTTGGCTCCTCCTCCAGCTTGGGGCGCACCAAGGCCGAGGCAACGACGGCCAGAGTCGTAGCCCGTGTTGGCCCGTCCGACCTCCTGCGCGCCACCCTGGAAGGATTGCGAACCCCCATCACGCCATCTGCCAACCCGGTCACTGCCATGGTTGAGCTCGAAGCGGCCTGCAAGCAGCTGTTTGCGGAGGCTACCCCCCCCCCCCTTTTCCACCATGCATCGTCGGATCAAGTCCTCGCAGCGCAAGTACAACACCGTCTATGGCCTCACCCCGGCTAGCAACAAGCCCAGCCGGCATGCTGAGGTACAACAGCGCGGCCGCGCTGTCGCCGACATGCTCGGTGGGAACTTTCCCACCTACCACACACCTAGGGACAACTTCAAGGTTGTCGGCATCGCTATGGCCCACCTGGCCAACTTGGAGCATGAGGAACACGCGTTGTAGGAGTAGTGCATCCGCGAGCTCATCGACACAGCCAACACCCTCCAAGATCAGTTCGAGCCAGTCCACGTCGGCTCCAAGTCCTCCCATGTTCGTGGCAACGGCGGGGCTCGGGCTACGCAGCAGACATCCTTTGCCTGTGGCTCTAGCCTTCGTGCGAGCAAACGAGTGTCCTCGAAGCCCCGATGATCAGTCGGCAATCACGAGCGCGCGAAACAACCAGCAGGAAACTCGCAGGCTCCAGATGGACGCGTGTGCCCCGCGCCAGGACACGATCGCCACAGCTGGCCAACGGCACGGCCTGAGCTCGCCACCCAGTTGGACTCCCGCGTCCAAGATGATAATGATGCTCGCCACTGCCTCAACCAGCTGACTGAGTCCAACCTCTTGGAGGAGGAAGGCGCAATTTCCCCAACCTGCTTCAGCCCCCGCATCCGCAATGAGTCATTCCCCTTCGGCTCCATGTTGCCACGCGAGACCCCCCCAAGTACAACGTCTATGCCAAGCTGGAGGACTGGCTGGTCGACTACACCATCATAGTTTACATCTTCTCGGGAAACAAGCATGTGGCGGTGCGCTACGTCGCACTCATGCTGCTCGGCTCGTCTTGGACATGGCTAAACAGCCTGCCGGCCGGCAGCATCAACACGTGGACCGACTTCGAAGAAGCGTTCGTGTGAAACTTCACCGGCACTTACAAGCATCTAGGTCATCCCTGCAAGCTGGCCATGTGCGTCCAGGGCCCGGACGAGTCCATGCGTGATTACCTCATGCGTTGGACCGAGCTGCACAACTCTTGCGAGGGAGTGCACGAGGTCCATGCGATCCAGTACTCTTCCGAGCGCTCCCGCGACGGCACCCTCCTCAAGCACAAGCTTATGTGCTCTGAGCCGGCTTCCCTGGCGGATCTCATGATCAACACGGACAAGTATGCCACCACCGACTCCGCCATGTGCATCAAGGTCGACACGACCGGCAAGGCCGTGCCATCTCGTTCAGGTGACCCAAAGCCGGCTAGCAACAGTTGGCCCCGACAGAACAACGACCCAACGACAAGTGCAAGCAAGACCAACTGAACTCGCCTACAACAACCGGCTGGTGGCGACCATGGAAGAAGGGAAAACGGCCCGCCAGGGCATGACCCAATGGCAGCGCACTGGCGAGTCCCCTTGGCTACCCATGCTCACCTTCGAGCAGAAGTTGGACGCGCCGTGCAAGATGCACAGCGGCGCGAAGCAGGCCAGACACACTCTCCACTAGTTTAGCTTCTCCCAACAACTGGCTCGGGGCAAGGGCCTTTCGGTCCCTCCTCCTCCGGGCCAGCCGGCTCCGGCTCCCAACGATAGTCGGTTCCTGGACTGCTTCCCTGAGCAGGACGGAGCTTACATCATCTTCACCAGCAAGGCCAGCGGCAAGCACACCGAGCACAAGTGTCGGTATGTGGTGAACGCCACGGTACCCTCCGTCCCTCAATACATGCATTAGTCTGAGAAGCCCATCACCTGGAGTCGGGTGGACCACCCGGCTGTGATGCCAAACCAGGGAAGCTAAACCCTCATCCTCGGCTCCACCATCATGTCCG
Source organism: Hordeum vulgare subsp. vulgare (assembly GCF_904849725.1). Lineage (NCBI taxonomy): Eukaryota > Viridiplantae > Streptophyta > Magnoliopsida > Poales > Poaceae > Hordeum > Hordeum vulgare. Next base: position 378,554,209 of record NC_058519.1, read on the forward strand.
AGAAGCTCACCTATCGATTCTCGTGGGTGCTGGTCGACGGCGGCAGCAGCATCAACATTCTATACCACGACACCCTGCTCAAGCTTGGTCTTAGGGAGACCCACCTGCAGCCGACCCGAACGGTCTTCCACGGCATCGTGTTGGAGCAATCTTGCTCTCCCATCAGCAAGATCCAGCTTGAGGTCCTTTTCGGAACCAAGAGCCACTTCCGGCGTGAGCCGGTGTGGTTCGAGGTAGTGAACCTAAGCAGCCCCTACCATGCGCTCCTTGGACGATCGACTCTAGCCAAGTTCATGTCAATCCCCCACAATGCCAACCTCAAGGTTTAGATGTCGGGTCACAAGGGCATCATCACCACTGATTGGGACTACAAGAAGTCCATTGAGTGCACCCAAGCCGGCAGCCAGCTGGCCGAGTCCTTGGTCATCGCCGAGGAGCGGTGTTGTAGGATCCGAAGTATGTGTAGAGGGGGTGATTAGACTACTTGATCAAATAAAAACTTAACATTTTCCCGATTATTGTTTTTGGCCAGTTTTAGCAATAGTGACTAGTCAAGTTCACCCTAAACATGCATATCTAAGAGTGTAGCAGCGGAAAGTAAAGACATGCAAATGTAATGTAGAGGGTAGTGTAGGAAGATCAAACGCAAAGGTTGACACGACAATTTTTGGCGTGGTTCTGATTGGTAGTGCTATCGTATGTCCACATTGGTGGAGACTTCAATCCACGGGGGGTAACGGCTGTGAGAGTCCACAGAGGGCTCCACCCACAAGGGGTCCACAAAGAAGCGGCCTTGTATAATCCACCATGGATTACGTCCACACAGGACTAGCCTCACTCACTTTAGATCTTCACGAAGTAGGCGATCTCCTTGCCCTTACGAACTTCTTGGTTCAACTCCACAACATGAAGTAGGAGGCTCCCAAGCGACACCTAACCAATCTAGGAGGCACCACCCTCCAAAAGGTAATAGATACGGTAGAACGAGGAGATACTTTCTCTTGTGCTTCGAAAGATAGTCTCATCAACACTGAATCACTCTCTCATAGATTTGGCGTGGGCAGGAGAGATTGATTTTGTGGAAAGAAACTTGGGGAGGCTAGAGATCAAGTTTCCAATGGCTGGATTGGAATCTATTGATCTCAACACATGAGTAGGTGGCTCTCTCTCAAAAAATAGATCTGGCAAGTGGGTGTCATTCTGAGTGCTTCCTCTGTGAATGAGAGGAGGTGGGTGTGTATATATAGGCATCCCCCAAAATCCAACCATTACAACATTATTTCCCAACTCGGTGACAAAAAATGAATCTCGATGGTACCGAGATGCACTAAATGTGGCAACTTTTGAATTCTCGGTGAAACTGATATATAAATCCGAGTGGTACCGATACAACGACCTAGAGCAGTTTCCAAATCTCGATGAGACAGATTCCAATCTCAGAAATTACGATTCTTGGAATTGAGTCACGAGAAAGTTGGTCACTGATCTCGGTGGCACCGATATGAAAGTTGGTGGTACCAAGATGGTTTGCTTTGGCATAGGATCTGTCTGGTAGAAAATCGGTAGGGCCGAGTGGAAAATATTGGTGGCACCGATTTAGCTGATATGGCTTTGGACACAGATATTTTGTAGGAGAATGGTTGAGTATTTTTGGTGGCTATATCTAAGCACTTGAGGAACCAATTGATTATAATACATCACCCCCTTTTAGTAGTATTGGATTTCCTATGGACTCAAAGTGATTTCTCATAAATTTAAAATTTAGAGTCTTCTTGCTTGAAGCTTGAGCCAATCATATTCCTTTCCTTGCATCAAGGGGCTTCTCCTTACAATCATATAACCAATGCATCTTTGAAATTTTCTAAAATATACTTGGAAAAGATTATTAGTCCAATGATACGTATGTTGTGATTTATTTTCGACACCACCTTAGGGAGCAATTGTGCTTTCCAATGCCAGCTTGACTGAGTCGTGGCCCAGGCCACGGAGAAGCCGGTCGTGCCGGCTCCGCCTTGCTAGTCGCCTAATGATGCGACCTTCGTGCCATACAAGGAGACCAAGAAGGTGCCGCTCGACCCGGCCAACCCCAAGCAGTGCGTCACCATCGACGCCGGCCTCTCCGGCAAATAGGAAGGCGAGCTTGTCGACTTCCTTCGTAGGAATCAGGAAATCTTCGCATGGTCTCCCAAATACATGCCTGGTGCGCCGAGGAAGTTCCCCGAGCACAAGCTCCACGTCCGTCCTGAGGTCAAGCTGGTGAAACAACCCCTCCATCGTTTCTAAGAGGAGAAGCGGCTTGTCATCGACGAAGAGAGCGCTCGGCTCCTTGCATCCGGGTTCATCATGGAAGTGCTCCACCCTATGTGGCTCGAAAACCCAGCCCTGGTGCTGAAGAAGAACATGACAAGGTGCATGTGCATCGACTACACGAGCATCAACAAGGTATGCCCCAAGGATCTGTTTGCCCTGCGTAGGATCGATTATGTGATCGATTCTACCGCCGGCTGCAACTTGCTTTCCTTCCTAGATGCATACTTCGGATACCACCAGATCAAGCTTGACCCGGACAACCGGTCAAGACCTCCATCATCACCCCCTTTTGGGCCTAGTGCTACATCACCATGTCGTTTGGCCTGAAGAATGAAGGAACCCCCTTCCAACACTGCATGTAGAAGTGCCTTCTGCCTTGGATCAGCAGGAACGTGCACGTATACATGGACCACACCGTCATCAAGACCAAGAAGAACTTTAGCCTCCTCAAAGATCTCTCGGAGACCTTCGCCAACCTGCACGGGTACAACATCCGGCTCAACCCGGAGAAGTGTGTGTTTGGTGTCCCTGCCGGCCAGCTCCTTGGTTTCTTCGTTTCTGCCTGCGGAATCAAAGAAAACTCGGAGAATATCAGGGCCATCATGCGCCAAGCCAGCCAAGATGCATGACGTCCAGAAGTTCACCGGCTGCCTTGCCTCTCTCAGCAGGTTAGCAGCCGGCTGGAGGAGGGCATGGCACTGCCGATGTAGTGACATGTCTACTACCTCAGCGAGGTCCTCTCCAATTCCAAGAAGAACTACCCCCACTACAATAAAGTGTGGTACGGCGTGTACTTCACCACCACAAAGTTGAAACAGTACTTCCAAGAGCTCACCATCACTGTCGTGAACACGCTCCACTTTCAGAAATCATGGGCAACCAGGACACCACAGGAAGGATCGGGAAGTGCGCCATTGCCATGGCCGACCATGACATCAAGTACGAGCCCCGCACCGCCATCAAGTCTTAGATGCTTGCCGACTTCCTCGTCGATTGGGCGACGACCTAGTACATGCCACCTCCTCCCACCTCGACGCACTGGCGCATGCACTTTGACGGATCGAAGATGCGCATCGGCCTGGGGGCCGACATCATCCTCTACTCCCCCAAGGGGACCAGCTCAGGTATGCGTTGCAAATCCACTTTGCTTCCTCCAACAACGTGGCTGAGTATGAAGCGGTCGTCCATGGCCTCCGACCTGCCCGAGAAATTGACATCCGACGGATCCTCTGCTTCGGCAACTCGTACCTCGTGGTGCATCTGGTCTCGGGCGAATGGGACACCTCGGACGCCAACATGGCGATCTACCACTTCCTCATGCAACAACTTTCTCTCTCTTTCTACAGTTGCAACTTTCATCACGTCCAACGGGCGGACAACGAGCCCACCGACACGCCGACCAAGATCAGCTCCACCCAGCAAGCCATCCCAGTCAGGGTCAAGCCATCATTCAAGCCGTCTCCCGAGTCGGAATCCATCTTCGTCCCGACGGACTCCGCCAGCGCGCCCTTCAGCTCAAGAAATCCCTCGGCAACACCCGGCTCCAGCTCGACCAAGGCTGACTCCTCTGTCGAACTCCTCAAATTGGGGACTCCGCCGCCGACTCTGGTCGTGACCGGCTCCTACTCTCACACCGTCCTCACCACTAGAGAAGCGCTGTCGGCCAACCCCGAGCCGGGGGCTGCCAACTCGAATCAAGTACGAGCCACTTGCGAGCAGGAGTCGGCTCCAGCAACAGTCGCCGCTCGTCCTCGGCCCAGACCATCCTTGCCTTCGTCGTGCGTGGCGAGCTCCCTCTTGATGAAGCCGAGGCACAAAAAATGCAGCGCAGGGCCCTTGCTACACCATCATTAACCGTGAGCTCATCAAGAGCAGCGCGACAAGCGTCTTCGAGTGCTACATGGAGGTGGCCAGAGAGTATGATATCCTGAAAGATATCCACCAGGGTGAGTGCGGCCACCACGCCGCCTCGCGGTCCCTCATGGCCAAGGCGTTCCGCCTTGGCTTCTATTGGCCAATACGCTGGATGACACCACGGCCCTAGTGGACAAGTGCGAGGGGTGCTAGCGCTTCAGCAACCAAAGTCATCTGCCCACGACGGTGCTACTGACCTTCCCCATCACCTCGCCCTTCGTCGTGTGGGGGCTCGATATGGTGGGGCCCTTCAATAGGTGTGGAGTGGCACGACGCACCTTCTTGTGGTTGTCGATAAGTTCACCAAGTGGATTGAGGGGAGGTCGATCAAGAAGATGGACGGCCCCATGGCCGTCATGTTCACCAACAACATCATTGTCCGCTACGGGGTTCCCCACAACATCATCACCGACAACGACACCAACTTTTCCAAGGGCGCTTTTGTAACAGCCCAGATGTATTCCTTTCCATATTTGGATCCTTTCCTATTTTGTGGAACCATGTTTGGGTGTTATATAAAGTTATCATTTCATGTGGCTTCATTTCATGTCATCATCTTGCATCATGGCATCCTCATCAATTGCATTGCTTTCCTTCTTGTGTTGCTAGGAGTTGATCCATCATGGTAGTGCTAGCTTGCTTTAAGTGGTGTGAGATGTTGTGGTGTTTTCAAACAATGTTTTCAAACAATGCTTTCAAACTATGGTGCTTACAAAACAATGCAAAGCCCTTCCCCTTTGTTATTTTTAACTTGTGTGTTATACTTTGTTTGAACTTGTTTTAAAAATGTTAAACATTCATAGAATTTACTTGTGGTTGAGGGGGTAGTTGTCATTGTTGTATTAAGCTTTAGTTCGTGTGGGGTTTTTATCAAAACAATATTATAAATTCCTCTTTTATGTATAATTTATTTCTTCTAAAAATCTGGTTTGTATTTTATTTAAATAGGGCATAAATCCATCAGCCCCTATCTATTTTTATTTTTCTAAATAAACCCCTCTACTTGTCTCTGTGAGTTTTTGGTTGTGTCTTTTATTTTAAAAGGAAAACCCCTTTATTTATTTTCCTGGTCTTAGCCAGGCGCCAGAGAGCCCAGGTGGGCCGGCTCTCTCCCTCTCTACCTGGGCCTCGCCTCTCTTCCTCGCCCGCGAGGCCTTTTCCCTGTCCCTTCTTCCTCCTCTGACGCAGTTCCCCCTCATGTTGCTTCCTGTCAGTCTTCACAGAGAGAGGGAGGTTGTGCACGCCGTTCCGTCCCATCCACGGCCTATTTAAGCCTCGGCGTGCGTGCCCCGATAGGGTTTCCCCTTTTCCCCATCATGCCGCAGCTCTCTTCTTTCTCCTCCTCCTCCATCTCTCTCTCCATCCCAGGTAAGTCTATGTAGGTTCAGAGAGCTGACCCGAGAGAGAGAGCAGGTCGCCAATGTTCCCCTCCGTGCAGTCGTCGTCCCCGGTGTCGGCATGCATGTCCAAGACCTCGGGGGTTCTCCCCATGTTCCGTTCCCGGTGCTAGGAGCCCCAGAGGTCCACCGCAGCGACGGCCACTTCCTCGTCTTCCTCGTCGTCGTTCTGCTCCGCCGTGTTCGTCCTGCTTCATCTACAGTAGGCATCTGCGGCTCTTCTTCCCCTGCGACGGTTTCGTGCGAGCCCTGGGTGAGCACACCATCTCCTTTCCCCTCCTCCTTCTCCACTGTTCGCGTGTTGCCTGCTCACCGGCTTGCTGTCACCATCGTGGCAGTGGAAGTGCCTCGCCGGCCACCCAACATTGCGGGCTCTCTCCCGCCGTGCTAGGCGTGGGAATGGATTCCCCTGGCATCCCGCGTCAAGCCCTAGTAGTCTCTGCGTCGATTAGATCACCGGAGTATCGCCGGAGGGAATCCCTTGTTCCGGCCGCGTTAGTTGCAGGTAGAGCAGAGGGGGCTGCTCAAAAGAGCAACACCCCCTCGCTGTTAAGATCAGTTAGCTCAGCGCAGTGGCAACCGAGACGTGCGTCGCGGGTTCGAATCCCCCGGGCGCCCTTTTTGCTTTTTATTTTACCTAGTTCCTCTGCAGTGCGAGTGAGGGCTAACCTTACATATGGCCCTCTCTCTGTTAAGCGCCTATGGCCTAGCCCAGTGGTGTGGGTGTGTTGTTGCACCAGGGGGGTTGTGGGTTCGATCCCACACCTTCCCCTTTTATTTTGATATTGATTTTTATTTCTTTTGCTGTTATTTTGTGTTGCTAATTTCTACCAGGGGTTTTGCTAGTTGATTTCTTTCTTTCTTTCTCATGTGGCACTAGGGTGTAGTGTATGTGTGTGTAGATAGGATGTGTTGTGTGTGTGCATGAGTGTGCACATACACTTGTGCAAGAGGGCCTAATCCCTCATGTTTGCAAATAGACATCTGGTGTTGTGTGAGTAGTTCTTGTGTGTGTGCATGTGTAGGTGTAGATGGTGTGGTGTGAGTTCATATATATACATGTGCATTTGTATGTGTGTGCACATGTGTGTGTGTATGACCACATTTATCTATGTTAGTGTGACCATGTTAGTGAGTCCATGCTATGCCTAGATAGGTTGATCTTTCCCTAGTGAATGTGCATGTGTAGATGATACCATATGTGCTAGCTCTACATGTGATTATAGTAATTTGTAGCTTATATGATTCTTTGTGATTTTTCGAGCTAGCTTTGTGCATTGTTGTTACATGCAAGTACACATGTATGACATATGGATTTGGGGTAGAATCATCCCAGGAATCCAGTGGTGCAGACACATTTCACTTTAGAGCAACTTCATAAAAACTGTTATTTTCTGATATGATGCCATGTTTAGGGCTTTACATTAGGTGGTGCTTTGGCCCTTTGTGGATGATTCCTTGATGAAATGGTAGTGGGTGAACCCCTCTACATCATGGGGCCTTTATTTTGTTCTTAGGGATTTGTATGCACCTATTGTGCCCTGTCAAAGTGGACACTTGGCTGAAACTGTCAGATTTGTGAAACCCTGTGATTTTCACTAAGTGTGGGAATCTGGAGTTATTTTGTTCCCCTGTTGCCTTGTGTGAATTAGCTCCTGTGTTGGGAATTAGCCCGTGCAACAAACTAATGTTTGTGAGATTTTATGTTTCCTTAGCTCCCTGTTGAATTTCATGCATATACACCTCCTGTAGATATCATTTTGGAGGCTGCCAAAATGCTTCAGAGCATAAGCAGCTGGTGAAAATCTATGATTTTCACTAAGTCCCAATCTATGATAGTTTTTGTCCAAGTTAGTTCCTATAGATCTGCTCATGTGTGATTCCTTTACCTTAGCTTCTTGTCCAGGGTTGTAGTGCTTTTGGATGGCTTTGGTTACATGCCTTGTTTGAGTAATTTATGGGGTTGTAGTTACTTTAGATCTTGTATACAAACTACTATGTTGTTGAAAACAGATTGTATGTTTGTATTGTTTTGAAGCTTGTGTCGGCATTGTTGATGGTGTGGTGTGTTCCCATGCACCACCCCACTTATAATCTGTTGCTTGATCATGTGGCAACCTGGTTACACCAGGGAGTTCCCATTAGAGGGTGTTTGTGGTTGTTTTGAACCGTAGGCCTTTGAAACTTGTTTTGTAGTTTTCGGTTGAACCATGACTCCTTCTCTATGTTCTTTATACGTTTTTTGCATCGTTTTCTCGTGACGCACATGTTCATGCCATATTCATGCATGTCAAGATAACTTAATATGAGGTTCTGTCCAGAATTCAATTAACACAACTAATGCATTGAAAGTGACTAGAATAGTGATGCATGCTCCCTTCTTCACACATGCATCATATTCTTTGTTGCATTATGTTTTGCCGGTGTTCATTGGGTGTTATCTTATATTGGGTAGCATCGGGAACGAAGAGCGAGTACGTGGATTCTGCAGAGTACGTGCAGGAAGATCAAGAGCGGTTCCAAGCTGAAGACATCATAGGCAAGATAACCGTGACCTTGACACCATATCTAGCTTTGTTATGCTTAGAATCACGTTTCCTTCGTTACATGCTCGCTGCCTAACACTTGATATAAATGCCACCTGTCTTTGCCATGAACCCCAAACACTTCCCTCTCCTAGCAAATGTTGTTTGGCTAAGTAGGCTTGCTTAACCCCTAATGAGTAGCTTTGCTAGTTGCAGGTGCTAGTTGTACCATGTGATAACACGGGTATTTTGATATCATTATATTTAAACTGCTATTTAAGTAATGCACCTATATACTTGGTAAATAACGGAAGGCCTGGCCTTTTGCCGGGTGATTTGTTCCGTTGTTTCCGCCTTAGTTTTGGTTACGGTGTTTGATTCCATAACTAATCGCTCCTAACACGTTCGGGGTTGTTATGGGGACCCCCTTGATAAATCGTGTAGTGTTAAGGCTTGTCTGGTAGGACCCAACATTGGTTTTAATCTGCTAATAATCTAATAATAATATACATAGGGAATAGCTACCCCGAGGATTTAATCAACAATCCGGGCCAGTGCTCCTCATGAGTGTTGGTCCAAATTGGGCAGACCGCGGGGCCACCACAAGGAAACTTGAGGTATGGTTTCTTGTCGGCTTTCCCATCCGTCGTGTCCTGAGAACGAGATACGCGGCTCCTATCGGGTTCGTCGACACGTCGAGAGGTCCTACTAGATTAGTCTTACCTTAGCGATATATCTTGCATATAGGGATTCCGGTGAAACTTTGGGTCTCCTCAAAGTTGAGGTTTTCCTCTAAGGAATCCGACGAGATCATGAGTTTCGTGATACAGGATTACTTTGTGGCCCGTGGCAGTTTGTGATGGACTAGTTGGAGCACCCCTACAGGGTTTAATCTTTCGGAAAGCCGTGCCCGCAGTTATGTGGCAAATGTGGATATTTTGTTAACATCCGGTTCTAGATAACTTGAAGTAACTCTAATAAAACTGCCAACTGTGTGCTTAACCATGATTGTCGCCTTCGGAGATCTCTCTCCGATCGAGAACACGGTGGGGTTATGTTTGACGTAAGTAGGTGTTCAGGATCACTTAGTGATCAACCTAGTCTTCGATCGCTCGCGTAGACCACCATATGATTACTCTGATCATCGTAAGGTAGCCACCATATATTCTTAGGTTGCTGCAAACCCAAACACTTAACCTTCCTCACCCAATAACTTGGCTAGATTCGATACCAAGGTCATTCGATTGGTGAGTCCCCGTGGCTCACAGATTACTACAAACACCAACAGGTACAGGTACACCCGACGTAGGAGATCCTGATGACAACAAGCTGAAGTGGGAGTTTGATGAGGACTCTGGCCGACTGCACGTGAACTATCCGGAGGACTGAGGCCGTGGTCGAGATCGTGGGGCCAGCATGCGGGATGTCATAGTTTTACTTGTTTCATGTTGTCCGTAGCGGGACTAAACTATGCTCTAAATAATGTGTGTCTCTAAGCTTAATGCTATACTCTTATCAGATGGCAAGTGTATGCCCTACTTGTCACTCTTTCAGTTATGTAATCTTATGATTATCTCGCTTGCGAAACGTTTAGATGCGCCCCTTTCCCTTTTGAGGCCTCGCCCCCAAAATAGGAAAGGGTCGCATCTTAGTCGTTACAGCTTTGGCCCGTTTCTTCTCTGCCCAGGGTATCTGGCTCGACCTCCCGTCGATGGACCACCCTTAGTCAAACGGCCAGGCAGAGCGGAACAACGACCTCATCTTGGCTTGTATCAAGCCCCGGCTTATCGAGCCGCTGGTGCGCTCGGCCGACTGCTGGATCGACGAGCTGCCGACCGTGCTCTGGAGCCTTCGGACCACCCCCAATCGGTCGATCGGCTTCATGCCGTTCTTCCTGGTCTACGGGTCCAAGGCAGGCATCCCCATAGACATCAAGTTCGACTCCCCTCATGTGACGCTCTACACGGAGGTGGAGGCCAGGGAAGCAAGGGAAGACGACATCGACCTGCTCGAGGAGGTAAGCCTTCTGGCCTTGAGCCGGATGGCCATCTACCAGCAGAAGTTACGGCACTACCGCACCAAGAGGATCCGACCCCTCGCTTTCCGCGAGGGAGATCTAGTGCTCCAGCGGGTCCAACAGACAGTTGGCCAACATAAGCTGGCTTCCCCATGGGAAGGACCCTTTACCGTCAGCACGGCGCTGCACAACAATGTGTACTACCTCATAGACGCCCAGAAGCCGCAGAAGCGCAAGAGAGATGCCTCCGACGAGAAGACAAGGCACCCATGGAACGCGGTGCCCGTCCGCCCATTTTATAGTTGAACCAGCGTGTGTATGTATTTCCCACATCTTTCTGGCTTCATGAATGCAATAGGTACACCGAGCCAGACTCGGGGACTACCTTATCCTTATCTCTCTCGAGCGCATTTCTGTTTCCTTTTTCCAGCCCTCGGGACTGGCTCCCCGAGCTCGGGGGCTAGCCGGGAAGTCCGGGCTAAGTCCTCCTAAAATGGGCCAAGTAGTGTGCAAAACACCGAGACCAACTTTTATTTCCGGCTACACACCATCTCCCCGATGTCCGACTGGCAAGAGCTGGAGGTCAAAAACTGTAAGTGCATCTAGTGCCCCTTAGTGATTTTGGTGGATTGAAGACTTATAGGTTAAGAGACTAATATGTTTGTGAGTGTACACAAACCCTATAAGTCACTGAGGAGTTTGATTTATTCGAATAATATCGACCCCTAAAAATGTATGTCTTCCGGTGAAGACTTTGGTCATTCCTTGAAGACTTTGATAGCAAAGGGATTTATATTCCTAATGAAGACTTTGAATGTGAGGAATTCGGTTTGTCCCGGAGAAAATACTCTGAAGACTTTGAAGCTTCAAGATTTACTCTTTCTATTTCATTTTCTTCTTTATTGAGTCATAGGAACACCATACTGTTAAAGGGCTTGAGGTACTACTAAAGAAAGATTTCCTCATGATGCGCAACTCAAAGCCTACTATACCAAATCCTTAGAGTGAAGCCTTTGAAAATCTCGCATAGATTAGTCAAAGTCTTTAGTGACAGAGACGAAGTTCTTCTGGTCACTGAAGAAATTGCACTAACTGAGGAGTTAGGATTTCGCCAATGCGAACTGCCTATCAGTGAGGAACATGAGAGACATGAGGACTTTCACAGTTGAAAGATCCGACCATTGCCGCGCCGCGCACCACCTATCCCCAATATTATCCACATAACGGTCATATCATTGGGGTCATTAATGTCAAATCATGTCGGGATGCTCCCTGGCTATAAATATCTGCGCCCCACAACCACTAGCTAGTTGGCTGCTCCAAGATAAACCTACACTTCTCATTTAGAGAAACCCAATCCTTGAGGATTTTCAGCGAAAATCATCAAGTGAGGAAAAACCGCAAATACCAAAACCAAAACCAAAATCCAATGTGATTGAGCATCACTGAAGAGATTGCTCGTGTGTGGAACCGATGCTTGTTACCTTTGAGGACCGTGCATCCTTCAGGCGGTTAGGCGTCAATGGTCTAGAGCATCCAGGAGTCAATTGTGGATCGTCACGTGACCGAGTTTGCAACGGTTTGGTAGTCTGCCCTGAAGACTTACCACGAGTGTTGGGCGAGCACTATGTGTCCTTAGCTCAAGCAGAATACGGTAGGGACTGTGTGTCCTTTGGTTTGAATACCAAGCCACTCCGAACCAGATGTACAAATGTCACAACAGTTGGAACTGGGTCATCAAACCATTGTCTTCATCGAGTTATGGGTTCTATTTCTTCAACTCTTTTGTTTCCTCAATTGCATGTTAATGACTTTGATCTGTACTGTCTAAAGAATTTGACTGGAGCTTTTCTCTGAAATACTCACCTCAAATTCTTCACTTAAGTTATTCATCACCTGCTTATGCTGATCACGCGAACTATGCAACCTGAACGTCTCGCCTCACTCTGAGGACTAAGCTATAGCCGCGGTTGCACATTTGTTTGATTACTTATTCCACTGCACTCAGTTCATGACTGAGGACTTTCCTCACTAGGAATCTCCTCATTGATAAATTTGTAAAAATCGCCTATTCACCCTGCCTCTAGTCAATATAACGCACTTTCAAAAACGCTCACACGCAAAAAAGCACCTAACGGAGGACGGTCGGCTCGGGCTCTCCAGGTCCTCTCTAGTCGGCCTCTATCGCGCTCAACTTAGCTCGAGTCTCCCGATTCTAAGTATTGCGCCACTTTTTCCAAAGTCCGAGGAACCGTACCACTCACGGACCGACTCCCGGCTGTCCGGCTGGAGGGACCAAAGCTGAAGGAGGAAGGACATAGAAAAAGATAAGGGGACAAAAAGTGAAAGGCGAGTGAGCAGGGGAAGGTTGTTCAAAGAAAAATGCATGCATATATTACAATAAAGTGGAAGGCCCACGACCAAAGAGTCTTGCACAAAAGAAAGTTTACACCCCCAGAGGGTGAATACTGGAACTAACTAAGATGGGAAAAATGAAGATGTCTCTTACTAGTGGAGGTGCCGTCTACTCCAATTGTGGCACCGATGTCCACCTCCTCGGCGTTGGCGTATACGTCGACACTACATCCGGTCTCCTCCCCGCCCGTCTCGCCCAAGATTCTGTCCGGGTCGCCAAGGTCCAGTGCATAGTCGTCCTCCGGGAGTAGCGTGTCGTCGATGGCCCGCTCCGGGACATACACGTCCCACTCGGCGCATGAAGCAAGGTAACTTGCCCAGGCCGCTCGAGGCTCGGTGGTTGCGGCCAGCTCCACCTCCGTACCATCGGTGCCAAGAGATGACGAAGCTAAGCGCCATCTCTGCTCTGGCTCATGTGGCTGAAGCCCTCCAGGCATTGATGCACGTCAGGCCGGCCTCGAGCCACCTGGCCAGTCGGCTCACGGTCTCGGGTCACACCGCATCCGGCTAGAGGTTCCGAACCTGTCCCAGTCCGGCTTTCTACAGCCAGTGCATGACGGCCACCACCTGGTTCAGACGGGCCTGGGCGCCGATCCCAACCTCCTCCATGGTCCGGCTAGTGAGCTTCCCAATTTGGACTCGCTCGGCACACAGCTCCTCTCGGTGGGCCTCCATGGCTGCATCCGCCAGCTCCAGCATCTGGGCAAAGACCCCTGGAGGGAGAAGAAAGAAGGAAGTACGAGCAGGCGGCCAAATCACCCAAAAATCTAAGGTAAATGCAAACAAGGAAGAAGAGCTCACGGCCATGGAGCTGGTAGAGCTCGTGCACCTCCTACAACATGCACTGCTCCTTCACGGACAGGGAACATGCTCGCTTCTCGTACCCCTCCCTCACCATGCGAGCATCCTTGAGGGTCCTCTCTAGCACCGCCTCCTTGTCCGCCAGCGCCGGGCTATGGACTCGGTCGAGGCGATCCAGCTCCGCCTGGTGTGACATCTCGAGCACCCGCCTCTCCTCTAGCCGGTGGGCTGCCTCCTCGCGCAGCCGGCCACACTCCGTCGACACATAGACGCGCTTCTAGAAGGCCATGGCCAACAGGCATTGAAGGTTCTCCACCTCCAGGGTTGAGCATGTGCAAGGCCACGATCACAACCCGTCTCCCTAAAAGAAAAAAGCAACCACAAAGTTGACACTTACTATGTGCGCGCTGAAGGTTTGCCTCCGCGGTGACCAACCGGCTCTTGGTTTCCTCACTTAGGGCCAAAAACCTCATGTAGGTGACCACCCGATAGTGGTGGAGAAACAGCAAACAAGAAGGTAATTCGAAGCATCGCCTAATGACTCGACCGAACTGCCTCGTAGCTGGCCCCAGTCTCGGGGCTACACCCAATGGGTGCGCTAGTGCGCCCCCACTGGAAAGCAGCAAAGAGAAAGGTGTTTCCTAAAGACTCGACCCGACTGCCTCCATTCGGCCCAAGTCTTTGGGACTACACCCAGTGGGTGTGTTAGCGCGCCACCACTGGAAAGCAAAGAAGCGTGAAGAGCGAAAAAAGAAAAAAACGAGTCAGTACTCACCGCCACACACTCCTCCACGTGAGTCAGCCGACCCAATACCCTCTGCGCGTCCAGCTTTGCCTGGACCGTGAAGTCGGCGAACTCAGACTGGGCAGCACGCACCGCTGCTGCCAACGTGCTAGCAGCACTCCCGCTGGTGGCGTCGCTCGCCACCTCTGACGCCCTCGGTTTAATTGTATGCTAATCATACACGCAAATGCGTACGATCAAACCCAAGGACTCACGAGAAGATATCACACCACAACTCTAGACACAAATAAAACAACATCAGCTTCATATTACAAGCCAGGGGCCTCGAGGGCTAGAATATAGAAGCTCGATAAACACACAAGTCAGCGGAAGCAACAAAATCTGAGTACAGACATAAAACATGGGGTGCCTTAGAGAAGGCTAGCACAAAAGAAACACGATCAAACGAGGCGAGGCCTCCTGCCTGGGAACCTCCTAAACTACTCCTATTCTTTAGCGGCCTCCAGGAAGAAGACACCAATGGGTGGCAGACGTCGGCAGGAAACTCCACTCCTGGGCTCCATCATATGGTCGCAGCAACGGATCAAGGGGACAAAGGGGGAGCAAAGCAGCGGTGAGTACTCATCCAAAGTACTCGCAAGACTTACGTCAGAACTATGCTAAATATGCACCAGTATCAAAGAAGGGGTTTTATATGTGGACTGACTGCAACAATGCAAGAATACAGAGAAGGCCTAGTCCTATCTAAGACTAGAATCTTCAGGGTCTTGCAGCAAAAGACGAGAGTAGAACAAGGTAATACAAGTAATAGTCATATTGTTGCAGCAATATTAAAGTGAGGTCACGCCGAGAGATCCTCCCTCGACTCCCTGCGAGGAAGCAATCCCGAGGCAACTAATTCCAGTTAAGTAACAATTGTAGTTGTATAAGATTAGGGCACAACTCCAAGTCGTCCTGTAACCGTGGACACGGCTATTCGAATAGTTAATTTTCATCCCTGCAGGGGTGCACCACATGTCCCGTCATGCTCGATAACACTCTGGCCGGACACACTTTTCTGGGTCATGCCCGGCCTTGGAATATCAATACGTCATAGCCCCACCTAAGACTCAACAGAGAGGCCAGCCCACCGGTCTAAATCCTAAGCACAAAGGGTTCATGGGCCCAGTTCCCCTTCGCGCTCCTACACGATGCATGGGCGGCCGACGTCGGTCCTAGCATCCCTTAATCACAAGTGCGTTGCATCTTGGGACCACTCGAGCACGCGCCGCTACGTTGCTGACATCTGAAAAGTTTCGGCTGATACCGCGACGCTGAGTACCCATAATTCTTCCCACGCAGCCGGTTAGTGCGAAAAGGTCTTCAACCAACCCAGATCAAATACCCGAATCCATTATCATTTTAATTAGGCCATCAACACAATCTCGCGGGAATCCACCCGACTAACATATAATCACCAATGATCCCAGTAACATGGTCGAGTAACTGTGTGGTTGTAACATAAGGGGGAATCCGAAGTATCACCCTCGTTGGATTCCGAACGATGTATCCGTCAAGGTGGGCTTAGAGGAATCACCCTCGGGGGTCCCACACTTGAGGGGTTGCACGACAGAGGCATCGTCGGGAACGGTGAAAGAGGAGTCACCCTCTATAACCACGACCGACTAGCTATACTACAGAGATATCATGAGGAGTACTTAGCGAGGTGTCACCCTCGGTACCCGATAGTATCTCTGTAGTGTCGTACAAATAACGGGGTGTATGTTTTGTCGGGTTTGGCTCGTCGATCAGGGATCGAGATTTGAAAGCAAGCGACTACGGGGTCAGAGGGGATGACTGTTCCACCTATACGAAGCAGATTTAAAGTACAGTGTTGAAAGTAGCAGTTCATCAAAACTAGGCTATGCATCAGATATAGGAGCTAACTACAACAGTAGCAAAATACTAATGCAAGCACTAGGAAGAAAGACATGGGCGATATAGGAATGATCAAGGACGGTTTTCTTGCCTTGCTGCTCTGCGGCAAAGGACTGATCGGCAGGGTCATAGGTGTGCCCGGCAGCAGCGTCGGTCTCGGGGTCTACCGGTAAGAAAAGTGGGAAGAAACAATAAATAATAGCAATGGTGCAACAGAATGCATGACATGGCAAGATGCAGGCTAAACATGAGCTAACGCAACAACATCCGTCATAGACGGGGTAGGAAGAATATCTGACGATATTTTCCGGGTCTCGTGCTACTACCGGACAGATGGAAAACGATGGAAATGTTCCATGTTCTCTATGCTAGGGATGCGTGACACACGAATGGACCGTGTATCCGGGTTCGTCTCGTTCTGTTGATCAACTTTCATGTTGAAAATATTTTGATCTGACTTACGAATTATTTTATATGAATTTTTAAAGTTTTATTAATTATTTAGGAATTAGAAACAAATTTAATTAAATTGATTAAAAGCAATTATGACATCAGCATGATGTCACGCTGACATCAACAGTTGACTGGTCAACTGGCCGATGGGTCCCCAGCGTCATAGACACAAGTTTTTAATTAAGATTAAATAGTAATTAATCAGATTAATTTAGTGGGGGACCCACGTGTCATACTATAATTATTCTAATTACACAAATAAATAATTAACTAATAATTAAATAATATATCTATTTATTTATTTATTTATTTAATAAAACATTTTTTTGTTTTTTTTATTTTCATTTTCATTTTTCTTAAAAGAGCGCGGTGGGTTGGCCCCACCGGTAATTGGCTTAGGCCACATACACATATTTACCCATATAATACTATAACGTATTTATCCACATAACTACATACATAAATACATACATACATGCATCTCATACATACAAAATACGTAGGGCATCTAATACATAGATACATACGTCTTTTTATCTATTTTTCTTTTTCTCATCTCATCTCCTGACTCTCTTTGTTAACAAAAGAGACTCAACAACAGAGAGAGAGATACATCTTCCTCATCACCTACTCGATCCTAACGGCATCGAACGGAGCGCCGTTTGCCGGAATGGAACCGGGACGGCGCGAGGAAGGAGACGGTGGGAGGAGCCCGAAAAGGGGCTCATCGATGTTGATGAGAGGGACCGGTGAAGCCGGAGTTCTCGGGAGGCGGGGGAGACGGCAAGGAGGAGGACGAGGCGGTGACGGTGGCGCGGTTCCGGAGACGGTGGTGACGAGGAGAGCCGGCCGGAGGGCCGCCGTGAGGCGCCCCGGTGGAGGTCACCGGAGGGGCCGACCGGATCCGGCCCGGAGGAGGGCCGGCACCCGGATGGGGAGGGGCAGCCACCGGGGAGGTGCTCGAGGGTGGTAGACGAGGGGCGCGGGGACGGGGGCGGCTCGGGGCGTAGCGGCGCATCACCGGCGGGGCACCGACCGGCGATGCGGGGCCTGCGCGGGGCTCCCGGTGGGTGGGAAGGCGACGGGAGGTGGGGGCTCTTGTGGGGATGCGGTTGTCGTGGGTAGGGAGGGAGACAGGCTCGTTGTGGGTGGGGGGAGGGAGGGAGAGAGCCAAGGGGAGGGGCCCGGCGGGAGGAGGCAGGGGCCATGGGAGGGAGGCCGACGGGGTCAGGGAGTTGGGGCTCTTTGTCTAGGGAGGGTGACCGAGAGGGGAGGGAGCAAAGGGGAGAGAGGGGTCGGTGGGCAGGCAGGTGCGAGAGCTCAGGGTGGGCTCTCGTGGTGCGGTAGGTGGGGGCCTCGTGGGGTTAGGTGGGAGGTGGGTTGCCCCTCGTGGCGGCGGTAGGGGAACGAGGGGAGGTGGGCTCGCGGGGGAGAGGCTGTCGGCGATTAGGGTTGCGGTGCCCCGTGCCGCGTTTGTGGTGGGCCGGCCTGCTTGGCCGGTGGCCAAGTTGGGCCGGGTGGTCTCCCTTCTGATTTTATTTTTATTTTTTGTTATTTTTTAACAGTTTTTATTTTAAATATATAGGGGTTCTAACTAATTTCAAAAAAGCTCGTTTAATTTCTGTAAATAATTAAGGAACATTTAGAACTCATCCAACATTTTTAATTTAACAATTGAAAACTTTTCTTGTTTGATTTTAATTCTAAATTTAAATTAGAACCGTCTCAAACAATCGCGAGATCAACGATAGGAAACACGGTGACCTGGCATCCTTTGCATAGGTTTAGTGTAGCTGAACTACCGAGATTACAGTAGCCTAATCCGGGGATGTCACAACTCTCCCCTACTAACAAGAACTCTCGTCCCGAGAATTAAGAGGTAGCAGCAAAAGGCTCGGGGTATTCATCACGAAGATGATCCTTGCGTGCCCAAGTGGCTCCATCTTCAGAATGATTTGACCACTGCACTTTAAGGAACTTGGTGACTTTGCGACGAGTGTGACGTTCAGCTTGGTCGAGAATGCGGACCGGATGCTCTTTATAAGAGAGGTCTTGTTGCAGCTCAAGCATACGAGGATCCACTGCTCGAATAGGATCCTTGAAGCAACGGTGGAGCTGAGAAACATGGAAGACATCGTGAACCTGAGAAAGGTTCGCCTACAGTTCCAATTGATAAGCCACTCTTCCACGCCTTTCGAGAATAGTGAAAGGACCAATATAGCGAGGAGCTAACTTGCCCTTGATCCAAAGCGATGTGCACCTCTCATTGGTGTGACACGAAGATAAGCCTTTTTGCTAGGTTGATAGACCATATCTTGATGATGACGGTCATACTAGCTCTTCTGACGAGACCGAGCAGCCTATAGATTGTCGTGAGTAATGAGGACTTCACCTTTAGCATGTTGGATAACATCTGTACGGAAGATTGATCGGTACTTGAACGGTGGCTCAGGAATTTCATACGAAGCCAAGTGCAAAGGATAATTTGTAGCTAAAGATGTATAGGAGAGTCAGGTTTCGATCATGTGGAACTTTGGGTTATGGGCCCACCTTATGGGCCGAGAGTAGACACAGGGGTGAGATATTATACGGTCTTGGTAGCAAGACATGTCAGAGGATAACCTGTCAGTTATGTTGGAACAACATCGGTACCAAGGACGGGGGACGAATAGAACCATTTTCCTGCTCATTGAAACGAGGCGGACCAATAGGCAAAGTTCTCGTCCATCGGCGGCTACCGGAATGTTATCCTCAATAGTAACAGGGTCTTACGGACAGAGTTGCATACCGAGACTTTTATCTAAGCAGTGAAGGTATGCCACAAGAAAGGTCAAACAGACCAATGGGAAGAAAAATGTGTTCACACACACAAGTATTAAAGTATACAATTCCCGAGGAAAAATAGGGTATGGTATACATGATAGGTCATCAAGTACATGACCATTTTGATAAAGAGGCAAGAAGAATCAAGTTGTTTACCCATACCACGCGGTTTGGCTAATTGATCAAGAACAATTTAGCATTGCGCTTCCAATGTTCCTGTTGACAATCGAAGTACCATATTCTTGCTTCGAGGTAGCATCGACACGTTCATCAGATAAAGGTTGGACTTTGGGTACACAAAGGATTCATCAAAAACAACTTATAAAATAATCCATTTAGTTTCTGCATGAAAGGATGGCGAACCTTACATATGGAAGAATTTATAACAATAGGTCCTTCGGCCCGGTGTGTTGGAAAGACAACACCGTACCACTTTACCTAAATACCAAAGTTATAATTATTGGGAAATGTTCCAACCATCATATCTGCGAGAGAATTAGATCTCATTGGTGTCGGGACACCTCAGACTCAAGATGACTGAGAAGAAAAAATGAAGATGCAAGATTCTCATGATATGAGCTACACGAGCAATTATTGAATCATGAGTTATATTGTAAGACATATGAACACAATGTCAAGACATTCGTGCCCACATAGAATTCTTACGTCAAAATGCAACTGAGTTCTCATTTCGAAACCATCATCGAGGATAACAAGGCTCCATGTGTAAGTCTGGATTACCTCTTATGAAAGAACTTATTTTTCTTGATCAAATCTGTTAGTGGCTTCGCGTGCTAAGAGAAATTATATGGGGTGAAGATAACAAACCTTCAAAACATATAAAACTTCGCACATGCATGAATGATTTGGTATTTCCCGAGAGGAAGCGAAACAAAACTTTCACATATTCACGGCGGAAAAAGTGCACATGAACTTTTGGAAAAATCAACTTCCTTTACCAAACATATCCTTCATGAGTTAGGCACAAAGATAGTGCTTTCAAAAGCTTCATCACGAACCATGGAGAACTTGAGGGTGCGGCCGACGGGCTCAGCATCAATCCCTCGGAATTTTGACAGGGATAAATTTCCAAAATTATAATATCATGGAGATAGCATTTGTCAAAACAACAATTAAACATTGGTCAAAGGGTGCACTCGGAAATACGGATTGAGTAGCACAACCAATGCTAAAATAATGAGTCAACCCCCAACACACCAAGGAGGAAACAATCAGTTATTAACCTCAAGGCGATAGGGTTGACAGAAGTATTGGAATCACACATCAGAGTTCACTTGTCGGTATACCGGTTAGAAACAACTCGGGATCAAGAAATCAATGGTGATGGCGAGAGGTATCACTATATCAAGAATTTTTAAGACATGTGCAGTTTTCATGATATTCTTGACATACCAGATAGTAAATACTCCAAGGTAGGAGATAACATGTCGGGACCCCGATCCTAAGTCATAGAAATCCAGCATGTAACACATCGCATCTCTTTGCGGTCTCACGCACGGTTAACTCCACGGCTGCAGCCTTACCTTAGGCGGGACCGTTTGTGTCTTTTGACTCACGTATGCAATACTGTCGCTAGCATTCCAATGTCAAAGAACCCGGATCGACAAGTCTAGTCACAAACCAAAGTGGCAGTACCGCACAAGGACAGGCATACATGACCCAACAAAGCAGGTGTCGGTCACTAGCGAGTGTAGACGAGTCGTAGCAAGCTACAAGGACTCCATTACATCGCGTGACATTTCCCCAAAGGGGACAGACACAGCAGCTAAGAAGGACACATGCTGGTCAACCAATGTGTCCGGAGCAGTAGCGAACTACCAAGGCTCGTTGGATCAGAAAGGGGCATTTCCTTGTAAGGAGTGCTACTAAAGTTCAGGACTAGGTAATCGAACCCCATACATATCAAGTACGACACACGTACGCATGGCATACTGATATGTATAGATACATCGATGGCATCACAACATAACCATAAACATACAAGCTTTATTTAAGAGGCTCGGAAGAGCCACACACATAATATTACACATTAAGGGTCTCACGACCCATAATAGCAGTCATTCAGTTACAAGCCAACGGAAGAGTTTAAAACTGTCTAAGTACAGACAGGGCAACTAGAAGGCACATGGCATGACTATACTACAGATCCAACGTAGGGCCAGATCGTAGCTGGGACACCAGCTACTCGTCGTCGTCGATGTCTACGAAGAACCCTCCATTAGGGTCATTAGCAACCTCTGCAACATTTATTAAGCAAACGTGAGTACGGAGGTACTCAGCAAGACTTTAGGATAACTAACTACTCATGCAATGTATCAACAAGGTATGGTGGGGTTTCATGTGGAAAGCCAGCATTTGACTCGTGGCTAGACAACTTGCATTTTTAAATAATTTTGACAACTTGATTTCTCGCACACGAGTCCACTAACACCACAACAATACACCATCGTGGAATCATTCCGTCTCCATACGAAAATGTCGTCCACGACACTCATGCTTATCTTGACAATTTTATGAGTAGCCATTGACGTTCTCTATGAACAACATATGTCTCCAAGTAGTCCATAACCGCGGACGCGGCTATTCGAATAGATCATAACCCTGCAGGGGTGTACTTCGTCACACACGCTCTCGCCACTTATCGCCATGTGCACGTCATGCACCTCGGCAACCTACAAGCGGAAGCCCAGCGAGGGAGTCGGCCACGACCGTTAACCACACTAGTACCTAGTCCAGGTTTATCGCCTATCTGAGAGTAACCCGTACGGAAGTCCGGCCGAGGTTTCTGTCACGACCTCAAACGATGTGCGCAGGGTTCCCAAGCCCACCATCCGGGTGCCACTTGGTACACCGTGCCACTGCCTACCGCATCATGGCCCACATCTCAGGTCAGCACCATGCACGGCCTCCAGCATTACTATAAACACCAGAAAGTACTTGCAACTCCTCGACCGATTACTACGCGATTAATAAGTCGAGAGGGTCAATTAAGTATCCCAACGTGTGGTAGTATCTAGTCTTGGATTACATACACGGAACTCAGTTCCTAAGGACGGTTCCAATGAAACAACCCGCCATGTACTCCTACACAGCCTTTCACCGGTACCTTTACCAAATCAGGTTCAACACACAACCTTTGCTTACCGAACACATTCTCACAATTCTGTTCATCTCCCAGATGACAGACCATACACAACTCTAAGCATAGCATGCATAGTAGGATAAGGCACATCATGGCTCAAGCAACTACCAGGTATGCTAGGTTGCAAGGTTCGGCTATTTACTCTGACAAGGATAGGTCATGCAAAGGAAGTGGGTTCAACTAACGTGGCAAAAGCAGTTGAAGCATTTGATCATAATGCAATAAGTAAGTGCAGGAGCAAGAACATGGGATTTATCGGGATGATCAAAATGGTTGCTTGCCTTGTTGCTCAGAGGAGGGACAATATCCGCCAGACGGATATTCGGTGGAATCCGGGGGTGCGGAGCCTACCGAAATGAATGACAACAATCAATAACAATGATATGCAAACCAGATAGAGCATGGCATGAGAATGCAAGGTGATAAACTAGTATAGTCAACATGTATTAGGATTGAAGTTGATTTGAATCAAATTCAAATATCACTTCAAATGAGGTATTCTCACATACCGTTTTAATTGATTCGACCTGATGCTCAGATCAACTTGATGTTATCATGCATGGGATGACATGTTAAGTTGCTGGTTTGTATTTAGAACAGTGTTTGACCATGTCAAACAAAAATAAATTTAAATACTTTCCATATTCCATTTATAAAGTATTTATAAGAATTGACTTATTCATTAATCTACATGTTTGGGTTCTGTAACTTTTTCAAACATGATTGGAAATAGCATATTCAGATTCCTTGAATTTTTCTGATACTTTTTCATATATAAATTATTTTCATTGGAGTTACAGATTAATTTCTATGAATTTTTGAAGTTTTAAACATTTCTCGAATTATTCTTATACTGGAAAATACTTTTACTCCATCAGCATGACATCAGCAGGTCCATCTGGCCGTTGAAAGTCAAACTTGACCAGTGGGACCCACTGGTCAGTGTCTCTGGTCAATTTTAGATTAGGATTAATCTTATTTTGTTAATTAAACTCACTGGACCCACATGTCAGTGTCTTATTAATTTATCTGATTTATTTTTATTATCTCTGAACTATCCAGAGGCTGGCCCCACCCGTCAGTGGCTCAGGCCAGCTGAGATCCACCGGCGGGGAGCCTCCGGCGAGCACCAGAACGTCGGGGGGGCACGGAAACGGTGCACAGAGGGCCAAACGCTGCGCGGAGAGCACCAGAAGAACGACACTGCTCCCAAAGTTTCATTTCTGCACTTAGCCGGGGTTGATCTAGCCGGAGATGACGCCGGCGACGAGCTTGGAGACGGCCAAGGTTCGGGCGTCATCGGGGTCATCGATACAGGGGGAGTGGCGCACGGGATTTAGCTCCTACGGCATCTACGCGACGGCCTGAAGCTGCTGGTGCCCTCAGAAGGACGAGCTGATCACCGGAGGGCCACCGGCGATGAGCTGCAGCGGCGGATCTCGTCGGGCTCCGATGGAACTAGGCCTAGAGGAGGGGATCGATGGGGAGATCTTGGGGGAAAGAAGCGCAAGCTCACGAGGAGTGCAGTGGTGGCGCTAGTTTGCTCGGGGACGGCCTGGAGAGGGAGAACGTCGGCGACGATCTTCGGTGACCCGAGGAAGAAGACGACTGCTTCTCGTTGTTTCACTGCACTTGGGCGTCGGGCCCATGGCTAGGGAGCTTCAGGGAGTTGCGGCGGAGCTAATGCGTGGCTCAGAAGGAAGGAGGGAAGGCTATAACGACGGCAAGCTCGAGCTCTGCTCGGGCTCCAATGGCGGCAGAAGGAAACGGGGCAGAGGAGGAGAATGGGCACGGGGATGGATAGGGACGGGCTCGGGGAGCTTATCCCCGTTGTCGCGTTGTCCTGGGGGGCTCTGGAGCTCGCCACGGCGAAGCAGGAGGTGGAGGGGGGCGCCGTGGTCGATCTCCCCTCTGGCAGAAGGCACAAGAAGAAGACGACCCTGCCCGTGGTGGGCTGGGCCTCCTCAGGCGACAGGTAAGGGTATTCTTATTCTTTCTCTTTTGTTTTTTTTTGATTTGTTTCTGTTTTGCTATTTCATTAACTTGCTAATTATTTCAGCTCCCAAATAGTTTGTAAAAACTATTTTAAACCCACTAGAATGGAATATTTCCAACCATTCCCAAAGTTTTCAACATTTTTGAATGTTTAAAGTTTCTGATTTCAAATTTGAAACTTGAAACGAGTAGCTTTTTGCACTTAAATAAAATGCTTAAAGTGTCAAGAAAATGGTTTTCTTAATTGCTCATTTACTTTCATGATTTATCAGAAAGTTTGAACTTTTCTTGAGGCCATTTTGGGTTCATTGATTTTAACTAGTTTGAGATTTCCTTTATTTAAAGAAGTGGCTAGGGCTTGAGTTTTTCCTTCACCTCTTTCTTTGTTCTTGTTGAAAATTTCTTAGATGCAATGCAAAGAAGACATGAGCACAAGACTAACTTGCTTAAGGTGTCAGGGATGTGACAACTCACCCCCACTCAAAGGAATCTCATCCCGAGATTTAGAAGTCGTCGGGAATAACGCAGGATACTCAAGTCGGAGACGATCCTCTCTTTCCGAAGTTGCCTCCTTTTCAGAATGATTTGACCATTGAACTTTAAGAAACTTGAGGTTTCGATGTCGAGTGGTACGCTCAGCTTGATCAAGAATACGCACGGGGTATTCTCGGTATGAAAGGTTATCTTGGAGATCAAGTGTTTCGTGGTCCACTTCACGGATAGGATCCGAAAAGCAACGCCTGAGTGGAGACATGGAAAACATCATGAACCTTGGAAAGATGCGAAGGAAGTTCCAACTGGTAGGCAACTTCTCCTCATTTGGCAAGAATGCGAAAAGGACCAATGTAACGAGGAGCCAACTTGCCCTTGATACCGAATCGATGGGTACCCTTCAAAGGTGTAACCCGAAGGTAAGCCTTCTCGTCAACTTCAAAGGTCACAGCCTTATGATGACGATCATATTGGCTCTTTTGACGAGACTGGGCTGTTTTCAACTTTTCACAAATAATGTGAACCTGCTCTTCTGCATCCTGGATCATGTCCGGGCCAAAGAGTTGCCTCTCTCCGGTTTATGACCAATTTAGAGGTGTTCGACATATTCGTCCATGGAGAACTTCAAAAGGGGCTTTGCCCAAGCTTGATTGATAACTATTGTTATAAGCGAATTCGGCGAATGGGAGGCACTTCTCCCAATTCATACCGAACGATATAACACAAGCTCGGAGCATATCTTCTAGGATTTGATTCACTCTTTCTACTTGACCACTTGATTGGGGATGGAAAGCAGTGCTAAAAGATAAGTGAGTCCCCATGGCATTCTGAAAACTTTCCCAGAAGCGAGAAGTAAAGATACTCCCACGGTCCGAGTTAATCTCCACGGGAACACCATGAAGAGACACTATTCGGGAGATATATTACTCTGCTAGCTGGCTAGCTGTTATGCTCTCACGAACAGGAAGAAAATGAGCCACTTTGGAAAGACGGTCAATGACCACAAAGATAGCATTATTTCTTTTCTTGGTCTTGGGAAATCCGGTAATGAAATCCATGCTAACTTTATCCCATTTCCATTCAGGAATAGCTAGAGGTTGAAGGGTGCCAGTAGGCCTTTGATGTTCTGCCTTAACTCAACGACAAACGTCGCAGTTTGCAACGAACTCAGCAATTTCTCTCTTCATCCTAGTCCACCAGAACCTCTGGCGTAGGTCCTGATACATCTTAGTACTACCGGGATGAATGGTGAGAGGAGAATCTTGAGCCTCCTTAAGGATCAATTGCCGCAGACGTTTGCTCTTGGGAAGCACTAAACGGTTCTGAAAGAACACAACACCTTTCTCATTGATGGAGAAATCCCTAGCGTTGCCGCTAGCAATATTCTCCTTGATCCGGGATATACCCTTATCATAGGCCTGCACGGCTACGATTTGATCCCTAAGAGTAGGCTTCGCCACCAGGGTAGAAAGGAATCCTTAAGGAACAATATGAAGATTCAACTTCCGAAAGTCCTCATAGAGATGTTGTTGACCTTGTTGTAGCATCAAATTGTTACAATAAGATTTACGACTTAGTGCATCGGCCATAACATTGGCCTTCCCCGGGGTGTAAGTTATCCCTAAGTCGTAATCCGAGATCAACTCAACCCACCGTCTTTGCCTGAGATTCAAATCCGGCTGGGTGAAGATATATTTCAGACTTTGGTGATCACTGAATATTTCGCAACGATTACCCAGAAGGTAATGTCGCCAGGTTTTTAGTTCATGGACCACAGCTGCAAGCTCAAGGTCATGTGTGGGATAATTATCCTCATGTGGACGCAACTGTCGAGATGCGTATGCGATCACATGACGATCTTGCATGAGAATGCAACCTAATCCTTGTCGCGAGGCGTCGCAATAGATAACAAAGTCCTTCGAAAAATCTGGTGGTAGCAACACAGGTGCGGAAGTCAGGCGTCTTTTCAGTTCCTGAAAACTATGCTCACACTGTGGGGTCCACTCGAACTTTTTATCTTTCTTGAGGAGTTCAGTTAGAGGCTTTTCAACCTTGGAGAAATTCTCGACAAAGCAGCGACAATAGCTCGCTAGACCAAGAAAACTCCTAACTTGCTTAACCGACTCAGGTTGAGTCCAATCAAGGACAGCTTGAACTCTCTCGGGATTGACAGCAATACCCTTGCCAGAGATTATGTGACCCTGATAGGTCATTTCTGGTAACCAGAATTCACATTTTGAAAACTTGGCATAAAGGCGATGCTCTCGAAGTTTCATCAATACCAGCCTTAGATGCTCGGCATGTTCTTGTTCGTTCTTCGAGTAAATGAGAATATCGTCGAGGTATACCACGACGAATTTATCCAAATACTCCATGAAGCTTGAATTCATCAGACGAGAGAAGGTGACTGGGGCATTGGTTAAACCGAAGGACATGACGGTGTACTTTTATTGGCCATAACGAGTAACAAAAGCCGTTTTTGGAATGTCCCCGTTCTTGATCTTGATTTGATGGTATCCCAACCTCAAATCCATTTTGGAGAAGACTGAGGATCCAGCGAGCTGATCGTACAGGTGGTTGATCCTGGGGAGCGGATACTTGTTCTTTATGGTGACCAGATTAACTGGTCGGTAATCTACAACCATCCGATCCGTTCCGTCTTTCTTCTTGACGAAGAGGACGGGGCAAGCCCAAGGAGAAGAGCTAGGACGAATGAAACCTTTGTTCAAGGCCTCATCTAATTGCTTCTTAAGTTCGGCTAGCTCCAGGGGTGCCATCTTATAAGGTCTTCTGGCTATTGGGACAGTTCCCGGAACAAGATCTATCACAAACTCTACATCTCTGTCAGGTGGAATTCCTGGCAGTTCTTCTGGAAAGACATCCGGAAAGTCACGGACTACCGGAATGTCTTCAAGTTCCGTAAGAGGGTTGGCATTTAAGGAATAGAGTTGGCATTTGGCAACTCGAGTAGAGACGTTTACTATCTCACCCGAGGGATGGGTAAGCTGGACATTTCTAGAATGGGTATCAATCTTGGCATAGTGAGCTGACATCCAGTCCATTCCCAAGATGATATTAATATCCGAAGATTTCAATGCTATCAATGAGGCTATAAAAACTAGCCTGTCTACTAGAATTTCATTGTCATAGGTTATCCTAGAGGTTTGCCATTTACTACCAGGAGTTTGGACAACCAATGGAATTGGCATATCACAGAAAGACATGTTATGCAACTGTGCATAACTTTCTGAAATGAAGGAATGAGAAGACCCAGTGTCAAAGAGAACACACACTGGGTGATGATTAACAAGAAGTGTACCCAGCATGACGTCGGGATCCTCTGCAGCTTCTTCTGCTGACACATAGTTCACACGGCCACGTGCAGGAGTTGGCTTCACATAGTAAGCTTTGCCCGACTTGGCTTGCCCGACGGACTTTCCGGGTTGCTTGGCACCCACACTCTGAGGAAACTCACGGGAATAGTGCCCTGGTTCTCCACACTTGTAGCATATCACTTGGTTGGCACGTGGTGCAGCATTGCTAGCTGGACCACCAGAATTCTTTGCTGGAGGGTTGGCCTGATTCGTCTGAGGCGCCACGTAAGATGGCCTCGGAGTGTTTCTTGGCGGCAGAGAACTATTCGGAACCCACAGCCTGCATTTTGGGAACGCGGAACCAGAAGACAAGCCAAAGTCACGGGAGTGCTTCCTTGTGGCTTCGAAGTAAGTATGACCAGTCTCGGCACTGATCGCCTTGTTGACCAGGGCTTGAAAGCTTGCACACTCATGGAGGCGCAGATCACGACGAAGCTCAGGGCTCAGACCCTTACGGAACCTTGCTTGCTTCTTGGCGTCAGTAGACACCTCCTCTGTTGCATAGCGGGCGAGGTTACCGAACTCGCGGCTATAGGCATTCACGGTCAGCTTGCCCTGAGTGAAGGCACAGAACTCTCTCTTTCTGTCCATCAGGCCCTCTGGAATATGGTGCAGATGAAAGGCTGCACTGAAGTCTGCCCATGTGGCTACTGGTTCAGCGGGACGCATAGCTTCAAAGTTCTCCCACCACAAATTGGCGGGTCCTTCCAGGAAATACGCCGCAAAGGTCACCTTGTCAGCCTCAGACACATTCGCAGAGCGAATCTTGCGTGAGATGTTGCACAGCCAGTCATCAGCGTCGAGGGGATCGACGGAATGATGAAACTTTGGAGGATTCAGCTTCACAAAGTCGTTGAGGGACACTGCAGCATTCCTAGGCTGACGAGTCGTATTTTGCTCAATACGCTATAACAGTCGGTTGGTCTCCCTTTTATTTCTCAATGCCTCAAGCATCACTTCCGCCAGAGAGGGCGGGTGAGGCAGGTCTTCCTGCGACGCTTGACTACCCTCGCCTTGCTCATGACCAGGGGCACGGTTCAACCTGGTGAATACCATCCTGACAAACAAACTCATAGCTTAGACCAATATCACATCAATACTAGCTATGGATTAAGAATGTACTGAACAAACGGAATGCGGAAATGAATATCCGAACAGCATGGTAACAAGCAACTGCTATATATACACCATGGTTCATACACACCCTTACGTAGTTCAGTACAACCTTAACTGAAGAGCAAGCTACTGAAATTATGAAACTACTCATCAGAGGCTTACAAGCTTCCTATACATTATTTATCTAGGCCTCCGGAATTCATTTCACCTCACAGGCATACTTCACAAGTCACGTAGGACTGTGAACGTACGGCTACTACCATACTATCCTTCCGCTCACAGCTTAGGCATCCGCATAGAACATCTCATAGAGATTACCTCCATGACCTGGAAGCTCAACCTGCGGATCAGGAAACACTCTAGCCTGAGATCCCTGGGATCCATAAGGACATGGATGTGGCCTTGGTCCCCTGACTGGTGGTAAGAGGGGCCCCCGAAGAGGTGTGATTCCTCCTATAGTTGACCAGTCAACGTGGGCCAGAAGATGGGTCCTAACAGGATTCAGCATCTCCATCTCTCCGTACCCTGTCTGGACTACCGGTGCCAGCTGCGTCAAAGCCGTCCACAGACGGGCACGGGTAGCATAAAGCTCCATGCGGAGAGCACGAGCATCCATGTCTCTGTTCTCTAGCATCTCAACGGTGGACTGAAGTAATGGATCCTCCATAGAAGAATCAAAATAGACTCCACTGAGGTATCCCTCTTCACCAGGCTGAGAGGCCGGAACATAGCAGAACTCTGAATTCTGCAGCAGTGCATGTCTCGCTCTCATAATGGTCAGCATTGAATAGGCAGCATCTTGTACTGCCATGTCAACATTGACTTCCAACCCATAGGACCAATGGATTGGCTCCTCAGCTCCAGGGTAGTCTGGAAATACCCTAACAGTGCAGATGTACTGGCTCTGGTTGAAGTCTCGATACTGTTCCTCCACTGTGTACTCGGGGTACCAGCGGTAACCGCACAACGACATCACCCTGACCAGCATGGCCGTATGACCCGGCACATCAATGCACCTGGTCAGACGTACCACCTGACAAGAAGGACAGCCAGGCATCTGTAAATAGAGAGTAATGCAAAAGCATTAGAGCTCTGAATGCAAAATTGGGCAGCATAACAGCTGTAAATGCTCAAAAACAAATTCTGAGACAACCCGCAAATGGAATAGTGTAACCACTCAACTATCAAGTTCAACTCTCTGGTCATCAAGCTTACTTCCTTTTTCCTAGGAATGAAAGAAACCCAGTATCTCTTGACCCGTAGTCCTATAATCTACCGATCAGAAACACGAGCCTAGAAGAAGATGAGTAACCTAGTCCTTAATTCCCGCAGAAAAGACGAGGATGACCAGAATAGAATAACTTGAGAAGAGAGCAAGAGTCTTACATTCCCATCCACAATCAATTCCCTTATATATAACTAAAGCAATTCTAGACTCAACTTTGACCAGTTTGGCTTAGTAATCCTACAGTCAGTCAGGCTCTGATACCAACGATGTCGGGACCCCGATCCTAAGTCATAGAAATCCAGCCTGTAACACATCGCATCTCTTTGCGGTCTCACGCACGGTTAACTCCATGGATGCAGCCTTACCTTAGCCGGAACCGTTTGCGTCTTTTGACTCACGTATGCAATAGTGTCGCTAGCATTCCAATGTCAAAGAACCCGGATCGACAAGTCTAGTCACAAACCAAAGTGGCAGTACCACACAAGGACAAGCATACATGACCCAACAAAGCAGGCGTCGGTCACCAGCGAGTGTAGACGAGTCGTAGCAAGCTACAAGGACTCCATTACATCGCGTGACATTTCCCCAAAGGGGACAGACACAGCAGCTAAGAAGGACACATGCCGGTCAACCAATGTGTCTGGAGCAGTAGCGAACTACCAAGGCTCGTTGGATCACAAAGGGGCATTTCCTTGTAAGGAGTGCTACTAAAGTTCACGACTAGGTAATCGAACCCCATACATATCAAGTACGACACACGTACGCATGGCATACCTCTGCAACATTTATTAAGCAAACGTGAGTACGGAGGTACTCAGCAAGACTTTAGGATAACTAACTACTCATGCAATGTATCAACAAGGTATGGTGGGGTTTCATGCGGAAAGCCAGCATTTGACTCGTGGCTAGACAACTTGCATTTTTAAATAATTTTGACAACTTGATTTCTCGCACACGAGTCCACTAACACCACAACAATACACCATCGTGGAATCATTCCGTCTCCATACGGAAATGCCTCCACGACACTCACGCTTATCTTGACAATTTTATGAATAGCCATTGACGTTATCTATGAACAACATATGTCTCCAATTAGTCCATAACCCGCGACGTGGCTATTCGAATAGATCATAACCCTGCAGGGGTGTACTTCGTCACGCACGCTCTCGCCACTTATTGCCATGTGCACGTCATGCACCTCGGCAACCTTCGAGCGGAAGCCCAGCAAGGGAGTCGGCCACGACCGTTAACCACACTAGTACCTAGTCCAGGTTTATCGCCTGTCTGAGAGTAACCTGTACGGAAGTCCGACCGAGGTTTCCGCCACGGCCTCAAACGATGTGCGCAGGGTTCCCAAGCCCGCCATCCGGGTGCCACTTGGTACACCGTGCCACTGCCTACCGCATCACGGCCCACATCTCAGGTCAGCACCATGCACGGCCTCCAGCATTACTATAAACACCAGAAAGTACTTGCAACTCCTCGACCGATTACTACGCGATTAATAAGTCGAGAGGGTCAATTAAGTATCCCAACGTGTGGTAGTATCTAGTCTTGGATTACATACACGGAACTCAGTTCCTAAGGACGGTTCCAATGAAACAACCCGCCATGTCCTCCTACACAGCCTTTCACCGGTACCTTTACCAAATCAGGTTCAACACACAACCTTTGCTTACCGAACACATTCTCACAATTCTGTTCATCTCCCAGATGACAGACCATACACAACCCTAAGCATAGCATGCATAGCAGGATAAGGCACATCATGGCTCAAGCAAGTACCAGGTATGCTAGGTTGCAAGGTTCGGCTATTTACTGTGACAAGGATAGGTCATGCAAAGGAAGTGGGTTCAACTAACGTGGCAAAAGCAGTTGAAGCATTTGATCCTAATGCAATAAGTAAGTGTAGGAGCAATAACATGGGATTTATCAGGATGATAAAAATGGTTGCTTGCCTTGTTGCTCAGAGGAGGGACAATATCTGTCAGACGGATATTCGGTGGAATCCGGGGGTGCGGAGCCTACCGAAATGAATGACAACAATCATATGCAAACCAGATGATGCATCAGCATGGCATGAGAATGCAAGGTGATAAACTAATATAGCCAACATATATTAGGTTTGAAGTTGATTTGAATCAAATTCAAATATCACTTCAAACGAGGTATTCTCAGATACCGTTTTAATTGATTCGACCTGATGCTCAGATCAACTTGATGTTATCATGCATGGGATGACATGTTAAGTTGTTGGTTTGTATTTAGAACAGTGTTTGACCATGTCAAACAAAAAGAAATTTAAATACTTTCCATATTCCATTTATAAAGTATTTATAAGAATTGACTATTCATTAATCTACATGTTTGGGTTCTGTAACTTTTTCAAACATGATTGGAAATAGCATATTCAGATTCCTTGAATTTATCTGATACTTATTCATATATAAATTATTTTCATTGGAGTTACAGATTAATTTCTATGAATTTTTGAAGTTTTATACATTTCTGGAATTATTCTTATACTCGAAAATACTTTTACTGCATCAGCATGACATCAGCAGGTCCATGTGGCCGTTGAAAGTCAAACCTGACCAGTGGGACCCACTGGTCAGTGTCTCTGGTCAATTTTAGATTAGGATTAATCTTATTTAGTTAATTAAACTCACTGGACCAACATGTTAGTGTCTTATTAATTTATCTAATTTATTTTTATTATCTCTAAACTATCCAGAGGCTGGCCCCACCCGTCAGTGGCTCAGGCCAGCTGAGATCCACCGGCGGCGAGGTCGCCCTCGCCGGCGGGGAGCCTCCGGCGAGCACCAGAACGTCGGGGGGCTCGCAAACGGCGCACAGAGGGCCAAACGCTGCGCGGAGAGCACCAGAAGAACGGCACTGCTCCCGTGGTTCCATTTCTGCACTTAGCCGGGGCTGATCTGGCCGGAGATGACGCCGGCGACGAGCTTGGCGGCGGACAAGGTTCGGGCATCATCGGGGTCATCGATACAGGGGGAGTGGCGCACGGGATTTAGCTCCTACGGCATCTACGCGACGGCCTGAAGCTGCTGGTGCCCTCAGAAGGACGAGCTGATCACCGGAGGGCCACCAGCGACGAGCTGCAGCGGCGGATCTCGTCGGGCTCCGATGGAACTAGGCCTAGAGGAGGGGATCGATGGGGAGATCTTGGGGGAAAGAAGCGCAAGCTCACGAGGAGTTCAGTGGTGGCGCTAGTTTGCTCGGGGACGGCCTGGAGAGGGAGAACGTCGGCGACGATCTTCGGTGACCCGAGGAAGAAGACGACTGCTTCTCGTCGTTTCACTGCATCTGGGCGTCGGGCTCGTGGCTAGGGAGCTTCAGGGAGTTGCGGCGGAGCTAATGCGCGGCTCAGAAGGAAGGAGGGAAGGCTAGAACGACGGCGAGCTCGAGCTCTGCTCGGGCTCCAATGGCGGCAGAAGGAAACGGGGCAGAGGGGGAGAATGGGCACGAGGATGGATAGGGATGGGCTAGGGGAGCTTATCCCCATTGTCGCGCTGTCCTGGGGGGCTCTGAAGCTCGCCACGGCGAAGGAGGAGGTGGAGGGGGCCGCCGTGGTCGATCTCACCTCTGCCAGAAGGCACAGGAAGAAGACGACCCTGCCCCTGGTGGGTTGGGCCTCCTCAGGCGACAGGTAAGGGTTTTCTTATTCTTTCTCTTTTGGTTTTTTTCGATTTGTTTCTGTTTTGCTATTTCATTAACTTGCTAATTATTTCAGCTCCCAAATAGTTTGTAAAAACTATTTTAAACCCACTAGAATAATTCTTGGAATATTTCCAACCATTCCCAAAGTTTTCAACATTTTTGAAAGTTTAAAGTTTCTGATTTCAAATTTAAAACTTGAAACCAGTTGCTTTTTGCACTTAAATAAAATGCTTAAAGTGTCAAGAAAATGGTTTTCTTCATTGCTCATTTACTTTCATGATTTATCAGAAAGTTTGAACTTTTCTTGATGCCATTTTGGGTTCATTAATTTTAACTAGTTTGAGATTTCCTTTATTTAAAGAAGTGTCTAGGGCTTGAGTTTTTCCTTCACCTCTTTCTTTGTTCTTGTTGAAAATTTCTTAGATGCAATGCAAAGAAGACATGAGCACAAGACTAACTTGCTTAAGGTGTCAGGGATGTGACATAACATAAGATGAATTAGCAAGGAACTCTAAGGACAACCAAAACATGATCAAGTTTGTGCTGGAGGGAAGGCAAACAAGGATGTCGATGATAATACAAATCATCGAGGGGCAAGGATGGCGTTTCTCATCATGCATTAGATCGATACCCTGCAAGAGCTCAAAATGCTGATGGTGATCACGACACATTTGTCGAGAAGCTTCACAAAGATGTAATCATTCAGCGACGATATCAAGCAAGGGAATGATGAAGCAAGAGGTTGTCAGAATCACATATAAGACTGCTAGCTTAGAATTGAGATTGCCTTTCAGGACAACCAACATAATGTGGAAAACTCGATGTGAGCTTAACGCATAGTTGGAAATGTGTTCCAAAGATGGCGGGCATAGATAGCATGGTCAAGCTCCAACATGACGATGGTGATATAGCTTAATAGCTTGGAATGACATGATCGAGTACAAACTCATAAACAAGGAAGATTGCTAAAAGTTGTTGTATCGCAATGCATACTCGATTCAGTTATCGATGTACTCGCGTGCCCAACAACCTAAACACGAGGCAACTGGAATTAAGGAAAATATCATAGTCGATGAGGAGCTCACAAGAAGTTTACATAGCTCCGGATATCCTCGAGGTACAAGGAATAATACTCGGAGGTAGATCAACTTTAAGGTTTGGACAGGTGTGTTGGTCTGAAGAAGACAAGTACTTTAACTCGTCTGAGAATGAAATCAAGGTAGGACAACATGGTCGGAACCATGATTGCAAGGGAGAAGATCACCGATACCAGATTTAAACCACAGAATGAATGATTATTGATACGAGAAGTTCCTATGATAGGATCAACGTCGTTTCCATGGGCATGAACACAAAGTTCAAGGTCGACTCCCACTTCATCAATGCATCACCTCCCATTTACTCCTCGCCCTTGACCAAGTTGTAGTTTGGAAAGATTAACTGGCAAAGACACCAGAAGAGCAAGACTCATGAAAACTTTTCGAGTCATATTGATTTAGGAGGGCATAGGTTCAACCCGTCGGGGCATCTTAGGAACATATACCATACACTCCAAGAGTAATTAACACAT
Source organism: Hordeum vulgare subsp. vulgare (assembly GCF_904849725.1). Classification (NCBI taxonomy): domain Eukaryota; kingdom Viridiplantae; phylum Streptophyta; class Magnoliopsida; order Poales; family Poaceae; genus Hordeum; species Hordeum vulgare. Next base: position 378,590,145 of record NC_058519.1, read on the forward strand.
GCTTGAGGAGTAAGGCTGACAGGGGCATCGGATATAACTTATCAGAAGGAGAAGACACAATTTACCAAATGACATAATTTATCCGGGGAACAATATCACAATAATTTTTTGAATATAAAGGATGACGTCGGATAATAACCCAGAATGAGTCTGGCAGCCCACAAAGGATCCGATGTGAGTATCGGTACTCAATCAGAGGGAGATAGGATGCAATGCATCGGGTTATAGAACATCCGACAAATATCGATACTTCATTACCAAAGGAATTAGGATTTTGAGGCTGGTGTATCATAATCAGATGCTCCAATCAAATACAAGTAAGTTGAAAGGACTTAGATGGACAATCACCACACTTGATTTGTCGAGAACCAGCTCTGTTTGAAAGTACGTCTAAGCCGGAAAGAAAATTCATAAGTATCCTCATATGATTTTGTTCATTCACACAAAGGTTGAGTCAATAAGATCAGAGGAAAATCACAAAGGATTTTAGTGAATGCTGCTAGACATGTGGATTTAACCATAATGCAAGCAGGTGAGAAAAGTCAAGAGCAATAGGCTCCAGGGGATTCCAAAAGATCAAATAGTAATTCGAAGAACTCTCAAAACCCATGACAACTGATAATGGACGAATCCCCGATAAGATAATTCATTGCCTCTCGTAAAACAAGAGCAATTGGAAAAGAAGGTATGGACAACAATTGTATGTCGTCATCCATAGTGGTAGATGGAGGAAGGGAAGTCGCAAGAGCGATGGGCACAAGTTCTCGATAAAAACATCGGAGAGTATCATCGGAGTGTTATGACGGATCAAGCCATCGTTTGGAATATGGGGCTCTCCGGGAGGAAGTATTTACGAGATCCTAGAGTTAGGGTTAGCAAAATCCTTAACCCAAAAGAGAAGAGAGAGTAGAGCCCAGAGTATAGGAAAGGAGTAAAAGATACTAATACCACCCAATTGAGATATGGGCCCGTAAGCCACAACATCAGTGTTAGTAAGTTTTTCAAACACTAGACTCAACTTCGGCCAAGGAGTTGGAAAGGGGGCTACCTACAGGAAGTCGGCTCTAATACCAACTTGTGAGGCCCTCGGTTTAATCGTACGCTAATCATACTCGCAAATGTGTACGATCAAACCCAAGGACTCACGGGAAAATATCACAACACAACTCTAGACACAAATAAAACAACATCAGCTTCATATTAAAAGCCAGGGGCCTCGAGGGATAGAATACGGAAGCTCAATAAACACACGAGTCAGCGGAAGCAACAATATCTGAGTACAGACATAAAACATGGGGTGCCTTAGAGAAGGCTAGCACAAAAGAAACACGATCGAACGAGGCGATGCCTCCTGCCTGGGAACCTCCTAAACTACTCCTATTCTTCAACGGCCTCCAAGAAGAAGACACCAATGGGGTGGCAGATGTCGGCAGGAAACTCCACTCCTGGGCTCCATCATCTGGTCGCAGCAACGGATCAAGGGGACAAAGGGGGAGCAAAGCAGCGGTGAGTACTCGTCCAAAGTACTCGCAAGACTTACATCAGAACTATGCTAAATATGCACCAGTATCAAACAAGGGGTTTTATATGTGGACTGACTGCAGCAATGCAAAAATAGAGAGAAGGCCTAGTCCTCTCGAAGACTACCATCTTCAGGGTCTTGCAGCAAAAGACGAGAGTAGAACAAGGTAACACAAGTAATAGTCATATTGTTGCAGCAATATTAAAGTGAGGTCACGCCCAGAGATCCTCCCTCGAATCCCTGCGAGGAAGCAATCCCGAGGCAACTAATTCCAGTTAAGTAACAATTGTAGTTGTATAAGATCAGGGCACAACTCCAAGTCGTCCTGTAACCGTGGACACGGCTATTCGAATAGTTAATTTTCATCCCTACAGGGGTGCACCACATGTCCTGTCACGCTTGATAACACTCTGGCCGGACACACTTTTCTGGGTCATGCCCGGCCTCGGAATATCGACACGTCGCAGCTCCACCTAAGACTCAACAGAGAGGCCAGCCCGCCGGTCTAAATCCTAACCACAAAGGGTTCATGGGCCCAGTTCCCCTTCGCGCTCCTGCATGATGCGTGGGCGGCCGACGTCAGTCCTAGCATCCCTTAATCACAAGCGTGATGCATCTCGGGACCACTCGAGCGCGCGCCGCTACGTTGCTAACATCTGAAAAGCTTTGGCTGATACCGCGACGCCGAGTACCCATAATTCTTCCTGCGTAGCCGGTTAGTGCGAAAAGGTCTCCAACCAACCCAGATCAAATACCTGAATCCATTATCATTTTAATTAGGCCATCAACACAATCTCGCGGGAATCCACCCGACTAACTTCTAATCACCAATGATACCACTAACATGGTCGAGTAACTTTGTGGTTGTTACATCGGGGGGAATCCGAAGTATCACCCTCGTTGGATTCCGAACGATGTATCCGTCAAGGTGGGCTTAGAGGAATCACCCTCGGAGGTCCCACACTTGAGGGGTTGCACGACAGAGGCATCGTCGAGAATGGTGAAAGAGGAATCACCCTCGATAACCACGACCGACTAGCTATACTACAGAGATATCATCAGGAGTACTTAGCGAGGTGTCACCCTCGTTACCAGATAGTATCTCTATAGCGTCGTACAACTAAGGGGGTGTATGTGTTGTGTCGGGTCTGGCTCGTCGATCAGGGATCGAGATTTGAAAACAAGCGGGGCAACTGGACTACGGGGTTAGAGGGGATGACTATTCCACCTATACTAAGCAGATTTAAAGTACAGTGCTGAAAGTAGCAGTTCATCAAAAATAGGCTATGCATCAGATATAGGAGCTAACTACAAGAGTAGCAAAATACTAATGCAAGCAGTAGGAAGAAAGACATGGGCGATATAGGAATGATCAAGGGGGGTTTGCTTGCCTTGCTGCTCTGCGGCAAAGGACTGATCGGCAGGGTCGTAGAAGTACCCGGCAACAGTGTCAGCCTCGGGGTCTACCGGTAAGAAGAGGGGGAAGAAACAATAAATAATAGCAACGGTGCAACAAAATGCATGACATGGCAAGATGCAGGCTAGACATGAGCTAACGCAGCAACATCCGTCATAGACGGGTGGGAAGAATATCTCACGATATTTTCCGGGTCTCGGGCTACTACGAGACAGATGGAAAACGATGGAAATGTTCCATGTTCGCTATGCTAGGGACGCGTGAGAGACAATGGACCGTGTATGAGGGTTCGTCTCGTTGTGCTGATCAACTTTCATGTTGAAAATATTTTGATCTGACTTACGGATTATTTTATATTATTTTTTAAACATTTTTAATTATTTAGGAATTAAAAACAGATTTAATTAAATTGATTCAAAGCAATTATGACATCAGCATGATGTCACGCTGACAAAAACAGTTGACTGGTCAACTGACCAGTGGGTCCCGAGCGTCATAGACACAAGTTTTTTATTAAGATTAAATAGTAATTAATCAGATTAATTTAGTGGGGGACCTACGTGTCATACTCTAACTATTCTAATTACCCAAAAAATTAATTAACTAATAATTAAATAATATATCTATTTATTTATTTAATAAAACATTTTTATATTTTTTATATTTTCATTTTCATTTTTCTTAAAAGAGGGTGTGGGGCCTCCCTGTCATAGACAGCGGGGTGGGTTGGCCCCACCGGTAAGTGGCTTAGGCCACATACACATATTTACCCATATAATACCATAACGTATTTCTCCACATACCTACATACATAAATACATACATACGTGCATCTCATACATTCAAAATACGTACGACATCTAATACATAGATACATACGTCTTTTTATCTATTTTTCTTCTTCTCATCTCATCTCCTAACTCTGTGTGTTAACAACACAGACTCAACGAGAGAGAGAGATACATCTCCCTCATCACCTACTCGATCCTAACGGCGTCGGAACGGAGCGCCGTTTGCTTGAATGGAACCGGGATGGCATGAGGAAGGAGACGGTGGGAGGAGTCCGAAAAGGGGCTCACCGACGTTGACGAGAGGGCCCGATGAAGCCGGAGTTCTCGGGAGGAAGAGGAGACGGCGAGGAGGAGGACGAGGCGGTGACGGTGGCGCGGTTCCGGAGACGGTGGTGACGAGGAGAGCCGGCCGGAGGGCCGCCGTGAGGCCCCCCGGTGGAGGTTGCCGGAGGGGCGGGCCGGCGCCCGGATGGGGAGGGGCGGCCACTGGGGAGGTGCTCGAGGGGGTAGACGAGGGGCGCAGGGACGGGGCGGCTCGGGGCATGGCGGCGCAGCGCCCGCGGGGCGCCGACCGGCGATGTGAGTCCTGCGCGGGCTCCCGGTGGGTGGGAAGGCTACGGGAGGTGGGGGCTCTCGTGGGGAGGTGGTCGTCGTGGGTAGGGAGGGAGAGAGGCTCGGTCTGGGTGGGGGAGGGAGAGAGCCGAGGGGAGAGGCCCGGCAGGAGGAGGCAGGAGCCATGGGAGGGAGGCCGACGGGGTCGGGGAGCTGGGGCTCTTGGTCTGGGGAGGGTGACCGAGAGGGGAGGGAGCGAAGGGGAGAGAGGGGTCGGTGGGGAGGCAGGTGCGAGCGCTCGTGGTGGGCTCTCGTGGGGCGGTGGGTGGGGGCCTCGTGGGGTTAGGTGGGAGATGGGTTGCCCCTGGTGGCAGCGGCACGTGAACGAGGGGAGGTGGCCTCGCGGGGGAGAGGCTGTCGGTGATTAGGGTGGCGGTGCCCCAGGCCGCGTTTGGGGTGCGCCGGCCTGCTCGGCCGGTGACCCAGTTGGGCCGGGGGGTGTGCCTTTTGATTATTATTATTTTTTGTTATTTTTTAACTGTTTTTATTTTAAATATATGGGGGTTCTAACTAATTTCAAAAATGCTCGTTTAATTTCTGTAAATAAGTAAGGAACATTTGCAACTCATCCGACATTTTTAATTTAACAATTGCAAAATTTTCTCATTTGATTTTAATTCTAAATTTAAATTCGAACCATCTCAAACAATCGCGAGATCAGCGATAGGAAACACGGTGACGCATCCTTTGCATAGGTTTACTGTAGCTCAACTACCGAGATTACTGTAGCCTAATCCGGGGATGTCACACCACCGCCCACGACTCCTGCGGTTGGGATTGGGAGACGGCTCCGGCTCCGCTCCGATTCAAACACCCAGGCACCACCGCAAGGGATTCGGTGCCGGGCGGCGGCATGCTGCTCTAAAACCCAGCGCTGGCTCCACCCGGCGTAGGCACGGAGCCGAATGGAGGGGCCACCGACGGCTCCAGCACTATGACATTCGGAGCACCGCTGTCGCCTCTCACTCCGCCCTTCTCAACCTCGACGTCACCCCGCCCTATGTCGGGGGCCTCCGCACGGTCGCCCTCGGGCCTCCATTGGGCATCCACGTCCGGCACGTCCTTAGATGGCGAGGACGACCTTCGATGGGCTTCAACCTCAGCTCGCCCTCCCGCGCCCGAGGACGACCTGGCTGGGGCATCCCCCCATGACGCCCAGTCATCCACTCCTCTAGCACGATCTGCCATGGCCACGGATCTCCTTGTCGCGTCCTCCTGATATGTCTCCAACATATCTATAATTTTTGATGGTTACATGCTATTATCTTGTCAAACTTTGGATGTTTTGAATGCATTTTATATCTTTTTTGGCACTAACTTATTAACTCAGTGCCAAGTGCCAGTTCCTGTTGCTTTTGTGTTTTTGACCTTTTTCACAGGAGAATATCAAACAGAGTCCAAACGGAATAAAACCTCCGAAAATATTTTTCCGGAACAGAAGATACGCAGGAAGCTTGTGAACCAAGGCAAAGGCTCCCGGGGGAGGCCACAAGCCCCCTAGCCGTGGCCTCGGGGGTCACGCCTAGCAGGCTTGTGGGCCCCCCGTGGCTCCTTTGCCCTACTTCTTCCACCTATAAATCCCCGAAAAATCTGAAACCACGAGAGAGAGCCACGAAAATACTTTTCCGCCGCCGCAAGCTTCTGTCTCCGCAAGATCCCATCTGGGGCACGTTCGGGTGCCCTGCCGGAGGGGGGATTCGGACACGGAGGGCTTCTTCAGCAACACCATTGCCTCTCCGATGATGCGTGAGTAGTTTACCACAGACCTTCGGGTCCATAGCTAGTAGCTAGATGGCTTCTTCTCTCTCTCGGATCTTCAATACAAAGTTCTCCATGATCTTCATGGAGATCTATCCGATGAAATCCTCTTTTGCGGTGTGTTTGTCGAGATCCGATGAATTGTGGATTTATGATCATATTATCTATGAATCTTATTTGATTTTCCTCTGATATATTATATGCATGATTTCATATCCTTGTAATTCTCTTCGAGTTGTGGGTTTTGTTTGGCCAACTTGATCTATGATTCTTGCAATGGGAGAAGTACTTGGTTTTGGGTTCATACCGTGCGGTGACCTCACCCAGTGACAGAAGGGGTAGCGAGGCACGCATCATGTTGTTGCCATCAAGGGTAAAAAGATGGGGTTTATATCCATTGCATGAATTAATCCCTCTACATCATGTCATCTTGCTTAAGGCGTTACTCTGTTTGTTATGAACTCAATACACTAGATGCATGCTAGATAGCGGTCGATGTGTGGAGTAATAGTAGTAGATGCAGAAAGTATCGGTCTACTTGTCTCGGACGTGATGCCTATATGCATGATCATTACCTTAGATATCGTCATGGCTTTGCGCGGTTCTATCAATTGCTCGACAGTAATTCGTTGACCCACCGTAATATTTGCTAGCATGAGAGAAGCCTCTAGTGAACACTATGGCCCCCGGGTCTACTTCACATCATATTTTCAGCTCTACACTTTCACTTTGTTGCACTTTTCGCCTTCAGATCTCACCTTGCAATTAACCGTGATGGGATTGACAACCCCTTTGTAGCGTTGGGTGCAAGTTTGTTGTTTTTGCGCAGGTAATTTGGAGTCTTGCATTGATACTCCTACTGGATTGATACCTTGCTTCTCAAACTGAGGGAAATACTTAGTGCTACTGTGATGCATCACCCTTTCCTCTTCAAGGGAAAAACCAACGCAAGTAAAGAGGTAGCACCTCCACCGGCGGTGCTGCTCCTCCGACCATGCCTGCTCGACGACCTCCTCCTCCCGCCAGGCGATGCGCTCCCCTCCTCCGTGATACTCTCGCATCCCCCTGGTGCATCGCCTGCACCACCGACGGATCTCATGCCTCGGCCTCCACTCCTGGGTTGCACGGGTCCCTGCTCAACAGATGGGAAGGATGATAAAGAAGCAAGGAAAAGTAAGAACAAAATCCAGAAGATCAGCAAGGTGTGGCCTACCCGTCGGTTGAGAGGATCACACGCCATGGCGCCGGCCCCGAAGGGGCTATGCGTGCTTTCTTCCCGTATCCTCCATGACCATAGTCCGGCTACGTCCCGGCTACTCTCTTGGTTGTCGGCTGGGAGTGGCCGGCAATTTCCATTGCCTACGCTCGGCCGTCACCAATCTCTCGGGCGCCGGCTTGGGGCCCGTCCGCTGGGTCTGATCCCTTGCCTCAGAATTTTTGAGATATCAGAAGTATACGAAGTATACAGATTGCTATAGACTGGTCTGTTTTTGACAGATTCTGTTTTTGTTGTGTTGATTGCTTATTTTGATGAAACTATGGATAGTATCGGGGGGCACTAGCCATGGAAAATTGAGAATACAGTAATCTAACACAAATATAAATAGAAATAAAGATTGCTACAGTACCTAAAGAGTTGGTAGTTTGTTTTCTTGTGCTAATGATATCACGAGTTTCTGTTTAAGTTTTGTGTTGTGAAGTTTTCAAGTTTTGGGTGATATTCTCATGGACAATGGGATAAAGAGTGGAAAGAGCTCAAGCTTGGGGATGCCCAAGGCAACCCAAGACAAATTCAAGGACACCAAAAAGCCTAAGTTTGGGTATGCCCCGGGAAGGCATCCCCTCTTTCGTATTCAATCCATCGGTAACATTACTTGGAGCTATATTTTTATTCACCACATGATATGTGTTTTTGCTTGGAGCGTATTATAGGAGTCTTTTCTTTTTTGTTGTGTCACAATCATCCTTGTTGCACACCTTTTTGAGAGAGACATGCACTCATCGTGAATTTGCTAGAATACTCATTGACCTTCACTTATGTCTTTTGAGTTAGGCAATTTAGCTCGCATGTACTTCACTTATATCTTTTGAGCTAGATAACTTTGCTCTGGTGCTTCACTCAGATCTTTTTAGAGCACAGCGGTGTTATATTTTGGAGAAATAATAACTCTCGATATTCACTTATATATTTTTGAGAGTGCTCTCTTTAAGTAACTTGGTAGTTGGCTTGTGCTATGAAAGTAGTCCTAAAGATGATAGGCATCCAAAGAGGATACAATGGAACTTCCATATTCTTCTGCATTTATTAGTAAAGAGAAGTTTGATTCCTATCAATTAGTTTTGAGAGATGGATATGGTAATATTAGAGTTATGTTAGTAGGGTGTTGTGAATCTAGAAATACTTGTGTTGAAGTTAGTGATTCCCGTAGCATGCACGTATGGTGAACCGCTATGTTAGGAAGTCGAAGAATAATTGATTTATTGATTGTCATCCTTTGTGTGGCGGTCGGGATCGCGCGATGGTTAACACCTACCAACCCTTTCCCTAGGAGTATGCGTTTAGCACTTTGTTTCGATTACTAATAAAACTTTCGCAATAAGTATATGAGTTCTTCATGACTAATGTGAGTCCATGGTATAGATGCCCTTTCACCTTCCACCATTGCTAGCCTCTCTAGTGCCGCACAACTTTTGCCGGTGCACAAAACCACCATATACCTTCCTCAAAACAGCCACCATACCTACCTATCATGGCCTTTTCGTAGCCATTCCGAGATATAGTACCATGCAAGTCCTACCGTTTCGTCTCATGACATGTTCCGTCACTTTCATATTGCCATTGCATGATCGTAAGATAGCTAGCGAGATGTGTCAACGTCATACGCTAAGCTAGATCGTTGCACATCCCGGTACACTGCCAGAGGTATTTCCTATAGAGTCATCATTGCTCTAAGTGCTGAGTTGTGAGTAAATAAAAGTGTGATGATCATCATTATTAAAGCATTGTCCCATGTGAGGAAAAATGAAAAAAGGCCAAAGATGCCCACCAAAAAAATGATGAAAAAAGACCAAAGAGCCCAAACAAACAAACAAACAAAAATGAGAGAAAAAGAGAGAAGGGAAAATGCTACTATTTTCTTCCACACTTTTGCTTCATAATAGCACCATGTTCTTCATGATTGAGAGTCTCTTGTTTTGACACTTCCATATACTAGTGGGAATCTTCATTATATAACTTGGCTTGTATATTCCAATGACGTGCTTCCTCAAAATTGCCCTAGGTCTTCGTGAGCAAGCAAGTTGGATGCACACCCACTAGTTCTCCTTTTGAGCTTTCCCATACTTATAACACTAAGTGGATCCGTTGCATGGTAATCCCTACTCATTCACATTGATATCTATTGATGGGCATCTCCATAGCCCGTTGATACGCCGAGTCAATGTGACCATCTCCTCCTATTTGCCTCACAACCTCCACCACACTCTATTCCACCTATAGTGCTATATCCATGGCTCACTCTCATGTATTGCGTGAGAGTTGAAAAAGGTTTGAGAAAGTAAGAGTGTGAAAACAATTACTTGGGCAATACACGGGTTGTGCATGATTTAAATTCGTTGTGTGGGGATGATGGAGCATATCCAGACTATATGATTTTATAGGGATAAGTTTCTTTGGCCTTGTTATTTCAAAACTTCATGATTACCTTGCTAGTTTTCTTGAAGTATTATTGTTTTCATGTCAATAGCAAACTATTGTTTTGAATCTTATGGATCTGAACATTCATGCCACATGAAAGAATTTACAAAGAAAAAATACGTTAGGTAGCATTCCACATCAAAAATTCAGTCTTTATCACTTCCCTACTCGAGGACGAGCAGGAGTTAAGCTTGGGGATGCTTGATACGTCCCCAACGTATCTATTATTTTTGACAGTTCCATGCTATTATCTTGTGAAACTTTGGATGTTTTGTATACATTTTATACATTTTTTGGGACTAACTTATTAATTCAGTATCAAGTGCTAGTTCCTATTTTTTCCATGTTTTTGACCTTTCTCAGAGGAGAATATCAAACAGAGTACAAACGGAATAAAACCTCTGAAAAGATTTTTTTCGAAACAGAAGATACGCAAGAAGCTTGAGAACCAAGGCAAAGGCTCCCGGGGGAGGCCACAAGCCCCCTAGCCGCGGCCTGGGGGGCGCGCCTAGCAGGCTTGTGGGCCCCCCGTGGCTCCTTTGCCCTACTTCTTCCGCCTACAAATCCCCAAAAAATCTGAAACCACGAGAGAGAGCCACGAAAATACTTTTCCGCCGCCGCAAGCTTCTGTCTCCACAAGATCCCATCTGGGGCACGTTAGGGTGCCCTACCGGAGGGGGGATTCGGACACGGAGGGCATCTTCAGCAACACCATTGCCTCTCCGATGATGCGTGAGTAGTTTACCACAGACCTTCGGGTCCATAGCTAGTAGCTAGATTGGTTCTTCTCTCTCTTGGATCTTCAATACAAAGTTCTCCATGATCTTCATGGAGATCTATCCGATGAAATCCTCTTTTGCGGTGTGTTTGTCGAGATCCGATGAATTGTGGATTTATGATCAGATTATCTATGAATCTTATTTGAGTTTCCTCTGATATATTATATGCATGATTTCATATCCTTGTAATTCTCTCCGAGTTGTGGGTTTTGTTTGGCCAACTTGACCTATGATTCTTGCAATGGGAGAAGTGCTTGGTTTTGGGTTCATACCGTGCGGTGACCTCACCTAGTGACAGAAGGGGTAGCGAGGCACGCATCGTGTTGTTGCCATCAAGGGTAAAAAGATGGGGTTTATATCTATTGCCTGAATTTATCCCTCTACATCATGTCATCTTGCTTAAGGCGTTACTCTGTTTGTTATGAACTCAATACACTAGATGCATGCTTGATAGCGGTCGATGTGTGGAGTAATAGTAGTAGATGCAGAAAGTATCGGTCTACTTGTCTCGGATGTGATGCCTATATGCATGATCATTGCCTTAGATATCGTCATGACTTTGTGCGGTTCTATCAATTGCTCGACAGTAATTCGTTCACCCGCCGAAAGATTTCCTATCATGAGAGAAGCCTCTAGTGAACACTATGGCCTTGGGGTCTACTTCACATCATATTTTCACCTCTACACTTTCACTTTGTTGCACTTTCCGCCTTGAGATCTCACCTTGTAGTTAACCGTGAAGGGATTGACAACCCCTTTGTAGCGTTGGGTGCAAGTTTGCTGTTTTTGCGCAGGTACTTTGGAGTCTTGCCTTGATACTCCTGCTGGATTGATACCTTGGTTCTCAAACTGAGGGAAATACTTACTGCTACTGTGCTGCATCACCCTTTCCTCTTCAAGGGAAAAACCAATGCAAGCTCAAGAGGTAGCAGCTCCCACCGGCGGTGCTGCTCCTCCGACCATGCCTGCTCGGCGACCTCCTGCTCCCGCCAGGCGATGCGCTCCCCTCCTCCGCGATACTCTCGCATCCCCCTGGTGCATCGCCTGCGCCACCGACGGGTCCCATGCCTCAGCCTCCACTCCTAGGTTGCGCGGGGCCCTGGTCAACAGATGGGCAGGATAATAAAGAAGCAAGGAAAAGTAAGAACAAAATCCAAAAGATCAGCAAGGTGTGGCCTACCCGCCGGTTGAGGGGATCACACGCCATGGCGCCGGCGCCGAAGGGGCTATGCACGCTTTCTTCATGTATCCTCCATAACCATAGTCCGGCTACGTCACGGCTGCTCTCTTGGTTGTCGGTTGGGAGTGTCCGGCAATTTCCCTTGCCTACGCTCGGCCATCACCGATCTATCGGACGTCGGCTTGGGGCCCGTCCGCTGGGTCTGATCCCTTGCCTCAGGGGTGTCCTACTCCATGGCCTCCGCGTCCGTTGTGTCGTGGACTTCTTCAATATCAAAGGCATCGTCATCCGTCCACTCCCGCAAGCAACGGGGATAGGGGAACTCACCGGATGGCTCGGGGTCGTCGGCTCCCGGTCCTTCGTCTGAAGCCTCCTCGCTCTCCAACCCCACGTCCATCGGCCCCTCGTCCGTGGCGCATAGCCCGCCGGTTTGTTGTCCATCGGCTCATTGAGAGCCTCCACATCCTCGTGGTCCTCTGGCTCCTTGGCGTCCGAGTCCTCCCTGTCAGCCGCCGACAGACCGGAGTTCTACAACCCACCAAACAGCTACAGCACATCCGGGTCGTTGGTCATTCGGAGCCGCCCGCGTGAGATTCAAGAATAAGATAAGATGGCGCATCGCGTACCTCGGGTGGCAGATGCGTCCCGGTGTAAGGGGCCTTGCCCCAGTTCCACCCCACCTCCTCGAGCCGGGCGGTTGAGATCAGGTTCACCTGTCGGGAGATGGTGACATCGTTCAGCTCCTTCGTGGATATCCAGCACGGGTCTTGCCGCCCCCTCCCCATGAAGCAGATACAGTGTGGGTGGCACTACAGCAGCAAGACCCGACAGGCTATCATGGTGGTGATGAGGTCACCGACCTTGAGGCCCTCCGTGCTGGTCAGCACCCGGAGCCACTCGACCATCATGTTCACCACCTCGATGACTTGGTGCAGATTCTCCTCCCAATGCAGTTGTGCAATCGGCGGTCGGTTGTGGAAGGGGGCGGGTTGATGAAGTCCAGATCCGGCTCTGCGTTCTTCACATAGAAGAATGATCGCTGCCAATTCTTCACTGACTCGTGGAGCGGAAGCTTTGGGAAGCCGGCTCCGGGCCGGATATAGACGAGGGCCGCTCCATAGGCGGTCATCTCCTTCGTCCCTCTCACCTTGTCTTCCACCGTCTGCTTCTTGAGATAGAAGAGGCGGCACCAAAGATCGATCCCAGGATCGATCCCCAAATACCGCTCGCACAACGCGACGAAGGTGGAGAGCTGCAAAATGGAGTTGGCTCCCAGGTGGTGGGGATGCAGCCCGAAACTGGTGAGGAACCACCGGAAGAACGTGCTCGCCGGCAGCCCAAGCTTGTGAACAAAATGCTCATAGAAGACCACTACCTTGCCATCCTTGGGTGCTGGCATGCTCTCGGCCCCGGGCAACATCGCCTCCATGATGCCCTACAACGGCAGGTACGACGGAGGCGGAGGAAGTCAAGGTGGTCCTCGCCGATGTCACTAACGTCCCATGCTCCCCTGCTCCCCATCGGGTGGCTCGAGGCGGACTCGGGAAAGGCGGCAGCACGGACGGTGCACAGGAAGTTTCCTAGCATGGGCGCTGGCATCACCAGCGGTGGGCGACGCTCACAAGGCTTGGGCGTCGCCCGTTGGCTTTCTCTCTCCTCTCTGGCGTCGCAAGGAAGACGAAGGGCAAGGTGCAGCAAGGACAAGATGCCTGCTCCACGCCTCCCCTCCATTTACAACCCTCATGTGGTGAGTGGGGAAGTAGATCGGTTGCGCATAATATCCACTTCACGTGGGCGCATTAACGCATCGGGGAGGCCGAATGATGGCCTCCTTGGCCGCAACGGAACCCGCGCATGGGTCGAGACCGTGGCAGGATGGGCCCCAGCTCTAGGTCCTATCGTGTCACCCGTGTGGCTTGGCTGGGATGGTCCTACGCATCGTGGCGTTCATTCGACATCGACTCCTCAGCTCCCCGAGACCGGCACGCGACTAATGGATCAGGCTCCCAAGTGCCACCAACAAGGACTTTGGGGGACAAGCCCGTGAGGCCCGTCGCTCCGAGCCGGCAGGACTCTTCGTCTTCGAGGACTATAGTCGGGGGGATAACCCTTGGCTAGCCTCATCTCCCTTCATGCCCAATTTCAAAAACAACGGGGCTGGCTCGGCCCCTCAAGCACCAGCTCCAGCAGGTCGGCTCCGGGTGGCTTAGCCAGCTCGCGGCAAGACCCTCGTCCCTCCGGCTCCCGATGACCAACCAGCCGGTGAGCCCCCCTTCTTCCAGTCGCCGCGCCATATAACAAGGATCGGCCCTTTCGACGGGATGCATCGCAAGACCAGACACTCGATGGCATCGTACGCGCATGGCTACATTGGAGCCGATCGTACAACCGACCTCTACCGACTGCGACCAGGCAAGACGGCCTGGGTCTACTCGGCGCACATCATCGCCTACTCCCTCCCGCCCTCACACGTGGAAGCCGGGGAGTCGGTCGTACCATCAGCCACATGCAGGAGCGACGGATGCTTCACCGGTGCCCCTTTGACGGGACCCCGCATCCGGTAGGCCCCATCAGTGACAAGACCACTCTAGGGGTGGGACCCTCCAGCCGGGCCCCACCCGCACCATTTATGTACAATGTAAGTCGAGGAGGCTGGCCTATAAAGCCCCCAGCCATCCCCATGCAACGGGGCGGCCGATCATTAGCACACGCACGCGCACACACACCCACTTACGCGAAGAGGCAAGGATACCAAGCATCTCCTTCCTCCTTCTCTAGCCATCGGCTCAAGGAGCACCATTGTATCCCTCGTCTACCATATTGAAAGGACCACGATGACGCCTAGAGGGGGGTGAATAGGCTATTTAAAAACTTCTTCGGATTTGGCTTAAACCTAATGCAGAAATAAACTAAGAGGATACTTTTCAAGCACAAATCCTAAATGCAATAGGCACCGCAACGTGCACCAACAACACGATCTACCAAGATGGACACAACACGGTTACTAACAAGTACAAGTAAGTTACACAAACTTACTTGAGCTATATCACACGACAAGTAGGTGAACGACACAAGATACTAGATCACACTATAGCACACAATATATCAAAAGCTGCAAGTGTGAACGTGTGTATATAGAGGGTATGCTTGAACGATTAATCTTGTACAAAGAAATAGCCAACACAATATAATGAGCACAAACAATATGCAATGTATGTATGCTCAAGTAACACAAGTAAACCACAAGTAAGGAGTTAGGGTTAGGGATAACCAAGGTCACTGAGACAAAGATGTATCCCAATGTTCACTTCCTTGGAGGGAAGCCAGTCACCGTTAGAGAGGTCGATGTTACCACGAAGGCACACCAACGCCACGAAGGCTCACCCTATTCTCCCTTTGAGATAACACCACGAAGGTGTTTCTCAACCACTAGTGGTAAGCCTTTGAGGTGGCTTCCAAACCCTCACAAACTTTTCCGGGGGTAATCACACGGATTGATTCCTCTCTGAAGAACTCCTACCGCCTAGGAGTCTCCAACCTCCAAGAGTAACAAGATCATGGGGAATGCTCAAAACTTGCGCAAATCTCAAATAGCTTGGGTTGAGAGGAGGAGAGGGAGACGATCTATCTTTTGATTGGAACGACTCTCAAAGGAGCTCACAAATGCTCTTGGGATCTAAGATTTGGTGTGAGCAAATGTGTGTGAGGTAGAAATGTGTTCTTATGAAGATATGGCTGTGTTGGACCCCCTCTCATGAAGTGGGAGGGGTATATATAGTGGGGAGACTAAAGTAACCGTTGGGGTCACTTAAGTCTGATAGTGGTCACACGTCCGATAGTTTCTGGACGTCCGACAGGCGTCGGACGACCGAAGGAGTGTTCATATCAGTTGGCCACTGTGTAGTCGAACAGGGACCGGACGTCCGAAGAGAGGGTCGGATGTCCGAGAGTTCAGCTCTGTTCAAGGGCACCGGATTTCTGAAAGCGGTCGGACGTCCCGCCCTCGGATGACCGGGGGAGGCCGGAAGTCCGAGGTTTTTGACTCTGGTGCAAGGCTCCGGATATCCGAAAGGAGTCATACGTCCGGTCCTCGAACGAACGGAGGAAGCCGGATGTCCGAGCTTTTGACTCTGGTATAAGGTTCCGGTTTTCCAAAGTGGTCGGGCGTCCAGCACTCGGACGTCCGGAGGGAGCCGGATGTCCGAGACTTTGACTCTGGTATAAGGTTCCAGATTTCCGAAGTGGTCGGGCGTCCAATCCTCGGACGTCCGGAGGGAGCCGGATGTCCGAGGCATTGGTTCTGTTTTGGGATCAAAGCAGAGCAGTGGAGATGTGGCATGAGCAGAGAAGTAGAGATGTAGTTTGAGAAAATTTATCGCAATACCCAGTGATCCCCTCTTAATAGCGCGGGATCCCTAAAGATTCAAGAATCATAAAAAAGGGGTACCGATGATCTATACTTGTGTGTATACTTTTATTCGCTGATCATCACTCCGCACCACTAACGTCAAAGGAACTGATACCTTTGAGTTAGCCCTTTCACTTGAGCTTGGTGTTGTTGTTCCTTCTTGACTCAAGATGAAAGCAAGACATGATGAAGTCTTCAAGAAGCTCTCCCATACACAATGTGGAAAGCCTAGCTTGTGTATTCATCTTCATCTGTCCACCATGTGAGCATCCACAAGATTCAAGCATGTAGTACTCAGGAATTCTTATCTTGATCTTGTCCTTGTTAGCACATGAGCTTGTCCTTATCAACACATGATCATTAACAACAGCTTAAAAGCGGATTAGTGATCAGTTATCTATATGTGTGTTGTGAGCAACACCGAAACACGATTAAGGGCATGACTGCACTTTGACATATGACCACTCCGGTAAGACTAGGGGTGTTACCTCCCACAAGGGCCTGAACCTAGGTACATCGCGTGTCACCACCGCTTGTTCCCAATTATGTTCCTGGAGTTCATTAACACACATTGGCCCCAAACACTCAAGATAAGCCAGCCCATGGCATCTGTTGTGACAAAACAATGACATCCATGAAGGACTAGCCTCACTCGGGGTAGAACTTTATGAAGTAGGTGAAATCCTTGCCCTTACAAACTTCTTGGTTCAACTTCACACGAAGTCGGAGGATCCCAAGGGACACCTAATCAATCTAGTAGACATCAGTCTACAAAAGGTAATGGATGTGGGATGAATGATGAAATCCTTGCTCTTGTGCTTCAAAAGATAGTTTCCTCAACACTCAATCACGCTCTTACTGTATTTGGCTTGGGTAGAAGAGATTTATTGGGTGGAAAGCAACTTGGGGAGGCTAGAAATCAAGATTCATATGGTTGGAGTGGAATATCTTAATCTCACCACATGAGTAGGTGGTTCTCTCTCAGAAAATGGATGGGGCAAGTGTTGGCTTGTTCTGAGTGCTCTCTCTACGAATTAGAGGGAGGTGGAGGGGTATATATTGGCATCTCCAAAAATCCAAATGTTACAACATTATTGCCCAACATGGTGGAACCGAAGTGAAAACTAGGTTAGACCGACTAGTGCAAAATATGAAATTTTGGCATTTCAGTGAGACCATATATAAACCTTGGTGAGTCCGACTTTGTCTGGCCTAGTCAGTTCACAAATTCGGTGGCGCCGATTTGCAAAAAATCAGACATTTCGATTTTAAGCAAATGGACAACAGTGAGTTGGTCATTATTTTTGGTTTCACCGAAATCAAACTTGGTGTCATTGAGAGGTTAGGGTTGGCTCTAGATTTTGTCTAGGGTAAAACTCGGTAGGGCCAAATTTGGAAACTTGATGGCAGAAAATTTCGGCTTTCGGGTTTGGACAGAATATTTTTGTGGGATAATTCATCAGGGTATTTGGTGGCTAAATCTAAGCACTTGAGCAACCAGATTATCATAGATACCTCATTGCCTTGTAACAGTATTGGCTTTTCTATGGACTCAAATGTGATTTCTCACAAAATACAGAATGCAGAGTCTTGAGGCTTGATGCTTAGCCAATCCTATTCTTCTCCTTCCTTGGGGCTTCTCCTCACATTCCAAGACATTTCTCCTTGTGTACTTTATCGAAATAAGCAAGGTAAAACTATTAGTCCAAGAGACAATGTATGTTTTCATGAATTATCAAAACCTCTAAGGGAGCATATGTGCTTTCAATATCCCCCCTTTTTGGTAATTTATGACAATATACAATCAAAGCTTCAAATTAATATATGCAAAAAATATACGAAGACTTTGAGAGACACATGACTAATACAAACTCCCTTTAAATGTGTGCAATCCTTTTTAGAGGATAGTTGCTTTGGAATGCATGAGAACACACATAGTAGAGAGGACATGATGAGTCATGTGTACCTTGTCTATATGCATCAAATATGTGAGAATGAAGTGTCTCCATGTTCATGACTCATTCTTGCAAACAATATGTGCAGAAAGCAAGAGATCATCCTCACCAAGGATATGATGCGTATACTTACCTTGAAGTTCTTGAGCATTTCAACAAAACAAACACACTTGAAAAGACAATGTTAGATAAGACAAGAATATTTATTTCCATCCCAATATAGAAGAAATCAGATGTACCAAGGTATGCAAGACATATGAGAAATAGTATTTCTTAAGATTCATATGTCTCCAAGACTATTAAGAACTTTCTCCCCGGAATATGGATATTAGTTTCTCCTCTCCCCGTGAATCTTAGCATGTATATATTTGGAGTAGGTATGGTGATAGCAGTCTGGTAAATAAAGGATATAACAAGTGTAGCAATGCAAAAGCATGAATCCAAATAACTTAATCTTTTATGTATCTTTCTCCTTTTGGAATAATGAACCGAGTTGATCTATCTCCCTTAATAATTAGCTTTGAGATTTTAATGATTCTCCCCTTGAAGCTTTGAATTTAAGCTTTGATCTTTCTCCCCCTTAGGCACCAATTTCCAAGAAAGGTCAAAGGGTAAGAGGTCCTTGAGAATAATGGTCATGGAGAAAAAGGTGTAAAAAATCAAGAAAATGGCAAAGTACACAAGTAGTAACAAAATCAGAGACTCGGAGGCAAACTTGATTGGTGAAACCGATAATCATCCTTAGGGTTCTGGATGAAATCGGTATGATTAGGTGCTTCATTTTGGTAGTACCGAACAGGCTTACAACAGTTTATCTGCTATATCGTCAAAACCAATTTCCCACTTCGGAGCGTCCGAGTTGCAAATAGAAACTTCGCAAAGGCAATCTTGGCCATTTTCTCAAAGAAAACTTATAGAAATATCTGACCAATGTTCTCAAAATATTTTCCATCAGATTTGCAAGGAATTTTTAAAAGGATTTTCAAGGAATTTTCAAAAGGATTTGCAAGGAATTTTCATCTAGGTTAGAGTTGAATGGAAATGTCAAGGTAGCTAATAAAATTAATTTCTCCATTCAATTCTTATAACGAGATGTTGGGCGGTGACAGGTTCACCTATATTGGAGTATATTGACTTAAGGAGCCAAGCAAGAATGATTGATCATAGGTCATACTCATCATTAAGCTCAAAATCGGGTTACCATTTTTCGTTTAAGCATTTTGATGTTTTCATATCTCTTTGAATTTGCTTCGACTCGTGAGTTGGATTAAATCTACTTCAAGGATATGAGTACATATATTTGAATGATGTAGTGGATGCTCAAAGTTAATGAAGATCATCTTGAGTTGGGAGCAATTCTTCTTGTTTCGTTCACTTCTCACCTACATGGGTTAGTCATGCACGGAAGAACATGATATATCCAAATGAAAAGAGTGAAATTGTTCAACAGATAGTTTTCAAGGATATGGTTTGTGTTGTATTATTCCTCTAACACAAATAGGGGTTGTTGATACTTGGTGATGACAAGATTTCTTTTCGTATGAGTTGATGGCAATCTTGTCGATTATAGTTCCTCCAAGTACCTACAAAAGATTAGATGCAATACAAGGGAGCACGGATTTCCAAGATGTGAAGAATCATCATGTCAATGGTATCAAGGAATAGTCGAGCAAGCTCATTGTAACAACTCGGAACCGACGCTCCAGAAGATTCCCATTTTATTCCATTGTCGTCGTGTCAAATGTTTGGTTGTCGCACTCATCATCGCATCATCTGCATTGCATCGGCACTACAGTGTCATCATTTTCTAAAACTTGCATTCGTTATTAGTTGCCGGTTCTCTCCGTTATTGTCGTTGACCGTTTCCAGATCAACCACACATGCGCGCGCCCGCGACATCGTTTAAATCTTGTTTTTAGAAATGCATATAAAATATTCTCGGATTGGATCGAAAGTTGGCTTGCGATCTTATTATAAGGTAGGTAGGTCGCTTGCCAAATTTTGTCGCACTCAGAGATTGTTTGATACCCGAAGGGTCGACCGTTGCGGCACCGTCATCGGTTTATTATCAGACGTTTTGCGGTTATAAAACTCGTGTCACGGGCTGCCAACTTCCCTCTCATCTTAGCCCAAGCCCCCCTACATAGCCCAACTAAGACCAGCAACCCACCCCTTTCATCACTATCAGAGGGTCGAAAAACAGGAGCTCCTACCTACTGCTCATTGCGGCAGGGAGCTCGAGTGCCACACATGGGGGCACCCCTAATGGGATGGCCCAGTTTTATATCTTTTTTCTCTTAACTTTTTCCTTCTCTATTATTTTTAATTTTTTTGGTTCTTTCTTTATTTAAAGCAAAAAAAATGAATTTGAAGAACCATTTTCAAAAAACGTGATTAAATTTGGAAGCGCGAATATTTTAAAATGTTGAGAACAAAATTTTGAAAAAGAGGACAATTTTGAAAAACCCCAAACAAATTTCGAAGTCTGAACAAATTTTTAAACACGAACATTTTCTAAATTTTCAAAACAAATTTTGAAACCAAGAACAATTTTAAAAAAATGTGAACAAATTTGGAAACGCGAACAATTTTTTAAAGCACGAACAATTTTTGAATCTTGAGAACAAAATTTTGAAAATGAGAACAATTTTTAAAAACCCTGAACAAATTTGGAAGTTAGAACACATTTTAAAAGCACGAACATTTTTTGAATTATAAGAACAAAATTAAAAACATGAACATTTTTATAAAATATGTACAAAATTGTTTTTGCAATTCATGAATACTTTTTAAATTCTGGAAAAGTTTTTCAAATTCCGGAACAATTTTTCAAATTCCGGTACATTTTTCAAATTTCAGAACATTTTTTCTAATTCGAAGCATATTTTCAAATTCCAGAACATTTTTTCAAATTCTGGCACATTTTTAAAAATTCAAAAACTTTTTTCAAATTGCGGGACATTTTTTCAAATTCCGAAACATTTTACAAATTCCAAAACATTATTTCAAATTTCAAAACATTTTGTCAAATTACAGAACATTTTTTACAATTCCAAACATTTTTCAAATTCCGGATTTTTTTCAAATTGCAGACTATTTTTCAAAATTCTGGAACATTTTTACAAATTTTGGAAAAATTTTAAAATTCTAAAACATTTTTAAAATAGAAACAAAAAAGAAATATAAAAAACAAAAAACAAAAAAAATATGAAAAGGGGAAAGAAAGAAAAAGGAAAAATAAAAACCCAAAAGTGGAAACAAGTAGAATACTCTACACGAAAATAAAGCTTCATTAGCAGTTGGGCCGGCCCACTTCATCCTTCGCTCGCACAACCGTGTGGGAAGCGTCGACACTACGACGAAGTGAGCGGCGCATAGGTTTTTTCTCGAAAAACACCCCTAGACCCGAACGCTTGCCCCATTTGCTATATATAGACATCCCAGCTGTTCAAAAATGTCCTTGTCCCACCTCTCCCTCAAAATCCGCTCCTGCCCACCACTCGGCCGTCACTCTAGCCTTTTTAAATTTTGGAACATTTTTTCAAATTTCAGAACATTTTTTTAAATTTCGGAACATGGTTTCGAATTCTGAAACATTTTTTAAAATTTCTAAACATTTTCTAAATTATCTGGAACATTTTTCAAATTCCAAAACATTTTTTTTTAATTCTGAAACATTTTTTCAAATTCCGATTTTTTTTTGAAAATCCAGAACATTTTTGAAACAGAAACAAAAAGAAAATGGAAACAAAAAAGAATAAAGAAAAATGAAAAAAACGGTTGAGAGAATCTTCTAAAAAGTTCCGAAAACCGAAAAAAACGGGCGAAAACCTCTAGAAGGTTTCCAAAACCGGAGATGTTGTCATGTAAATGGGTCGGCCCATTCCCAAACGATAGCTGAGTGCCCATGTGCGAAGCCTCGACATGGCGACGCAAAGAGCTTCGAAGAAGGAATTCCGCCTTCAGCCTCTCCCCGCGCACCACCTATACGTGCGCCTTTTATTTCCGCTACAAGCCCGCATGGCCCAAGACAGGCCCGTCAAGGCCGAACCGGGCCCGACGGGAGCCACCGCTGGCCGCTTCAGCCGCGTGGCTCCCTGCCCACAGCTCCTTCCCATCGAGCGTTCCTCGCTCTGCTACCCGCATCCGTCGTCGAACCCTCGTCGGGCACCACCGCTAGCTACCCCCTCGCCGGTGTTGCCCTGCTGCACCGCGCCGTTCTGCCATGGTCAACCGCGACCTCGCCAACTTCCAACCTCGCGCGCACCATGACCTCGTCGCTACTCGCACTCAACAAGCCTTGCCGAGCGCCTCCTTCGCTGGATCGGGTCGCCATCGCCCTCATCTGGCGTCCTTGCCTTGCCCCACTGGCCGAAGCCCCACTACTGCCGTCACTCGAGCCTCCTGCCCGGGAGCGAGCAAGGAGGAGTACGACTAGGACGACCACGTGGGCCACCTCCGTGCCATGGCCCATCACCTCCCTAGCCCAACTCCGACCCAACTTCGGCCTCGCCCCGCGCCCCGGCTCAGCTGCGCCTCTAGCAGGCCTGCCCCGAGCGAGCGCACTGATGGGCCAAGCCCATATGATGAGCTCCTCATTGCCCCCGCCCTAAGCATTTTTTATATCCTGCGCTCAGCTCAGATCGGCCGAGTTGCAGCAGATTTTTGCATCATTTTAAAATGCTCATACCTATTAAACCGTGCATCGTATGTAAAAACCATAGATATGTAAAATGTCCAGAATCTTATGTACATTTATAATTTTTAACTTTCATGCATGTTTAAAACTGTTTAACCTGTTGTTTTCATTAGTTCACGTAGTAAGGTATTAAAATAATTTAATTCACCGTACGTCGGACTAAAATAATTTAAACATGTAAAATGGGTAGAATTTAATGTAGTTTCACAATGTCCAACTCTCACATGTGTTTAAAATGTGTAAACTTGCTGTTTAATTAATTTTGCACAAATGTCATGTGAAAATGATTTATTTCATAACTAGTTAATCGTAGCTTCGATTAAAATGTTTTATATATGTAACTTGGCTAGAAAAATGCGTAGAATAACATGGTAAAATTTATTTTGCTGTCTAACAATTTAAAAATGGTGATATAGGCATAACAATATCAAAATCATAATTTGCATATGGAAACTTTCTGGAATTATTATTCGTTGTTCCGGCATCATTTAAACTTGCCTAAAATTTTATGTAGTTGCAGAATATCTTTCACATCCATGATTTAACATACTTGTGGATGCCACTTGCAAACATTTTCCATTCATGCCATATCATCTTGTGGTTCTCATATCTTTTAAGGTGTGACTCCGTTGGAGATGCTCCATATATGTAACTCGACTAGAATGACATGTAGAATCATATGAACCGGTTTATTTATCTGTCTAATAAATATAAAAATATGTTAGTTCAGATATGGACCAAATTTGGAATTAACAAATGGCGTCATTTCGAAAATGCTATATGTTGTTTCCGACCTCATTTAATATGCCGAGATAGGTAGTTTAATTATGTTTCACCTCTTGTCATGGTTAAGAACATTTAATATTATCGTGTAAATAAACAAGAGTGAACTAAATAAATTGAATGTAGAGTTTCGTCTATATGCAACTTGTTGCATATTGAACTTCACTTAATGTATAGTATTTGATTGTTGTGATGTGTCATGCCTTGCATAATTATACCAAATATGCATCATATGTGACTGAGCATCGTGTCATGCATATGTTGTGGTGAATATCGTGTGTTGATTCTTGTTTCTGGATTGCTTCTTCTCGATAGAGTTCCGCAAGCGTGTCGGAATGTGAGGATTCGTTTGACTTAGTGGTTCCTCTACTTCATGGATTCGTTCTTCTTCCAAGCGGGATCACACGCAAGATGATCATTTCCCTAGATACCATTACTATCATTGCCATGCTACTTGTCTCGATTCTTTCGCTATGTCTCGCTGCCTACCACCTTTTATGTAAGCCTCCCAACATTTTCATGAAAGCCTCTAACCCCATCCATTACCCAGCAAACCTTGTTTGGCTATGTTACCGCTTGCTTAGACTTCTTATCTCATTGCTAGTTGCAGGTGGAGTTGCTTCCATGTGAAAACATGGGTTCCTTGTTATATCACCATGTTATTGCTATTTAATTTAATGCAACTATACACTTGGTAAAGGTGGAAGGCTTGGCCTTCTAGCCTGGTATTTTGTTCCATCTTTTCCGCCCTAGTTACTTGTGTACCGGTGTTTGCTACCTCTTGACCTTGCGTTAGTTTTCCCTTGAAGAGGAAAGGGTGATGCAGCACAGTAGCACTAAGTATTTGCCTGAACCAAGGTATCAATCCAGTAGGAGTATCAAGCCAAGTCTCCAAAGTACCTGCGCAAAAACAGAAAACTTGCACCCAACGCTACAAAGGGGTTGTCAATCCCTTCACGATTGATTGCAAGGTGAGATCTGAAGACAGAAAGTGCAAGGAAGTAAAAGTGTAAGGCTGAAAATATGATGTGAAGTAGACCCGGAGGCCATAGTGTTCACTAGAGGCTTCTCTCAAGATAGCAAATATTACGGTGGGTGAACGAATTACTGTCGAGCAATTGATAGAACCGCGCAAAGTCATGACGCTATCTAAGTCAATGATCATACATATAGGCATCACGTCCGAGATAGGTAGACCGATACTTTCTGCATCTACTACTATTACTCCACACATCGACCGTTATCCAGCATGCATCTAGTGTATTGAGTTCATAACAAACAAAGTAACGCCTTAAGCAAGATGACATGATGTAGAGGAATAAATTCATGCAATAGATATAAAACCCATCTTTTTACCCTTGATGGCAACAACACGATGCGTGCCTCGCTACACCTTCTATCACTGGGTGAGGTCACCCCACGATATGAACCCAAAACCAAGCACTTCTCCCATTGCAAGAACTGTAGATCAAGTTGGCCAAACAAAACCCACAACTCGAAGAAAATTACAAGGATATGAAATCATGCATATAAGAGATCAGAAGAAACTCAAATAAGATTCATAGATAATCTGATCATAAATCCACAATTCATCGGATCTCGACAAACACACCGCAAAAGAAGATAACATCGGATAGATCTCCATGAAGATCATGGAGAACTTTGTATTGAAGATCCAAGAGAGAGAAGAAGTCATCTAGCTACTAGCTATGGACCCGAAGGTCTATGGTGAACTACTCATGCATCATCGGAGAGGCAATGGTGTTGATGAAGAAGCCCTCCGTGTCCGAATCCCCCCTCCGGCAGGGCACCAGAACGTGCCCCAGATGGGATCTTGCGAAGACAGAAGCTTGCGGCGGCGGAAAAGTATTTTCGTGGCTCTCTCCCGTGGTTTCAGATTATTCGGGGATTTATAGGCGGAAGAAGTAGGGCAAAGGAGCCACGGGGGGCCCACAAGCCTGCTAGGCGCGGCCCCCCCAGGCCGCGGCTAGGGGGCTTGTGGCCTCCGCCGGGACCGTTTGCCTTGGTTCTCAAGCTTCCTGCGTATCTCCTGTTCCGGAAAAAAAATTCGGAGGTTTTATTCCGTTTGGACTCTTTTTGATATTATCCTCTGAAAAAGGTCAAAAACACGGAAAAAACAGGAACTGACACTTGGCACTGAGTTAATAAGTTATTCCCAAAAAAGATATAAAATGCATACAAAACATCCAAAGTTTGACAAGATAACAACATGGAACCATCAAAAATTATAGATACGTTGGAGACGTATCAAGCATCCCCAAGCTTAACTCCTGCTCGTCCTCGAGTAGGGAAGTGATAAAGACTGAATTTTGAATGTGGAATGCTACCTAACATATTTGTCCTTTGTAACTTCTTTCATGTGGCATGAATGTTCAGATCCGTAAGTTTCAAAACAATAGTTTGCTATTGACATGAAAACAATAATACTTCAAGAAAACTATCAAAGTAATCATGAACTTTTGAAATAACAAGGCCAAAGAAAGTTATCCCTACAAAATCATATAGTCTGGCAATTCTCCATCATCCCCACACAACGAATTTAAATCATGCACAACCCCGGTATTGGCCAAGTAATTGTTTTTGCACTCGTACTTTCTCAAACCTTTTTCAACTCTCACGCAATACATGAGCGTGAGCCATGGATATAGCACTATAGGTGGAATAGAGTGTGGTGGAGGTTGTGAGGCCAAAAAGGAGGAGATGGTCGCATTGACTCGGCGTATCAAAGGGCTATGAAGATGCCCATCAATAGATATCAATGTAAATGAGTAGGGATTACCATGCAACGGATGCACTAAGAGCTATAAGTGTGTGAAAGATCAAAAGGAAAACTAGTGAGTGTGCATCCAACTTGCTTGCTCACGAAGACCTAGGGCAAATTTGAGGAAGCCCATCATTGGAATATACAAGCCAAGTTATATAATGAAGATTCCCACTAGTATATGGAAGTGTCAAAACAAGAGACTCTCAATCATGAAGAACATGGTGCTATATTGAAGCACAAGTGTGGAAAAAGATAGTAGCATTGTCCCTTCTCTCTTTTTCTCTCTTGTTTTTTTTTGTTTTTTTTTGGGCTCTTTGGCCTCTTTCCATATTTTTTTGTGGGAAACTTTGGCCTTTTTTTATTTCCTCACATGGGACAATGCTCCAATAATGATGATCATCCCACTTTTATTTACTCACAGCTCGATGCTTAGAACAATGATGACTCTTATAGGAAGTGCCTCCGGGCATGTACCAGGATGTGCAACGATCTAGCTTTGGCGTATGACGTTGAAACATCTCGCTAGCTATCTTACGATCATGCAATGGCAATATGTAAGTGATGGCACAAGTCATGAGACGGAACGATGGGAGTTGCATGGCAATATATCTCGGAATGGCTATGAAAATGCCATAATAGGTAGGTATGGTGGCTCTTTTGAGGAAGGTACATGGTGCTTTTGTGCACCGGTGAAAGTTGTGCGGCACTAGAGAGGCTAGCAATGGCGGAAGGTGAAAGTGCATCTATACCATGGACTCACATTAGTCATGAAGAACTCATATACTTATTGCGAAAGTTTTTATTAGTAATCGAAACAAAGTGCTAAACGCATACTCCTAGGGGAAGGGTTGGTAGGTGTTAACCATCGCGCGATCCCGACCGCCACACAAAGGATGACAATCAATAAATCAATTATGCTCCGACTTCCTAACATAGCGGTTCACCATACGTGCATGCTACTGGAATCACTAACTTCAACACAAGTATTTCTAGATTCACAACACCCTACTAAAATAACTCTAATATTACCAAATCCATGTCTCAAAACTAATTGAGAGGAATCAAACTTCTCTTTACTAATCAATGCACATGAATATGGAAGTTTCATTATATCCTCTTTGGATGCCTATCATCTTTAGGACTACTTTCATCGCACAAGCCAACTACCAAGTTACTCAAAGAGAGCACTCTCAAAAAGATATAAGTGAAGATCGAGAGTTCTTATTTCTCCAAAATATGACACCGCCATGCTCTACAAAGGTTTAAGTGAAGCACTAGAGGAAAGTTATCTAGCTCAAAAGATATAAGTGAAGCACATTGAGTGTTCTAGCAAAATCACGATGAGTGCATGTCTCTCTCAGAAAGGTGTGCAGCAAGGATGATTGTGACACAACAAAAAGAAAAGACTCCTATAATACACGACGCTCCAAGCAAAACACATATCATGTGGTGAATAAAAATATAGCTCCAAGTAACGTTATCGATGGATTGAAGACGAAAGAGGGGATGCCTTCCCGGGGCATCCCCAAGCTTAGGCTTTTTGGTGTCCTTGAATTTGGCTTGGGATGCCTTGGGAATCCCCAAGCTTAAGCTCTTTCCACTCTTTATCCCATTGTCCATGAGAACATCACCCAAAACTTGAAAACTTCACAACACAAAACTTAAACAGAAACTCGTGATATCATTAGCACAAGAAAACAAACTACCAACTCTTTAGGTATTGTAGAAAACTTGATTTCTATTTATATTGGTGTTAGATTACTGTATTCTCACTTTTCCATGGCTAGTACCCCCCCCCTACTATCCATAGCTTCATCAAAATAAGCAGTCAACACAACAAAAACAGAATGTGTCAAAAACAGACCAGTCTGTAGCAATCTGTATACTTCGTATACTTCTCGTATCTCAAAAATTCTGAAAAATTACGAAAATTTGGGAAATTGGCATATCAACCATAATAAAAAATAATCAACTCAAAAGCTCTTTCCTGGATAAAAATGAAAAATAATTTCGTGAGCGAAAAGTTTCTGTCTTTTTCAGCACGATCAAACAACCATCACCAAAACTAGTCATAAAGGTTTTACTTGGCACAAACACAAAAAGAAACACAAAAAACACAATCATAACAGAATTATGATGGTGTGGACGCAACAAAACAGAAAGCAAAAAAGCAAAGATAAATTCATCGGGTTGCCTCCCAACAAGCGCTATTGTTTAACGCCCTTAGCTACGCATAAGGCGATAGAATCACGTATCATCATCTTTGGTGCTCAAACCATAAGTAGCCCTCATCATGGATACATAAGGCAATCTTAATTCCTTTCTAGGAAAATGTTCCATACCCTTCTTTAATGGAAACTGAAATCTAATATTCCCTTCCTTCATATCGATGACAGCACCAATAGTCCTTAGGAAAGGTCTACCAAGAATGATAGACATGTTGGATTGTAATCAATATCAAGCACAATGAAATCCACGGGTACATAGTTCCTATTTGCAATAATAACATCATTGATCCTTCCCATGGGTTTCTTAACAGTAGAATCCGCAAGATGCAAATTAAGAGAGCACTCATCAATCTCATTGAAGCCTAGAACATCACATAAAGACTTTGGAATTGCGGAAACACTAGCACCCACATCACACGAAGCATTGCATTCATAGTTTTTGATCTTGATTTTGATAGTAGGTTCCTACTCATCATGAAGTTTTCTAGGAATAGAAACTTCCAACTCAAGTTTCTCTTCAAGAGATTTCATCATAGCATCGACGATATAATTGGTAAAGGCCTTGTTTTGGCTATAAGCATGTGGAGAGTTTAGCATGGTTCGCATCAAGGAAATACATTCAATCAAAGAGAAACTATCATAATTGAATTCCTTGAAATCCAAAGTAGTAGTTTCATTACTACTCAAAGTTTTGATATCCTCTACTCCACTTTCAATGCTTTTAGCATCAAGATAGATAGACTTCGAATCATTGGGGCGTTTCTCAACCAAAGTGGTTTCATATCCAGCCCCATAACCATTAGGTTTCACATTAGAAAACAAGGATTCAATTGGAGTCACACCAAGCACCTTAAGATCTTCGTGATTCTCATCACGAGAACACGCCTTTTTAAGCCATTCATGTCTAGCACGAATTTGGGTGGTTCTTTCTTTACACTCATTCATGGAAACATGCATAGCTTTCAAAGTTTCATCCATATTGATCTTGGGAGGAGCACATCTCACTTTCAAAGCATCAATATCAAGAGACATTCTATCAACGGTCCTAGCCAAGTCATCTATTTTGAGTAGTTTTTCTTCTATGGACGCATTGAAAATCTTTTGCGAGTTGATAAACTCTTTAATATTACTCTCTAGATCATAGGGTAATTTATTGTCATTTCCATGAGCATTGTTGTTGGAATTGCCAAAGTTATTAGAGGGATTACTAGGAAAAGGCCTAGGAATATAGTTTCCTCTAAAAGCATTGTTGTGGCCAAAATTATTCCTACCAACCAAATTAACGTCGAAGCTATCATTGCTACTCTCAATCATGGAAGACAAAGGCATATCATTTGGATCTAAAGGAGAACCTTTACTAGCAAACAATTTCATTAACTCATCCATCTTAGCGCTCAACGAGTTAATTTCTTATATAGCGTGCACTTTTTTACTAGTGGGTGACCTTTCAGTGTGCCATTGAGAATAGTTTGTCATGATATTGTCTAGAAGTTTTGTGGCTTCTCCTAGTGTGATTTCTACGGAAGTTCCACCAGAGGCGGAATCAAGTATATTTCTAGAAGCAAAATTCAAACCAGCATAGAAGATTTGTATAATCATCCAAAGACTGAAGCCATGAGCGGGACAATTTCTAATCATCAATTTCATTCTCTCCCATGATTGTGCAAGATTTTCATGATCTAGTTGCTTAAAATGCATGATATCATTACGGAGAGAGTTAATCTTAGCCGGTGGAAAATACTTGGATATATAAGCATCTTTGCACTTGTTCCAAGAATCAATACTATTTTTGGGCAAAGATGAAAACCAAGTTTTTGCTCGATCTCGCAATGAGAACGGAAATAGCTTCAATTTTATCACATCATTATCCACATCTTTCTTCTTTTGCATATCGCATAACTTAATGAAGGTATTAAGATGGGATGCGTCATCTTCACTAGGAAGGCCGGAGAATTTCTCTTTCATAACAAGATTCAGCAAAGCAACATTGATTTCATATGATTCCGCACTAGTGGCAGGAGCAATCGGAGTACTAATAAAATCATTATTATTAGTATTCGAGAAGTCACAAAGTTTGGTGTTTTCAGTCATGGTGACTTCAGAAAGCAAGACAAGCACAAAAGCGAACAGAAAGCAAGCGAAAGAAAAGGGAAAACGAAGAAGGCGAATATTTTTTCATAATTTTTGTTTTCCAGAAGTGGGGAGAGGAAAACGAGAGGCAAAAAAAGTAAATGCAAGAGATGAGTTTGCAACAGTTACTTGGATAAGCTTCACTTAGAATAATCCTCGGTGCCAGAAATTGACACGAGGAAGACTATTCTTGACTTGATGCTCCCCGGCAACGGCGCCAGAAATTGGCACGTTGACGGGAGACTATTCTTGACTTGATCCTCCTCCCCGGCAACGATGCCAGAAATTCTTCTTGCTACCTCTTGAGCTTGCGTTGGTTTTTCCCTTGAAGAGGAAAGGGTGATGCGGCACAGTAGCAGTAAGTATTTCCCTCAGTTTGAGAACCAAGGTATCAATCCAGTAGGAGTATCAAGCCAAGTCTCGAAAGTACCTGCGCAAAAACAGCAAACTTGCACCCAATGCTACAAAGGGGTTGTCAATCCCTTCACGATTGATTGCAAGGTGAGATCTGAAGGTGGAAAGTGCAACGAAGTAAAAGTGTAAGGCTGAAAATATGATGTGAAGTAGACCCGGAGGCCATAGTGTTCACTAGAGGCTTCTCTCATGATAGCAAATATTACGGTGGTGTTGAACGAATTACTATCGAGCAATTGATAGAATCGCGCAAAGTCATGACGATATCTAAGGCAATGATCAAACATTAGGCGTCACGTCCGAGACAAGTAGACTGATACTTTCTGCATCTACTACTATTACTCCACACATTGACCGCTATCCAGCATACATCTAGTGTATTGAGTTCATAACAAACAGAGTAACGCCTTAAGCAAGATGACATTATGTAGAGGGATAAATTCATGCAATAGATATAAACCCCATCATTTTACCCTTGATGGCAACAACATGATGCGTGCGTCGCTACCCCTTCTGTCACTGGGTGAGGTCACCGCACGGTATGAACCCAAAACCAAGCACTTCTCCCATTGCAAGAACTGTAGATCAAGTTGGCCAAACGAAACCCACAACTCGAAGAGAATTACAAGGATATGAAATCATGCATATAAGAGATCAGAAGAAACTCAAATAAGATTCATAGATAATCTGATCATAAATCCACAATTCATCAGATCTCGACAAACACACCGCAAAAGAAGATTACGTCGGATAGATCTCCATGAAGATCATGGAGAACTTTGTATTGAAGATCCAAGAGAGAGAAGAAGCCATCTAGCTACTAGCTATGGACCCCGAAGGTCTATGGTGAACTACTCACGCATCATCGAAGAGGCAATGGTGTTGATGAAGAAGCCCTCCGTGTTCGAATCCCCCCTCCGGCAGGGCACCGGAACGTGCCCCAGATGGGATCTTGCGGAGACAGAAGCTTGCGGCGGCGGAAAAGTATTTTCGTGGCTCTCTCCCGTGGTTTCAGATTTTTGGGGGATTTATAGGTGGAAGAAGTAGGGCAAAGGAGCCATGGGGGGCCCACAAACCTTCTAGGCACGCCCCCAGGCCGCGGCTAGGGGGCTTGTGGCCTCCCCCGGGACCCTTTGCCTTGGTTCTCAATCTTACTGCGTATCTTTTGTTCCGGAAAAAATCTTTTTGGAGGTTTTATTCCGTTTGGACTCTGTTTGATATTCTCCACTGGAAAAGGTCAAAAACACGGAAAAACAGGAACTGGCATTTGGCACTGAGTTAATAAGTTAGTCCCAAAAAAGATATAAAATGCATACAAAACATCCAAAGTTTGACAAGATAATAGCATGGAACCATCAAAAATTATAGATACGTTGGAGACGTATCAGTGTTATGTTCCATAATTGACCATTCCTAAAATGCTTGGGGTTGCTATGGGGACCCCCTTGGTTTTTTGTTTTGGGATAAAACTCGGATGGCAAGGCCCAACATTGGTACTATATTTGCCCAACATAATAATACTGAAAACTAATTTGCCGCATAGGGAGTTAGCGCTACCCGAGGAGTAATTCAACATAATACAGGGATGGCCAGTGTTGATGGTTCTGGTCCTGAACAGAATCGCGTGCGGAGCCAACCCGAGGCAACTCGGGTGATTTCTATTAGGCCACTTTACGTTGCGCTCATCTGATTGTGCCGTGAGAACGAGATACACAGCTCCTATCAGGATCGTCGACACATTGGGCGGCTTTGCCAGACTTGTTTTACCTTTCTCGAGCGTCTTGCACGAGGGATTCCGAGGATACTTTGAGCTATCTCGAGGTTGAGGTTTTCCACCAGGAATCCAAGGAGATCATAGGTTTTTCATTGTCGAGGTTTCCGATGCAGTGTGTGGTAGTTTGTGATGGACTAGTTGGGGCACCCCTGCAGGGTTAAATCTTTCGGAAAGCCATGCCCGCGGTTATGTGGCAACATGGAAACTTTGTTTACATCCAGTTCTAGATAACTTGAAGTAAGCTTAATTAAAATATGCCAAATGTGTGTGTAACCGTGACTGTCTCTTCTCGTGAGTTTTGCATCCTAAAGAGGACATGGCAGGGTTATGTCTGACGTAAGTAGGTGTTCAGGATCCTTTATTTGATCATCATTAGTTCACGTCCGTTATGCGTAGATCATCCCCCTTTTATTCTTGTACTCGTCAGTTAGCCACCTCTAATAAAATATTTAGTCGCTTGCTGCAGCCTCATCACTTAACCATACCTCACCCATTAAGTTTTGCTAGTCTTGATACGTTTGGAAATGAGATTGTTGAGTCCCTCTGGCTCACAGATTACTACAACAACAGTTGTAGGTACAGGTAAAGTGATACTTAGACGTGAGCACGATGATTGTTATATTTGGAGTTTCTTCTTCTTCTTCTTCATCGATCTAGTATGGGTTACAGGCCACAGCCTGGGATAGCGAGGACGGATGTTGTTCTTTTATCGTTTGTTTTCGTCCATAGTCTACATGATGATTGATTGTATTGTTGTATTGAGATGTTCATGCTGTAGCTTGTGGCGAGTGTAAGCCAATTCCAAATACTCATCTCTTTTGTACATGTACTTGTAACAATATTCATTCTTGCGAAACAACAAGATGCACTTCTTTCCTTGTCGAGGCCCTCGTGCGAAAATAAGGATACCATCGCATCTTAGGTGTTACACTCATGACCTTGCATGCATCTGAGCGAGTCTAGCTCAAGTTTCAAGCATCAATGATGTTCAACTCAGTCCTCAAGTGACAAAATAATTTATCATCAAGTGGATTAATAAAGATATCGATCAATTGTTTGTTAGTACGAACATGCTTGAGATTAATGTCTCCTTTGGCAACATGATTACGAATGAAGTGATGACGAACTTGAATATGTTTAGTTCGAGAGTGTTGCATGGGATTATGAGCAATTTTAATAGCACTCTCGTTGTCACACAATAATGGAACATGCTTGTAACAGCCCCAATGCTTTTCCCCTTCCCCCTTTTGTAACTCCTTTCCTTGTAAGGCAACTAGAGTTGCTTATGTTAAGTGGGATGAGTTTCGTGTCATCATTTCTTTTGCATCATTGCATCATGCATGGCATCATTGCAATTGTGTTATTTTCTTGTGTTGCTTGTTTCTCCCTTGATGTTTGAGTGTGGAACATTGTATTTTAGTGGTTTGTGATTGTTTTATGTGTGGGTGCAACAAGTTCCACTCAAAACCACTTGTTGCTCCATGGGTTTCAAAACTCCCCTCTCTTCCAATTGATTTTTGGTTGTTTTGAAGTTTCTGTTTTTCCCCATTAAAAAGTTCATCTCTCCCTAAAAATCTTCTTATTAAGGGTGGAGGCAACCCCTCTAGTTTTCTATTATTTTTCTTTTGATTTTATTCACAACAGAGCCTCGTTTTTAAAATAAAAGGTATTTCATTTTGTTCTTAAAAAATGCCCAGTTT
Source organism: Hordeum vulgare subsp. vulgare (assembly GCF_904849725.1). Classification (NCBI taxonomy): domain Eukaryota; kingdom Viridiplantae; phylum Streptophyta; class Magnoliopsida; order Poales; family Poaceae; genus Hordeum; species Hordeum vulgare. The sequence continues at coordinate 378,624,777 of NC_058519.1, forward strand.
ATTTTTATAAACTGGGGCAAGAGTTTACAAGCCCAGTCATGTTTTTTACTTTTATTTTCTCCTTTTACTTTTTGCCTCAGTCTTTTATTCAAAGGTTGTTTTACTTTTAGTTGCTAGTCTTTGGTGGTAATGCGTATGATATGGTGGAGGGCCAAGGCAAACTTGCCAAAATTTGGAATATATAATGGTGTAAAATGATAGTGGAAACAATTTTGTGGGATGGTGGATGTCAATAGCTATAAAACGAGCTAAAGAATGCCTAAATCGGAGTCTGGATGAATTAGTTATGGCCGAAACGGTGGAACGGAAGGTTGAAACTAGAGGGGTCGGAGGTGTGGGGGTTTGGCCGGATTTCCACGATGTGATGTCGAGACCTGAGTCTGTTTTAGCTCTCCACGAGCCATATGTCCGCCCTGGGGGCCGGATATCCGGCCTGATGCCCGGATGTCCGGCCCGACAAATCCAGATCACGATTTGGGGCTCGAAAACTCGATTTGGAGCAGAATTTCGCGATTCCAAAGCCAGATTTAAAGGGGAAAAGGGTGAAGTTAGGCTAGGGGATGCAAAGGGAGATAGATCCACTTTCCAAAAACTATGTCCATGCATCAAAATCAACAAAACGCACTAGAAACAACAAATCACAAAAGATTGGTATGGCTATTTTTGTTGGGGATCTTCAAATTGGGACAAAAACACACAAAGTTAGCCTAGAAAACAAAGGGGAGGACTCCAAATTCGTGACAAACGTGGCTCTTGATACCAATATATTACGGGGCAGGCCCGTGGGTGTCTATGTTTCACGAATTGGAGGGATATTCCTCAAGAACACGAAGAACACGGGGATGAACAGGGAGAATCACAAGAGGAAACACTCAAGAACAAGGCCAATCGGACTCATCACACACAAGATCCACAATGGTACATTAACAACGAAGGAATAAGATACATGGTAGAGTTAATCCCAAATCCCATGGGGAGATGGGGCCTTGAATCCAACAGGGATATTCCCTCGTAAGGGGCCTTGACATCCACTATGTGGTGTTCTCACATGGAGGCATCTCCCCGGGAGGAGGCTAGTAGATGGAGCTATGATCAACAATATCAAGTTGCCTACACATAATCTAACCCTAGAAAGGAGGAGGGGTGGAGTATATATAGTGCTAGCCACGAAGGGGTATGTGAGAGGGAGATACATGGGCCTCAGGCCCATCCATGCACATGGACAGGTGCCGGATGTGTGGGGCTTCATGTCGGATCGGATGCCCGGGACAGGAGGGCCGGACGTCTGGGGATCGGTCGCTGGGACCCTGCGCGGTTTCGGTCCTGGTGTGTTGGATTTCCGAGGTGGTGATCAGATTTCCAGCACGGAGCCAGATGTCCAACACCTGTGGCTGCTCTGTCTTGGCCTCGGTGTTGTAGGGATCTCCAGGGTACGGATGTCCGGGATATGAAGGGTCTTGCAACCTCCTTCTTTCATCGTCTCTTCGAGGCTTCCCTCACGGATTGTGTGGTTGTTCCTTGGTGCTTGCACTCGCCCTCATCATCTGTGAAGTTCCGACGATACCTATGAATGCACAAGAGAGGAGTGTCAAGTAGTATACCATCCTCAAGGGGGTTTAAGTGAGCACGTGTAAAGGAGATGATTCACCTTTATGTATGCGGAGTAGATGTGGCACGTGCCACTTGCCAGACGGTCTCTTGTCATGGTGATATCTTTAGGATGCTCCGCATCATAAATGAAGTCTACTCAATAACCTCATCAATCGAGTTTAATATAGTGGGCGCAACCTAGGGGTGGCCGCATCGTGTTGCCTCGTGGTCCACACGCAACCCCCTCTAGTAAATCTTTGCTTCAGAATTCCTTATAATTCCTAGAAAAAATTCATATTTTTTTGTACAATTTTGAGAACTTTTAGTTCTGCACAAAAACAAAACCAAGGCAGTTCTGCTAAAAACAACATCAGTTCGAGTTAGTTTCATTCAAATCATGCAAATTAGAATCCAAAACAAGAGCAAAAGTGCTTGGAAAGTAGATACTCTCGAGACGTATCATAGTAGCAGTGCCGAAAGACCATTCCTCGACTCCGTGCAAGGAAGCGATCCCGGAGAAACCATTTCATTTTAGTGTCGCATCACCTTGGCGGGCACCCTGGCGTGACAATGTGCACTCCTTGGCACCGGAAATCGACCTGGGGTGAACAACCTCGGCGATCAAAGTGTATCCCTCCTCGCAGTGCCACACCATTGTGCATGAGGTTTTCCAACCCACATATGAACGGGACAACTACGTGGCTAGCACTAACAGAGTGTTGCGATCCCTTTTGCACCTCCCGGGCAGATCCAGTTAGCCATGATGCTAGACCGGTGGGCTAGCTCGTTGTTGTGGCGGCGACGTGATAGATTGTTGGAGGGAGTAGGAGGCAGGCCACACAGTGGTGGGGAGAGGAGGGTGTTAGCGATGCCATCGATTAGAGGGGAGGTGGTGGGTAGAGGAGTGGGCGGGCTTCGCCATGCCATGGTGGGAAGGTGCCTTGGAGAGATGGCAGTAGCAACACTGTGGTGGGGAGATGAGATGCGGCGACAATCGATGACTAGTTGGTTGTGCGGACAGAGTAGAAGACGGCTATGCGTGAGTGAGAGGAGTGGCTGTTTTTTCCCATAAAAAATGTGAGTGAGAGGAGTGGCTGTTTTTCCCCATAAAAATGTAGAAAGGAGGATCTTCTATACGTTGACATTAATGTCACATAGCATAACAAACCATTTCTAGGAAAAATACTAATCAAATGATCTATAGGTGCCTATAATTGAAAACTCAACAAAATAAGAATGCGGCTCACATTGTGCCAACAATGGAGATGAAGATAACATTTCTCACATTGTACAAAAATACTTTAAACACATCAAGTAGATCTTAGTTTGTAAAAGATAATTAGTTGGATCATTGAAGTGGATTTCACTTACTTCTCATTTTTACATGCTATAATTTTTATGCATGCAAATTTTGATATGCATTGTGATTATGTTTGTAACTGGTAAAAATATATTTATGATCCGTGGTAATGCATGTGCATTATACTAGTCTCTACTCTTAATGGGAAAGTCCATACATCGTCTCGTTGGTACTAAATAATTAATGTAAAGAAAAATTGGAAACCAAACACCCAATCAATTTGGAAATCAAATCATTAATATAATTAACTACCATGTACTTAATTAGGTGTGCATGCAATGAATTAATTTCATTTAAGTAGGGATTTATTTTGCACCAAATCAGTAATGAAATCATAAATTAACGTAATTATCTCTACTCCTAAAGAGGGGGTTCGTAGGTCGTTTGGTTAGTTTGCACGCAACATTAATGCAAAAATAATTTGGAAACTCAATGTCGAATCAATTTGTAAATCATGGTATTAATGCAATTAATTACCAGATCTCTACTCTAAATGGGAAGTCCGTAAGTCGTTTGTTTAGTTCGCTTGTCTATCGATCGAAGGATAACACCCCATCGATTCAACTATTTTTCTTTATTTGTTGATTCCTTTCCTTTTTTTGTGATCACGTTGATTTCCTTCCTAACGTGCCCACCTGATCCGATCTCTTCCTCTCCGATTTTTCGTTATAAATCATAACTTTCCTTGCATGCACTTCACTGCGCCACCTTCGTTTGCTCTACTGTGTAAGTTACCGGCCCCCGGCCGATGCACCCAGCTCGATCAAGATTGTCCATCGGCCGGCGGGAGCAAAAGCAGAGTCTGGGACGACGACCATTATCTCCGCTCCAGTTTTGTTTCGCTCATGATCTATCCCCATTGTCGAAATATGTGTTCTCCATGATGGCCAGGCTTTGGTCACCCCTAGTCGCAGGGATGAGGGGTTCCCAAGTGGCAACCAAGAGGAAGGAGGACACCGATGGCTGTGGGTCCAAGCAGGGCAAGCTCTACACATGGCTCTACTCGCCTCATCATCCACGAGTAGTTTCATGGTAGTGTTGCGTCGTGCTGCCTGTCGATGACTCTCATGCATAGGGCATTGCCCCTGCCCTCGTAACCATGACAACGCAATGCCTGAACGTCGAGGGGGCACCCTTCCGTTAAGTACGGCATGATGTGATTATAATACTAAAATTGATGTATCATTTATTGCTTTTGAGACAATCATCTTGCTTTGTTATGCCATATTTCATTACTTTTAATTAAAAGAAGGTTGAGTCGTGGTCTTGCTCCAGGGCTGCTGGGTGATGGGGATATCTTACAATTTGGTGAAAGTCATTACCACGAATGCTGATTTTACCTTCATTGAGGTGTTCTATTCCATTTAGTGAAATCGGTTGAAGGTTAACTAATTGAAATGGTCTTGTATGTTCGTTGATACAACGTGCACTTCATCCTAGCTTGACACTCGTACATTACAATGTGATACTTCATTCTGCAGTTAGAAATGTTTAAGAAAAGAATTATCTCTTGAGCCTTGCGTAATAAACTATAATATTTTTCTTAGAAAACAACTGCAACTCTGTTTGGTCCTATACGTTTTCCTAAGAAATATTTATACTCAACTCATATTCACCTAAATTATTATTTGATAAATGTTGTTTCTTGCGAGGTGTGCAATTAGTTTTTATCAAATGTTCCAGCCCCTCCTAAATCTCAAGAGAATTTGTTTAGGAGGTTGTTGATGTGACATGAATGGTATAATAATGGTAAGAATATTAACAGTTTAGATATTAATTTAATTTTTGGAAGCAATTGATTTAGACCAGAAGAATATCGCACGAGTGTTTAGCTAGTATGCATTGTTTCTCACACGATCAAGAGGAAGTTAAGAGAGCATTCTGCTAGATGAATTGCCTCAAAGTATTCCTTGTATTTTAAACCCCTCTAAATAACTTACTAATTGGTAGCCGTAGACAGTTTAGTGTTGAATTTTCATGTATCGTTCGTGTTTCCCTGCTAGGTGGCCGGAATATCTCACTATTTGGTGAAAGTCATTACCACAAATGCTGATTTTACCTTCATTGAGCTGTTCTATTTCATTTAGTGAAATCAGTTGAAGGTTAACTAATTCAAACAGTGTTGTATGTTCGTTGATACAACCTGCACTTCATCCTAGCTTGACACTCGTACATTACAATGTTACACTTCATTCTGAAGTAAGAAATGTTTAAGAAAAGAATTATCTCTTGAGCCATGCATAATAAACTGTAATATTTTTCTTAGAAAACAACTGCAACTCTGTTTGGTTCTATATGTTTTCCTAAGAAATATTCATACTCAACTCATATTCACTTAAATTATTATTTGATCAATGTTGTTTCTTACCATGTGTGCAAGTATTTTTTACCAAATGTTCTTGCCCCTCCTAAATCTCAAGAAAAAATGTTCAAGGGGTTGTTGCTGTGACATGAATGGTATGATAATGGTAAGCATATTAATAGTTTAGATATTGATTTAATTTTTAGAAGCAATCAATTTAGACGAGAAAAATATCGCACGAGTATTTAGCTAGTATGCATTCTTTCTCACACGATCAAGAGGAAGTTAACAACAGAGTATTCTGCTAGATGAATTGCCTCAAAGTATTCGTTGTATTTTAAACCCCTCTAAATAACTTACTAATTGGTAGCCGTAGACATTTTAGTGTTGAATTTTCATGTATGGTTGGTGTTTCCCTGTTGGGTGACGGGGATATCTTACTATTTGGTGAAAGTCATTACCACGAATGCTGATTTTATCTTCATTGAGGTGTTCTATTCCATTTAGTGAAATCGCTTGGAGGTTAACTAATTGAAACGGTGTTGTATGTTCGTTGATACAACTTGCACTTCATCCTAGCTTGACACTCGTACATTACAATGTTACACTTCATTCTGCAGTAAGAAATGTTTAAGAAAAGAATTATCTCTTGAGCTTGCGTAATAAACTGTAATATTTTTCTTAGAAAACGTTGGAGTCCTATATGTTTTCCTAAGAAATATTTATACTCAACTCTATTCAACTAAATTATTATTTGATCAATGTTGTTTCTTGTGAGGTGTGCAAGTATTTTTTACCAAATGTTCCAGCCCCTCCTAAATCTCAAGAGAATTTGTTTAGGGGATTGTTGACGTGACATGAATGGTATGATAATGGTAATAATATTAATAGTTTAGATATTGATTTAATTTTTAGAAGCAATCGATTAGACCAAAAGAATATTACACGAGTATTTAGCTAGTATGCATTGTTTCTCACACGATAAAGAGGAAGTTAACAGAGTATTTTGCTAGATGAATTACCTCAAAGTATTCCTTGTATTTTAAACCCCTCCAAATAACTTACTAATTGGTAGCTGTAGACAGCTTAGTGTTGAATTTTCATGTATCGCTGGTGTTTCCCTCTCGGTGAGTTGTAACTAGCTGGTATTTTTTTCCATGAAAGTTGCAGTTGGGTGTTGCATTATGAATTGGAACGAGGAATAATATATTCCACAACCACCAGTGGTTGGCTTATAAAAGCTCTTTGCTTAACTACAAAGGCAACTTGAAAGTCCTTGCTTATTGAATAGAAAATGCCCAATTATAAACCATGATACAAGGACAGAAGGTTACTTTCTAGCACACAATAAACCTAAAATCAACAATAATGGATAATGCACCCCACCCCATACAAAGATCTCATAAACCATGCGGCATACATGTCTGAGATCCCCCGCCATAAGTACACAATGATTAGACCAAACGACAATCACCCTGCAGAGAAATGAAATGATAAACCAGATTTAAATAATACTTCCTCCTTTCCTAAATACGAAGCAAAATAGATGAATCTGCGCTCTAAAATATGTCTATATACATATGTATGTAGTCCACTAGTGAAATTTTTAGAAAGACTTATATTTAGAAATGAAGGGAGTATTTAGTAATCTAGCAGCTCGGCCAAGACACGAATCAGAACTTTCGTTCTAAAATGAAGTGTCTTCTTTAGCTAATACTCCGTTCGTCTGAAAATACTTGTTACAGAAATGCATGTATCTATACGTATTTTAATTCTAGTTATATCTATTTTTATATATTTGTATGATAAATAATTATGGACAATGGAAATGTTACTACAGAGTCAGCAGCTGAATTCACATGAGCTGGGAGATTTATGTGCAATTATGCAAAGCTCCGGAGAATCATAAAGGATGCATGGCTCTGCTGTACTTTGTGTATTAGCAAGAAAAGTTACCACCAGATCTTACAGGCCATCCAGATGAATCTCAGTGCAACTGTGCAAGTAATCCTTCAGACAGTAGTACTACAGTACACCGTGACAGACAAGACGACGACCGACGACGGTCCCCTTCTTCAACTTCACCTTGAGCCACCAACAACCTCACTCCCTCACTCACTCCCCACCGGTAATATAGCGCTGCTTCAAGCAGGCAAAAGTCTAGCACACCCCCATCCCACATCCCAAGACAAAGAAGCGCCCGGAGCTTGGCATGGCCACCAATCCAGATCGGGAGATGTGCCGCCGGCCAGGGAGAGGAGCGAAGATGCTGATGCCGGTGATGGCCGGCTTGGCGGTGGTGGTGCTGGCGTCGCTGCCGTCGGCGGCGGTGGCGACCAACTACACGGTGGGCGACGAGAAGGGGTGGAACCCCAAGGTGGACTACACCTCCTGGGTGAAGAAGCACCGTCCCTTCTACAAGGGCGACTGGCTCCGTAAGCCCACATTTCTCCTCCCTCCCGATTTGCTCTGCTGCAGCTACGTGCGCGCCTCGACCCGCCGTTGATGGAGGAGGAAGAGGCTAATTGAGCTTGGTTGTTGGTTGGTGGCAGTGTTCGAGTACCAGAATGGGCGGTCGGACGTGGTGCAGGTGGACGAGGTCGGGTACGACAACTGCGACAAGGAGAGCGCCATCAGCAGCCACAGCAAGGGAACCAGCTACGCGTTCCAGCTCAAGGAGGCCAAGGACTACTTCTTCATCTGCAGCTACGGCTACTGCTACTCCGGCATGAAGCTCGCCGTCACCGCCAAGAAGGGCCCTGCCTCTTCCTCCCCCGACTCATCGTCGTCGTCGTCCTCCTCCTCCTCCTCGCCGGCCGCCAAGTCATCCTCCAAATCCGCCGCCGCGCCCATTGCCGCCCGCAACGCCGCTCCCCTCGCCGCCGCCGTGGGCGCCGCCGCCATGCTACTCAGGATGCTCTGATCAGTTGATCTAGCCGGCAATCACATTCTCATATTAAGTCCAGTTTGTCTCAGATCTTGGGCTCAATTCTTGTCAGATTTTCTCTTCTCTGTTAGTAATTTCTTCCTCCTCCTTGGTTAAACTTAAACACTGGTTCTTGTGCGCTTGATTTGTTCCATTTCTTGTTTTCTCGATTTGATCCCGAATGGTGTCTGGTCGATGGTTGTAGTAGTCGAGGTGTCAAAGATTTTAAGTGTGAATTGAACAAGAACTCCCTGCCCCGGGTGCTCTCGTCTGGTTGATGCTTTGTTGGTTTATTGTATTTGTGCGCGCATGTGATGGTCAAGGCTGCAACACGAACATGGCAGTAACATGGATGCCCATGTGGCCATGCCTGGTTACAGATAAGCAAGTCGGTCAGCTCTCGTACTACATTTGCCTTTGCGTCTCCGCTACTCCACTGACGCCCGTGCTCGGCTATGGTTTTGCCACCATGTCCACCTACTCTTTCTCTCTTTTGCTTTCTCATGAAACTTCACGTGCTACAGTACATATAGGCGTTTCCTTCTCAGATGATTCATTTTTATCTCTGAATTTCAATGTAGATCATGTGGTGTATGAATGTGAAAGGGCGGATCACTCCGCGCATACTACCTCGCAAATGAACATCGATGGAATGCACTAACGCACGCACGTTTCGTCAAGGAAACGTTTTCTCACCGCTCAAAATGCGGATGAATGGCAACAAACAACTTGTCTCCAACCACCATGTGGAGGTGGACGTGGCCCGTGGAGTAGTATATTCCTGCCAGTTTGAGCGACCGACAACGACAATGCTGCGTGCATGCGTGCCGCTCGCTGGCGATGTTGCCCTTTTTTGGGGTCGAAGTTGGTAGTGCCTAAGGATTAGTCTTGTTTCTTTTTTTCTTTTTTTTTCTAGCTGGCAAAGGATTAGTTGAGGCCGATATGAATGTGAACTGGCTAAGGGTTAGCTTTAAAAAAAAAAGCTAAGGATTAGCTTTACCTTTTTTCTTTCTTTGAACTGGCAAAGGATTACGTGAACGTTTACTTTTTTTTTTCTTTCTTGCCTTTTTTTTCTTTCTGACGAAAATGTGGAGAGGAGAGGGGTCTGCTAGATGGACCTTGTGACGTGAATGTTTTTTTCCAGCCCAATATTGAAAAGAGGGGCTGCTAGATGGGGAAACTCTTAGAGCTTCTGTTCAAGAATTCGTTCAAGAATTCGTTCGATTAACCAGTTAACTTGCGATTAATTTTTATTTATGGGGTCATCGAGTAGCCGATTAACTCATAAATTACCTGATTAATGAATTAAATGGTCGATTAACTTGCCGATTAGCCTATTAATACCTTACTCATCAGTCAACCGAGCAGTTACCAGTTAACAATTTTCTAAACAATGCTTAGAGCATCTTCAACCATGATTTGCAAATTCAGAGCATCAAACGCCCGCGTTCGGTCAATTATCGGGCATGTCCCTTATTTGTCCATTCGTCCAGCCACATCCCTTATTTTCTTTCTCATATGTCCGGTCACTTACACGTGATCGCTGGAGAGGAAGAGAGAGGAAGAAAAGAATGAATAAAAAAGAAAAAGATGGTCTAGAGTGGGGTCGCGTCATCCTAAACCCCCCTTCCCTCTCGCGTAGCCCCCGCAGGCGACCGAGAGGGTGAACCCTAGCTGTCGGCTTCCTTTCCTCTTCCTCCAGCCCCCCTTCCCTGTCGCTGGGCGAAGCCCTGGTGGCGCTGGCGGCGACGGACATCCTCTCCCCTCTACTCGGATCTGCGGGCTGGCGCGGGACAGCCTTGACGCATGGAGGCGTCGTGCTTGCGTGGGGCCAGCGATGCGGTAGCTGGCATGTGCGGCAGCGATGACATGGGCACGAGCTCTCGGTGCGGTGGCTGCGCGCAGGTGGGGCATGCTCGGGGCTTGATGCGACGAATGCTGAATCTGGCCCGATGGGCGGCGCGGGCCACGAGGTCGGTGTGGGCAACTGATCGGTGGGCGACGGGCCGACGACAGGTTCGGTGGTGATGTTGCCCTTGGCGGCGGGGCAGTGTGGTGACGTTCGGAGGCCGGTGACGCGATCCCGACCCAGATCTGGACCTTGAGGACCTCATATGGGTTTTAGCGGGCCGAGACAGGTGTGGCTTCGATGCCTCTGGCGCGGGGAACTGGTGGAGCGGCTCGGATGGGGAGCAAAGACATCGACGACATGCGTTCTGCAGCACGACGACGGGAGCTTCACGGGCATTTCAGCGCCTGGTCGGGCCTGGTATGCTCATGTTGTCGCTTCCGATCGAATCTCGTCGATGACGAGGGAGGTTGGGCCCTCCCGAGTGCTGACGGTGTTGCTGCTCTAAATCCCGACTTCTATGCTTCGTTGTGCATGTCCTATTGCACGGTGTCGTGGTGAGACAACAGTGGAACCTTTAAGACCGTGTTGGCGCAAGGTGGTGGTTGGTTTGGTGGCGAGCTACGGAGCGCATGAGGTAAAGGTTGGCATCGGGAGAAATCCGTGTCGGCTTGGTCAACACCGATGCGGTGGCGCGTGAGGGTGCCGCCGGACCTTCGTAGAGGGCATCGGGGGCTATCCTTACTTTTTCCTCGCCGCGTGCCAGGGAAACCCTTGGCAACAACGTCGTTATCGTTGTGTCCCGTCTTGAAGGTGTTGATTGGTACCGGTGTTTCGGAGTCTTGGAGCTTGGTGGGAGACCTCCGGTGGGCACACTGGTCGCGATTCTTCTTTGTTTTTGTTGATCCGCCGTTGTCGGCATTTGTTTGTTTTGTCTTTCCTTTTCGTTTCTTTTGGGCATGATTGTGCTACTTCTGCCCAGCTCCTATCATTGGTTGTATCGGTTAATTGCTTTGTAATACAAAGTAGGGGAAACCCTTTTTCGTGAATGGGGTCGCGTCCTATGTGGCGGACTGACCGGACACGCCCGGGGCGCGTCTGCCATCCCTCGTATGCTCCTCATATTTGAGATGGATACGAGGGTTGACGGACACCCTGAGCATATAGGGACAATATGAGGGGTCCGGTTGGGTCATTTTTTTCCTCCTCTCTCCTGTCCGATTACTGATCGGGCACATCCGTGGGCGTATGAGGTATCATTTGAAGGGTCCGGCTCTAGATGCTCTTAGTTGGCGCCTTTAGCGCCGAAACCACTAATTGAGTAGCACTCCTTTCAAAGATCACTACCACCTTCTCATGTTGGGACAAGCGTTGCATTGTATGTGTACCACTTGTCACAATGTGAGAGTTTTTCTTATTTCGTAGATTTATATTTTCGAAACCATTGTTGAGGAAATTGTTAAGTGGTAGCTGCTCAGTTGAGTGGTGAGTAGGGGATTAATGGACTAATCGGCAAGTTAGTCGGGCATTTAATCAATTAATCACACAATGGTTTATCAGCTACTCGGTGACCCTGTGAGTAGGGATTAATCGACAAGTTAACTGGTTAATCGGATGAATTCTTAAACATGGTTCAAAACGTATTATCTCTTAAACCGTGCGTCTAAATCTCGAACCGTTTTCACCGTTGGTTCCGCGCATCGAGATCTTTAAAACTAGATCCCATGTTGATAGATCTTGACGAAAAAAATTCACCAAAAAATGAACGGAAAAAACCGTGTCTCTTACGATAGAAAAAAGCAAAAAATACGTTTTTTTTTGTTTCCGGGAGGCACAGGTCGTGCCTCTCGCAAAGGCAGAAACGTGCCTCTCAAAAAACAAATAGAAAAAGTGTTTTTTTGTTTCCGAGAGGCACGACCGTGCCTCGCGCTGAAGCAAAACCATGCCTCTCGCGAAAGTATAAAACCGTGCCTCTCACGGAAAAACTGAAAACATGTTTTTTATTTCATTTTCGAGAGGCACGGTGGTGCCTCCCACGAACGCAAAATCGTGCCTCTCGCAAAAAAACATGCCTTTTCTTCCTTTTTCGAGAGACACGGGCGTGGCTCTCGCAAAAGCAAAATCGTGCCTCGCGAAAAAACAGAAAACACGTCTTTATGAATGTTTTTCGAAAAAAATCATTGAAAAAGCTAAGAAAGGCATGTAAAAACCGAAACACAAAGAAAAAACGGAAGAAAACCAATCTAAAAAGCCGAAAACGCTTGCGGGAATTTTTTTTCCGAAAGAAACACTCAGAGTGCGACATGTGACGACAGATGAGAACGCGCCAAGTGACGACGCGTAGAATTGATCAATGGGAGGCTTTCGAAGGAGAGCTCGCTAACTAGTTGCTTCCTTTAAACGCCGGTTAAGAGAATTGGGGCTCACAGTAGTCTGTAGCGGGCCGGCACATGAATACGAGACATACGAGAGTTATATTTTGTAGCGCACAAAATCATCAGAAAACTAGGAAAACTAGATGATGCCCCGACACGTCGCTACGAAAAACTTGCTAAAAAATCATGAAAATTGCTAAAAAAACATCTATAACTTATGGGAAGCGAATGTAAACTTACAAATAAAAATGAAATGTGAAAAGAGAAGAAAATGCATTAAAAATGTCATTTTTAACAAAAATGTGAATGTGAACTTACATATGTATGGTATATCCGACCAATACATATATTGTCAATACAAAATCTAATGCAAGAAATAACTTAAGAGGAACATGCATGAATTATTGATGTGGAGTAATAAAAAAATAGTGTAATTTTTGACTTATATGCATGAGTTATTCATGTGACATATTTGCATATTAAAAAAAAAACTAGTGTGTTGTAGTTATTTACAAATAAAAGATTACAGGAATTGAATACACAACCTTACACTAGTGTACGTGTTTGGCTATCACCAGACGTAATTAGCGCTAGTGGTTGAACTCATTGCCAGCATCGTAAGAACGATTGCAGGCTGCAGCCGTGCTATTTATTGCACAAAATACTGTACAATTTACTTTATAGCATAAATATTTTAATTTCTTGAATACAGTTTGGGAAAACGTTATTTTTTTCGGAAAAATATGAGAAACATTTGCAAGTTCTGAGATTAAAAAAAGAGTTCACAAACATGTACAGAAAGTTCATCTATTAAAAAAAATCACAAAACCAAAAGAAGTTCATGTATTCAAAAAAAAGTTCACGAATTATAAAAAATGAAGTTGAAAAGGTTAATGAAATTTTTAAATAAGTTTAGAGATATGAAAAAATCATCAATTTTAGAAAAAGTTCTTCGATTTTGAAAAGAGTTCATAGAATATGAAAAAAATCATCGAATTTGAAAAAAGTACATTGCTTTTAAAAAAAGGCCATAAATTTCTAAGAAAAGTTCATAATTTTTTTAAAAAAATCATCGATTTTATAAAAAGTTCATCGATTTTGAAAAGAGTTCATAAAATATGAAAAAAAAATCATCAAATTTAAAAAAGTACTTTGCTTTTATAAAAGGTCATAAATTTCTAAGAAAAGTTCATAAATTTTGAAAAAAATCATTAAATTTGAAAAAAATCATCGAACTTGAAAAAATAATAATCGAATTTGAAAAAAAGTTCATCAAGTTTGAAAAAAGTTCATCGAATTTGAAGAAAAAAGAAGGGTCTGCTAGATGGAGTTGTGAACTCTATCCTATAGTAGGCCGAGTAAGACATGAAGGGTCCCATCTAAGTTGTTCTTCATGTGATTCAGGTCACTACACTAGTGAGTAGAAAATAAGCTCATCACCAAGGCTCAACTCCTTTGGGATATCGCTGTCATGACATCATTTATAAAGTATTTCGTGAGATCATTCCGAAAATTTTGTATTCCCTCAAATGAAAATGTTTTTAAAAGGGGGTCTTGTGGAATTATATTAAGAGAAACATGAGGTATGAGGATACCACCTCTAAATGTCTTTGTAAATACAGATTATAATGTACACACACAAGCACATCCAAACAATGTCTACTAACGAGTAGAGTCATGGAGCTTCAAACTCAATGCAATCACCATACACGATCTCTCAATCGGCGACCATGTCAGGTCAAAAGTGGAGATTGATCATTGTTGGGCTGGAGGTAAAATAATCTATGTGTCGAACCAACTTAAGATTAATTACATGATATGTGTATGTTACTGCATTCTTTTTCCTATCATGGAGTACTAACAAATGTGATCATCGAGAGATTCGTCATCAAGATGATGTTTCATGTCCGAGTGAAAACTCTTGTCATAGCCTTTACTAGACGTGCAGGTGCTCAACAATGACAAACTTATGGTGTTGCCTTGTTGAAGAAGTTTTCTACTTACTGTCATACTGGTTTTCATTGATTGGTCTCAACAAGCAGGATCAAAATCGTTGTCAACTGTCCGGACATGATGACGATGGCGTGGGGACGTTTATTTCTACTTGAAAGTGTTTTTGCAGAAAAAGTTGACTTAGTTGTATGTTTCTTTCAAATCTTGTAATGGTTCAACGGTGGTTGCATTAGTTTATATTATTGTTAATAGTTAATAAAAAGTTGGTGGGGTGCATCGCAATTTTGCAGAGGCCTGGGTTTAACCTCGTTTTCGAAGAGGAAAAACAAAGGTGTTATCATCAATGCATCTTTTAATCTAATATGGGTAGATGCAACATCTTTTGTTGACTAATATGATAGGGAAACCATGGCGTGTTTTACTGATAAAACTATATATATCAACATAATAATAATTCAGTTATAGCTTGAAAGTCAAAAAAAAATACATGCAAACATAATTATGTGACCATATACAAGGCACAAACACTTACACAGTAAAAGTACGATATGCAATTGTTATAGTGTGTATTGGTAATACCCAATGTGTGTATATATAGTGTTATTATCTTGATTTGCTATAACAATCGACAACCACATCTTAAACATAATTTCGCATTTCTAGTGAACTTCATGTTTCTGTCATGTATTTGAAATTTTGAATTTGTATCTTTCTCGCATATTTATTCCAGATTTATAGTAGCATGGGTTTAAAAAAATATCATATTTAAAATCTATAATCCTCATTGTGGAATTCAAGGATCGGGAGGGATTTAAATTTCAGGTGCCGATAATGACCTGACCTTTCAAGGCCACATGAGCGAACGAACGTTCCCCATAAAAGGCTCGTTTGAGCGAATGCTCCATAAGACAGTGTTTCCTCAAAAAATCACTCCCAACAAGCACCCAAAATTGACATCCTATAACAGAATTTCCATGCTAGCAAAAAATCGTCAAAAAAAATTCATGTTATGCGAGAGTAAATTGCCATGTGTTCAGTGATTTTCCATGATGCAGCACAGATAACTGCGAGGCTAAAAAAGGAAAAATTCGCCCAAAGGTTCAAGAATTTGCCATGCTACATTGAGGAGATGGCATACATGATTCTAAGCAATTGCCATACTACATCATATATGACATTCATATACATGGTTTCGTTCCCTATGGATGGTATATGAGAGCGAACTTTTGCATCGTTCTCTCGAGAGGGTGCATGTGATCGAACATAAATTGACACATGCGTCGCTTTGAGATTCACATATGATAATTTGACGTACTAAAGAGCATTCTCTAAGAAAAACAATCCTAGATAACGTCAACTCAATAGCTTTCCCAACAATTTTATGTCATGTTTGGGTTTTGCGCACTTGACAAACACATAATTTTCTCGTCGTGAGGTGTGTTGATTGTAACCACCTGTGTACCAACCAGAGGTACAATCATGTCTCTTGGTGAACCGGGGAGTGCCTTGATACCATAACCGATAGCCTAGCCCGGATAACGAAATTTTGGTCTAAACAACTCTAATTTCAAAAATTGATCACCATGAACACAATATATTTAGCACATTTGCTGGTTAACTGCAAACAAATTGGGTGTGATGCATGACGCCGAAGACATTTGCCACATGTGTATCCCCTCTAAATCCATAGATGATTGCATTGCTTGGCACTATCAACAGTATGTGTTGTTCTGTGTAAAAAAATGCTTATAGGATCATCACGGAGCTGAGAGAGAGAGTGGGGGGGGGGAGGGAGAGAGGGAGGAAGAGACACGAGAAGAGAGTGGGAGAGGGAGGGAGGGAAGGAGTGTTTCCTCAAAAAATCACTGCCAACAAACACTCAAAAGTTGACATCCTATAAAAGAATTTCCATGCTAGGAAAAATTGTCAGAATGTTTTCATGTTGTGCGAGAGTAAATTTCCATGTGTGATTTTCCATGATGCAGCACAATAATTGCGAGGCTATAAAAGGAAAATTTCGCCCAAAGGTCCAAGAATTTTCCATGCTACATTGAGGAGATGGCATACATGCTTCTAAGCAATTGCCATGCTACATCATATATGACATTCCTATACATGGATCCGTTCCCTCTTGATGGTGTATGCGAGCAAAATTTTGCATCGTTCCTGTAAGTGCATCTAGTGCCCCTTAGTGATTTTGGTGGTTTGAAGACTTATAGGTTAAGTATCTAATGTGTTTGTAAGTGTACACAGGATCTATAAGTCATTGAGGAGTTTGAGATATTTGAAGAATATCGACCCCTAAAAATATATGTCTTCAGTTGAAGAAATTGGTCTGAAGCTGAAGAAATGAATCGCGAGGAATCTGCGATGAAATTGATATTCCTCATGAAGATACTGATATTGAGAAGTCCGGTGGTTCCTGAAGAAAATCATTCTGAAGAATTTGAAGCATGAAGATTTACACTTTCCGTTTTACTTTCTTCGCATTTGAATAATAGGAACACCGTACTATTAAAGGGGGTCGAAGTTACACTATGGAATGAATTTCCTCATGATGCTCAACCCTAGCCTAATCCTACCAAAAGCCTCAAGTGAGGAATATGAGTGACATGAGGACTCTCACAGTTGAGGGTTCTGACCGTTTCGATAACCACGCCAAGTCACTGGTCTTATCCACTCCAACGGTCATATTATTTAAGGGCATTAGTGTCAAATCATGTCGGGATGCTCCCAGGCTATAAATAGCCACCCCCCACAACCACTAGCTGGTTGGCTGCTTCGTTAGAAACTGACACTTGTCATAAGAGCAACCCAAATTCCTTAGAGTCTTCAAGAGTAATTCATGAGTGAGGAAATACACCATCCACCGAAACCACAAACCAAGCCTAGTGATTGAGCATCACTGAAGAAGTTGTTCCTGTGTGGGACTGAAGCCTTTTACCTTTGAGGACTATGCATCCTCCAGACGGTTAGGCGTCATGGTCTAGAATGTTCCAGCAGTTAATTGTGGATCGTCGAGTGACCAAGTTTGTGAGGGTTTGGAAGTCTGCCCTGAAGACTTACCACGAGTGTTGGGCGAGGACTATGTGTCCTTAGCTCAAGGAGAATACGGTAGGGACTGTGTGTCCCGGGACTGTGTGTCCTTTGTTTCAATACCAAGCCGCTCCAAACCAGATGTACGACTATCACAGCAGTTGGAACTGGGTCATCAACGACTGTCTTCACTTAGAAACGGGTTCTAATTCCTCAAATCTTTACTTTCCCTGTATTATGTGTTGATGACTTTCACTGTGACTGTTTGAAGAATTTGCTGAAGACTTTCTTTGAATTTCCTCAACCCCAAATTCTTCACGATAGTTAATCATCATCTGTATTCTGCGTGCCTACTTACTGTGCAATCTGCTTTCACATTCTTCACTCTGAAATACTGCTGTTGTGAACGTTTGCACGTCTGATCCTTTACTGTTTCCACTGTAAGTTAGTCATCAGTGAGAAATTTCCTCAAAAGGAATTTCCTCAGTGATGAAATTCTAAAAATCTCCTATTCACCCCCCTCTAGTCGATATAAGACACTTTCAATTGGTATAAGAGCAAGGTACTCCCTTGTTCTGTGTGATTTTGGTTTAACCACCTGGAGTTTTAGTTATGTCGACTGCAGGCATGTTTAAGGTGGCTGCAACATGTCCTACCTACGAAGGAAAGAACTTTCCCTTCTGGAAGAACAAAATGCAAATGCATCTACAAGCTATTGATAATGATCTCTGGTATATTGTGGAAAATGGTGTCCCCATCATCTCTGCCAGTGTCACTGCGGCTGATGTGAAGAAATTCAAGCAACTCGATTCTCAAGCGAAGAACATCATTTGTGGTCATCTGAGCCCTGGCCAGTTTGGAAGAGTAAGTGCTTTGGGCTCTGCAACACTGATCTGGGAGAGACTGTGCAAGGTAAATGAAGGAGTATCAACCCAGCGTGACTCTCGTGTTGATATTCTTCGCAATCTCTTCAATCGCTTCAAGAGACATGACAATGAAAGCTGCCAAGACACCTTTGATCGCCTCACTGACATATCAAATTAACTGCAAGCACTAGGAGCTCGAGACATCACTGATCACGAAGTTGTGAAGAAACTGCTGAGATCTTTGGATTCTTCATTTGACACTTTAGTTCTGATGATTCAAGAAAGACCAGACTACAAGATGCTGGATCCAGCTGATATACTTGAAAGGCTAAATACTCATGAATTCCAGCTAGAAAAAAAGAGAGATCTATATGGACAAAGCTATTCCAGACCACGTGCACTGAAGGCTAGAGCAATTTCCTCATCTGAAGAAGAAGACACAGATGACAGCATTTGTGACCCTGAAGAATTTGGACAGGAGCTTGCAATGCTTGTGAGGAAATTCGAGAGATTTACACGACGTGGCCAGTTCAGTAAATCTTCAAGAAGAGACATGAGGAAATCATAATCTTCATCTGAGGACTACAAGAAACGAACCTGTCACAAGTGCAAGAAATCAGGTCATTACATTGCTGATTGTCCCCGTTGGGGAAAGGAATCAAAGAAGAAGAAATACAAGGATGACAGTTCTGATGACTCAAAGAAGAAGAAGAAATCTTCAAAATCCTCATCTTCAAAGCCCTCATCACACAAGAAGACTAGTTTCAGAAAGGCTCGGGCACTTATTGGCAAGGAAATGGACTCCGTGGCAGAATCAGAGGAAGGTGATGAAGAAGAAGGTTCTCAAGAAGACTCAGAATCTGGACACGCTAGTCTTGCACTAGCAACCACTTTCGTCAGCAAGTCAATCTTCAATCTTGAGGAAAATGATTGCACCATCCATACTGATGACTATGCTAATGACTTCGCTCCAACCTATTGCTTCATGGCAAAGGGTTCGAAGGTACCAAATAATGCCTCCTCCTCTGATTCAAGTGACTATGAACCTAATGATTATAAGAAACCCAGTTACAGTAAACTTGCTATCATTGCCACTAAACAACAAACTGCTCTTGAAAAGCTTCAGAAACTGCTAGACAAAAGTGATGATCTGTTGAATGACGAAATGAACCTTACCGAAATCCTCACTGATGACATGAAAAGTCTTCAGTCTAGATTTGATAATCTTCAGGATCGTTATGATACACTCCTCACTGATCATGAGAAGCTTTCCTATGAATTTCTTCAAAGGAAGCTTGATCTTGAGAAGCTGAGGATGTCTCATGATGATTTTCGTATGGAAAATGATTCATTACTAGCTCAACAGATCAGCGCTAGTCAATTTGAATTTATTCCTCCATGTCTTAAATGCATTGAACGTGAAACTGCTAATTCTTCACCAGAATCATCAAATGCTACCATTGCTACCAATTCTTCAATTGCACCTGTTGTGTCTATTTCCTCACTTGAGGAAAACACAAATGTTACTGATGAAAATGCAGGGTTGAAGGAATTGTACGTGACAGGCATGTACAAAATCCTCAAAGGACATCAAACCCTTTGTGATGTGCTTAAAAAGCAGATCTTGAACAGGAACCCGAGGAAAGAAGGAATTGCCTTTGAGAGGAAATTAAATGCTGATGGATCTTATTGGAAACCTGACCAGTATCCCAAAACCTCATGGGTTGCTGCTACTGGGCCTCCTTTTGATCCATCTAATCTAACTGGTTTTTCATGTGAATTATCGGATTCCTCGGATGAGTCATTTGATTCCAACTATAAACTGTTCAAAAATCAATCTGGTGAAGTATTTGCTCGATATGTTGGAACTAACTGCAAGAATGGCCCTCCTCCGATGAAAATCTGGGTTCCCAAAAGCTCTCTTGAAAATCTTCAGGTGAATGTCCTCATGACACCACCACTGAAGAATCTGAACCCCAGATCAAATTCCTCAGGAGGACCAAAGTCTTCAAGAGGATCAAAATCCTCAACTAGTCAAAACTATGCTCGTACCCGTGCTTATGCTTCTGACATGCAGGGAAACTACAAGGAATATGAATATGAGGGTTACTCCTCAAATCATTATGCTCATAGATCCTCAAACCAGTTCTCAGCATATTCATATGAGTACTTTAATCCCCCTACTGTTAAGAGAAGTGCATTAGCTTCAATGCCACCTTTCTCATATGGTGCTCGTAGGATGATGAACGCTTTGCCACCCCTTCAGATGTGGGTGGTGAAGAAATCAAACTAATCACTTCAGCAGGTCAAGTCTCCAGATGAAAATCATCATCTGAAGAATTTGCTGGAGACCTGAAGAAATGCTTGATAGGACGCAAGCTAATGATTGATGAAATAGAAATATTTCACACGTCCTTACATTTCTGTTATGATGAAATTACTGATCTGATGAAATTAGTATCATATTCTTCAAATATGAAGCATATGAGATGGTAAGTTGTACTAATTCATCTGCAGGATGACAAACCCAATAATATTGAGTGGGTTCTTGATAGTGGCTGCACACATCACATGACTGGTGATAAAAGCTTACTGATGAATATGCCACTAACTCCATCACCTCTGAAGCAAATCACATATGCTGACAAAGGTAAAAGCAAGGTATTGGGACTTGGCAAAGTGGCTATTTCCAAGGATAGGCACATGGACAAAGTGATACTTGTTGAATCCCTTGGTTTTAACCTCATGTCAGTCTCGATGCTTTGTGATCTTGATATGATTGTCATCTTTGGTAGATATAGATGTGTAGTCATCATGGAATCTGACAGATCCAAAGTCTTCGAAGGTGTAAGAAGAGGGGATCTGTACATTGTTGATTTTTCTATAGGTCCTCAACCATCCACTTGCTTACTAGCAAAAACCTCAGAAGGATGGCTGTGGCACCGAAGACTAGGTCATGCAGGCATGAGGAATTTGCACACGCTCACGAAGAAGAAGCATGTCATCGGCATCGAATCAGTAAAATTCCTCAAGGATCATCTCTGCGGTGCTTGTGAATCTGGGAAAATGACTAGATCCAAGCATCCCTCTAAGACTATCATGACCACTACACGTCCATTCGAATTGCTTCATATGGATCTATTTGGACCTACTCACTATGCCACAATAACCAATGCAACATCTTTATATGGCTTCGTCATAGTTGATGATTATTCCAGATATACTTGGGTGCATATCATAGTGTATAAAACAGAAGTGCAGGAAATCTTCAAACGATTTTCTTCAAGGGCCTCGACGAACTTTGGCATCAAGATCAAACATATCAGGAGTGATAATGGAACCGAGTTCAAAAACACTGGTCTTGATGATTATCTTGATGAACTTGGTATTACTCACGAATTGTCTGCTCCGTATACTCCTCAGCAGAATGGTGTCGTCGAAAGGAAGAACAAGACTCTGGTTGAAATGTCTAGAACTATGCTTGAAGAATATCAGACTCCTCGTCGCTTTTGGCCTGAAGCAATCAACACTGCATGTCATATCATCAACAGGGTATATCTTCAGAAATTCCTCAAGAAAACCTCGTATGAACTCCTCACTGACAAGAAACCCAATGTAAGTTATTTTGAAGTCTTCGGTGCAAAATACTGGATTAGAGATCCTCACCATAGCTCAAAATTTGCACCTAAGGCACATGAAGGTTTTATGCTTGGTTATGGAAATGACTCACACACTTATAGAGTCTTCAACAACTATCACAACAAAGTTGTTGAGACTATAGATGTGCGGTTCGATGAAACTAATGGCTCGCAAAGAGAGCAATTGCCTTCTGATCTAGATAAGCTGTCTCCCGAGGAAGCAATAAAGCTTAAGCCTACTGAAGACATTGTCCCCATTGAGGAAATTGGTGAAGAAACGATCCCCATCGCTCATAAAAACCAAGAAGATGCTCCTGAGGAAATTGCACCAGCACCACTTCCTCAGCCCAAACAAAATCCTCAACCAGCTCATTCGAGGATTGCAAACGAAGTAGAACTTGACAAAATCCTCAACGACATCAACGCGCCAGGTCCTCTCACTCGCTCAAAAGCTTCACACTTAGTTAACTTTTGTGGGCACTTTTCCTTTGTATCCATCATAGAACCCTCAAAAGTTGCCGAGGCTTTTCTGGAACCGGAGTGGATCCAAGCTACGCAAGACGAACTTCTTCAATTCAAGCTGAATGACGTATGGGAGCTCGTCAAACGACCAGATCCTCGCAAGCACAACATCATCGGCACCAAGTGGATTTTCCGAAACAAGCAAGATGAGGACGGTCAAGTGGTGAGGAACAAGGCACGACTTGTAGCCCAAGGCTACACCCAGGTTGAAGGAATAGATTTCGATGAAACTTTTGCACCTGTTGCTAGACTTGAAGCTATTCGTATATTACTTGCTTATGCTAATCATCATAACATCACCTTATATCAAATGGATGTGAAAAGTGCATTCCTCAATGGTAAGCTTGAGGAAGAAGTATATGTTGCTCAGCCTCCAGGTTTTGAGGATCCAAAGAATCCAGACAAAGTCTTCAGACTCAAAAAGGCTCTGTATGGCCTCAAGCAAGCCCCTCGGGCATGGTATGATACATTGAAGGAATTCCTCATGAAGAAAGGCTTCAAACCTGGTTCACTCGATCCAACTCTTTTTACAAAATCCTATGATACTGAGCTGTTTGTATGTCAAATATATGTCGATGATATCATATTTGGCTGTACTGACAAAAGATACAGTGATGAATTTGCCTACATGATGAGTGAAGAATATCAGATGTCCATGATGGGGGAGCTGAAATTCTTCTTAGGTCTTCAAATTCGTCAACAAAGCAATGTAATCTTCATATCATAGGGGAAATACCTCAAGGATGTTCTGAGGAAATTCGACATGCACGAATGCAAAGGTGCTAAGACTCCAATGCCTACCAACGGCCACCTCGGCACTGATGAAAATGGTAAAGATTTCGATCAGCAGGTATATCGTTCTATGATTGGCTCTTTATTGTATCTATGTGCATCTAGGCCAGATATAATGCTCAGTGTTTGCATGTGTGCACGTTTTCAAGCAAAACCGAAGGAATCACACCATAAGGCTGTGAAACATATTCTTCGATACTTAGCTCACACACCAACACTAGGATTATGGTATCCCAAGGGCTCCAATCTTCATCTGGTAGGGTATTCTGATTCAGACTATGCTGGTGACCGTGTGGATCGCAAGTCAACTTCTGGCACATGCCATTTCCTCGGAAGATCACTAGTTTGCTGGTCCTCAAAGAAGCAGAACAGGGTATCACTCTCCACTGCCGAAGCTGAGTACATTGCTGCTGGTTCTTGCTATGCTCAATTGCTATGGATGAAGCAAACCCTCAAGGACTACGGCATCAACATGAAGAATGTACCTCTCTAATGTGACAATGAGAGTGCTATCAAGATTGCATACAACCCAGTACAACACTCGAAGACCAAGCACATCCAGATTCGTCATCATTTTCTTTGGGACCATGTCCTCAAGGGCAATATCCTCATCGACCATGTGAAGACTGATGATCAACTGGCAGATATCTTCACTAAGCCCTTGGATGAGAAAAGGTTTTGCAAGTTGCGATGTGAGCTAAATATCTTAGAGTCTTCAAATGTTTTGTAAAAACATGCACACATCCTAACACTTATGCAAAGTTGATGACTTAGATGTGCAACACATGATGAAACGATTTTCTTCAACTAATGAAGAATGTCACTCTGAATGTGAAGAAATTAACGAAGAAATTGATTCTAAGGGCCCTACGACAATTGTACGCGGCGTCTGTAATCAACATTCTTATATGGTGGGTCACGCCACCGCCCAATGTGAAATTCCTCAAGTTGATTTTCTTCAAATGATCAATTTCCTCACAATGCGTTTTTCTTCAAAACAGATGTTCTTCATTGTGATGATTTATTACAAAAATCCTCAAAAACACTTGATGACTTTCATTTGACTAGATAGACTGTGATTTCTAGTCCTCAACAGCATTCACTTATTGCTATTTCTTCAAGTTGATGTTTCTGCTAAGTGAATGTGATCGGACCCTACTTTCCCTCTATGCTATACTTATCCAGTCTATTCAATTCTTCATATGCGTTCTACTTGAAACTTTGTTCAAAATCCTCACTGCATCCTTGTCAACTGATGATTTTGTAACTAAAATCCTCAAATCTTCAAAAATTGTTTTCTTTAAAGGCACAGTAACTGAACCCCCACTTCCCACGATCGGATAACCACGATCTCCACTATCTCCACCGCATCGTATGGGAGCTACACGTGTCCTGCGGAGACGTAGAGGCAGGGGCTATTTGGTCCGACATTCTCGTGCCAACAGTAACTTTTGACTATAAATATGTCCTTATCCCCCTCGGCATCCTCTTCTTCGCCTCATCGCTCTCCTGCCACAGCACACTCCATCGAACCCTAGCGCCACCGTTGGTAGTCTCGTCGCCGGTGAGGAAGAGCTTTTCCAACACAACTTTATGTGTTCTTCGTGCGCACCTTCCAGGGTAAATATATCCCATTTTTACAGCAGATTAGATCTGAAATTTTACATATTCTATGTGAAATCTGTTTTTCCTCAAGATATGATGCGCACTTGATTCCTCAAACACTACCTATCACCACAATCATTGATGAACTATGCTAAGCATCTAAGATTTTCACGAGATTCCTCAATTGTGCGAATTTTCGGATCTGTACAACTCTGGAACCCAAGAACAGTATGCTTAGGCAAATTCCTCAACCACTGGTTATATTCCTCAAACTGTCAAACTTTTTCATTTTCTTCAAATCTGAGAACGCATATGACCTCTCCAAATTCCTCGCAACTATACTCTGTTCACAGGTACACACATGTCAGCTGATGAATCTCTCGGTTCTCATCACATTAACTCATTTGCAGTGTTTCTGGAAGAAACTCTTTAAGGCTCATCAGAATCCTCAAGAGTTCAAAATCATCAGCAAAATCCTCAACTGAGGAAAATGGAGGAAGACAGAAAACAAAAGGGAGGAAAGAAACTTAAGGAAAATACAGCTGCTGATATCCCTGAGGACATTTACTTGGACTATTGCACGCCTGATGAAAATGAGACAATGGCCAAGAGAAAGATACGGCTGCAAAAGATTGAACGCCGATGGGCGAAGGAATGGAAGGAGTACAGGTTTGTGACTCCCAAATATGCGAAGAAATTTGCTTTGAAGCCTCCTGGCAGAAGGGCCCCACTTGAGGATCATCAAGTAGCACATCCCTCAAGCCTCATGACAATTGATGACTATCCAGATGAGAAAGAAAAGCATCTGGCCAAGCTCAAGAAGCAGGCAGAAGCTGCAGTGAGAAAATTTAATGAATCCTCAGCTGCTGCCTCCGGTGCTGCTAATTCCTCAGCTGCAGAAAGCTCAGGCTTAGAAATTCCTCAAATGGAGTATGTGCCGTCAAAGCCAAGGGCTCCCAAGACTCAAGAGAAGTCTGCTCAGGCTTCTGTCACAAAACCCTCAGCACCAAAACCCTCATTACCAAAACCTTCAACATCAAAACCATCAGCGCCAAAACCCTCAGTACCAATCTCCTCAGCATCAAAATCCTCAGCTCCACCTCCAAAGCCTCAAGAGAGACCAGTACAGAAGCATGTCGTGAAGCCTATGACCGCCAGCTCAAGCTCCTCACTCCCAACTGCAACCAGCTCAGAGACAAAGTCTTCAACACCTCCTGTGAAGACTTTGGCAACTGTTGAACGTGCACCTCTGCCCAGCCCCAGCAAAAACATCACAGTCCCGCCTGCATTAGAGGGAAGTGTTGAATATGATGATGAAACCCTGCAAGCCATCATCAGAAACAAGCAAGAAAGAGTAGCGCAAGCATCAAGCAGTGCCATTCCTCTGGCCATGGACCCCAAGGTCCTCCTTGACTACATCAATATCTGGTATGAGGACCCAAACACTCCTATTGATGATTTGAAGCTTCCCCCTGGCATCAGCCACATGGTGGCCACCTTCATAAATGAAGCCAAGTGGAAAGAACAGCAGGCCAGGCAGGCAAAGGTTGCAAAGATCAAACAGGAGAGATTCCTCAGGCAGAATCTCCTCAAACTGACTCCTGATGCACTGGTGACAACACAGCGAGAGCTGCAAAAATTGACTGACAAGTACGCCAAGCTGTCAGATCGCAAAAGCCTCAAGAGCAATTTCATCAAGCTGGCCACTAGTGCTGTTGATGACTACAACAAGAGAACCGCACCCCCAGCACCAACTCCTCAGCCCTTGGTTGAGGAGCTAGCAGATGCATCTCCTCATGAGGAGGAAACTCCTCAAGCTGAGGAAGTACACCAACAGCGCCGTGTTGATGAACCGGCCATTGAAGAAATCATCACGGAAACTCCAACTGATGAAATTGTTGCCGCTGATGAGACTGCTCCTGATCCAGCTGCTTCATCAAAGCAGGATGATGACTCTGTTCCAGCTAGTTCCTCAATACCAGCTGAAGAAACTGAAGAGAGAACACCTTCACCAAAAGCTTCAAAGGTGAAGAAGATAATTCCGTCTGCATCAGACGTGAAGAAAACAAGGGCTGCTGAAAAGGAAGCCAAGAAGAGAAAAGCCTCCTCAGCAGTAGAAGAAACAGAGGCAAAGCGCCTCAAAGAAATTGAGGAAACTCCTCCTCTGGACCCTGTGCCTCTCAATGTCGCCCCTTCCTATGAGATGGTCGTCATTGATGACCCAGCTACGAAGGCAGATGAGGAAATGAAGGATGTCGCCCCTGAGGAACACACTGATGAGGAAATTCAGATTGACGACAATCCTCAACCTCTTATTCCTCAGACAGAAACTGCTCAAGCATCAGCTGCACCAGCTGATGAAACTGCTTCTGCCACAAAGCCAGCTGAGGAAAAACAAGCTGAAAATCCTCATGCTGACGAAATTCAACACTTTGAGAAGACTCCTCAAGATGAGGAACAGGCTGACCCAACTCCTCTAACTGAGAAAGAAGCAGAAATTCCTCAGTCTGAAGCTCAGCCAGAGCAAGCATCATCTCCTCAGCATGAAGTACCAGCTGATGAAATTCCTCACCCTGAGGAAAATGCTGAAGAAAATGTACCCGCCCAAGACAATGCATTCATTGTGCTCAACCCAGAGACTCCTATTGTTGTCTCCTCCCCTATTCCTCAGCAAAATCTTCAGCCAGTTCAGCGTCAGCCATTCTCCAAGCGTCCAAAGTTTCAGAAAGAAAATTTCTTTGAAGAACGCATGTACTTCATCGGAGAGAACCCTTATGACAAGCCTCAAATGAGGCATATGAAGTTTTGGACAAGGACTCAGATGAACTACTATGCCTCTGTGCTCTATGGACGAAACAAGATATTCCAGCACAGACATATTCCTCATGTTGAGCTTGAAGCAATACCTTGCCTGGAGCCAGTCCTCAGTGTACTCCACGATGCAGGTTTGCTCCCAATGTGCTCAGACATATCAGACTGGAACAACGAGCTTATTCTTCAGTTCTATGCCACTCTTCACATATCTGGCAACGCTGAAGACATCAACACTTGGGTGTTTGACTGGATGTCACAAAACACTCACTACAAGGCTCCTGCTTCTGAACTTCTTAGAGAACTGCCCGTACCAATTCCCTCAGATGGGGCTGTGAAGCTTTATGGTGAGCGTGAGCTGCCAAATGGAATGATGGAAGTCCTCATGAAGCCTTTGGCTGCAGGCAAATCTTCAAGAACAACCTTCCTCGTCCACGAGCTCAAGTACACACCCCGGTCTGTATACAGAATCCTCTCCAGTGTGCTCGCACCGATCAAAGTCCATGACGATGAAGAAGATGTTGCAGGCCTCATGAATAATATCCTCTTCAACATCATTCACGGTATTCCTATCAATATCCATGATTTCTTCTTGAGGACTTTGGCGACAATGCCATGTGCCCCTTTGATCACAAGATATATGCCCCGTGGATCATGAGATTCATCAGGACAAGGATTGGCATCAACTTTCACGCTGATTGTCAAAACCATGTTGGTTATATGCCTCCTATCCGGGTCAACAAGAAGACTTTCGAGCCCATTGAAGGAAAAGGAAAATCTGTGATTGAAGAAGGCAATAGGCCCCTTGATGGCCAGTTCAGAGAGCCAGAAGCATATTCTTCATGGGATGATACTGAGACTCGTCCAGCAAGCCCAGTTCCTCCTCGCGTGCTGAATACCAGAGAGCTCCTCCTCAGTCTTCGCCAGAAGGTGGATCGCAACCACAAATGGGTCAAACGCCAGTTTGGTGCCATTGTGAAAACCCTCACTGAAACACAGAACTCTGTGAAGATTAACCATCACTATCTGCATGAGGTTTTCGATCGCACTTGGGCTACACTTGCACATCTGAAGACTCAGACTGAGCTTGAAGAAATGGACTTTGAGCGAGACTTTGACTGGTCGTGGCCTCCCAAGAAGAAGTTCAGGCCCATTCCAGTGGCAGACCTTGAAGACAGCTCCTTTTCTTCATTCCGCACTGCTGAATCTGATGAAGAACAGCTCGACACTGCAGCCGGCCCAAGGAAGAAGACTACTCCCAAGAAGCATGACGGCTCTTCCTCGACCGCCAAGAAATGAAGTCTTCACGGGTGTTAGTCCTCAGTTTGTCCCTTTTTGTCACTTGATGACAAAGGGGGAGAAACTCGAGAGTTAGTCTTCAAGCGGGATATTTTTGGGGCTTATAAACTATATTTAAGTTACAAACTCTTGGTTTTTCTGAAGTTTTTATGTAATAAGTTGTAACTTAATCCTGATGGTACTCTGACGCCTTTGAACGTTTTTCTTCGCATGCTTATTCCTCAAGTTTTAATGCACGCATGCTGGAATTCGTCAGATACCATTTGCCATCATGCATCTTCATTTTCTTCATATGATATGTTATATGTATGCATGATTTACAAGACTCAGGGGGAGATCTCCATGATATAAATCATCAATGTGCATTTGCTGTGAAAAGCAAAATCCTCAAGGTATGCACATCTTCAGGGGGAGTCACTCTGAATCTTGTTTTCAAATTCCTCAAATGAGTATTTACACTTCATATTTTTGATGCCTGTTGAAGACTTAACCTAATTGTCATCAACCACCAAAAAGGGGGAGATTGTAAGTGCATCTAGAGCCCCTTAGGCCTCGTTTGGTTGCAGGGGATTGGGGAGGTTTTGGGAGGGAGGGATTTCAGGGGATTGGGTGAATCCCTTCCTTCCACCCAATCCTCTCAAATCCCCTCGAATCCCCTCAAATCCTCTCAAATCCTTTCTATTTGGTACAAAGGGATTCATACACAGGAATACACTAATAATAAAAAATGTAATTTTTAAGACTTCAGATCAAAAGAGAACACATCACATGATAAAATCACCATATATAAGTGGATTCCAAAACCACGAATGGTCCACGAGAACACATCACAGGATAAAATCTACTAATTTATCATTCCAGGCATGCAGTGCAGATATAAACTAAAAACATAGTAGGATAGTTTTCAGAACGACCAAGCAAATGTTCACACCACCCATTTTAACATAGGAGTCACATGATTGGCAGCTAGGCCTTGCAGGCACCGGACTGTCCGGAGGATGGTCATTCGTTCATTACAGGCTTGTTCTCGTTGGCCTTGAACTTCTGGTCCTTCGGCTTCTGATCTTCCATTTTTCTGCCATCAGGAAAGCAAAGGGAATTAGTCACTTGAATTCAACATTCATCAAATTTACTACATTTTGTCAGTCGTCAAAGTTCGATGCAAATGGGTCATTCAGAAATGCATTTCGCAACAGTGTGTTACTGCTAAGTACCAGCAGTACGGACATATATAGCATGAAGATATCAGGAAATATCAAGTATCAGCAAATGAACATATATAGCATGAAGATATCTTGTAAACACATCTTATATTATGGGACGGAGTACGTACATACTACCGTACTGAACTGAATTTGCGAGGTTAAATTCAGAACCATGTCTAGCTACTATGTGTACTGCATCCACTCGTAAAGTAAGTAGCTAGCTAGTTGGTCACTCTCTCTGATTTAAGCGGCCATGACGATCTTTGGTGGCTGCTATAATATTAATCCATGAACAGAACCTTGAATGACTTAACATTCTACTAAGATACATCTGGACCACTTAAAAATATCCCTTCATCCAGGCACACACACACAAAAAATTGAGATCGAGGATCATTGATAGCCAGTAGATATGTTAAACCAGCCCACACATCAACATTATGTATTGTTTAGTCAGTCCATATACAACTTACCAGCTTGAAACCAAGTATTTTCAAAAAAATTTGAGCACATATAAAAATATGAAATGGTAAACAAGTTAAACTTGATACGATATATCTGGAACACAGAAGTATCAATTGAACAGGTTCTGTTCATGGATTAATATTATAGTCATCATCTGCAGCAGCTATCAAGCACAGCAGCTATCAAGCACAACAGCTACCAAGCATAGCAGCAGCAGCAGCAGCTATCAAGCACAACAGCTACCAAGCACAGCAGCAGCAGTAGTGGAGTATTTTTTCCAAACACATAATATGGCTAAGACTAGCAGACACATAATCCAGCCAACCAAGTAATTGAAAGTAAACACACAAGAGTATGAAGAACATAGAAAAATCTTACCTTAGATACCCCGAGGTAAGTCTGCCATTTCGCTCCGAAGGAACACGGCGGCGCTCACTTCATCTTCGGCGGCGGCATTGAGGAAAATCTCACGATTCTCAGCATTTTTGAACACCTTGTATGCAGCGGCCCTTTCTCCATGTGAGATGCTTTCCATCTTGTGCAGAACAGCAATGCACTTGGTGATGGTGAATTGTTGGGCATTTTTTGACTCTGCGAACAAAGCAGACTCCTCCTCTGCTTGCTTCCATTTGATCTCCACATAGTTTGCCATCACTTCCACCATGGGATCATCCCGCTTTTTCTTCTTGGACTCCTTCACTAGCTTTTTATTGGAACCACCAGGAGCACCTGCTCGAGAAACATAACTTTGAGTACCATCTATTGGATCATCACTTTGAATAGCTCCACTTGGATCATCACTTTGAGCCGCATCTCTTGGATCATCATACATGAGTAAATCATCTTCGCACTAATTCAGATCAAAAGAGAACCTAGTCTCATGTACTCATGGAATGTTTGACCACTATGTTGAAATTCTAACTGGAGATCTTCATAAGACGTGTTGTGGGACACCATGTACAAAAAAAGGCCAACTTCTCCTCCACCTTAATTCTTGTATCCAATATCAACTTTTGTCTTCTAAGGTAAGATGCCAAAGCCCTAAAGATATGTGGCTCCATCCTATAAGCTACGAGGCAGTTTTTAATATGCCCTGTAAGAATATCATGGACACGCTTCTTTACATATAGGATGGAGCTATGTCGCTTCTTTCTCTCGATTGTTCCTCTTTTATGCATTCGATTCAATACGGGCCAAATGAAGGACATCAAATCTTCATCATCCTCTCTTCTTCTCTTCCGAATTCGGTCGATTATTTCGGAATTAATCTCGGCACTAAAACTAGAATAAGCAAGCAACAAGCAGGATAATAAACGACGTGTAAGAGAACATATAGTCACTCATATATATATATATATATATATATATATATATATATATATATATATATATGTAGAACTCTAGTTGGGTGTCGCATTTTACACAACCGAGTCAACAATAAGTTAGCGGTGCCTAGAACTTGACTTGAAGCAAGTTTTTCATACAGACATAACAGGGAGTACTGAAGTTAGGCGTGACAACCGGATCCCAAGATGGAGGCAACTCGTCCACCCCAACAAGAACCCGAGCGGTAGGCTGTCAAAATAAAAACAAGGTCAAGAGGAAACTTAGAACACTACACAGCCATGGATTAGTGAATCAAATAGCATTTTCACCAAGATAACCGAAGATCAAACTATTGTGTGCACCTAATACATTTTCACCAAGATCACATACCCCAAAATATTGACCTTAATCCCAAACACATATGAGCATTCTTTGTAAAGGTCAATCCCACCTTCCCACTGCATGTGCACTACTTGTCTAAAAAAACAGTGATATCTCAAAACAAAACCACTGCATCTCACTCAGATCATTGTCTAAAAAAAAGAAGTGATATCTTTCAGTGTTCAGCCCCATACTTGAAGAAAGCGTCAGCTAGTCGAAACAGTAACCCATGTCTTGTAAAAAGAAAATAATCTGAAACTGCAGGCATTCATGGAAGCACATAATGTTCAGTCAAACACCAATGTACATGAATGCCTGCTCCTGGGTTACTGCAGTTTCAAATTATTTTCTTCCAGGATTGCCTGCAGTTAAGTAGCATGTACCAAGGCCCAAATGATCTATGCGTGGACCGGCGGAGGACCAGACCAGCATGGATCGAACGCAGATATCTGAAACCTGCTCACTGCACTGCACTGCACACATATGAATGAAGGCTATCGTTTGCTGTTCCCACCCAACCATTCCATTCCCAAGCTTGTGCACGAAGTTCGTCGATCTTTCCCAACCCCGAAAACATCCATCACCAGCCGTCATGCACTGGCTACAACTGCTGTTGGAGCTAAGATCCAAATGCAAGTGCAGCAAAAGCAAGAACCGTCTAGCCTCCCGCATGAACGAACGGGCTCGTTCACGGCCGGGGAGGGATGGATCCCTGGTATAACCCCCGCAAAAGTATCCCCAGCCGGCATGGATACCAGCCCGCGGCTCGCTCCTAGCTAGTTCCTCCTGCGCATGCGCCTCCCCGCCGGCAATGATAAAGCTAGACACCCGATCCGTGGTGGTCAGATCGAACGCAGATCGGGATAAGAGGGGGAGGAGGGGGAGAAGGGGAGAAGGGGAGGAGCGACAATGACTTACGACCGGGGAAAAATCCAGTTGGGGTCGCCGGAGGAGTTCGCCGGCGTCGAGGGGTTGGGCGGCGGGGTGTCGAGGGGTCGGGAGGCGGGGCCTCGAGGGGGCGGCGGCGGCGGTGGCTGCGGGTGTTTCCTCGAGGGGGCGGCAGTCGGGCGACAAATCCACGAGGCCCCCCTCGAGGGCTCTAAACCGCGTGGAAAGGAGGGTGTAGGAGGGGGTCGGAGCGGATTGGGCCGTCGAAACCCCTTGTACCAAACATGCCCTCGAGGTTTTGCGGGGTTACTGGGCCACGCGAGGAAATCCCCTTCAATCCCCCTTGATCCTCTCCTACCAAACGAGGCCTTAGTGATTTTGGTGGTTTGAAGACTTATAGGTTAAGTATCTAATGTGTTTGTAAGTGTACACAGGATCTATGAGTCATTGAGGAGTTTGAGATATTTGAAGAATATCGACCCCTAAAAATATATGTCTTGAGTTGAAGAAATTGGTCTGAAGCTGAAGAAATGAATCGCGAGGAATCTGCGATGAAATTGATATTCCTCATGAAGATACTGATATTGAGAAGTCCGGTGGTTCCTGAAGAAAATCATTCTGAAGAATTTGAAGCATGAAGATTTACACTTTCTGTTTTACTTTCTTCGCATTTGAGTAATAGGAACACCGTACTGTTAAAGGGGGTCGAAGTTGCACTATGGAATGAATTTCCTCATGATGCTCAACCCAAGCCTAATCCTACCAAAAGCCTCAAGTGAGGAATATGAGTGACATGAGGACTCTCACAGTTGAGGGTTCTGACCGTTTCGATAACCACACCAAGTCACTGGTCTTATCCACTCCAACGGTCATATTATTTAAGGGCATTAGTGTCAAATCATGTCGGGATGCTCCCAGGCTATAAATAGCCACCCCCACAACCACTAGCTGGTTGGCTGCTCCGTTAGAAACTGACACTTTTCATAAGAGGAACCCAAATTCCTCAGAGTCTTAATTCATTAGTAAGGAAATACACCATCCACCGAAACCACACACCAAACCTAGTGATTGAGCATCACTGAAGAAGTTGTTCCTGTGTGGGACTGAAGCCTTTTACCTTTGAGGATTGTGCATCCTCCAGACGGTTAGGCGTCATGGTCTAGAACGTACCAGCAGTTAATTGTGGATCGTCGAGTGACCAAGTTTGTGAGGGTTTGGATGTCTGCCCTGAAGACTTACCACGAGTGTTGGGCGAGGATTGTGTGTCCTTAGCACAAGGAGAATACGGTAGGGACTGTGTGTCCCGGGACTGGGTGTCCTTTGGTTTCAATACCAAGCCGCTCCAAACCAAATGTACGACTGTCACAACAGTTGGAACTGTGTCATCAACGACTGTCTTCACTGAGAAACGGGTTCTAATTCCTCAACTCTTTACTTTCCCCGTATTATGTGTTGATGACTTTCACTGTGACTGTTTGAAGAATTTGCTCAAGACTTTCTCTGAATTTCCTCAACCCCAAATTCTTCAC
This sequence comes from Hordeum vulgare subsp. vulgare, assembly GCF_904849725.1. NCBI lineage: Eukaryota > Viridiplantae > Streptophyta > Magnoliopsida > Poales > Poaceae > Hordeum > Hordeum vulgare. The sequence goes on from NC_058519.1 coordinate 378,659,495, forward strand.
GATAGTTAATCATCATCTATATTCTGCGTGCCTGCTTACTGTGCAATCTGTTTTCACATTCTTCACTTTGAAATACTATTGTTGTGAACGTTTGCACGTCCGATCCTTTACTGTTTCCGCTGTAAGTTAGTCATCAGTGAGGAATTTCCTCAGTGATGAAATTCTAAAAATCTCCTATTCACCCCCTCTAGTCGATATAACGCACTTTCAGTTCCTTCGAGAGGGTGCATTTGATCGAACATGAAGTGACACGTGCGTCGCTTTGAGATTCACATATGATAATTGGACGTACTAGAGAGCGTTCTTTAGGAAAAATAATCCTAGAGAACGTCAACTCAATTGCTTTCCCAACAATTTCATGTCATGTTTGGGTTTTTCTCACTTGACAAACATATGATTTTCTAGTCGCGAGGTGTGTTTATTGTAACCACCTTTGTACCAACCAGAGGTACAATCATGTCTCTTGGTGAACTGGAGAGCACCTTGATACCATAACCCAGAGCCTAGCCCGGATAACGAAACTGTGGTCCAAATAACTCTAAGCTCAAAAATTGATCACCATGAACACAAATATTTTAGCGCATTTGATGGTTAACTGCAAACAAATTGGATGGGATACATGACACCAAAGACATTTTCCACATGTGTATCCTCTCTAAATCCATAGATGATTGCATCGCTTGGCACTATCAACAGTATGGGTTGTTCTCTGTAAAAAATGCTTATAGGATCATCACGCAGTTGAGAGAGAGTGGGAGGGGGAGGGAGGGAGGGAGGAAGAGACAGGAGGAGAGAGTGAGGGAGGGAGGGAGGGAGGGAAGGAGTGTTTCCTCAAAAAATCACTCCGAACAAACACTCAAAAATTGACATCCTATAAAAGAATTTCCATGCTAGGAAAAAATTGTCAGAATTTTTTCATGTTGTGCGAGAGTAAATTGCCATGTGTGATTTTCCATGATGCAGCATAATAATTGCGAGGCTATAAAAGGAAAATTTCGCCCAAAGGTCAAAGAATTTGCCATGCTACATTGAGGAGATGGCATACATGCTTCTAAGCAATTGCCATGCTACATCATATATGACATTCCTATACATGGATCCGCGCATTTGATCAAACATGAAGTGACACGTGCATCGCTTCGAGATTCACATATGATAATTGGACGTACTAGAGAGCGTTCTTTAGGAAAAATAATCCTAGAGAACGTCAACTCAATAGCTTTCCCAACAATTTTATGTCATGTTTGGGTTTTTTGCACTTGACAAACAGATGATTTTCTAGTCGCGAGGTGTGTTTATTGTAACCACCTTCGCACCAACCAGAGGTACAATCATGTCTCTTGGTGAACCGGAGAGCGCCTTGATACCATAACCCAGAGCCTAGCCCGGATAACGAAATTGTGGTCCAAATAACTCTAAGCTCAAAAATTGATCACCATGAACACAAAATATTTAGCGCATTTGATGGTTAACTGCAAACAAATTGGATGGGATACATGACACCAAAGACATTTGCCACATGTGTATCCTCTCTAAATCCATGGATGATTGTATCGCTTGGCACTATCAACAATATGGGTTGTTCTGTGTAAGAAAATGCTTATAGGCTCAACATGCACCTAAGAGAGAGAGAGAGAGAGAGAGAGAGGGAGGGAGGGAGAGAGAAGGGGGAGAGAGGGTGAGAGGGAGGGAGTGAGGGATGGATGGAGGGTGGGGGAGAGAGGGAGGGAGAGAGGGAGAGGGAGAGGGAGAGGGAGAGGGAGAGGGAGAGGAAGAGGCAGAGGGAGATGGAGAGAGAGAGAGAGAGCTCCCCAACATCAATCTCATAAAATCAGCAAAATGACAAGCATAAGGTATGTTATCTAAATATATATGACTCCACCAAGGGTAAACCCTTTACTTGGAGGGTTGCAACTGGCACCATGGAAACTAAGAAAAAATAAGTAGAAAAGAACACCATATATTAGTGAGGTCTTCTCAATATGTGGTAATGGTTCACAAAATGAATTTCATGTAGTAGTAGAATGCGCAAGGTCACGAGATTTACATAAGGAATTAAGAGAGGTTTGTCTCCTTCCCTCGGAAACACATTAGTCCCAATGAGTTCGGGTACCATTTTGTTTGTGTTATTTTTCTAGGAACAGTTGGAGATGCATTGGATGCTCGACTCACTCACAAGAAAGGTGTTGTCACCATGTGATTATTGGAATAAATCTAGGATGATCAATGAACAATTATCTACTACATCATACAAGTGCTATCTTGATAACAAGTATCTACTTCATGCAAACATTTCTTGCATCCAACCTTGTTTTGGTTGCATCATGACATGAATTTCTTGATTCATTCTTGTGATACTTGTTTCCATTCTCAAAGCATCCCAACATGATCTCTTTTTGCTAGTTCTGATGTCTTTGATGGTTGTGTGTTTGGAGTTCATTAGTATACATTAGGATAATATTAAGCCATGTGTTATGCTTTCAAGGAAAGATCTCATTGGTATATTTTATGAGTCACGTTTGGATGTCTTATTATTTCATTTTGTAATTATTTCATGTGTACATCCTTCTTTGTGGATGTATATCATCATGATTGTCGTCTACCTAGAATCTTATACATGTGAGATAAGTTACGTCTCCAGTTGATAACCGTTTTCTTTCACGTCCACTGTTTCATTCTCTTTTTATTTCCTGGGTGGTTCTGTGAAAGGATTTGTCTTAAGTGTGGGTCTTATATCCTTGCATCTTGATGCACTCATTTGTGGTGAAGATTGTTATCCTCATGCTTGTCTTGACACACCTATTATTCCCTATCTTTTACATAGGTTGTCACAAGCTTTGATTATTAATTTGCTTATTAGTGACCTTGTGAACCCATTTGTTTGTTGTGTGTTGGGGGGGGGGAGGACATGTCATGCACCTTGTGTCTCATTTCATTAAGACCATGTCTTATCTCTAGGGGCCTCGGGGGCTCCAAGACCATCTTCAGCGAGAGCTTGGATTGACTGGGCTCCCCCTCTTTGTTTGCCAAAAGGGGTTATCCCTCCTAGTCTTCGGTGACCGAGGTATTAACCTTAACCATAACATAATCACCCCCACACCCTGTGTTCGGCGCAAGAGGGGTCTTCCGGGACAACACCTCCTCGGTCTCCTCGACAATCGAAGGAGGTGTAGTGCATGATGCAGTCCCGCTCTGCGCTAGCTCACGCAGCGAGAATCCCTCTCCAAGGACTGATCTGCAGGGAGGTCACGCGGTGGGCTACAATATGAAAGGTATGCATGTGGTTAGTAATGAATCTCAACATGGATGTATGATAGAGTCTTCAAATTCATACCTTTGGATCGGGGGCTTGGCCCTGGGGTTCCTTCGAGGAACAAATTCGGCAGCCGCAGACTCCTCAGAAGAGTCTGGGCTTCCATCAAACATGGCCCCCTTGGCACTGCATTGCCTTTTCAGGGCAGGAGGAGGCAGATCCCCCTCAGTGTCATCAGACGCCGTCCTTTTCCTTGTTCAGGAGGAGTCGCTCTCCTTGCCATCCTCTTCCTGCTCTCCCTGTAGAGCACAAGGGGCTTGGCTGTGCTCGGACTTAGTGTAGGAGGGTCCTCTGTTGGAAATATGCCCTAGAGGCAATAATAATTAGTTATTATTATATTTCTTTGTTCACGATAATCGTTTATTATCCATGCTATAATTGTATTGATTGGAAACACAATACTTGTGTGGATACATACATAAAACACTGTCCCTAGTAAGCCTCTAGTTGACTAGCTCGTTGATCAAAGATGGTCAAGGTTTCCTGGACATAGGCAAGTGTTGTTACTTGATAACGGGATCACATCATTAGGAGAATCATGTGATGGACTAGACCCAAACTAATAGACGTAGCATGTTGATCGTGTCATTTTGTTGCTACTGTTTTCTGCGTGTCAAGTATTTGTTCCTATGACCATGAGATTATATAACTCACTGACACCGGAGGAATGCTTTGTGTGTATCAAATGTCGCAACGTAACTGGGTGACTATAAAGATGCTCTACAGGTATGTCCGAAGGTGTTCGTTGAGTTAGTATGGATCAAGACTGGGATTTATCACTCCGTATGACGAAGAGGTATCTCAGGGCCCACTCGGTAATACAACATCACACACAAGCCTTGCAAGCAATGTGACTTAGTGTAAGTTGCGGGATCTTGTATTACGGAACGAGTAAAGATACTTGCCGGTAAACGAGATTGAAATAGGTATGCGGATACTGACGATTGAATCTCAGGCAAGTAACATACCGAAGGACAAAGGGAATGACATACGGGATTATATGAATCCTTGGCACTGAGGTTCAAACGATAAGATCTTCGTAGAATATGTAGGATCCAATATGGGCATCTAGGTCCCGCTATTGGATATTGACCGAGGAGTCTCTCGGGTCATGTCTACATAGTTCTCGAACCCGCAGGGTCTGCACACTTAAGGTTCAACGTTGTTTTATGCGTATTTGAGTTATATGGTTGGTTACCGAATGTTGTTCGGAGTCCCGGATGAGATCACAGACGTCACGAGGGTTTCCGGAATGGTCCGGAAACGAATATTGATATATAGGATGACCTCATTTGGTTACCGGAAGGTTTTCGTGCATTACCGGAAAAGTTTCGGGCTCATCGGTAGTGTACTCGGAGTGCCGGGAGGGGTGCCGGGAACCATCAGGAGGGGTATCACGCCCCAAGGGGTCTCATGGGCTATGGGAAGAGATAAACCAGCCCCTAGTGGGCTGGAATAAGTTCCCACTAAGGCCCATAAGGTTTGAGAAGGAAAAAACACAAGGTGGAAAGAGTTTCCAAGTGGGAAGGTGGAATCCTACTCCGAATGGATTGGAGTAGGACTCCTCCACCTCCAATTTCGGCCAAACCTTTAGGTTTTGAGGCTGCCTCCTCCCCTCCCTCCCTCCTATATATAGTGGGGTTTTAGGGCTGATTTGAGACAACTTTTGCCACGGCAGCCCGACCACATACCTCCACGGTTTTACCTCTAGATCGCGTTTCTGCAGAGCTCGGGCGGAGCCCTGCTGAGATTAGATCAGCACCAACCTCCGGAGCGCCGTCTCGCTGCCGGAGAACTCATCTACCTCTCCGTATCTCTTGCTGGATCAAGAAGGCCGAGATCATCGTCGAGCTGTACGTGTGCTGAACGCGGAGGTGCCGTCCATTCGGCACTAGATCGGAGCGGATCGTGGGATGGATCGCGGGACGGTTCGTGGGTCGGTTCGCGGGGCGGATCGACGGACATGAGGACGTTCCACTACATCAACCGCGTTTCTTAACGCTTCTGCTGTGCGATCTACAAGGGTACGTAGATCGAAAATCCCCTCTCGTAGATGGACACGACCATGATAGGTCTTCGTGCGCATTGGAAATTTTTTGTTTCCCATGCGACGTTCCCCAACAGTGGCATCATGAGCTAGGTTCATGCGTAGATGTCTTCTAGAGTAGAACACAAAAGTTTTTGTGGGCGGTGATGTGCGTTTTGCTGCCCTCCTTAGTCTTTTCTTGATTCGGCGGTATTGTTGGATCGAAGCGGCTCGGACCGACATTACTCGTACGCTTACGAGAGACTGGTTTCATCGCTACGAGTAACCCCGTTGCTCAAAGATGACCGGCGAGTGTCGGTTTCTCCAACTTTAGTTGAATCGGATTTGACCGAGGAGGTCCTTGGATGAGGTTAAATAGCAACTCATATATCTCTGTTGTGGTGTTTGCGTAAGTAAGATGCGATCCTACTAGGTACCCATGGTCACCACGTAAAACATGCAACAACAATTAGAGGACGTCTAACTTGTTTTTGTAGGGTATGCTTGTGATGTGATATGGCCAACGATGTGATGTGATATATTGGATGTATGGGATGATCATGTTGTAATAGTTAATATCGACTTGCACGTCGATGGTACGGCAACCGGCAGGAGCCATAGGGTTGTCTTTAAACTAAAGTTTGGGCTTGCAGATGTGTTTACTATATTGCTAGGATGTAGCTTTAGTAGTAATAGCATGAGTAGCACGACAACACCGATGGCGACACGTTGATGGAGATCATGATGATGGAGATCATGGTGTGACGCTGGTGACAAGAAGATCGTGCTGGTGCTTTGGTGATGGAGATCAAGAAGCACATGATGATGGCCATATCATGTCACTTATGAATTGCATGTGATGTTAATCCTTTATGCACCTTATCTTGATTAGAACGACGGTAGCATTATGAGGTAACTTAGCCAACCCAATCACTATTAATGATGTCTATTCCCTTGGGAAGGATAAGGTTGGCAATGTGTTTGCCAAGTTTGTTGGTACTCAAAATGGTGTCAATAAAAGAACCATTTGGGTTGCCAAGCCTATTGTGACTAACCTCTTAGGACCCAACGTAGTTGGGGACCAACAAGCTCAAACTTGATCAATAGGTGACCTGGGAGGACATTGGAGACTTGGATACACAATGAAGATTTGAGGACTCTTCATCATGTTGGAAATATGCCCTAGAGGCAATAATAAATTAGTTATTATTATATTTCTTAGTTCATGATAATCGTTTATTATCCATGCTATAATTGTATTGATTGGAAACACAATACTTGTGTGGATACATAGACAAAACACTGTCCCTAGTAAGCCTCTAGTTGACTAGCTCGTTGATCAAAGATGGTCAAGGTTTCTTGGCCATAGGCAAAGTGTTGTCACTTGATAACGGGATCACATCATTAGGAGAAACATGTGATGGACTAGACCCAAACTAATAGACGTAGCATGTTGATCGTGTCATTTTGTTGCTACTGTTTTCTGCGTGTCAAGTATTTGTTCCTATGACCATGAGATCATATAACTCACGGACACCGGAGGAATGCTTTGTGTGTATCAAACGTCGCAACGTAACTGGGTGACTATAAAGATGCTCTACAGGTATCTCCGAAGATGTTCGTTGAGTTAGTATGGATCGAGACTGGGATTTGTCACTCCGTGTGACGGAGAGGTATCTCGGGGCCCACTCGGTAATACAACATCACACACAAGCCTTGCAAGCAATATGACTTAGTGTAAGTTATGGGATCTTGTATTACGGAACGAGTAAAGAGACTTGTCGGTGAACGAGATTGAAATAGGTATGCGGATACTGACGATCGAATCTCGGGCAAGTAACATACCGAAGGACAAAGGGAATGACATACGAGATTATATGAATCCTTGGCACTGAGGTTCAAACGATAAGATCTTCGTAGAATATGTAGGATCCAATATGGGCATCCAGGTCCCGCTCTTGGATATTGACCGAGGAGTCTCTCGGGTCATGTCTACATAGTTCTCGAACCCGCAGGGTCTGCACACTTAAGGTTCGACGTTGTTTTATGTGTATTTGAGTTATATCGTTGGTTACTGAATGTTGTTCGGAGTCCCGGATGAGATCACGGATGTCACGAGGGTTTCCGGAATGGTCCGGAAACGAAGATTGATATATAGGATGACCTCATTTGATTACCGGAAGGTTTTCGGAGTTACCGGGAATGACGAATGGGTTCCGGGAGTTCACCGGGGGGGGGGGGCAACCCACCCCGGGGAAGCCCATAGGCCTTGAGGGTGGCGCACCAGCCCTTAGTGGGCTGGTGGGGCAGCCCAAAAGGGCCCTATGCGCCTAGGAAATAAAATCAAAGAGAAAGAAAAAAAAGGGAGGAGGTGGGAAGGGAAGGAAGGACTCCCACCCACCAAACCAAGTCCAACTCGGTTTGGGGGGGGGGGGGAGCCTTCCCCCTTGGACTCGGCCGACCCCCTTGGGGCTCCTTGAGCCCCAAGGCAAGGTCCCCTCCCTCCCACCTATATATACGGAGGTTTTATGGCTGATTTGAGACGACTTTTCCACGGCAGCCCGACCACATACCTCCACGGTTTTTCCTCTAGATCGTGTTTCTACGGAGCTCGGGCGGAGCCGTGCTGAGACAAGGTCATCAGCAACCTCCGGAGTGCCGTCATGCTGCCGGAGAACTCTTCTACCTCTCCGTCTCTCTTGCTGGATTAAGAAGGCCGAGATCATCGTCGAGCTGTACGTGTGCGGAACGCGGAGGTGCCGTCCGTTCGGCACTAGATCGTGGGACTGTTCGCGGGGTGGATTGAGGGACGTGAAGACGTTCCACTACATCAACCGCGTTCACTAACGCTTCTGCTGTACGGTCTACAAGGGTACGTAGATCACACATCCCCTCTCGTAGATGGACATCACCATGATAGGTCTTCGTGCGCGTAGGAAATTTTTTGTTTCCCATGCGACGTTTCCCAACAGTGGCATCATGAGCTAGGTTCATGCGTAGATGTCTTCTCGAGTAGAACACAAAAGTTTTTGTGGGAGGTGATGTGCGTTTTGCTGCCCTCCTTAGTCTTTTCTTGATTCCGCGGTATTGTTGGATTGAAGCGGCTTGGACCGACATTACTCGTACGCTTACGAGAGACTGGTTTCATCGCTACGAGTAACCCCGTTGCTCAAAGATGACTGGCAAGTGTCGGTTTCTCCAACTTTAGTTGAATCGGATTTGACCGAGGAGGTCCTTGGATGAGGTTAAATAGCAACTCATATATCTCCGTTGTGGTGTTTGCATAAGTAAGATGCGATCCTACTAGATACCCATGGTCACCACGTAAAACATGCAACAACAAAATTAGAGGACGTCTAACTTGTTTTTGCAGGGTATGCTTGTGATGTGATATGGCCAATGATGTGATGTGATATATTGGATGTATGAGATGATCATGTTGTAATAGAAAATATCGACTTGCACGTCGATGGTACGGCAACCGGCAGGAGCCATAGGGTTGTCTTTATACTAAAGTTTGTGCTTACAGATGCGTTTACTATTTTGCTAGGATGTAGCTTTAGTAGTAATAGCATGAGTAGCATGACAACCCCGATGGCAACACATTGATGGAGATCATGGTGTGGCGCCGGTGACAAGAAGATCGTGTCGGTGCTTTGGTGATGGAGATCAAGAAGCACGTGATGATGGCCATATCATGTCACTTATGAATTGCATGTGATGTTAATCCTTTTATGCACCTTATTTTGCTTAGAACGACAGTAGCATTATGAGGTGATCTCTCACTAAAATTTCAAGACGAAATTGTGTTCTCCCCGACTGTGCATCGTTGCGACAGTTCTTCGTTTCGAGACACCACGTGATGATCGGGTGTGATAGACTCAACGTTCACATACAACGGGTGCAAAACAGTTGCACACGCGGAACACTCGGGTTAAGCTTGACGAGCCTAGCATGTGCAGACATGGCCTGGGAACACATGAGACCGAAAGGTCGAGCATGAGTCGTATAGTTGATATGATTAGCATAGAGATGCTTACCACTGAAACTATTCTCGACTCACGTGATGATCGGACTTGAGATAGTGGATTTGGATCATGTACCACTCAAATGACTAGAGAGATGTACTTTTTGAGTGGGAGTTATTAAGTAATATGATTAATTAAACTAATTGTCATGAACATAGTATAATGGTCTTTGCGAATTACGATGTAGCTTGCGCTATAGCTCTACTGTTTTATATGTTCCTAGAGAAAATTTAGTTGAAAGTTGATAGTAGCAAACTTTGCAGATTGAGTCTGTAAAACCGAGGATTGTCCTTGTTGCTGCGCTGAAGGCTTATGTCCTTAATGCACCACTCGGTGTGCTGCACCTCGAGCATCGTCTGTAGATGTTGTGAACATCCGACATACACGTTTCTGATGACTACACGATAGTTCAATACAAAATACTTAATGGCTTAGAAGCAAGGCACGGAAGACGTTTTGAAACGTCACGAAACATAAGAGATGTTCTAAAGAGATGAAATTGTGATTTCATGCTTGTGCCCTTGTTAAGAGGTATGAGACCTCCGACAAGATTCTTTGTCCATGAAGTAAAGGAGAAAAGCTCAATTGTTGAGCGTGTGCTCAGATTATCTGAGTATGACAATCGCTTGAATCAAGTGGGAGTTGATCTTCCAGATAAGATAGTGATGGTTCTCCAAAGTCACTGCCACCAAGCTGTGAGAGCTTCGTGATGAACTATAACATATCAAGGATAAATACAATGATCCTTGAGCGATTCGCGATGTTTGACACTGCGAAAGTGGAAATCAAGAAGGAGCATCAATAGTTGATGGTTAGTAAAACCACTAAGTTTCGAGAAAGGCAAGGGCTAGAAGGGATACTTCGTGAAACGGTAAAGCAGTTGCTGCACTAATGAAGAGACCCCAGATTAAACCCAAGCCCGGGACTAAGTGCTTCTGTTATGAGGGGAACGGTCACTAAGGCGGAGCAACTCTAGATACTTGGTAGATAAGAAGGCTGGCAAAAGTCGAAAGAAGTATATTTGATATACATGATGTTGATGTGTACTTTACTAGTACTCCTAGTAGCACGAGGGTATTGGATACCGGTTCGGTTGCTAAGTGATTAGTAACACGAAATGAAAGCTACGACATAAACGGAGACTAGCTAAAGGCGAGGTGACGATACATGTTGGAAGTGTTTCCAAGGTTGATATGATCAAACGTGCACACTCCCTCTACCATCGGGATTGGTGTTAAACCTAAATAATTGTTATTTGGTGCTTGCATTAAGCATGAACATGATTGGATTGTGTTTATTGCAATACGATTATTCATTTAAAGAGAATAATGGTTACTCTATTTGCTTGAATAATCACCTTCAATGGTTTATTGAATCTCGATTGTAGTGTTACACATGTTCATGATATTGGTGCCAAAAGATACGAGGTAATGATTATAGTACCACTTACTTGTGGCACTGCCGCTTGAGTCATGTTGGTATAAATTGCATGAAGAGACTCCATGCTGATGGATCTTTATACTCACTTGATTTTGAATCACTAGTGACATGCAAATCATACCACATGAGCAATGCCTTGTCTTCATTGAGATGAAAACAAGATAAGTAACTTGTTGGAAGTGATACATTTTGATGTATGCAGTCCAATGGGTGCTGAGGCACGCAGTGGATATCATTATGTTCTTACTTCAATGACGATTTGAGTAGATACAAGAGTATTTACTTAATGAATCACAAGTCTGAAATATTGAAAAGTTCAATTCTGTTTCGGAGTGAAGTTTGTCGTAACAAGAGGATAAATTGTCTACGATATGATCATAGAAATGAATATCTGAGTTACAAGTTTTGGTACGTAGTTAAGACAATGTGGAAATTGTTTCACAGTTCATGCCACCTGGAACATCATATTGTGATGATGTGTCTGAACGTCATAGCCACACACTATTTGGTATGGTGCATGCTATGATGTCTCTTATCAAATTACCACTATCGTTTATGGGTTATGCATTAGAGACAACCGCATTCACTTTAAATAGGGCACCGCGTATTTCTGTTGAGATGACACAGTATAGACTGAGGTTTAGAGAAATCTAAACTGTCGTTTCTTGAAAGTTTGGGGCTTCGACACTTATGTGAAAAAGTTTCAGTCTGATAGCTCGAACCCAAAGCGGATAAATGCATCTTCATAGGATATGCAAAACAGTTGGGTACATCTCCTATCTCAGATCCGAAAGCAAATTGTTTGTTTCTAAAAACGGATCCTTTCTCGAGGAAAGGTTTCTCTCGAAAGAATTGACTGGGAGGGTGGTAGAACTTGATGAGGTTATTGAACCATCACTTCAACTAGTGTGTAGCAGGGCGCAGGAAGTTGTTCCTGTGGCGCCTACACCAATTGAAGTGAAAGCTGATGATGGTGACCATCGAGCATCGGATGAAGTTACTACAAACCTCGTAGGTTGACAAGGTCGCGTACTACTGCAGAGTGGTACGGTAACCCTGTCTTGGAGGTCATGTTGTTGAGCAACAGTGAACCTAGGAGTTATGAAGAAAGCAATGGTGGGCCAGGATTCCGACGAATGGCTGGAGGCCATGAAATCCGAGAGAGGATCCATGTATGAAAACAAAGTGTAGACTTTGGAAGAACTACTTGATGGTCGTAGGACTATTGAGTAAAGATGGATCTTTAAAAGGAAGACAGACGATGATGGTGATAAGTCACTATTAAGAAAAGCTCGACTTGTCGCAAAGATGTTTCCGACAAGATCAAACAGTTGACTATGATGAGACTTTCTCACTCGTAGCGATGCTAAAAAGTCCGTTAGAATTATGTTAGTAGTTGCTGCATTATTTATGAAATATTGCACATAGGATGTCAAAACATTGTTTCCTCGACGGTTTCCTTGAGCAAACATTGTATGTGATACAACCAGGAGGTTTTGTCGATCCTAAAGATACTAGCAAGTATGCAAGCTCCAGCGATCCTTCAATGGACTCGTGCAAGCATCTCGAAGTTGGAATATACACTTTGATGAGATGATCAAAGATTTTGGGTTTGTACAAGGTTTATGAGAAACTTGTATTTCCAAAGAAGTGAGTGGCAGCACTATAGAATTTCTGATAAGTATATGTGGTTGACATATTGTGGATCAGAAGTAATGTAGAATTTCTGTAAAGCATACAAGGTTGTTTGAAAGGAGTTTTCAAAGGAATACCTGGATTGCGCTACTTGAACGTTGAGCATCAAAGATCTATGGAGATAGATCGAAAGCGCTTAATAAAAGTTTCAACAAGATGCATGCCTTGACAAGTTTTTGAAGGAGTTCAAAATAGATGAGCAAAGAAGGAGTTCTTGACTATGTTGTAAGGTGTGAATTTGAGTAAGACTCAAAACCCGACCACGACAGAATAAAGAGAATAGACGAATGTCATCTTCTATGCCTTAGCCGTAGACTCTAAAGTATGCCATGCTGAGTACCGCACCTGATGTGTGCCTTGCAGCAAGTCTGTTAAGAGGTACACAGAGTGATCCAGGATTGAATCACTGATCAGCGGTCAAAGTTATCCTTAGTAACTAAATAGACTAAGGAATTTTTCTCGATTATGGAGGTGGTTAAAGAGTTCGTCGTAAAGGGTTACGTCGATACATGCTTTGACACTAATCCGAATAACTATGAGTAGTGAAACGGATTCGTATAGTAGAGTAGATATTTGGAGCACTTCCGAATAGCACGTAGTAGCAGCATCTATAAGATGACATAAAGATTTGTAAAGAACGCACTGATCTGAAAGTTTCAGAACCGTTGACTAAAACCTCTCTCACGAGCAAGACGTGATCAGACCCCAGAACTATATGGGTGTTGGATTCGTTGAAATCACATGGTGATGTGAACTAGATTATTGACTCTAGTGCAAGTGGGAGACTGTTGGACATATGCCCTAGAGGCAATAATAATTAGTTATTATTATATTTCTTTGTTCATGATAATCGTTTATTATCCATGCTATAATTGTATTGATTGGAAACACAATACTTGTGTGGATACATAGACAAAACACTGTCCCTAGTAAGCCTCTAGTTGACTAGCTCGTTGATCAAAGATGGTCAAGGTTTCCTGGCCATAGGCAAGTGTTGTTACTTGATAACGGGATCACATCATTAGGAGAATCATGTGATGGACTAGACCCAAACTAATAGACGTAGCATGTTGATCATGTCATTTTGTTGCTACTATTTTCTGCGTGTCAAGTATTTGTTCCTATGACCATGAGATTATATAACTCACTGACACCGGAGGAATGCTTTGTGTGTATGAAATGTCGCAACGTAACTGGGTGACTATAAAGATGCTCTACAGGTATCTCCGAAGGTGTTCATTGAGTTAGTATGGATCAAGACTGGGATTTATCACTCCGTATGACGGAGAGGTATCTCAGGGCCCACTCGGTAATACAACATCACACACAAGCCTTGCAAGCAATGTGACTTAGTGTAAGTTGCGGGATCTTGTATTACGGAACGAGTAAAAGACTTGCCGGTAAACGAGATTGAAATAGGTATGCGGATACTGACGATCGAATCTCAGGCAAGTAACGTACCGAAGGACAAAGGGAATGACATACGGGATTATATGAATCCTTGGCACTGAGGTTCAAACGAGAAGATCCTCGTAGAATATGTAGGATCCAATATGGGCATCCAGGTCCCGCTATTGGATATTGACCGAGGAGTCTCTCGGGTCATGTCTACATAGTTCTCGAACCCGCAGGGTCTACACACATTCGACCTTGTTTTATGCGTATTTGAGTTATATGGTTGGTTACCGAATGTTGTTCGGAGTCCCGGATGAGATCACAGACGTCACGAGGGTTTCCGGAATGGTCCGGAAACGAAGATTGATATATAGGATGACCTCATTTGGTTACCGGAAGGTTTTCGTGCATTACCGGAAAAGTTTCGGGCTCATCGGTAGTGTACTGGGAGTGCCGGGAGGGGTGCAGGGGACCATCAGGAGGGGTATCACGCCCCAAGGGGTCTCATGGCCTATGAGAAGAGATAAACCAGCCCCTAGGGGGGTGGAATAAGTTCCCACTAAGGCCCATAAGGTTTGAGAAGGAAAAAACACAAGGTGGAAAGAGTTTCCAAGTGGGAAGGTGGAATCCTACTCCAAGTAGGATTGGAGTAGGACTCCTCCACCTCCAATTTCGGCCAAACCTTTAGGTTTTGAGGCTGCCTCCTCCCCTCCCCCCCTCCTATATATAGTGGGGTTTTAGGGCTGATTTGAGACAACTTTTGCCACGGCAGCCCGACCACATACCTCCACGGTTTTACCTCTAGATCGCGTTTCTGCGGAGCTCGGGCGGGCCCTGCTGAGATTAGATCACCACCAACCTCCGGAGCGCCATCTCGCTGCCGGAGAACTCATCTACCTCTCCGTCTCTCTTGCTGGATCAAGAAGGCCGAGATCATCGTTGAGCTGTACGTGTGCTGAACGCGGAGGTGCCGTCCATTCGGCACTAGATCGGAGCGGATCGTGGGACGGATCGCGGGACGGTTCGTGGGACGGTTCGCGGGGCGGATCGAGGGACGTGAGGACGTTCCACTACATCAACCACATTTCTTAACACTTCTGCTGTGCGATCTACAAGGGTACGTAGATCAAAAATCCCCTATTGTAGATGGACATGACCATGATAGGTCTTCGTGCGCGTAGGAAATTTTTTGTTTCCCATGCGACGTTCCCCAACATCCTCTTGGGTGGAGGCCTTCTCAGGCCCGCCACTTTTTGCGTTTCTTATTCTTCTCTTTCTTCTCTGGCGCCTCGACCAGCTTTTCTGTCAACAAGTCCGACCCGGGGCCCTCGGTAGTAGGGCCGGGCCATTGATCTGCATAGATTTCTCTAGCCAGCTATATGAATGCGGGAAAGAAAGGCTCAAGTTCCTTTTTAAAAGGCAGTATCCGAACATAAGAGTAAAATTTCATTGTACCTCTTGAGTGGGGTGTGCAGCGTCAAGGCTAATGTCTTATTTCTTGTGCGGCTAGCCCTTTGGGGTCTTGAACATCACCTTTCACAGCTTGTCGTAGGTGGTGCGATAAAAGCAGAGCATGGTGTCATGGCCTTCGATCTCATAGGACCACATTAGGGTGGTCCGATGTTGTCAAGGAAGGAGGCGGTGGTAGAGCATAATCTGAACCACATTGGTCAATTTGACTTTCTCCTTTATCACCATGGAGATGGGCATCCCCAGCTACTTCATTTCCACGGTAGGCACCTAGTCGAGAGCCTTCTTGATCCACCACACCAACCTTGTGGGAGGTTCAGATCTGAATTCGGAGGGTGCTTCCCAGTCCTCGCCGCATGGTGATACTTCTCCAACGTATCTACTTTTCCAAACACTTTTGCCCTAGTTTTGACCTCTAATTTGCATGATTTGAATAAAACTAACCCAGACTGATGTTGTTTTCCGCACAACTACCTTGGTGTCATTTTTGTGTAGAAAAAGTTCCCATAATTGGACGAAACTTTTTGTTAATTATTTTTGAGATTTATAATGAATTATGGAGCAAAGATCTCTAGGAGGGAGGTTGCAAGGGGGCCACAAGCCAACAAGACGCCCTCCAGGGCGCACCCTGATGGCTTGTGGGGCCCACATGGCTCCTTTGACCCTAATTCGAGTCCTATAAAATTAAATCTTCGGATAAAAATTTAAGAGATAAGTTTTCATTGCGTTTTATGAGACGGAGCTGCTGCCACCTCCTATTCTTCCTCCGTAGGGATGGTCTAGAGTGTGTTTGGGGGCTCCAAAGAGGCGGATTCGTCGCCATCGTCATCACCAACCCTTATCCCTCAACACTGCCATGATTTTCAACACCGGGAGTGAGTAATTCCTTTGTAGGCTTTCTAGATAGTGGTGGGATTGGATGAGGTTGACCATGTAATCAAGTTAAGTTTGATAGGCCTTGATCCCTAGTATCCACTATGTTCTGAAATTGATGTTGCTATGACTTTGCTATGCTTAATGCTTGTCACTAGGGCTCGAATGCCATGATTTAAGATCTGAACATATTATGTTTTCACAAATATAAGATTTATTTGGATCCTATCTTGCAAGTTGTATGCACCTATTACATGTCTTGATCCGCATACCCCAAGGTGACAATAATTGAGATTCCTTACGGTGATTGTCGTAGTTTGAGGAGTTCATGGATTCACCATGTGTTAATGCTTTGTTTTGGTTCTCTATTAAAAGGAGACGTTAATATCCCTTAGTTTCCAATAGGACCCTGCTGCCACAGGAGGGTAGGACAAAAGATGGCATGCAAGTTCTTGTTGCAAGCATGTATGACCATATATGGAATACATGCCTACATTACATTGATGATTTGGAGCTAGTTCTATGTTGCCCTAGTGTGTAACTGTTAAATGATCAATTTCATATAAAGCATTATCCATCACCGATCTACGTGCCTACGTTTTACATATACTTAATCTTCCAAAGTTACTACTGTTACTGCTACTGTCAAACCTGCTACTCAATTGCTACTTTTACTACTGTTACCAAAATTGTTGATTTCCCTGTTAGTGTTACTACTATCATTTGTTGTGCTACTAAATCCTTGCTGCAGAGAGATATCCTAGGTGTGGTTGAATTAAAAACTCAACTGACAAGTCCAATAAGTATTCTTTGGCCCCCCTTGTGTTGAATCAATAAACTATGGTGAAATACTACCCGTGAAGACTATAGTGATCCCCTATACTTGTGGGTTATCAAGAAATTTTTCTAGCATCGTTGCCGGGGAGCATAACTTTATTTATTATGTTGACTTGAGGATATCCAATTGCCACTATGAAGAATCTGAAAGATAATCGAACTAAGATTGTCCCCTTTCACACGAGAGGAGGTAAGGAACTTCCATCTAGGTGTGGTTTTGATTCACCTACTGTTTTGAATTAGCTTGTTACACCACCACCTGTTGATCGTCCTGATATGTCACACGAACTTGATGATGCTACTTCTGAAATTAATCATAATACTATTGCTACACATATTGAAATTGAAGTTGTGCTACACAGTGAATTACTTCATGCTCATATTGCTAGAGCTAGCTAACTTGAAAATGCTGAAACCAATGAAGACTTTGAATCACCTTCTAGACCACGTCCTCCTAATAGATATGAATTGCCTTATGTACCTGAACGATATGTTATGGATGGTGAGATAGCTAAGTATTTTCTTGCTTGTGAAAATAGAGATGATTTGAAGAGATTGCTATGCAAACTAAAAGAAAAAAAATCTATGATGGAGAAAATGAAACATGATTCCAAATGTGCTACTTCTCCTATATTTGTCACTAATAAGGACTATGAATTCTCTATAGACCCTGAACTGGTTCCTATAGTAGAGTGTGATCTTTTCCATGATTATAAAAATGAAGTTGTGGTTGATCACCTTATGAAACTGAATGATATTGTTGCCTTGTTTACCAATGATGAAAAGATACACTACTATTATATCCTTAAGCTTTTTAATTTCTCGCTGAAAGGTGAGGCCAAGGAATGGTTCCTTTCTCTTGCTCCTGGTTGTATGTGTAGTCCCCAGGATATGCTTTATTACTTTTCGGAAAAATATTTTCCTGTTCATAAGAAACAAGCTGATTTACAGGATTTAACCTTGTGCAAATTAAAGAAGAGAATCTCCCTCAAGCTTGGGGGAGGCTTCTCCTATTACTTAGAGCTATGCCTGATTGTCCTCTTAAGAAGAATGAAATTCTTGATATCTTTTATAACGGACTAACAAATGCTTATAGGGATTTCCTAAATAGTTTTGTTGGTTGTGTTTTCAAAGAAAGAACCATCGTACAAGTTTAATAGTTATTAAATAATATATTGCGAAATGGCGATGACTGGACACTCCGTGAACCACCGTCGGAACCTATTCAAAAGAAGAGAGGTATTCTATTCCTCAACCTTGAAGATATGCAAGAAGCAAAAAAGATCTATGAAGATGTCAAGAAATAACCTACGACTGAAGAAATACATGGACTTGATACCCTGATGACTCTTCGCTGATTACGTTAGTTTCCTTGCAAGCTTAAAGGGTGATCTAGCACAACAATGACAAGTATTTTCCTCAGTTATGAAACCAAGGTATCAATCCAGTAGGAATATCCACAAGTCTATGTAAGCAACACCTGCACACAAATAGCAAATCCTTGCAACCCAACGCGTGGAGGGGTTGTCCCCTCCTGGATAAAGTAAGGATAGATTGATAGATGCAAATAAGAGTGATAGCAAATAAAATGCAGCAAGGTATTTTTGGATTTTTTGAGAATATAGATCTAAAAATAAAAGAGCAAATAAAGTAGAAACGCGAATAGCAAAGTAGAGATTGCAAATATATGACGTGAAGTAGACCCTAGGGTTGTAGGTTTCACTAGTGGCTTATCTCGAGAAAATGGTAAAAAGTGGGTAGACAAATTACTGTTGTGCAATTGATAGAAGAGCAAATAATTATGACTATATTCAAGACAATGATCATGTATATAGGCATCATGTCCAAGACAAGTAGACCGACTTCTTCGTGCATCTACTTCTATTACTCCACACATCGACCGCTATCCAGCATGCATCTAGTGTATTGAGTTCATGCAGAAACAGAGTAATGCCTTAAGAACGATGACATGATGTAGTGAAGATCTATTCATGTAGGAATATACCCCATCATTTTATCCTTGATAGCAACGATACATGCATGTCATGTCTCTTTCTATCACTGAGATTGAGCACCGTAAGATCGAACCCATCACAAAGCACCTCTTCACATTGCAAGATAAACGATCAAGTAGGCGAGACAAAACCAAATATCAGAGAAGAAATATGAGGCTATAATAAACAACCATGAATATGTATTCATAGATCTAATCATAAACTCACAATTCATTGGATCCGAACAAATACACCGCAAAAGAAAGAGTTACATCATATGGATCTCCTAGAGACTGTTGTATTGAGAAAGAAAACGAGAGAGAAAGCCATCTAGCTACTGCCTACGGACCCGTAGGTCTGATATGAACTACTCACACATTATCGGAAGAGCACCAATGAGGATGGTGAACCCCTCCATGGTCGTGTTCCTCTTCGGAACGGGCTCTTGATTGGACTTCATGGCTTATGGAACTTGCGGGGGCTGAAACAATTTTTTGTCGACTTCCCTAGGTTTTTCTGAATATTGGGTTATTTATAGAGCTCAGAGGCACTGGAGGAGGTGCCCAAGGACTCCACTAGACACGAGGTCGTGCTAGGGGCCCTGGGCACTCCCTGGTGTCTAGTGGGATGCCTGGGACTCGTCCTATGATCTTCCTTGGCTCCCATGTTTCCTTCTAGTCGAACAAAAATCTCCGTAAATTTTCATGGAATTTGGGCTTCATCTGATATTGATTTTCTACAAAGCAAAAAAAACAAAAGAAACAACAACTGGCTCTAGACACTATGTCAATAGGTTAGTCCCAAAAAATGATATAAAGTTTCTATAAAATGATCATAAAACATCCAAGAATGATAATATAACAACATGTAACAATCAAAAGTTATAGATATGTTGGAGACGAATGAGCATCCCCAAGCTTAATTCCTACTCGTCCTCGAGTAGGTAAATGATAAAAACATAATTTTTGATATGGAATGCTGCCTCACATGTTCATCATATTCTTTTTCTTTTCAACATGGACATATGGACTTGTAGTTGATGCAAAGCAATAGTCTATAGTTTGACATTAAAATTTCAATACTCAAGCATATCAACAAGCAACCAAGTCTTTCAAAATATCCACACTAAAGAACATTATCCCTAGCCCATCATGCTCTATCATTGATCCATTGGTGCAACACATCCAAATATTAACTATATCCAATGCTCAAGTATGATAGTGGTGTTCCTTAGTTGGTGCTTTATAAGAGAAGATGGAGACTCAAATTCAAAACAAAATTACATTAAGTAGATAGATAGGCCCTTCGCAGAGGAAAGCAGGGATTTGTGGAGGTGTGAGAGCTCAAAGTGAAAAACTTAGAGATGTAATTTCTTTGGTGGTTTGCTTTTCCTCTTAACGAAAACGACTAAGAGTTTAAAATATCCTCCATGCTAAGTAAATTATAGGTGGTTCCCAAACTGAAAATAAAGTTTATTCCCTTTACACCATTCTTTCACATTCCACGGCTAGCCGTATCCACATGTACTGTCCATACCAACACTTCCCAAGGAATTTATTATATGACAACATATTTTTTTTTGCATTTTGGGACTCGGCATCCATATTACCACCATACTCTCATGCAATGACAAGTGAATAAACACTCATCTTGAGAATATCCTATTTAACATGGAAGATATCGGCCACCCTTCGCTGTTTCATGAGCGGTACGGGCACACAATACAGAAATTTATTTTGAACATTAGAGTTAGCACTTGCAAATTTACATGGAATGATGTTAAAATACCGCATATAGATAGGTATGGTGGACTCATTTGGCACAGCTTTGGGTTTAGGATTTGGATGCACAATCAGTATTCCCGCTTAGTACAAGTGAAGGCTAGCAAATAGATTGAGAGGCGCCCATCCAATGAATGAAAATCATCATAAGTGAACAATTAACATAACTAACACCAAATAATGCAACATAAGTAGGATGTAATTTCATAGCATAATTATTTACTTCATGTGCATACATAGGGAATCACAAACCTTAACAGCAATATTCTTACTAAAGCATAATTACTCATCAGCATAACTCACATATCACTATTTTAATATCGCAAAACTATTGCAAAGAACCAAGTTTAATATCCAATGATCTTCATGAAAGTGTATTATATCTTTCCTGGGCATTCATCACTTTGGGACTAATTTCATTTAAAGCAAATTGCAATTGCAAATAACAAGCTCTCAAATGAATATAAGTGAAGAATGAGAGCACAAGTATCTTTAAAATTTTCAACTCTCAAAATAATATGAGTGAAGCAAGAGAGGATTTCTTCAAAATTTCTACTACTCTCAAAATAATCGAAGTGAAGCATGAGAGAAAATTTCTTCAAAATAACAGCACCCCCGTGCTAAAAAAGATATAAGTGAAGTACTTGAGCAATTCCATGGCTCAAAAAAATTAGGTGAAGCATAAAGAGCGATTCTAAAAAATCATAGCATAATTTTGCTCTCTCAAATGGGTGTGTACATCAAGGTTTATTATAACGAACTAACTAGCAAAAGAAGCAAAGACACAAATGATACAAAATGCTCCAAGCAAAACTCATGATATGTGACGAATTACCGATGGTTGTTAGAAGAAAGAGGGGATGCCTTCCGGGGCATCCCCAAGCTTAGTTGCATGGTACTCCTTAGATATTACCTTGGTGTGCCATGGGTAATCCCCAAGCTTAGGATTTTATCACTCCTTATTCCTTCATCCATCGTGATCTCACTCAAAACTTGAAAACTTCAATCACACAAAACTCAACAAATGTTTTGTGAGATCCGTTAGTATAAGAAAAGCAAACGTTACTTTAGGTACTGTTGAAAACCCATTCCTTTTTCTTGAATTATGCCTACTGTCTCATAACCTTACCATGGCTTATACCCCCGATACAAACCATGGAATCATCAAAACAAACTCATAACGCAAATAAAACAGAATCTGTCAAAAACAGAACAGTCTATTAAGACTCGTATTTTACTCATACTTCTGTAACTCCAAAAGTTCTGAAAATTAGGACAACACAGGGAATTTTTATATAAATATTTTCTAAAAAGTACAAACACTTTGGAAGTTTCTATGATTTTTAGGATTTTTTCTAATTGACGCAAAAGTTTCTGTTCTTCAATAGGATTAAAGCAACTAACACCCCACATGATTCCAAAGGCTTTACTTGGCACAAACATTAAATAGAACACAATTATAACTGTAGCATAATTGCACAAACACATGGCAACAGAAATAAAAAGAGAAAAATAATTTTTATTCATTGGGTTGCCTCCTAACAAGCGCTATCGTTTTATGCCCCTAGCTAGGCATATAGCATGGATTCAAGTAATTTCATCCTTAGAGATTGATCCATAGGTTGCCCTCATGATTGATTCATATGCCAATTTAATATTAGTTCTATGGAAGTGCTCCATGCCTTTTCTTAGTGGAAACTGAACTTTAATATTATGTTCTTTCATATCAATCACTTCCCCTATAGTACGCAAGAACAGTCTACCAAGAATTATTGGACAAGATGGATTGCAATGAATATCAAGAACAATAAAATATATGGGAACATAATTCCTATTTGCAATAATAATAACATCATTAATTCTTCCATAGGATTTTTAATAGTGGAATCTGCCAAGTGCATATTGAGAGAACATTCTTCAATATTGGTAAGACCAAGCACATCACAAAGAGATTTCGGAATTGTGGAAACACTAGCACCCAAATCACATGAGGCATATCACTCAAAATTCTTAATCTTGATCTTAATGGTTGGTTCCCATTCATCATGTGATTTTCTAGGAATTGAAATCTCTAGCTCTAACTTTTCTTCCAAATCTTTTATTACCACATCTGAAATATGTTTAGTAAAAGCTTTATTTTGTTCATAGCCATTGGGTGGATTTATCATAGATTTAAACATAGAAATACACTCAATCAAAGATCAGCTATCAAAATTAATGTTCTTGCAATTCGAAATAGTGGGTGCATCACTAGCTAAAGTTTTGACCTCTTCAATCCCACTTTTATCAATTTTTTCAATAGGATTTTCACCCTCCAAGTCATGGGAACGCCCTCTAGCTAAAGTTGACTCTTCTTCACTATACTCATCATTAAACATTACTAAAAAGATAATCAATAGAAGAAACACCAATCATTTTAATCTCGTCATCATTTTTGTGAAAGCAATCGAGAAACGCTCTTTCTAGGAATTCTGTTTTAGTTCGAAGAATAGCGGTTCTTTTCTTACTTTCATCTATGTAAACAGATAAAGCTTTAATTGATTCATTAATATCTACCTTAGGAAAAAAATATTCTTGAGATTTTCTACATTATGCGAAATTCTATCAATGCTTCTAGACATATCATCAATCTTATTCAACTTTTCTTCTATCGTGGTATTGAAAGCTTTTTACGCATTGATAAATTCCTTAATATTACTCTCAAGATCACAGTGTATCCTAGCATTATTATTATGAGAATTACTATAGGAATTACCATAATTTTTTGAAGAACTTCCAGGATACGACCAAGAATTAAAATTGTTCCTATAAGCATTACTATTAAAGTTGTTTCGCGAGACAAAATTCACATCTACGACATCATTATTTTGCTCAATCAAAGTAGACAAAGGCACATCATTAGGATTAATTGGAGTATGCTTAAAGCAAGAAATTTCATAAGAGCATCAACTTTATCACTCAAAGCATCAATTTTTCAATAGAATTAACTTTTTTACTAGTAGGAGCTCTTTCAGTATGCCATTGTGAATAATTAGCCATAATATCATCAAGAAATTTAGTAGCATCACCCAAAGTAATTTACATAAAAGTACCACCCGCGACGGAATCTAAAAGATTTCTAGAAACAAAATTCAATCGTGCATTAAAATTTTGTACGATCATCCACAAATTCAAACCATGAGTTGGGCAATTTCTTATGATCAGTTTCGTCCTTTCCAAAGATTTGGCAACATGCTCATGCTCAAGTTGTTTAAATATTTAATATGATTTCTAAGAGAAATAATTTTCGTGGGAGGAAAATACTTTGTGATAAAAACACCTTTGCACTTGTTCCAAGAATCAATACTATTTTGTGGCAAAGAAGAAAACCAAATTTTAGCACGATCATGCAAAGAGAACGGAAATAATTTCAACTTGACAATATCATTTTCCACATATTTCTTATTTTTCATATTACACAATTCTATGAAAGCGTTTAGATGGGACGCGACATCCTCATTAGGAGTACCAGAAAATTGCTCTTTCATAACAAGATTCAACAACGCGGCATTAGTATCATAAGATTCCGCACTAGTGGTGGGAGGAGCAATCGGAGTGCTAATACAATCATTGTTATTGGTATTGGAAAAATCCCAAAACTTAGTGTTTTCTTGAGTCATCGTGACTACGCAAACAAGAACACAAGCAAACAAGAGATCCGGCAAGAAAACAAGAAACGGAAATAAGGCAAAAAAGACAATTTATTGTGAAGTGGGGGGGGGGGAGGAAAACGAGGGGCAAATGGAAAATAATGTAATTGCAAGGAGATGAGATGTTTGTGTAGGAACCTGATAGATCTTGACTTGATCTTCCCCGACAACGGTGCTAGTAATATTGACTCCTCGCTGTTTGGGTTGGTTTCCCTCCAAGCTTAAAGGGTGATATAGCACATCGATGACAAGTATTTCCGTTAGTTACGAAACTAAGGTATCAATCTAGTAGGAAGATACACAAGACTATGTAAAAAGCACCTGCACACAAATAACAAATCCTTGTAACCCAACGCATGGAAGGGTTGTCAATCCCTCGTGGGTAAAGTAAGGATAGATTGATAGATGCAAATAAGAGTGATAGAAAATAAAACACAACAAGGTATTTTTAAGTTTTTTGATAATATGGATCTGAAAATAAAATAGAAACATGAATAGCAAAGTAGAGATTGCAAATAGATGATGTGAAGTAGACCCGGAGGCTATAGGTTTCGCTAGTGGATTCTCTCGAGAAAATAGCAAACAATGGTAGCCAAATTATTGTTGGGCAATTGATAGAAGAGCAAATAATTATGACGATATTCAAGACAATGATCATGTATATAGGCATTTCTATCCCACAGACAACAACGCCAGAAATTGACACGTTGACATAGGCTGGGCTTGCGTTGGTTTTCCCTTGAAGAGGAAAGGGTGATGCAGCACAGGAGTAGTAAGTATTTCCCTCACTTTGAGAACCAAGGTATCGATCCAGAAGGAGGGTCTCGTCAAGTCCAGAGTACCTGCGCAAACACAAACAAGCTTGCACCCAACACTTCAAAGGGGTTGTCAATCCCTTCAAGATTGTTTGCAAAGTGAGATCTGAAGGCGAAAAGGTGCAACGAAGTAAAAAGTGTAAGGCTAAAAATATGATGTGGAGTAGACCCTAGGGGCAATAGTGTTCACTAGAGGCTTCTCTCAAAATAGCAAGTATTACGGTGGGTGAACAAATTACTATCGAGCAATTGATAGAACCGTGCAAAGTCATGACGATATCTAAGGCAATGATCATACATATAGGCATCACGTCCGAGACAAGTAGACCGATACTTTCTGCATCTACTACTGTTACTCCACACATCGACCGCTATCCAGCATGCATCTAGTGTATTGAGTTCATGACGAACAAAGTAACGCTTTAAGCAAGATGACATGATGTAGAGGGATAATCTGAAACCAATGATGTAAACCCCATATTTTTACCCTTGATGGCAACAACATGATGCGTGCCTCGCTACCCCTTATGTCACTGGGTGAGGTCACCGCACGATATGAACCCAAAACCAAGCACTTCTCCCATTGCAAGAATCATAGATCTAGTTGGCCAGACAAAACCCACAACCCGAAGAGAATTACAAGGATATGAAATCATGCATAAGAGAGATCAGAAGAAACTCAAATAAGATTCATAGATAATCTGATCATAAATCCACAATTCATCGGATCTCGACAAACACACCGCAAAATAAGATTACATCGGATAGATCTCCGTGAAGATCATGGAGAACTTTGTATTGAAGATCCAAGAGAGAGAAGAAGCCATCTAGTTACTAACTATGGACCCGTAGGTCTATGGTGAACTACTCATACATCATCGGAGAGGTCATGGTGTTGATGAAGAAGCCCTCCGTATCCGAATCCCCCTCCGGCAGGGCACCACAACGTGCCCCAGATGGGATCTTGCGGAGACAGAAGCTTGCGGCGGCGGAAAAGTACTTTCGATGATCTCCTGATTTTTTTGGGATTTTTAGGGAATATATAGGCGCAACCCCTAGGTCAGGGGACGCTCAGGGGGCCCACAAGCCTGGATGGCGCGACCTCCCCTGGTCGCGGGGTGGGGGCTTGTGGGGCCCCTGGGGCTCCCCTGCCTTGGCTACCAAGCTCGCCGATCTTCTTCCGTTCCAGAAAAAATCTTTTCGGGGATTTTCTTCCGTTTGGACTCCGTTTCAAAATCTCCTCTGAAAGGGGTCAAAAACATGAAAAAAACATGAACTAGCACTTGGCACTGAGTTAATAAGTTAGTCCCAAAAAATGTATAAAAGGCATACAAAACATCCAAAGTTTGACAAGATAATAGCATGAAACCATAAAAAATTACAGATACGTTGGAGACGTATCAAGCACCCCCAAGCTTAACTCCCGCTCGTCCTCGAGTAGGGAAGTGATAAAGAATGAATTTTTGATGTGGAATGCTACATAGCATAGTTGTCATTTGCAACTTCTTTCCCGTGACATGAATGTTCACATCCGTAAGATTCAAAACAATAGTTTGCTATTGACATGAAAATAGTAATACTTCAAGCAAAACTAGCAAAGTAATCATGAACTTTCAAAATAACAAGGCCAAAGAAAGTTATCCCTACAAAATCATATAGTCTCGCTATGCTCCATCATCCTCACACAACTAATGTAAATCATGCACAACCCCGAAATTGGCCAAGTAATTGTTTTCACACTCTTACTTTCTCAAACTTTTTATAACTATCACGCAATACATGAGCGCGAGCCATGGATATAGCACTATAGGTGGAATAGAGTGTGGTGGTGGTTGTGAGACAAAAAGGAGGAGATGGTCACACTAACTCGGCATATCAATAGGCTATGGAGATGCCCATTAATAGATATCAATGTGAATGAGTAGGGATTGCCATATGAAGGATGCACTAGAGCTATAAGTATGTGAAAGCTCAAAAGGAGAACTAGTGGGTGTGCATCCAAGTTGCTTGCTCATGAAGACCTAGGGCAATTTTGAGGAAGCCCATCATTGGAATATACAAGCCAAGTTATATAATGAAGATTCCCACTAGCATATGGTAGTGACAAAGCAAGAAGCTCTCAATCATGAAGAACATGGTGATAACATGAAGGACAAGTGTGAAAAAAGATAGTAGCATTGTCCCTTCTCTCTTTTTCTCTATTTTCTTTTTTTTATTTGGGCTCTTAGGCCTCTTTTTTTTCTCTTTTTTTTGTTTTTGGGCTCTTTGGCCTCTTTCTTTTTATTTCCTCACATGGGACAATGCTCTAATAATAATGATCATCACACTTTTATTTACTCACAGCTCAAAGATCACAATATGGTGACTCCATAGGAAATGCCTCCGGCAGTGTACCGGGATGTGCAACGATCTAGCAAGGCGTATGACGTTGAAACATCTCGCTAGCTATCTTACGATCATGCAATGGCAATATGAGAGTGACGGCACAAGTCATGAGATGGAACGATGGGAGTTGCATAGCAATATATCTCGGAATGGCTATGAAAATGCCATAGTAGGTAGGTATGGTGACTATTTTGAGGAAGGAATTTGGTGGGTTTGTGCACCGGCGAGAATTGCGTGACACTAGAGAGGCTAGCAATGGTGGAAGGTGAAAGTGCATCTATACCATGGACTCACATTAGTCATGAAGAACTCACATACTTTTTGCGAAAGTTTTTATTATTAATCGAAACAAAGTGCTAAGCGCATACTCCGAGGGGAATGGTTGGTAGGTGTTAACCATCGCGCGATCCCGACCTCAACACAAAGGATGACAATCAATAGATCAATTATGCTCCGACTTCCTAACATAGCGGTGCACCATACGTGCATGCTACGGGAATCACTAACTTCAACACAAGTATCTCTAGATTCACAACACCCTACTAACATAACTCCCAATATTACCGAATCCATGTCTCAAAACTAATTGAGAGGAATCAAAACTTCTCTTTCTACTCAATGCACATGAAGATGGAGGTTTTTGCATCCTCTTTGGATACCTAGCACATCTGGGATGACTTTCATAGCATAAGCCAACTACCAAATCACGCACCGCCGTGCTCTAAAAGATATAAGTGAAGCACATAGAGCAAAAGTATCTAGCTCAAAAGATATAAGTGAAGCACTATGAGCATTCTAGCAAAATCACGATGAGTGCATGTCTCTCTCTCTCAAAAAGGTGTGCAGCAAGGATGATTGTGACACAACAAGAAGAAAAGACTCCTATGATACAAGACGCTCCAAGCAAAACACATATCATGTGGTGAATAAAAATATAGCTCCAAGTAATGTTACCGATGGATTGAAGACGAAAGAGGGGATGCCTTCCCGGGGCATCCCCAAGCTTAGGCTTTTTGGTGTCCTTGAATTTGGCTTGGGATGCCTTGGGCATTACCAAGATTGAGCTCTTTCCACTCAATATCTCTTTTTCCATGAGAACATCGCCCAAAACTTGAAAACTTCACAACACAAAACTTAAACAGAAACTTGTGATAACACTAGTACAAGAAAACAAACTACCACTTCTTTTGGTACTGTAGCAAACTTGAATTCCATCAATATTGATGATGGGCTACTTTATTCTAACTTTTCCATGGCTAGTACCCCCAGATACTAACCATAGTTTCATCAAAACAAGCAACTAACACAACAAAAATAGAATCTGTCAAAAACGGACCAGCCTGTAGCAATCTATATACTTCGTATACTTCTGGTACCTCAAAAAATTAAAAAATTACGACGGCCTGGGGAAAAATCATATAAATCAGCAGCAAAAAGGAACAACTCAAAAACTCTTTCTGAATAAAAATGAAAAATCATCTCGTTAGCGGAAAGTTTCTGTCTTTATCCAGCACGATCAAACAACCATTACCAAGACTAGTCATAAAGGCTTTGCTTGGCTCAAACACAAAAAGAAACACAAAAAACACAACCACAACAGAATTATGATGGTGTGGATGCAACAAAACATAAAGAAAATGATAAATTCATTGAGTTGCCTCCCAACTAGCGCTATTGTTTAACGCACTTAGCTAGGCATTGATAATTCGATGATGCTCACACAAAAGACAAGAATTGAAGCACAACGAGAGCATCATAAAGCATGTGAAAATCACATCTAAGTCTAACATACTTCCTATGCATAGGCATTTTATATGAGAACAAATTGGCAAGACAACCAATAGTTACCAAATGCAAGGAAGAAGAAAGAGACAATAGCAATCTCAACATAACGAGAGGTAATTTGGTAACATGAAAGTTTATACCACAATATTTTCCTCTCTCAGAGCAATTACTCGTGGGATCATATTGAAATTCAACAATATAGCTATCCCAAAGGATATTATTTTCATGATCCACATGCATGCAAAGTTGATGCTCTTCAAAAATAGTGGGATTATCATCAACTAAAGTCATGACGTCTCCAAACCCACTTTCAATAATATTGCAAACATCATAATCATCATGAGGGTTAAACAAATTTTCAAGATCATAAGAAAAATCATCACCCCAATCATGATCATTGCAACCAGTAGTGGACATAGCAAAACTAGCATCCCCAAGCTTAGGGTTTTGCATATTTTTAGCATGATTGTCACTAATAGAATTTATAGTGAAACCATTGCAATCATGCTTTTCATCCAAGGAGCCCTCGTGAATCACTTCATAAATTTCTTCCTCACAATTTTCAGATTCACGCATCTCAAGCAAAACTCCATAGAAAAAGTCAAGTGCACTAAACTCACTAGCAATTGGATCAACATAATTGGATCTCTTAAGGAGATTAGCAAGTGGATGAGGATCCATATCACTAGATTTTCAGCAAGCGAAGATGCAAGCATATTGAAGGCACATAGCACACAAGCAAAGGAAAGGCAAACGAAAGAAAAGGGCGAACGACAAAGGAAAACAAAAAAGGCGAAGGAAAAAGGCAAAGGAAAAAGGCAAAATGGTGAAGTGGGGGAGAGGAAAACGAGAGGCAACTGGCAAACAAAGTAAATGCAACAGATGAGTTTGCGACACCTACTTGGATGAGTTCTTGACTTGACCTTCCTCCGCGACAACTGCGCTAGAAATTCTTCTGCTATCCCACAGACAACAGCGCCAGAAATTGACATGTTGACAGAGGCTGGGCTTGCGTTGGTTTTTCCCTTGAAGAGAAAAGGGTGATGCAACACAGGAGCAGTAAATATTTCCCTCAGTTTGAGAACCAAGCTATCGATCCAGAAGGAGATTCTCGTCAAGTCGAGAGTACCTGCGCAAACACAAACAAGGTTGCACCCAACGCTTCAAAGGGGTTGTCAATCCCTTCAAGATTGTATGCAAAGTGAGATCTGAAGGCAGAAAGGTGCAACGAAGTAAAAAGTGTAAGGCTGAAAATATGGTGTGGAGTAGACCCTCGGGGCCATAGTGTTCACTAGAGGCTTCACTCAAAATAGCAAGTATTATGGTGGGTGAACAAATTACTGTCGAGCAATTGACAGAACCGCGCAAAGTCATGACGATATCTAAGGCAATGATCATACATATAGGCATCACGTCCGAGATAAGTAGACCGATACTTTCTGCATCTACTACTATTACTCCACACATCAACCGCTATCCAGCATGCATCTAGTGTATTGAGTTCATAACAAATAGAGCAACGCTTTAAGCAAGATGACATGATATAGAGGGATAATCTCAAACCAATGATGAAAACCGCATCTTTTTACCCTTGATGGCAACAACACGATGCGTGCCTCGTTACCCTTTCTGTCACTGGGTGAGGTCACCGCACGGTATGAACCCAAAACCAAGCACTTCTCCCATTGCAAGAATCATAGATCTAGTTGGCCAGACAAAACCCACAACTCGAAGAGAATTACAAGGATATGAAATCATGCATAAGAGAGATCAGAAGAAACTCAAATAAGATTCATAGATAATCTGATCATAAATCCACAATTCATCAGATCTCGACAAACACACCGCAAAATAAGATTACATCGGATAGATCTCCATGAAGATCATGGAGAACTTTGTATTGAAGATCCAAGAGAGAGAAGAAGCCATCTAGTTACTAACTATGGACCCGTAGGTCTATGGTGAACTACTCACGCATCATCGGAGAGGTCATGGTGTTGATGAAGAAGCCCTCCGTATCCGAATCCCCCTCCGGCAGGGCACCAGAACGTGCCCCAGATGGGATCTTGCGGAGACAGAAGCTTGCGGCGGCGGAAAAGTACTTTCGATGATCTCCTGATTTTTTTTGGGATTTTTAGGGAATATATAGGCGCAACCCCTAGGTCAGGGGACGCTCAGGGGGCCCACAAGCCTGGATGGCGCGACCTCCCCCGTGGCCGCGGGGTGGGGGCTTGTGGGGCCCCTGGGGCTCCCCTTCCTTGGCTCCCAAGCTCCCCGATCTTCTTCCGTTCTAGAAAAAAATCTCTTCAGGGATTTTCTGCCGTTTGGACTCCATTTCAAAATCTCCTCTGAAAGGGGTCAAAAACATGGAAAAAACAGGAACTGGCACTTGGCACTGAGTTAATAAGTTAGTCCAATGTATAAAAGGCATACAAAACATCTAAAGTTTGACAAGATAATAGCATGAAACCATCAAAAATTATGGATAAGTTGGAGACGTATCAGGCATCATGTCCAAGACTAGTAGACCTACTTGTTCCTGCATCTACTTCTATTACTCCACACATCGACCGCTGTCCAACATACATCTAGTGTAGTGAATTGATGGAGAAACGAAGTAAGGCCTTAAGAACGATGACATGATCTAGACAAGATCTATTCATGTAGGAATATACCCCGTCTATTATCATTAATAGAATGATACATGCATGTCATGTCTCTTTCTATCACTGATATTGAGCACCACAAGATTGAAACCATCACAAAGCACCTCTTCCCATTGCAACATAAAAGATCAAGTTGGCCAAACAAAAACAAATATCAGAGAATAAATACGCGGCTATAATAATCAACCTTGAATATGTTTTTATCGATCTGATCCTAAACTCACAATTCATCGGATCCCAACAAACACACCGCAAAAGAAAGAGTTACATCATATGGATCTCCAAGAGACTATTGTATTGAGACAGAAAACAATAGAAAAAGCAATCTAGCTACTGCCTACGGACTCGTAGGTGTGATATGAACTACTCACACATCATCGGAGGTGCACCGATGAGGAAGGTGAACCCCTCCGTGATCGTGTTCCTCTTTGGAATGGGCTACAGATTGGATTTTGTGGCTTCTAGAACTTGCGGCAGGTGAAACAATTTTTCGTCGACTCCCCTAGGGTTTTCTGAATATTGGGGTATTTATAGAGTTCGGAGGTGGTGGAGGAGGTGCTCAAGGGCCCCACTAGACACGAGGCCGCGCTAGGGGCCCTGGGCACGCCCTGATGTCTAGTGGTCTGCCTGGGCCTCGTCTGGTGATCTTCCTTGGCTCCCATGTTTCCTTCTGGTCCAAGATAAATCTCCATAAAGTTTCGTGGCATTATGACTTCATCTGATATTTGTTTTCTGCAAAGCAAAAGAACAGAAAAAATAACAATTGGCACTAGGCACTATGTCAATAGGTTAGTCCCAAAAAATTACATAAAGTTGCTATAAAATGATCATAAAATATCCAAGAATGGTAATATAACAACATGTAACAATAAAAAAGTATAGATATGTTGGAGACGTATCACCCGACACATGTAGTAGAGGTGAATTCTCTCCATCACTCTAATGAAAATGATATACCTTATGCTAAGACTCGTGATCAGTGCATGGATGAATTTGATAATTACGTTGTTAAGCAAGAGCACTTCAATAACTATGTTAGGGACCAATTGAAAAATAATGCCATGATGATAGACCGGTTAAGTGACTTGATGGTTATAATTGCTAATGATGTGAAAGGTCTAAGTAAACATGCCTCTATGGTTCACACCCAACTGGATCAACTAGCTATGTCACAAAATGATTTGCTTTCTGAAATGAAGAATAATATTAATGATCACGATGTTAGAGTAGTGACTATAGGAGGTAGAATGACTCAAGAACCTCTTTATCCTGAAGGTCACCCTAAAGGAATTGAACAATATTCTAAGAGGATAAATGATTATGCACCTAGTCTACCTAATAGGAAAAAAAAGAAAGATGATAAGACTTTGCATGCTTCTAGTAAACTTGTTGTAGTAAAACCTGTTGCGAATTGCCCTGATGTTTCTATTTCTGATGCTGAGACAATTTGGTAGTTAGCATGCACCTAGTGATAATGAAAATGAAGATTAAAGTAATAAGGTGCATGTAGATGTTCCACTGGATAGAAATAAAGAACATGATAATGATGTGGATATAGAACTGATACGTCTCCAACGTATCTATAATTTTTGATGGTTCCATGCTATTATCTTGTCAACTTTGGATGTTTTGTATGCATTTTATATATTTTTTGGGACTAACCTATTAACTCAGTGCCAAGTGCCAGTTATTGTTTTTTCCGTGTTTTTAACCCTTTTCAGAGAAGAATATCGAACAAAGTCCAAACGGAATAAAAGCTCCGGAAAGATTTTTTTCCGGAACAGAAGATATGCAGGGAACTTGAGAACCAAGGCAAAGGATCCCGGGGGAGGCCACAAGCCCCCTAGCCGCGGCCTGGGGGGCGCCTATCAGGCTTGTGGGCCCCCCGTGGCTCCTTTGCCCTACCTCTTCCGCCTATAAATTCCCTAATAATCTGAAACCACGGGAGAGAGCCACAAAAATACTTTTCCGCCGCCGCAAGCTTCTGTCTCCGCAAGATCCCATCTGGGGACCGTTCTGGTGCCCTGCCGGAGGGGGGATTCGGACACGAAGGGCTTCTTCATCAACACCATTGCCTCTCCGATGATGCGTGAGTACTTCACCACAGACCTTCGGGTCCATAGCTAGTAGCTAGATGGCTTCTTCTCTCTCTTGGATCTTCAATACAAAGTTCTCCATGATCTTCATCGAGATCTATTCGATGTAATCTTCTTTTGCGGTGTGTTTGTCGAGATCCGATGAATTGTGGATTTATGGTTAGATTATCTATGAATGTTATTTGAGTTTCCTCTGATCTCTTATATGCATGATTTCGTATCCTTGTAATTTTCTTTGAGTTGTGGGTTTCGTTTGGCCAACTTGATCTATAATTCTTGCAATGGGAGAAGTGCTTGGTTTTCGGTTCATACCGTGCGGTGTCCTCACCCAGTGACAGAAGGGGTAGCGAGGCACGCATCATGTTGTTGCCATCAAGGGTAAAAAGATGGGGTTTATATCTATTGCATGAATTTATCCCTCTACATCATGTCATCTTGCTTAAGGCGTTACTCTATTTGTTATGAACTCAATACATTAGATGCATGCTGGATAGCGGTCGATGTGTGGAGTAATAGTAGTAGATGCAGAAAGTATCGATCTACTTGTCTCGGACGCGATGCCTATATGTATGATCATTGCCTTAGATATCATCATGAATTTGTGTGGTTCTATCAATTGCTCGACAGTAATTCGTTCACCCACCGTAATATTTGCTCTCATGAGAGAAGCCTCTAGTGAATACTATGGCCCCTGGGTCTACTTCACATCATATTTTCAGCTCTACACTTTTACTTTATTGCACTTTCCACCTTCAGATCTCACCTTGCAATCATTCGTGAAGGGATTAACAACCCCTTTATAGCGTTGGGTGCAAGTTTGCTTGTTTTTGCGCAGGTACTTTGGAGACTTGCCTTGATACTCCTACTGGATTGATACCTTGGTTCTCAAACTAAGGGAAATACTTACTGCTACTGTGCTGCATCACCCTTTCCTCTTCAAGGGAAAAACCAACGCAAGCTCAAGAGGTAGCAAGAACCTCCTCAGGGTCTTGATAACCCACCTCCTAAAAATAAGTGTTAAGGTAAGAGAGACTTTGTTGCTAGAAAACATGGAAGGGAAGGAGAACCATGGGTTCAAAAACCCATGCCACTCCCTCAAAAGCCTTCTAAAAGTAGGGATGATGAAGATTTTGAATGCTTTGTTGAAATGATTAGACCTGTCTTTTTGCGCACTCGCTTGACTGATATATCGAAAATGTCTTTGTATGCTAAGTATATGAATGATATTATTACCAACAAAATAAAGATATCACAAACTGAAATTGCTACCATGCTTGCTAATTATTCTTTTGATGGTGGAGTACCTAAGAAGTTGGGAGATCCGGGTATACCTACAATACCTTGCTCTATTAAAATAAATTAGGTTAAAACTCCTTTATGTGATTTAGGAGCCAGTGTTAGTGCTATGCCTTTCTCCTTTAAGACTTGAATTGAATAAGCTACAAATGGCTGATAAATCCATTGCTTTACATATTGGAATTTGCGAGGATGTTCCCGTTGTGGTTGCAAATGTTATTATCTTAAAAAAACTTTATTATTCTTGATATGCCCGAGGACGACAATGTGTCAATCATTCTTGGTAGACCATTTATAAATATTGCAGGCGCTGTTACTGATTGCAACAAAAGCAAGCTCACTTTCCATGTTAATGGCAAGCAACATATTGTGCATTTTCCAAAGAAGCAAACTTTTGTTAATAATATTAATGTCATTGTGTCTATTCCCACTGTCATCATTGGAGATTTTACAATGCCTCTACCTACTGCCAAGAAAAAGAAATACTATAATCTAATTCTTGGGGAGATGCAAATCCCCATTGAGGTAACCTAGTGATATACAAAAATTCTTTGGTTTCATGTTAATCGTAAACTATTATTAATAAGACTTGATCAGCCTTATTAATTGATCCTTTTTGAAAGCCATGTGTTTGATGGATTGAGTATCCACAACTCTGTGTATCACAAGTTTGTTCAATGTTATTATTAGTTAACAAAGATAAATTAGTCTGACTTTTCATGTTTTCTAATTTTTCCCATGCAATAAAAATGACCCAAAAATAAAAAGTCTCGGATCGGTACAAAATTTTAACATGAATTTTTCTGGAATATATTGGAATATTTGGCATAAAAATAACAGCAGGGAGAAGCAGCTATGTGGCACAAGCTAGGAGGACTCCCCCAAGCCGCACCATGATGGCTTGTTGGGCCCAAAGGCCCCCCCTATCCAATCACTTCAGCTAAGTTCATCCTCTACCTCGAGGAAAAAATTCCCTAGCTCTCTCTCCCGTGTTCTTCCTCTAGAAACTGAAATTTTTGATCTCTTTGCTTGAAACTCCGTTTTCGAAACTGTTTTGAGGAAATTGTTCCTTGGTATGTGACTCCTCCATCCCTCCAATTAATTTTTTCTATAGTGTTTTATATTTTGCATAAATTGCTTCACTTGGTGCTACAGGAAATGATCTTGCATGTTAAACTATTTGAGTTCCAAGTAGCATGAATGCTTGATATAGCCTCTAAGTATTCATATGAGTAGTTGCTATCAATCTCATAAAGTTTTATTACAATAAATTTGTGGCTCAATTTTTTTAAAAATTTGTGCTTACAAGAATGAATTTCTTAAGGAAAGGTTCTTCTAGCCGCAGCCCCAAGGGAGTTGCTGGGAGGACTTAAGATCGTGATGTCAACATTTTTTGCAACACGGAGGTTAGGCCTTGTGAATGGCCACCTACGCCTTTCATGAGTGAAGCTAGTTTTTATGAAGAATTCATGCAATTCATTACAAATTCCAGGCTAACCAACTTCCTCGCAGATGATTGTGACCAATATTATATCCTTACTAATTCCTTCATGTAAAAAAATACTTCATAAACACGCCTCTTGCTCCCAAAGTACACTTTTCTGTTTATGCAATAAACTTTGAAATGCCTTTGGAGGAATTTTGTGAGATTTGCTTGCTCCCCTCTGACGGGGGGATACATGCTCCTAAGCCTGTGGTATTTGAGGGTTTCCTCATCACCTTATCCGTGGGGGAAACTATGGGCGTATCAAATGTGAGGGCCCCTAGTTTGCATTTCCTATTGTGCATTATTTTTCTCTGTTTATAGGAAAATGCATAACTGCTATGGAGCAGGGTGGTGGTCTCAATGCGCTAACCCTCGCTATTTTGCGTCGCACACTTTATGGTGATAATACTTACAACCTAGGAGCTATTGTCGTGCGG
The DNA here is from genome assembly GCF_904849725.1 of Hordeum vulgare subsp. vulgare. Classification (NCBI taxonomy): domain Eukaryota; kingdom Viridiplantae; phylum Streptophyta; class Magnoliopsida; order Poales; family Poaceae; genus Hordeum; species Hordeum vulgare. Next base: position 378,697,002 of record NC_058519.1, read on the forward strand.
TGCTTGCATATTAACCAAACCAAAGGCAAGATTCATGGTGGTGTCTATGCCACACGCTTGGCAAAGCGTCTTAATTTTGCTATATGTCCTACTGATTACTTGTTGCCTCAGGTTTATCTCGACCACCAATCTATGTTAGAACATCAATTCACTGCGGAAACTGAGCTACTAGAGGGCATCCACTATAACTTAGTATACAACAAGAACACTCAAGATATTATTGTGTTGCATGCATCGTCTTTGTTTGACTTTCATGCGAGGAATGATACACCATCATGCCAGAAGACATAATTGCATACCTGACGTGTTGCCTACAATAGAGGCCGAGGCCCAGGATTGGGATGCTCAGGTACCGCCGCATAAACACTTTCCTGGACTTGACGGCTATTATCAGTGGTAATTACCAAGCTACGCAAAAGCCTAAGCTTGGGGGAGTACTTATTTGTCACCGCCATTTCATTCATGTTCACACTTGATAAAAAATATCGATGGTCATCCTCTTTCATTATATATCCATGTTAGCTTTCTTTTTCCGTGTTCCTCTTATGTGTTTGAAACCTTTGAAAACCCAAAAATATTTCTTGTTTCTTTTTTATTTTCTTTTTCAACTGTAGTATTAAAAAGAAAACCCAAAAATATTTCCTCTTGCATGTTGGGAGCTTTCCCGTGTAAATAGTTTTTCTCGTTCTTGTTTCCCTTAGTTTATTTTGCTTGCTTAAAGAAAACAAAAACTCCAAAAATATTTCATTGTCTTTCTTTGATTTTTTTCCTTTTTGTTGAGTTGCGAAAGGAGAAAACCATGATGAAAATGTTGAGTGGCTCCTCTATGCTTCATTGTGAATATAATAATGAGCCAATATTACCTTGTCTTCTCCTTCATATGAAACTGCCTTGTAGATTCTAGCTTAGTCCATGGTATTCTTGCACTATTATTATCAAAACATTCGGTCATGAAAATGAAAGGCAATAGTGACAATATTTGACGAAATTATCGTGACAAAGGAAACTGGTACAAACTCTTCTTGTTTTCCATCTTTGTAAATATGTTTAGCCAGTTCGATCTTGATTCAGTATATCATGAGTAGACATGTTTATGATGACAATTAAACATTATAGTTTCTCATGCCATGTTTAAATTGCTAAAGTGGATAATGATTTATCTTGTGTGTCAACATGCATTAAAATGGTTATGATGTGATATGGTAATATGGTATTTCCCTGTGAGTAATTGAAGTGGTTTGACTTTGTCGATGTGCAAACATGTAGTTGATTCAAAACCAATGCAGCCTTCATGATATTTAAATTCAGAGTGTTTATATCGTACTCATGCTATGTCCAAAGTTGATTATTTTTAATGCATGCTTATGACCATTTTTTCTCTCTAGATGGTGGTGTTAGAGCATATTTATCCGTATGTGGTTTTGGTAAATGATGACAATCTCTATGAACTAATGGTTTCCTTAAGTTGTATTTGAAGGATTTGTCCATAGACACTTCTTGAAGTTCATCTGTTGGTTTCAAGGAGTTTATATGATTACCAAGGTGGTATTCAAGGTATTATCCAAAGATTGGTCATAAAAACACAAGGTTGATCAAGACTAAGTCAAAGTGTAAATAAAGTTGATCGACACACAAAGTGTACAAGCTGTACAGAGAGGGATCAACTCATCCCATGGTATGGTAAGCGTTGTCCATTACGCTTGTGTGTATTAACCCATGGTCTTAATAAGAGTTCTATGGGGGGTTAGGTGTGTTTTCATGGGCTTGCATCAAGAGGAAGATCTCATTCAACCCATGAAGGATGACATCTAGTGGTGATTGTCATCAAGATTGCGGTGTGCAAGTTTAAGTGGAGCATCACGAAGATATCATGCTTGAAGCTTGCCATTCATTGTGGTGGCAATGGACTTGTGAAGATGCGCTAAAGAGTGGCTCACCCATAGTTGCATATGGGGGAGAAATCATCTTGTCTTCATCGAGCCAACGCAATCAAGAAAGGTGGTCCATCTTGAGGAAGTCAAGATCATCATCATCTAGCTCAAGTGGACTATGTGCAAGGTATAGGCTTGCCCTTGATAGGTTTTTCTATTTTAGGATAGATTGATGTGCTGTCAAGGGGGGCTCTCAAGTGAGTAGCTGGATCGTATCGTTCGCTAAGAGCTCAAGCCATTTGCATCATTGCATCATCTTTCTTGGTTCTTGTTTGGTGGTTCTCTTTGTGAGTTGTAGAGCTTATGGTCATGTTCATGACAAGCTCAAGCTCATAAAAAACGGAGCCCATATGCATCTTCGTTGATGTTTTTGATGTTGGAGTTTTTGCCGATTCTTTCTTCATAGAGGTATCACATCTCTATATCATTGGCATTTACATAACTACCTTGATGTTGGATTGCTCTTGTTGTCGTGAATCCAACAAGCTTGAGTTTACTCAATTCGGAGCGCATTTGCAGAAGTTATGGCAGTTCCGGTCTTACCTATTTTCTTGATACGGTTGTACCACTGTCCATAGCGGTTGTACCCCCTTGCTCGTGTCATCCGGTCTAACCACCACTCAAGCGGTGATACCCTCGGGGTGCTTCCACTGAGTGGACCCCATCGGTTGTACTGCTACCCTCGGGCGGTTGTACCGCCCATAGCTGTGTGACCCAACATGGCAGCCTTGGGCGATTGAACCGGCTCAGCACCAGGTTTCGAACGAACTTAGTTTTGTTGAGCTTCGGTTGTTGGGCGTACGTGGACCGGTTGTACCGCTATTTTAATAGCCCGGTACTACCGGTGTTCCACGCGGGTATACCGCTTGGGACTTTTCCGTGTCCAGCACTCAAGTTGAGCGGTTGCACCGGGGTGGAACCACCAGCCACGTTTCTGTTGTGGTCCGGTGGTTGCGGAGTGGTTAGGCCGTTGTACCAGTCATGCCGGTTGTACCGCCCGCATCACTGGTTGTACCGCTCCTATGTAATTTTGCACATAACGGGAGGATTTGTGGGGACGCATTTAAGGGGATCTTCTTCCCCAATGGTTCCCCAACTCTTGAGCTCTTATTTGCCCCCCATTGTTGACCTTCTTTGAGCTTGCTAACTCTCAATCCCTCCAATGATTCTTGCTAGTTCTTGAGGGAAAAGAGAGAGGAGATCTAGATCCACATTTCCACCAATCACTCTCTCCTCTTTGTGAGGGGAACCCCTTGGATCTAGATCGTGAAGTTCTTCATGTTCTTGTTCGTTCTTCCTCTCATTTTCTTCCATAGAATTAGTTGTGTTGGAGGGATTTGGGATATAAGGACTTGTGCACTCCATGTGCCCTTTCCATTGCATTTTGTGCATAGGTTTGAGTTCTCCACGGTGATACATGGAAGTGAAGTTTGAGAAGCTTATTACTCTTGGGTGCTTGGTACCTAATACTTGTTCTTCTTGGGTGCTTTGGCATCCTAGAAGCTTGGTGGTGCCTCACAGCTCAATCATTGTGGTGTAAAGCTCCGGGCAAAGCTCCGGGGTCTCCAATTAGGCTGTAGAGATTGCCCCAAGCATTTGAGGTTACCTCGAAGCCATATTCCATTGTGGTGAAGCTTCGTGGTGTTGTTGGGAGCCTCCAATTAAGTTGTGGAGATTGCCCCAACCTTTTTTTGTACAGGTTCGGTGACCGCCCTCAAGGGCCCCTTAGTGGAATCCTGACATGTTGCATTGTGCGAGGGCGCGAGGAGATTACGGTGGCCTTAGTGGCATCTTGGGTAGCATTGTGCCTCCACATCGCTCGAAACGGAGATTAGCATCCGCAAGGGTGTGAACTTAGGGATACATCATCGTCTCCGCGTGCCTTGGTTATATCTTACCCGAGCCCTTTACTTATGCACTTTACTTTGTGATAGCCATATTGTTTCTTGTTATATATCTTGCTGTCACTTAGTTGTTTATCTTTCTTAGCATAAGACCAATGTGCACATAGGTGAGCCTAGTTGTTTTAGGTTTTGTGCTTGACTAATTAAATGTTAGTTTTACTACGCATTTGTTCAAGCCTAAACCGTAATTATTTTAAAGTACCTATTCACCACCCCTCTAGGCGACATCCACGTCCTTTCAGGCGGCCTCCCAATCTTTTTTTGGGCATCACCTATACTATGCGGAAATGCTGCTTGTGCATCCAGTATTCTTAAAACCAAGTTATTCCACATAAGTCCACCATAGCTACCTATATGCTATATCACCCTACCATTCCAAGTAAGTTTGCACGTGCCACCTCTAAATATTCAAATAAACATTTGATTTGTGCACTCGTCTCGATGATGGAGTGATGAGGTGGTCGATATCTTCCATTCTAAGTGAGTTATTCTCAAGACGGTCGTTTATTAGCTTTCATTGCACGAGAGAGGGTGGCTAAAAGGGTGCCTAGTCCTCCATAATCATAATCAATTAAAAAAACTCCTTGCAATTGTTGTATGCTGGCAAACACCCCTAGATTCAGTTAACCATGGTTTGTGTATGGATGGTGGAAAGGAGTAAAGTTTGCAATTCTATTTGGGAACCGCCCATAATGAGTTTAGCATGGAAGATACTCAATACCTTTGTTGTAACATTGACAAGAAAATCGCACCTCCCAAAAACTTTACTTTCACTATTGTTTTGAACTCTGAGCTCTAGCACCTCTGCAAATTAACAGTTCCCTCTACGAAGGTCCTATATATTTATTTTCCAGCTGAGTCAACACCCTCTTACCTACAACACAAGAGTAGAGAGCACTAATGTCATTTTTATGCATTAAGTGTAGTCAATGTTGGATATGAGCATGACTAGGATCTTCTCTATTCTGAATTATAATGTTTAGTGACTGCTTGAATCTTAGAGGTGATGTGCATTTATGTTTTGTGGTCATAGAAAGGGCTAGTGAAATACCATGTCACTATATTGTACCATGATTGTTTTAACAAGTTATTGGCATGTGAGATATCTTGTTATTACTTGCTAGTTAGTTATGTATTGCCGTGAGTAGATGAGATATTTGTCATCATGGATGTGGTTATTTATGATTTATTGTGAAGACTTGAACACTAGCTAAGCATGTGTATGAGGACGAGAAGAAAAGAGTTTGTAAAAGTTTTCATTATCACTTTTAGTTTATCAACTGAATTGCTTGAGGACAAGCAATGGGTTAAGCTTGGGAGAGTTGATACGTCTCCAACGTATCTACTTTTCCAAACACTTTTGTTGTTGTTTTTACCTCTAATTTGCATGATTTGAATGAAACAAACCCAGACTGGCGTTGTTTTCAGCAGAACTACCTTGGTTTTATTTTTGTATAGAAATAAGAGTTCTCAGAATTGGACGAAACATTATGTGAAATATTAATGGGATTTATAATGAATTATGGAGAAAAGATATGTTGGAGGGAGGTTGCCAAGGGGCCACAAGCAACAGTGCTCCCCCTCCACGCCGCGTCGTGATGGCTTGGTGGGGCCCAAATGGCTCCTCCGACCCTTATTCCAGTCCTATAAAATCACATCTTCGGAGAAAAAAAACAAGAGATAAGTTTTCATTGTGTTTTACGAGATGGAGCCACTGTCACCTCGTGTTCTTTCTTTGGAGGGCTGATCTAGAGTCCGTTTGGGGCTCTGGTGAGGGGGATTCGTTGACATCGTCATCACAAACCCTTCTCCATCAAAACCACCATGATTCTCACCACTCGGAGTGAGTGATTCCTTTGTAGGCTTGTTGGGCGGTGGTGGGATTGGATGAGATTGACCATGTAATCGAGTTAAGATTGATAGGGCTTGATCCCTAGTATCCACTATGTTCTGAGATTGATGTTGCTATGCTTAATGCTTGTTACTAGGGTCCAAGTGCCATGGTTTCAGATCTGAACATATTATGCTTTCACTAATATAAGATTTATTTAAATTATATCTTGCAAGTTGTATGCACCTATTACGAGTCTTAGTCCGCATACCCCAAGGTGACAACAATTTGGATTCTTTCCGGTTATCCCCGTAGTTTGAGGAGTTCATGTAATCACCATTTATTAATGCTTTGTTCCGGTTCTCCATTAAAAGGACACCTTAATATCCCTTAGTTTCCAATAGGACCCCAGTGCTACTGGAGGGTAGGACAAAAGATGCCATGCAAGTTCTTGTCACTAGCACGTATGACTATATACAGAATACATACCTACGTTATATTGATGAATTGGATCTAGTTCTGTGTCGCCCTAGTGTGTAACTGTTACATGACCAATGTCATCTAAATCATTATCCATCACCGATACATGTGCCTATGCTTTACATATAGTGAAGCTTCCTAAGTTACTACTATTGCTGCAACTATCACACCTCCTACTCAATTGCTAATGTTAGTATTGTTACCAAAATTGCTACTTTAATTGTTACTGTTACTACTATCATTTGCTATGCTACTAAATCCTTGCTGCAGAGAGATATCCCGGGTGCGGTTGAATTGAGAACTCAACTGACAACGACAATAAATATTCTTTGGCTCCCCTTGTGTCGAATCAATAATTGGGGAGAAATACTACCCGTGAAGACTGTCACGATCCCCTATACTTGTGGGTTATCACTTGGTTCGGTGATATAAAACCAATCTTTTTGCTAGATTTTAATGTTATCTATAAAGGTACCGTCCAACACTCAATCCGAGGGAGTTTGGTGATCATCGCCCCCATAGTTTGCCTGTTGGCTATCGAATATCTTCGACCTAACATTGATGACCTTTAGCCAGAAGCCAAAGTGTGGCTTGACCCGTAGAATGGCCTCGTAGATAATAATGAATGCTGAAATATGCAAGAAGAAGTTTGGGGTGAGATCGTGAAATTCTAACCCATATAAGAACATCAAACCCCTTACAAAGGGGTGGAGCGGGAAGCCAAGTCCCTAGATGAAATGGGGGATGAACACCACTGTCTCGTCTAGCCTTGGCGTGGGGATGACCTGGCCCTTCTCTGGAGCGCGATGGACTAAGTTAACCGAAAGATATTCGGCATGCTTCAGCTCCTGGATGTCGTTGTCGGTAATGTTGGAGGCCTCCCACTTTCTCTTGGAACCAGAAATGACCATGACAGGACTATGTGAGTGGACTGAGGAGATTTGAGGGACGGATGGATCTGGGCGCTTAGAGCTCAAGAGATTGGGAACTCGACATCAATGCGAGATCTTAGAAGTATATGAAGGCTTTGGTGGTTGTTTCTCTTTTTATAAGCTGTCATAATACCAAGAGCCCCTTTACCGCGCCGCAAACCTCACCACTTCTCGATATAATCGTGTTGTTATGCACGCATGGGATAGCCCAAATCATTGATAATATCCCTTAAAAATGGGACACGATCACCATATTGATGGGACATGCCAATGGAGGAACCGCCTTGAATCATGAATCGAGCTTTCATAACTGGTCAATGGTCATGACCGGTCGCAACCTTTCGCTAAAAGTTGTCAGACGACAACAATGTTCACACTCGAGCGGTTGGCCTTTGAGGCTAAGTAACACATACTATTTGGAAAACAGGAAGTCATCGGTGGCCGAACATACATGGGGAGAAGAACTCGCCCAGCAAGCCAAAGACTTTGGGTGTGTGAAGCTGCTGCGGATCAAGAACCCGACATTGGAGGCTAGTTCGAGGGCTACTAAGGATGTCCGATAATAAGGGGTCCTCGGGCCACCGGTCTATCTCTTATGGGCCGGATAGGTGGGCCGCTCTGTGACTATTCGTGGAAAGCCGAGCTATATGGTGACTCCATGTTCAGGAAGGAATCCTACGGTGCCTTGGCGTGTCCTCCAAGTAAAGATGGTAGAATCATCATGTTTATTCTCGCATGACAACTAATCATGGGTAAACTTAGGTACCCAAGGTGTCTATATAAATTAGGGGGTTTAGTGTGTAAAGGGGAATCATTATACTGCTCATCTAGGGTTTAGTTCATCTGATCTTCTGGTAGATCAACTTTGTAATTTTCATACACACATGAATATAATCAAGCAGGATGTAGAATTTTACCACTTCGAGGGGGCCTGAACCTGGGTAAATATTGTCCATGTGCTTCGTGTTCCCCATTGATCCAAGATCCATAGCTCGGGACCCCTACCCGAGATCCACCAGTATTGACACTAACATTGGGGCTTTAATTGAGAGTTCCACTATAGGATTGCTAAAGGATCGATGGCTTGCTTAATCAGCAGGGATAGCATCCACATCGGGGATGTCTTCGTCCCTGGCCAACTCTTCACATTTGGCAGCATCGTTTTGCACACCAATGTGGCTAGTCACCTCGACCGGATCATCAGATTCGCCCAGAGCACAAGATTAGGTTTAGTAAATTAGAGTACATCACCGATTCCTGATGCTATATGGTCCTTACGATGCTCTCTGCCTCGCCCGATGAGCTTGGCAATCCCAAAGCTTTAACTTCGGGCCTCCTGCCCGCCCGCTTCTTCGGGTCGATTTTTACCTCAAATTTGGCTTTGAGCTCAAATCCGTTCATAGTGTCCGAGGACTATGGGTCAGCCTTGGCCGAGCATGCTCCATATGTCGACGCACCGGAGGTGATAACCCACAAGTATAGGGGATCATAATAGTCTTCGTGGGTAGTATTTCACCCTAATTTATTGATTCAACACAATGGGAGCCAAAGAATATTTATTGGTCGTAACCGTTGAGTTGTAAATTGAACCACACATGGCATATCTCTCTGCAGCAAGGATATAGTAGATTAGCAAATTATAGTAGTAACAATAACAGTGATAGCATCAATTTTGGTAACGATTGTAAAAGTAGTAACAGTAGCAATTGAGTAGCATGTGTGGCAGCATTTGTAACAATAGTAACTTAGCAAGATCCAATATGTGTAAAGCGTAGGCATGTGCGTCGGTCATGAATAATGATTTATATGACATTGATCATGTAATACTTACACATTAGGGAGACACAGAACTAGAACCAATTCATCAATGTAACGTAGGCATGTATTCCGTATATAGTCATACATGCTTGCGATAAGAACTTCCATGACATCTTTTGTCCTACCCCCAAGGCAGCGGGATCCTATGGAAACTGAGGGATATTAAGGCCTAAATTTAATAGAGAACCTGAACAAAGCATTAACACATGTTGAATACATGAACTCCTCAAAGTACGACAATCATGAGAAAGAATCCTAATTATTGTCACCTTGGGATATGCAGATCGAGAGACGTAATAGGTAACTACAACTTGCATGATAGGATCCAAGTCTGTCACAACCTGTTTTTCACCACAAGTATTTTATGTTGCAAAAATCAGAGCTTGTTAAAACTTTTTCAAATAATGTTGTGAGTGCAATGTAAACCCTTGTATGAATGAATGCTTGCTTGTTTGATCACTCAAACCCATGAAAACTTATTATTTTGCTCTCTTCAAAAACCCTTTTTCCTTTATATCAAGATCACCCTCACCATGTTGGGATACACTACTAGCTCATGAAGCCAAGTGGCACTTCCAACCAAAGTTGGTGGTCTGATCGAAATATTATTTTCATTCATTAAAAACATTAATTGGTGATTTAAAATATTATTTTCCTATTTTATATCTATGTCTATTTCTAAGGCCAGTAATGATATTCCCACAAGGAAAATTGCTTTCCTGCCTTAGAAAATTCTGAGTAAATTCATGGAAGCTCAGAAGGACATATATTTTCCATATATAAGATTTTCAACCCTGAAAACCATTTCTGTCTGTTTTAGCTTTTTGAGATGTTTCCAAAGGAAATTATCTCAGTGAATTCCCATAAAATTACAGGAGCCCTCCCAAGCCATATTAGGTGCTCACCTAAAATCTCACCTTGATCCAAGGTGGGGAAGTGCACCTAATGAGCCCAAAACCCTGTGTGTCCAGAGAAGAGTTGGAACAACTCCACATTGCAAAGTTTCTCCAATGGAGCTGAAACTTTGCAGAAGTGTTTGACACCCCAAATGAGGACTCCACACCAAACATGGGATTTGTGAGACTCTGTTTGGCCACACTTCCTTTGTAAAGGACAGTACTGGTCATTTTGAGGCATTTTCAAGTTTACAAAGCCAAACTGGTTCAATGGAGCTCAAATTTGGTGAAACCCCATGTTTTTACCCCAAGACCAAACCTGTTAAGTTTCATTTCCAATGGTGGAGTGGAAGCACCCCAAGTCACTGTCGAACACCTACTGACACGAAGGTAAAAACCCTCCTAGCCACTGTTTTACCCAATGTCAAAGCCCCAAACTTGGTGAGTTAGAGCCCCAGAACACCCTGAGCACCCAGTCAATCAGCCCCTCCCCAACTCCAAGCACAAGTGACAAGAACTCCAATTTGAGCCGCAGGGCAGTACTGGCAACACTAGTGTTCCTTGCTCCCTTGACCAGCTCGGGCTCCCACTAAACCACAACGGCTAGGCACACTCCCAGCAACACTCAGGACATGGAGGACACGTCCCAAGTGCCCCAGAGCGAGCCAGCATGCCGTGGCATGCCAAAACTGCGCTCTGGGCGCTCTGCTGAGAGCCTCCAGCAAGGGGACGACGCTCCGGCTGGTCCCAACCTCCCCAGTTATGTCCAAACGCTCCCCCGACAACCATTCAGTGCAAAGCTACCCCCAGGGACCCTCTCCCCTCGCGCAAGAGCTCACGCGACGCGTGCCCGTGCGCGCCCGACGCGGCCGAGCATGCACGGTCGCTGCGGCTCGACCCCATTCGCCTTCTCTCTGCGGCCGATGCACCAGGAGGTCCTAAACCACGTCCCGAACCCGTGGTTTCGCGGCCAGCACCTCACTGTGCTCGCACGCGCGCCATGGTGAGTCACCGGCACTGGCCTATAAATAGGTCCCCCCGGCACCCTAGCATCCTCCAAGCAGCTTCAGCACAACCAGTAGACACCCCCTAGCCACCCAATCGAGCTCGCAGAGCCTCGGTGCTCGAGATCGACCGAGGCCCCTCCGCCTCGGAGCTCTGGTCGATCTCCGGCTACACGTCGGCTCCTGCGCTGCCCGACCTCCCATTACACTCCCCTTGACACCAGGAACATTTCCCCCAACTTTCCCGAGCGAATCCGTGCCCCTAGCCACTGGTTCAACAACAACCCGAAACCCTTCCGCCACGGTCACCTCGTCGCCGGCGACCCAGACCACCTCTGGTGACGTCCCGACCACAAGCAGGTAGGCGGAGGCATGAGGGACCCATTCCTGCTCCTAGACCGGCCTGAGGACAATGGCAGCCTCGCCGGCGTCCGTCTCCACCTCTCTGGCTGGAGGTAGGAGAAGGACCCGACAGGTGGAGCTCACCTGTCGGTGTCCTGGGGCAGCCAGCGCGCGTAGCCGCTGACGCTGACCCGAGGGGCCCGCAGGTCAGGTTTGAACCTCGCCCGCGCGCGCCTGGTGGCCAGGCCTGCTGGCTGGGCCGGCTGGATCTGTTCCCCCTGGCCTTTTCCTTTTATTTTAATCCAGTAACTTAAATGATTTTTTATAAAAATATTTAGCGAGTAGAAAATATGATTCTTCCACGAGTAATTTTCTAAAATGTGTAGTATTTGATTCTGTAGTGTTTAACATTTATCAAAAACAGAAACTATTTTGGTATAATAAAATGATATTAAAAAGCACTTGTTTGCTTCTGTTTGCTTTTAAATAAATATGCTTAGCTAATAAAAACTATAGGAAACATTTTCGAAAATAATAAACTGAATTTATTCAAACTTTGCAACATTTTTAAAAGCACTTTGTGATCTGTTTTAGTGAGAGCTATTATTTATTTATTCCTTTCTGGACGGTAGAGTTACCGAGTGACGGAGGATCCGGAGCGGAAGACCTCGAAGACCCCGGATACCTAGCTGGCCAAGGCAAGCAGCCCTTTGACCATGAGTTAAGCATATGAAATGATGCACGCTAGTATAGCAAGTACTTTTCGTTGCATGAGATCACAGTGCCGGTTCATCATTGATGTGATGGTACCGAAGGCTTCATCGAAGCACTTCATGATAGTAATGAGATTCACATGGCTCCTCGGAGCACAAACATGATGAGCTGATCCTGCTATCTATGAGGATCATGCTACTGTCATGTCGATTAGTAAAGTTATAAGATCATTGCACTGAGCTTGACCCTACCCCGTGAGGGTCATGTTATTACCATGTTGACAAGTAAAGATAGAGCATATTATCACAAGCATGATGATGAGTTAAATAAAGATTTTATGAAAACCCCGTCGGGTACCACTAATGCTCGAGGGTGATGATGAGTTGGTGATCACTTTTGGTGAAGTGATGCACCGGTGTTTTTGTGTGAGTATGGTTTCGGAAATGGGATTAGATTTATGATGTGTCGACCGTCCAAACCTTACCAGTACGACCACGATACCTGTTTATGGGACGGGGCTTTGTTGATTACTCTGGTCGGTGCTAGCAAAGAGCCACATTACTAGTGGCGGGAGTGATCGGTGTCACTCTCGTGATGGGGTCGTGCCAGGTAGGACGACTATGCCATTATTATGAATTCCAGGCACACCGTTGGTCCCTGCATGGTTGATACAGTCCAGAGTCGGTGCTCGTAAGACGTACAACATGTGGGCTGGGTACCAATCGAGTGGACCTCTTTGTCTAGTATCGTCAGGGGAAAGATGATGATCGGGTACTTACCTCGGGTATATGTGATATACCGCGAGTCGTGGATGACACGGAAGTTTCCCGTTTCTCGTGGGTCCAGCGTACTACCTCTGCAGAGTGTAAACTATTCGAATAGTCGTGTCCACGGTCAAGGACAGTTGGGTGGTGCTTCTTAAACTACATCCAGCGTTTCCGCATAAACCAAGAGTGTGTGTGTGTGGTGTTAAAAAGGTGTTGTTATAATCATGATAAAATATGACCAAGTTCGATGACTTGGCATATAGGGTAAACCCGGATGGTTTAGCCCTCATTAGTACATTGACATTATGATAAGTCCGATGACTTGGCATATAGGGTGAACCCGGTGTGTTCAACCCTTGTCAGATATGTTGATATCTGTAACCTGTTCTTAAAGAGTAATTCTTTAACTTGTTGCATATACTTGATCATTCCACCAAATTGCATTCCACTAAAGATGCATGTTACTGTTATTTTTCACTATAAATGTTCATATCATGGGCTGTTTGCGAGTACATTCAAAGTACTCATTGGCTTGCCACTGGTTATATTATTGACCAGACATGGAAGGACCGGAGTTTGGCGATGAGTACGCCGTCGGAGACGAACCTGCGATCTAGGACGCTTCCAAGTCAGAATGCCTGTCGGTGTAGGCTTGATGGCATGGGCACCGCTTAGCCCTTACGAGTTTCCGCTACTCGATGTATCTGTTTAATTTGGCCTTAGGCCTCGCTCTTGAACCCGACCTTCTGGTCGTTTGATGTAATAATTTCGGTACTTGGATGTAAGACTCTATTATTCAGTATCTATGTTCAGTGAACATTGATCCTTGGGGTCACTGGGAACGGCGAACTCGACTTGCTAGTCGGGGTCCCCACAAAGTCACACTAATATTCATGAAAAAATAATAGGTTCGGATCTGAAATCATGGCATTCGGGCCCTAGTGACAAGCATGAAGCATAGCAAAGTCATAGTAACATCAATCTCAGAACATACTGGACACTAGGGATCAAGCCCTATCAAACTTAACTCGATTACATGATCAATCTCATCCAATCCCACCATTGTGCAATGATAAGTATCCGTCATATCTAGAATTTTTGATTGTTCCATGCCAATATTATACAACTTCCACATATTTTTGGCAATATTTTATCTGATTTATTGGACTAACATATTGATCCAGTGCCAAGTCTCAGTTCCTGTTTGTTGCATGTTTTTTGTTTTCAAGAATACCCATATCAAGCGAATTCCAAACATGATAAAAATTCACGGAGATTTTTTTTGGAATATATGTGATTTTTGGGAGGTGGGATCAACGTAAATGGAGGCCCACAACCTCCCCTATAGACCAGGGCGCGACCCATACCCTCGCATGCCCTACCCTCTAGTAGCCGTACCATGAGTCTGATGGGGCTCTTCTTTAGGCGCAAGAAAGATAATTTATGGAAAACAATTGTGTAAAAATTTCAGCCCGATCGAAGGTACAGATCTCTGGGAATTTAACAAAGAGTGAAGGGCCAGAAACCAGAAACACTAAATAAAAGAGAACATAGAGGGAGGTCCAATCTCGGAGGGGCTCCTGCCCCTCCGCTACCATGGAGGCCATGAACCAGAGGGGGAACTCTCCTCTCATCTAGAGTTGAGGCCAATGAATAATAAGGAGGGGGCTCAGTCCCCCTCTCTCGTGATGGCACCGAAGTGACGTCGGGGCAAGGAGCATGACGACGATCTACATCAACAATCTTGCCGCCGTCAACACGAAGTCTCTCCCCCTCTATGTAGCGGTGTAACACCTCTTCTCCCATTGTAACTTTCTACTTAAACATGGTTCTCAACACTACATACTATTTCCCATTGATATGTGGCTATGGTATGATGTTTGAGTAGATCCGTTTTGCCCTACGGGTTAATTGTGATATGACGTTATTGATATGAGTTGTGTGTTGATATGGTGCTGTCCTAAGGTGCCTCCCGCAAGGCGCGCACATTAATGATACATGCTGGAGGGTTTGCAATATGTTGATGATTCTTTAATAATGGGCGGCGAGAGTGACAAAAACTTACACCCGAGTAAGGGAGTTGTGAGCGTATGGGAGTAAAGAGAACTTGATATTTAACTGACTCCAGATCAGCCCTTCGGAGGAAGAACATGAGGTTGCGGCGGTTCTGTCTCGCGAAATGCGATGAAAAATTCTCTCTAATTTTTCTTCAGAAGATATGATTTTATAGGACTAGAATTAGGGTTGGAGGAGCTATGTGGACCCCACATGCCATCATGGCGCAACCAAGGGGGCGCCCTGTTGGCTTGTGTCCCCCTGGCAGCACTTCTCTGGTTAGTCTTCGCTCCATAATTCCTTATAAATGCCAGAAATAATTCACAAAAGTTTCTTCCCATTCCGAGAACTTTTATGCCGGGACCCCGATCCTAAGCCATAGGAATCTAGCGTGTAACACATCGCATCTCTTTGCGGTCTCACGCACGGTTAACCCCACAGATTCCACCTTACCTTAGCCGGGACCGTTTGTGCATTTTGACTCACGTATGCAATTGTGTCGCTAGCATTCCAATGTCAAAGAACCCGGGTCGACATAACTAGTCGTAAAATCAAGTGGCTCAACTGTACAGAGACAGGCATACATAACCCAGCACAGTAGGTGTTGGTCATTAGTGAGTGTAGAAGAGTCGTAGCAAGCTACAAGGACTCCATTACACCGCGTGATATTTCCCATAGGGACAGACACAACAACTAAGAAGGATACATGCCGGTCAACCAATGTGTCCGGAGCAGTAGCGAACTACCAAGGCTCGGTGGAGGCACAAAGGGGCATTTCTGTGTATAGAGAGCTACTAAGGGCATACGACTAGGTGTCGAATCCCATACATATCACAGTACATCACACGTACACATGACATACTCAATATGCATAGATACAACAATGGCATCACAACATAACCATACAACATCACATCATTTATTTAGAAGACTCTAAAGAGTCTTGCATAATAAGTTCATACAGGTAGGGGTCACATGACCCGACACTCAAGTCATACAAGCAGAGTCATACAAATCAAGCGGAAGCATTAAAGCTGTCTGAGTATAAAAAGTTGAAAGGAAAAGGCATAAAGCGTGACTATCAACAGATCCCTTCTGAAAAGGGCCAGGTCGTAGCTGGGACACCAGTTACTCGTCATCATCGAGGTCTAGATAGAATCCACCTGTTGGCTCGGGGGTATCTTCTGCAACATTTATTAAACAAACATGAGTACAAAGGTACTCAGCAAGACTTCAGAATAGATCTATCTACTCATGCACATGTATCAATAAAGGGGGGTTGTGGGGTTTCATGCAACAAGCCAGCTTTGACTCTTGGCTATACTATACTACAATTCTATATACTTTTTAAACAACTTTGTTAAGTCGTACACGAGTCCACTACCACCACAACAATACACTATCATGGATTCTTTCCCGTCGCCCTACGGAAATGCCATACATGATACTCACACTTATCTTGATACTTCTATAAGTAGCCATTACAGTTATCTATGAACAACATATGTCTCCAAGTAATCCATATCCGCGAACGCGACTATTCGAATAGATCATAACCCTGCAGGGGTGTACTTCTTGACACACGCTCTCGCCACTTATCGCCATGTGCATGTCATGCACCTCGGCAACCTTCAAGCGGAAGCCCAGCGAGGGAGTCGGCCACGACCGTTAACCACGCTAATACCTAGTCTAGGTTTATCGCCTATTTGAGAGTGAACCCGCACGGAAGTTCGGCCGAGGTTTCCGCTACGGCCTTAAACGATGTGCGCAGGGTTCCCAAGCCCACCATCCGGGTGCCATTTGGTACACCGTGCCACTGCCTACCGCATCATAGCCCACCTCTAAGGTCAACACTCTTCACGGCCTCCAGCATGACTATAAACACTAGAAACTACTTGCAACTCCTGGACCGAGTACTAGACAATTAATAAGCCGAGAGGGTCAATTAAGTATCCCAACGTGTGGTAGTATCTAGTCTTGGATTACATACACGGAACTCAGTTCCTAAGGACGGTTCCAATGAAACAACCCGTCATGTACTCCTACATAGCCTTTCATCGGTACCTTTTCGAAATCAGGTTCCACACTTATTCTTTGTCACTAGAACACATTCATCCATTCCTGTTCATCATCCAGATGAAACAGACCTGATATAACTCTAGGGATAGCAAGCATAGTAGGATAAGATACATCATGGCTCAAGCAACGACCAGGTATGCTAGGTTGCAAGGTTTGGCTACTTACTGTGACAATGACAGGTTATGCAAAGGAATAGGTTCAGCTACCGAAGTAAAGCAATTGAAATATTTTTTCCTAATGCAATAAGTGAGAGCAGGAGCGGAACATGGGATTATATCGGGATGATCAAAAAGGTGCTTGCCTTGTTGCTCAACAGAAGGATTAAATCTGTCAGTCGAATATTCAGACGTATCCGGAGGGGCAGAGCCTACCGAAATAATAACGACAATCAATATCATTGAAATGCAACAATATGATGCATGTTCATGGCATAAAATGAAATGTAGCATGGTTTGAGGTGACTAACAGAACCTTAGTATGAATGAAATGAAATGTAGCATGGTTTGAGGTGACTAACAAAACCTTAGTATGAATCTGATTTGAATTCAAAATTCAAATTTTATTTGAAATAATATATTTATCAAATTCATTTAATTGATTTGACCTGATGCTGTTCTATAACTTTGTTTGCCATGCATGAAAATAGCACCATTGTGTTCATTGAATTTTTCTGATCATTTTACATATATTATTTGTCAAATTTGGAGTTATATTTCATTTTCAATGAATTTCCAAAGTTTTGAACTTATTTTGGAATTGTTTTAAAACACAAATAGAATTACTGCATCAGCATGACATCAACAGGTCAATCTGGCTGTTGAGAGTCAAACCTGACCATTGGGACCCACTGCTTAGTGACTCTTGTTAGTTTTTAGTTAAACTTTAAGTTAACTAGCTAATTAGGAGTGGCTGGCCCACATGTCAGTGACTGTTTAGTATTTAATATTTTCTTTAATTTTGATTAGGTTAAACTTAATTAACCAGGGGGTGACCCCACTTGTCATAGACTCTAGGGAGTCAACCCACCGGCGCTGGGGGTCAAACCCACCAGCGATGAGCCGCCGGTGGCTCCAGCGACGACGGAGGGCATCGGAAATGCTCCTCCGGCGACCAAACAAGCGGCGGAAGGCACCAGAGGAACGAACCTTCACCCGCGAGATCATTTTTGCAAATCTTGGGGGTTGAAACGGTCGGAGTCGACGCCGGTGACGAGCTGGGCTGCTGCCGGAGCTCGGCCAACGTTGAGGTCATCGAAACAGAGCGCAAATGGGTCGGGGTTTGGCTCCTACAACACCTACGCGGCATGCTGAAGCTATTGGAGGTCTCAGATGGACCAACCCATCACCGGAGCCTCACCGGCGACGAGCTCCCGCGGTGGATCTCATCGGCCTCCGGTGGAATCGGGTGCTAGGGCTCGGGATCGACGGGGAAAAGAGGGGGAAATGCATCATGAGCTCACGGAGGTTGCAGAGGCGTCGAGAGCGGGCTCGGGGAGGGTATGGAGAGGGAGAACGACGACCATGAATGTCGGCGATCCGAGGAAGAAGACGACGTCGATGGAGCGATGCAGGGCTCGGGAGCTTGATTTCGTTTGCGTGGACGACGTACTCGATGAGGCGGAGAGGTTGAGGCACTTGGGAATGCTTGCCATGGCCGGAGACGGCGGCGAGCTCGAGCTTGAGCTCGACTCTAATGGCGGCCGAGAGAAGGGGGAGCAGAAGAGCGAATGGGGAGAGGGATAGGATTGGAACATGCTCGGGAGGGATATCTCCTCGCGGTTAGCGCAACGGGGCGGCCAGGCAGGCACCTAGGTGCGTGGCCGCGCCACAGGAAGCGGCGGCCACCTCCTGCTGCCGACTGGCGAGGGGAAGATGACAGAGAGGAGCTGGGCTGGGCCAAGGTGAGCGACACGTAAGAGTTTTTCCATTTGTTTCCATTTCTCGTTTCTGTTAAATCATTTCTGACATTTGTTTTATTTTATTTTGGCTCCAAACTATTCCCATAAATAGTGAAAATAGTTGTGGGTGGTATTTGAATGATTTCCAAGCCTACATAAATATTTCAACATTTTATGATATTCTGAAATATTTAAAATCACATATTTGGGTGATTTGAGTGGCTTTTGTGATTTAAATAAAATGCCAAATGTATTTTTAAAAACCAATCCACCCCTGAAATATTGTTTCCAATATTTATCAAAAAGGGTGGGCTTTTATGAAGGCCATTTTGGGTTCATTGAACTTTTGCTTTATTGGAATTTAGTTGAATATAGAAGTGCTAGGGTTTTTGTTTGATTTCTATTTTCACTTTTTAATACAAGAATAAAACATGAGCACAATCTTGCTAATCATCAAAAGGAAGCTAGGGATGTGACAACTCACCCCCACTCAAAAGAATCTCGTCCCGAGATTTGGAAGTCGTCGGGAAGAGCGCATGATACTCAAGTCGGAGATGGTCCTCTCTTTCCCATGCTGCTTCTTTTTTAGAATGATTTGACCATTCAACTTTAAGAAACTTGAGGTTTCGACGTCGAGTGGTACGCTCAACTTGATCAAGAATACAAACAGGGTATTCTTGATATGAAAGGTTATCTTGGAGATCAAGCGTTTCGTGGTCCACTTCACGGATAGGATCCGAGAAGCAACGCCTGAGTTGCGAGAGGTGGAAAACATCATGAACCTTGGAAAGATGCGGAGGAAGTTCCAATTGGTAGGCAACTTCTCCTCGTTTGGTAAGAATGCGAAAAGGACCAATGAAACGAGGAGCCAATTTGCCTTTGATACCGAAGAAATGGGTACCCTTCAAAGGTGTAACCCGAAGGTAAGCCTTCTCGTCAACTTCAAAGGTCACAACCTTATGATGATGATCATATTGGCTCTTTTTACGAGATTGGGCTGTTTTCAACTTTTCACGAATAATGCGAACTTGATCTTCTGCTTCCTGGATCATATCCAGACCAAAGAGTTGCTTCTATCCGGTTTGTGACCAATTAAGAGGTGTTTGACATCTTCGTCCATAGATAACTTCAAAAGGGGCTTTGCCCAAGCTTGATTGATAACTATTGTTATAAGCAAATTCGGCGAATGGAAGAGACTTCTCCCAATTCATACCGAACGATATAACACAACCTTGAAGCATATCCTCCAGGATTTGATTTACTCTTTCGACTTGAAAACTTGATTGAGGATGGAAAGCAATGCTAAAAGATAGGTGAGTCCCCATGGCATTCTGAAAACTTCCCCAGAAATGAGAAGTAAAAATACTTCCACGATATGAATTAATCTCCAGAGGGACACCATGAAGACACACTATTCGAGAGAGATATAACTCTGCTAGCTGGCTAGGTGTTATACTCTCACGAACTGGAAGAAAATGAGCTACTTTGGAGAGACGGTCAATGACCACAAAAATAGCATTATTCCCTTTCTTGGTCCTGGGAAATCCAGTGATGAAATCCATACCAACTTTATCACATTTCCATTCAGGAATAGCTAAAGGTTGAAGGGTGCCAGCAGGCCTTTGATGTTCTGCTTGAACTCGACGACAAACGTCGCAGTTAGCAACGAACTCAACAATTTCTCTCTTCATGCTAGTCCACCAGAACCTCTGGCGTAGGTCCTGATACATTTTGGTACTACCAGGATGAATCGTGAGATGAGATTCATGAGCCTCCTTAAGGATCAACTGACGCAGACATTTGCTCTTAGGAACCACTAAATGGTTCTGGAAGAACACAACACCTTGCTCATTAATAGACAAATCCTTAGCGTTTCCGCTAGCGATAGTCTCCTTGATCCCGGATATACCCTTGTCATATCTCAGCGCAACTATGATTTGATCCCCAAGAGTAGGTTTCGCAACCAGGGTAGAAAAGAATCCTTGAGGAACAATGTGAAGGTTTAACTTCCGAAATTCCTCATAGAGACGTGGTTGACCTCGTTGTAACATCAGATTGTTACAATAAGACTTACGACTTCGTGCATCAGCCATGACAATGGCCATCCCCGGGGTGTAAGTTATCCCTATGTCGTAATCTGTGATCAACTCGACACACCGTCTTTGCCTGAGATTCAAATCCAGCTGGGTGAAGATATATTTCAGACTTTGGTGATCAGTGAATATTTCTCAACGATTACCAAGAAGGTAATGTCGCCAGGTTTTTAGTGCATGGACTACAGCTGCAAGCTCCAGATAATGTGTGGAATAATTATCCTCATGTGGACACAATTGTCGAGATGCGTATGCAATCACATGATGATCCAGCATGAGAATGCAACCTAATCCTTGTCGCGAGGCATCGCAATAGATAACAAAGTCCTTAGATAAATCTGGTGGTAGCAACACAAGTGCTGAAGTCAGGCGTCTTTTCAGTTCCTGAAAACTATGCTCACACTGTGGTGTCCACTCGAACTTTTTATCTTTCTTGAGGAGTTCAGTTAGAGTCTTTGCAACCTTGGAGAAGTTCTCAACAAAGCGGTGACAATACCTCGCTAGACCAAGAAAACTCCTAACTTGCTTAAACGATTCAGGTTGAGTCCAATCAAGGACGGCTTGAACTCTCTCGGGACTGACAACAATACCCTTACCAGAGATTACGTGGCCTAGATAGGTCACTTTAGGTAACCAAAATTCACATTTTGAAAACTTGGCATAAAGGAGATGCTCTCGAAGTTTCATCAATACCAGCATTAGATGCTCGGCATGTTGTTGTTCGTTCTTTGAGTAGATGAGAATATCATTGAGGTATACCACGTCGAATTTATCCAAATACTCCATGAAGATTGAATTCATCAAACGAGAGAAGGTGGCTGGGACATTGGTTAAACCGAAGGACATGACGGTGTACTCGTATTGGCCATAACGAGTGACAAAGGCTGTTTTTGGAATGTCCCCGTTCTTGATCTTGATTTGATGGTAACCCAACCTCAAATCCATTTTGGAGAAGACTGAGGATCCAGCGAGCTGATCATACAGATCGTTGATCCTGGGGAGCGGATACTTGTTCTATATGGTGACCAGGTTAACTGGTAGATAATCTACAACCATCCGATCTGTTCCATCTTTCTTCTTGACGAAGAGGAGGGGACAAGCCCAAGGAGAAGAGCTAGGTCGAATGAAACCTTTATTCAAGGCCTCGTCTAGTTGTTTCTTAAGTTCGGATAGCTCTAAGGGTTCCATCTTATAGGGCCTTCTGGCTATTGGGACAGTTCTTGGAACAAGATCTATCACAAACTCTACATCCGTGTCTGGTGGAATTCCTCGCAGTTCTTTAGGAAAACATCCGAGAAGTCACGGACTACCGGAATGTCTTCAAGTTCTGGAAGAGGACTAGCATTGAGGGAATAGAGCTGGCATTTGGCAACTCGAGTTGAGACATTAACTATCTCACCCGAGGGATGGGTAAGCTGAACATTCCTAGTATGGGTATCAATCTTGGCGTAATGAGCTGACATCCAGTCCATACCCAATATGATATTGATATCTGAGGATTTAAGGGCTATCAATGATGCTAGAAAAAATAGCCTGTCAACTAGGATTTGATTGTCATAACTTATCCTAGAAGTCTGCCATTTACTACCAGGAGTTTAGACAACTAATGGGATTGGCATATCACAAAAGGACATGTTATGCAACTGCGCATAACTTTCGGAAATGAAGGAATGGGATGACCCAGTGTCAAAAACAACAGACGCTGGGTGATGATTGACAAGGAGCGTACCCAAAATGACGTCGGGATCCTCTGCAGCTTCTTGTGCTGAAAATTAATTCACGCGGCCACGTGCAGGAGTTGGCCTCACATAATATGCTTTGCCCGACTTTCCTTGCCCAACAGACTTCCCAGGTTGCTTGGCAGCGATATTCTGAGGACACTCTTGTGAATAGTGCTCTGGTTCTCCAAACTTTTAATAGATCACCTGATTGGCACGTGGTGCAGCATTGGAGGCAGGACCACCATAGGTCTTGGTTGGGGGGTTCGTCTGGTTTGCATGAGGCGCCACATAGGATGGCCTTAGGGTATATCTTGGCGGGAGAGAACTATCCGGGACCCACACCCGGCGCTTCGGAAACGCTGAACCGGATGAGAATCCAGAATCGCGAGAGTGGTTCTTCGTGGCTTCATAGTCGGTATGACAGTCTCGGCACTGATCACCTTGTTGACAAGAGCTTGGAAACTAGTACATTCATGAAGGCGCAGGTCACGACGAAGTTCGGGGCTTAGTCGCTTGCGGAATCTTGCTTGCTTCTTGGCATCAGTTGACACCTCTTCAGTTGCGTAGTGAGCGAGATTACCGAACTCGCGGCTATAAGCATCCACGGTAAACTTTCCCTGAGTGAAGGCACATAATTCCTCTCTCGTATGGTCCATCACACCCTCTGGAATGTGGTGCAGACGAAAGGCTGGACTAAAATCAGCCCAAGTGGATGCTGGTCCAGCAGGACGCAAGCTTCAAAATTCTCCCACCATAGATTGGCGGGGCCTTCCAGAAAGTACGCAACAAAAGTCACCTTGTCAGCCTCAGAAATGTTGGCAGAGCGTATCTTGCACGATATACTGCACAACCAGTCATCAGCGTCGAGAGGATTGATGGAGTGATGGAACTTCGGGGGCTTTAGCTTCACAAAGTCATTGAGGGACACTGCGTCATTTCGCGGCTGACGAGCCGTATTTTTCTCAATACGTTCTAGCAGACGGTTGGTCTCTCTCTTGTTCTGTCTGCCTCCAGCATAACCTCCGCCAAAGAAGGCGGGTGAGGCAGATCTTCCTGTGCTGCCTGACTACCTTCTCCCTGCTCATGGCTAGGGGCACAGTTGTGCCTGGTAAACACCATCCTGGCAAACAAAGTCACAGCTTAGACTAGATCAACATAAATACTAACTATGGATTAAGAATGCACTGAACAACATGGAATGCAGAAATGAACATCCGAACAACATGGTAACAAGCAAACTGCTATATATACACCATGGTTCATACACACCATAACATAGTTCAGTTCAACAATAAACCGTAGAACAAACTACTGAAAATAGGACACTACTCATCAGAGGCTTCCAAGCTTCCTATACATTATTTATCTATGCCTCCGGAACTCATCTCACAACATAGTCATATTCCACAAGACACACAGGACTGTGGAAATATAACTGCTACAATACTACTATTCCACTCACGGGCTCAAGCATCAGCATAAAACATCTCATACAGATTGCCTCCATGGCCTGGGAGCCGAACCCGTGGATCAGGAAATACTCTAGCCTGAGACCCCTGGGAACCGTAAGGACACAGGTGTGGCCTTGGTCCCCTGACTGGTGGCAATAGAGGTCCCCGAAGAGGGGTGACACCTCCTATAGCAGGCCAGTCAACATGAGCTGGAAGATGAGTCCTAAATAGGTTCAACATCTCCATATCTCCATAGCCTGGCTGAACTACAAGTGGCAGCAGTGTCAAAGCTGTCCGCAGGCGGACACGAGTAGCATAAAGCTCCAGACGATGGGCTCGAGCATCTCGGTCTCTATTCTCTAGCATCTGAGTGGTAATGTGTAGCGGCGGATCCTCCAAAGAAGAATCAAAGTAGACTCCACTGAAATATCCTTCTTCTCCTGGCTGAGAAGCGGGAACATAGTAGAACTCAGAATTCTGCAGCAGTGCATGTCTGGGTCACATGATGGTCAACATGGAATAGGCGGCATCTTGTACCGCCATGTCAACGGTAACCCCCAATCCATAAGACCAATG
Organism: Hordeum vulgare subsp. vulgare; assembly: GCF_904849725.1. Classification (NCBI taxonomy): domain Eukaryota; kingdom Viridiplantae; phylum Streptophyta; class Magnoliopsida; order Poales; family Poaceae; genus Hordeum; species Hordeum vulgare. Next base: position 378,721,493 of record NC_058519.1, read on the forward strand.
GATCGGCTCCTTGGCTCCAGGGTAATCTGGGAATACCCTAACAGTGCACAGGTACTGACTCTGGTTGGAATCCCGGTACTACTCCTTCAGTATATACTCTGGGTACCAGCAGTAACCAGCTACTAACATCATCCTGACCAGCATGGCCGTGTGATCCGGTACATCAATGCACCTAGTCAAACGGACCACCTGACGAAAAGGACGGGCAGGCATCTGAAATAGAAAATAATGTAAAGGCATTAGAGCTCTGGAAATGAAATTGGGCAGCATAACGACTGTAAATGCTCAAAAACAATTTTGAGACAACCCACAAAAGATAGGATAGCATAACCACTCAAGTATCAAGTTCAAATTCCATGGTCATCAAATACTTATTTTCTTTTCCTTGGAACAAAAGAAAACTCGGATTAACTCTCGAACCGCTTTCCTACAATCTACCGATTATAAACACGCGATCCTCAGAGATAGATAAGAAACCTAGTTCTTAATCCGTGTAGAAAAGATGAGGATGACCAGAATAGAATGACTTGAGAAGAGAGGCAAAAGCCTTACGTTCCCTTCCACAAACAATTCCCCTTACATATAACTAAAACATTTCTAGACTCGACTTCCACCAGATTGGCTTGGTAATCCTACAGTCAGTGAGGCTCTGATACCAACGCTATCGGGACCCCGATCCTAAGGCATAGGAATCCAGCCTGTAACACATCGCATCTCTTTGCGGTCTCACGCATGGTTAGTCCCATGGCTGCCACCTTACCTTAGCCGGGACCGTTTGCGCCTTTTGACTCACGTATGCAATTGTGTCGCTAGCATTCCAATGTCAAAGAACCTGGGTCGACATAAGTAGTCATAAACTCAAGTGGCTCAACTGTACAGAGACAGGCATACATAACCCAACAAAGCAGGTGTCGGTCATCAGCGAGTGTAGAGGAGTCATAGCAAGCTACAAGGACTCCATTACACTGTGTGACATTTCCCCATAGGGATAGACACAACAACTAAGAAGGATACATACCGGTCAACCAATGTGTCTCGAGCAGTAGCGAACTACCAAGGCTCGGTGGAGGCACAAAGGGGCATTTCTTTGTATAGAGAGCTGCTAAGGGATTACGACTAGGTGTCGAATCCCATACATATCACAGTACATCGCACGTACGCATGACATACTCAATATGCATAGATACAACAATGGCATCACAACATAACCATACAACATCACAACATTTATTTAGAAGACTCGGAAGAGTCTTGCATAATAAGTTCATACAGGTAGGGGTCACATGACCCGACACTCAAGTCATACAAGCAGAGTCATACAAATCAAGCGGAAGCATTAAAGCTGTCTGAGTACACACAATTGAAAGGAAAAGGCACAAATCCTGACTATCTGCAGATCCCTTCTGAAAGGAGCCAGGTCGTAGCTGGGACACGAGGTACTCGTCATCATTGAGGTCTAGATAGAACCCACCTGTTGGCTTGTGGGTATCTTCTGCAACATTTACTAAACAAACATGAGTACAAAGGTACTCAACAAGACTTTAGAACAGATCTATCTACTCATGCACATGTATCAATAAAGGGGGGTTGTGGGGTTTCATGCAGCAAGCCAGCTTTGACTCTTGGCTAGACTATACTACAATTCTAAATAGTTTTTAAACAACTTTGTTAAGTCGTACACGAGTCCACTACCACCACAACAATACACTATCATGGATTCCTTCCCGTCTCCCTACAGAAAGGCCATACATGATACTCACACTTATCTTGATACTTTTAGGAGTATCCATTACAGTTATCTATGAACAACATATGTCTCCAAGTAGTCCATATCCGCGGACGCGGCTATTCGAATTGATCTTAACCCTACAGGGTTGTACTTTTTCACACACGCTCTCGCCACTTATCGCCATGTGCAAGACATGTACCTCGGCAACCTTCAAGCGGAAGCCCAACGAGGGAGTTGTCCACGACCGTTAACCACGCTAATACCTGGTCCAGGTTTATCGCCTATTTGAGAATGAACACGCACGGAAGTCCGGCCGAGGTTTCCGCTACGGACCCAAATGATGTGCGCAGGGTTCCCAAGCCCACCATCCGGGTGCCACTTGGTACACCATGCAACTGCCTACGACATCATAGCCCACCTCTAAGGTCAGCACTATGCACGACCTCCAGCATGACTATAAACACCAGAAACTACTTGCAACTCCTGGACCGAGTACTAGATGATTAATAAGCCAAGATGCTCAATTAAGTATCCCAACGTGTGGTAGTATCTAGTCTTGGATTACATACACGGAACTCAGTTCCTAAGGACGGTTCCAATGAAACAACCCGCCATGTACTCCTACATAGCCTTTCATCGGTACCTTTACCAAATCAGGTTCCACACTTATTCTTTGTCACTAGAACACATTCATCCATTCCTGTTCATCACCCAGTTGAAACAAACCTGACACAACTCTAGGCATAGAAAGCATAGCAAGATAAGATACATCATGGCTCAAGCAACTACGAGGTATGCTAGGTTGCAAGGTTTGGCTATTTACTATGACAATGAGAGGTCATGCAAAGGAATAGGGTGAGCTACCAAAGTAAAGCATTTGGAATATTTTTTCCTAACGAAATAAGTGAGAGTAGGAGTGGAACATGGGATTATACCAGGATGATAAAAAAGGTGCTTGCCTTGTTGCTCAGTAGAAGGATTAAATCCGTCAGTCGGATATTCAGACGTATCCGGAGGGGCAGAGCCTACCGAAATAATAACGACAATCAATGTCATTCAAATGCAACAATATGATGCATGTTCATGGCATGAAATGAAATGTAGCATGGATTGAGGTGACTAACAGAACCTTAGTATGAATCTAATTTGAAATCAAAATTCAAATATTAGTTGAAATAATATATTTATCAAATTCATTTAATTGATTTGACCTGATGTTGTTTTATAACTTTGTTTGTCATGCATGAAAATCGCACCACTGTGTTCATTGAGTTTTTCTGATCATTTTACATATATTATTTGTCAAATTTGTAGTTATATTTAATTTTCTATGAATTTCCAAAGTTTTGAACTTATTCTGGAATTGTTTTAAAACAAAAATAGAATTACTGCATCTGCCTGACATCAGCAGGTCAACGTGGCCGTTGAAAGTCAAACCTGACCAGTGGGACCCACTAGTCAGTGACTCTGGTTAGTTTTTAGTTAAACTTTAAGTTAACTAGCGAATTAGCATTGGCTAGCCCTCATGTGAGTGACTGTTTAGCATTTAATATTTTCTTTAATTCTGATTAGGTTAACCTTAATTAACCAGGGACTGGCCCCACTTGTCATAGACTCTCGGGAATCAACCCATCGACGCTGGGGGTCAAACCCACCGGCGATGAGCTGCCGGTGGCTCCAGGGACGGCGGAGGGCATCAGAAATGCTCCTCTGGCGACCAAACAAGCGGCGGAAGGCACTAGAGGAATGACCCTTCGCCCATGAGCTCATTTTTGCAAGTTTTGGGGGTTGAAACGGTCGGTGTCGACGCGGCGACGAGCTCGGGTTTTGGCTCTTACAACACCTATGCGACATGCTGAAGCTATCGGAGGTCTTAGATGGATCAACCCATCATCGGAGCCTCACCCGCGACGAGCTCCAGTGGTGGATCTTATCGGCCTCCGGTGGAATCGGGTTCTAGGGCTCGGGATCGACGGGGAAAAGAGGGGGAAAGTGATGTCTACTACGCAACCTTCTCCTTGTAGACGTTGTTGGGCTTCCAAGTGCAGAGGTTTGTAGGACAGTAGCAAATTTTCCCTCAAGTGGGTGACCTAAGGTTTATCAATCCGTGGGAGGCGTAGGATGAAGATGGTCTCTCTCAAGCAACCCTGCAACCAAATAACAAAGAGTCTCTTGTGTCCCCAACACACCCAATACAATGGTAAATTGTATAGGTGCACTAGTTCGGCGAAGAGATGGTGAAACAAGTGCAATATGGATGGTAGATATAGGTTTTTCTAATCTTAAATTACAAAAACAGCAAGCTAACAAATGGTAAAAGTGAGCACGAATGGTATTGCAATCCGTGGAAACAAGGCCTAGGGTTTATACTTTCACTAGTGAAGTTCTGTCAACAATGATAACATAATTGGATCATATAACTAGCCCTCAACATGCAACAAAGAGTCACTCCAAAGTCACTAATAGCGGGGAACAAACGAAGAGATTATTGTCGGGTACGAAACCACCACAAAGTTATTCTTTCTGATCGATCTATTCAAGAGTCCGTAGTAAAATAACACGAAGCTATTCTTTCCGTTCGATCCATCATAGAGTTCGTACTAGAATAACACCGTAAGATACATATCAACCAAGACCCTAATGTCACGTTGATACTCCATTGTCACCTCAAGTATCCGTGGGCATGATTATACGATATGCATCACACAATCTCAGAATCATCTATTCAACCAACACATAGAACTTCAAAGAGTGCCCCAAAGTTTCTACCGGAGAGTCAAAACGTGTGCCAACCCCTATGCATAGGTTCCTAATGTCACGAACCCGCAAGTTCATCACAAAAACATACATCGACTACTCACATGAAGCCACGTGTGCCAACCCATATGCATAGGTTCCCAATTGTCACAAACCCGCAAGTTGATCACATCAGATAGACACGTGCAAGACATACATCAAGTGTTCTCAAAGACTCAATCCGATAAGATAACTCCAAAGGGGAAACTCAATTCATTACAAGAAGGGAGAGGGGGAAGAACATCATAAGACCCAACGATAGTAGCAAAGCCCATGGTACATCGAGATCAAGACATCTCAAGAACACGAGAGAGAGAGAGAGATCAAACACATAGCTACCGGTACATACCCTCAGTCCCGAGGGAGAACTACTCCCTCCTCGTCATGGAGATCGCCGGGATGATGAAGATGGCCATCGGAGATGGATTCCCCCTCCGACAGGGTGCTGGAACATGCTCCATATTGGGTTTTGGTGGCTACGGAGGCTTGCAGCAGCGGAACTCTCGATCTAGGTTTCTTTTTGGAGGTTTCTGAATTTATAGGAATTTATGGCAGTGGATTACGTCGGTTGGGCCCACGAGGAGATCACAAGCCTGCCCTGCGCCACCTAGGGGGTGTTGGCAGCGTCAGGGCTTGTGATTCCCTCGTGGCTCTTCTGGCCTTGTTCCAAAGCTTCGGGGGTCTCTTTTGGTCCAAAAAAAATCATCATAAAGTTTCATTCCATTTGGGCTCCGTCTGAAAATGTGCCAAAAACACGGAAAAAATAGAAACTGGCACTTGGCACTGAGTTAATAGGTTAGTCCCAAAAAAAGATATAAAATAGCATATTCATGCATATAAAACATCCAAAGTTGACAAGATAATAGCATGGAACCATAAAAAATTATAGATACGTTGGAGACGTATCAGAAAGGCATCCTGAGCTCATGAGGTTACAGAGGCATCGAGAGCGGGCTCGGGAATGGTTTGGAGAGGGAGAACGACGGCGGTGAAAGTCGGCGATCCGAGGAACAAGACAACGTCGATGAGGCGATGCAGGGCTCGGGAGCTTGATTCTGTTGGCGTGGATGACATACTCGACGAGGCGGAGAGGTTGGGGCACTCGGGGATGCTTGTCGTGGCCGGAGACGACGGCGAGCTCGAGCTCGAGCTCGGCTCCAATGGCGGCCGAGAGAAGGGGGAGTAGGAGAGCGAATGGGGAGAGGGAGAGGATTGGAACATGCTCGGGAGGGATATCTCCTCGCGGCTAGCGCGACGGGGCGGCCAGGCAGGCACCTAGGTGCGCGGCCACGTCGGAGGAAGCGGCGGCCACCTCCTGCTGCCGACTGGCGAGGGGAAGACGACAGAGAGGAGTTGGGCTGGCCCAAGGTGAGCGAGAGGTAAGAGTTTTTCCATTGGTTCCATTTCTGATTTCTGTTAAATCATGTCTGACATTTGTTTGATTTTATTTTGGCTCCAAGCTATTCCCATTAATAGTGAAAAAAGTTGTGGGTGGTATTTGAATTATTTCCAAGCCCACATAAATATTTCAACATTTTATGATATTCTGAAATATTTAAAATCACATATTTGGGTGATTTCAGTGGCTTTTGTGATTTAAATAAAATTCCAAATGTATATTTAAAAAGAAATCCACCCCTGTAATATTGTTTCCAATATTTATCAAAAAGGGTGAGCTTTTATGAAGGCCATTTTGGGTTCATTGGACTTTTGCTTTATTGGAATTTAGTTGAATATAGAAGTGCTAGGGTTTTTCTTTGATTTCTATTTTCACTTTTTAATGCAAGAATAAAACATGAGCACAATCTTGCTAATCATCAAAAGGAAGCTAGGGATGTGAAATTTTATATCTGCACAAAAAATAATAACCAATGTAGTTCTGCTGAAAACAGCGTCAGTCATGGTTAGTTCCATTCAAATCATGCAAATTAGAGGTCAAAACCAGAGAAAAAGTGTTTGGAAAAGTAGATACATTGGAGACGTATCAACTCCCCAAAGCTTAACTCATTGCTTGTCCTCAAGCAATTCATTTGATAAATTTGAAGTGATGAAGAAAACTTTTACAAACTCTTTTGTTCTCCTCGTTATACATATACTTAGCTAGTGTTTAGGTTTTCAACATAAATCAGAAATAAGCTCATCCATGATAATAATTTTAAGCATCATATCCAATCATGGCAATACATAACCAACTAGCAAGCAATCATAAGATATCTCACATGCCAACAGTTTGTCAAAACAATCACGATATAATATGGTAACATGGTATATAGCTAGCCCTTTTTGATACTACAAATCATAAATGCTGAGCATCTATGAGATGAAAGCAATGACTAAATATGATATTTCAAAATAGAAAATATTCTAGCCATACTCATAACCAATATTGACTAGACTCAATGCATAAAAATGACAATAGTTCTCTCCAGTCTGGTGTCGTAGGGTAAGAGGGTGATGACTCCACATATAAGTAGATACATAGGTCTTTTGTAGAGAGAAGCATTGATTTGCAGAGGTGCTAGAGCTCGAGTTTTTAAATAAGGATTGAAAATATGCTTTTGATTAGTGTTATTTACTTTCAATATTACGACAAACATTTTCAGTATCTTCCATGCTAAACTCATGATTGGTGGTTCCCAAATAGAATTGTAAAGTTTTACTCCCATCCCGAGTCCATACACAACCATGGCTAGTCGAATTCACGGGTGCCCTCCAACATATCAACTTTCCCAAGGAGTTTTGTTTTAATTTAATTTTGATTAGGCAGGACTGGGCATCCTTGTTACCAACCTCTCTCGTGTAATGATGACAAATAAATGTCGGTAGTGAGAGTAACTTACTTAGCATGGAAGATATAGATTGCCCCGTTGCTCCATGAGCAGTACGAGTGCACAAAACAAATGTCGTTTTGAATATTATTAGATGGCACATGCAAATTTACTTGGAACGTTAGGATAATACCACATATAGGTTGGTATGGTGGAGTCCTGTTGAATAACTTGGTTTTATGGATATTGGAGGCACAAGCAACATTCCCTCTTAGTACAGGTGAAGGCTATCAAAAGATTGGGAAGCGACCAGCTAGAGAGCAACAACGGTCGTGAACATGCATTGAAAATAATCAACTTTGGATAAAGCATAAGTAGGATATAAACACTTTGAATTTAAATATTATAAATGCTGCATTGGTTTTGAATCAACTACATGTTTACACATGGGCCAAGTCAAACCACTCGAATTAGTGAGAGGAAAATACCATACTACCATATCACATCATAACCATTTTAATTCATGTTGACACGCAAGGTAAATTATTATCAACTCCTAGCTATTTAAGCAGGGTATGAAAAGCTATGATCTCTAGTTGTCATCATGATACGTCCCAAACGTATCTATAGTTTCTGCTTGTTCCATGATCTTTTGGGTGCCATTGTTATATGTTTTGCCACACTTTTATATCATTTTACACATATTTGGACTAACCTACTAACTCAATGCACCCAATGCTAGTTTGTATCTGCTGATGTCTATTTTGCAGGGGCTTTTACCTAATTTTCTGAAGCCCGAAAAAATCCAGAAAAAATATATAAAAAATCAGCGAAACAGAAGCTTCCGGATCACCGAAGGAGGGCCACACGGGGGCCAGGGACCTCACAGGCGGCCTGTTGGCGCGACCAGGCCCTAGGCCGCGCCAGGAGGTCGCCTGGGTGGGTCCCACCTCCTCCGGTACCCTCCTTTGGCCTATATTTAGAGTCCCAAGAGGAAACCCTCGCAGACTTTCTGGAATCGTGAATTTCTCCATCGTTCCGCCCCCGCAACGCTTCTGAGATCGGGAGCATCAGGAGACCTCTTCCCGACACCCTGCCGGATGGAGGATTGACCTTCGGGAGCTTATCCACCACCATGGAGGCTTCCCGGACGTGCCGTGAGTAGTCCTCCTTGGACCATGAGTCCATGACCAGTAGCTATGTGGTGTCTTCTCTCCAATCTTGTGCTTCAATGGTTAGTCCTTGTGAGTTGCCCTACATGATCAAGGCATCTATGTAATTCTCTTGCTATTGCTATGCTCGGTTTGTTGGGATCCGATGGATTATGAGATTACGTTTAGATTGTTATGAGTTATATATTTGATTATCCTTTTATATTATGTTCCTTAGTGATTCATGCATGTTGTCCGTTGCTTTTTATTTCTTTGGCCAAGTAGTAGATCGTAACTCCAAGAGGGAGTGTTGTGCATGATTGTGGGTTCACGCCCCTCGATGTCTAGCTTGAGTGACAGAAACATGAGACTAGGGGTGTGCTTGTTGACACCAGGAAGAAAACAACGGTTCTTGTGACCACGGTTGCAAGGATTGTTTAGCTTACGCATAGTTCATTAATGCAGTTGTCCGTTGCTTTGAGTTTAAACTTTGGGTGGGGCTCACAACTTAATACCGGAGATATGTTCTGGATAGATACCTCAAGGTGGATGATTAGTAAGTACATGTTGATGAATAAACAGTCTACTTGTCTTGGCATACTGCCCATTACTATTGAACCTCTAACTATCAAGTAGCATAATTAGCATTGTGGTGCGATCATAATTCTGTCAATTGCCCAACTGTGATTTGTTTACCCAAGCATATTTGTTTATCGTCTTTTGGGAGAGATACTTCACTAGTGAACATCATGTGACTCCGGTCCATATCACCATCATTGTTTACACCTCCATCATTTACGACTTTCATTTACTTTTCCGTTGCAATCAATATTACCTCCCCGCTTGTGTTTTGATCCTTTGGAAACTACAAGGCCGGAGAGATTGACAACCTCTCTGTACTCATTGGGAGCAAAGTTATTTGTTGTGTGTGCAGGTCCACGTCTTTTGCTAGTGCCAGGGTGGAAGACACCTACTTATTGAGCCTTGGAGTCCTGCTAGTTCGGTAAACCTTACAGTCTCTGTGTAAGGGAAATCTGCTGCTCATTACATCTCCATCTTCCACTTGGGGTAACCAACGAGGGGCGAGAAGTATATACATAATATCGTCATCAAGCAAATTTCTAGCGCCGTTCCCGTGGACTCCAGTCTTCAACATAGGGGAGTTGCATGCTATCTTTCATCTTTCCTTTTTAGTCTTGTTAGTTTGCTTTTTAGTTTTTGCTTTAGAGTCTTATACCAAAAACCACAAAAAAATTAGTTGCTTCACTCTTGCTTGTTGCCGCTGCTATGGGATCCACTGAGAACACCATGCTGGGTGACTCCACTAGTCACAACAATAGTGATTACACCTTCTCCTCTATTGCTCCAGTTACCACTAAGGGTATTTTTACAAGTAAACCATGTGACTATACTAGTCATTATGAAGAATTATGCCTTTGGCATGGTTGCGTCGGGAAGCCACAAGATCTTTGGTTTGAAGTTGATCCTACACGTCCCCAAACTTGGGAAGACATCCAAACTCTTATAATAGAGAGCAAATCAAACGTAGAGGATGACACTAAAATTTTACTAAACAACAATATTATTGATTTTGACAATTGTAGTCTCTCCGAAGTCATCACCTTTATGCAAAGAATGGCTAAAGACCCCCACACTAGTACACTCAATATTGCCTTCACCGAGCATATTGCCAATGCTCTTATCAAAGCTAGGGTGGAGAAGCTCAAGCTAGAGACTTCTATTCCTAGAAAACTATAAGATGGTTGGGATCCTATGGTCAAAATAAAATTGAACAATATCTCTTGCTTTGCTTTGTGTGATGTTGGAGCTAGTGCTTCCATTATGCCCAAAAGAATGTATGATATGCTTGATTGGAAACCTTATGATCCATGTTATTTTGGTGTTCGTCTTGTTGATTATTCCATAAAGAAACCTTTAGGGAGAACTGATGATGTTCTTATTATTGTCAATGATAATTATGTTCCCGTTGATTTTCTTATTATGGACATTGAATGTGATGCTTCATGTCCAATTATTTTGGGACGTCCTTTTCTCTGCACCGTTGGTGCTATCATTGACATGAAAGAGGGAATTATTAAATTCCAATTTCCTCTTAAAAAGGGAATGGAACACTTCCCTAGAAATAAGATTAAGTTACCTTATGAGTGTTACTCGGACAAGTTATTCTTTTGGAGTTGATAACACTTGATCTTCTTGCATTATGCCTAGCTCAAAGGCATAAAAGAAAGCGCTTGTTGGGAGGCAACCCAATTTGTTTTTACTTTCTGTTTTAGTGGTCTTGATGTGTGTTACTACTGTAGCAGCATCATTGTATCTTTATTTTTAAGCTTTGTGCCAAGTTATAGCCTCCGATTGCAAGAAAGTTCAAAAATTGTGACATGCTGTCCAGGAAAACAATTTGTCTGCTTGACGGGAAAATTCGGAAAAAATCACCAGATCATCTTTTTGATCTGAATTGCTTTTAAAGCATGCTCTATATAATTAACTTTCTTGCATCTCTTCTGAGTTTTTTGATTTGAGTTGCATAAGTGCTCCGAATAAATTATTTACTACATGCTGTTCTGTTTTGATAGATTCTACCATGTTTTGTGTTTCCATTGTTTTGCAAATCCTAAGATTGCTTTTTGTTTGCAAAAAACATTTTGTAAATCATGAGAAGCAGTATATTTTCATGAATATCTTTATTTCCAGCAGGTAATGAATTATTTTATTAAGAGTACTAACCACTCTAATCAGCTTATGATGAGTTTCGTATGAAGGGAGTTTTCAAGTATGCGATGGGAGAGATGATGGAAGAAGATACATGAGTGTCAAGCACTCAAGATTGGGGATGCCCCCATGCACCCCAAGAAATATTCAAGGAGACTCAAGCGTCTAAGCTTGGGGATGCCCCCGTGCATCACCTTCTCTATCAACAATCATCAGTCCGTCCATCTCCATGCTATATTTTTATCTCTTCATATGATATGTGGTATGCTTGGAGCATCCCGCTATTTTATTTTTTAGGTTGTTTTCGTTTTGCTTGTTGTTCATAACAAGTTGGAACCTATACTACCTTGTTTGGGAGAGACACGCGCTCCATTCCACTCTAGAACACAACATAGTTTTCATGCTTATCTTTTTGTGTGTTCTTCATCTTTTCGTAGCTACTGTCATGCTTAGCTCTTAGTTTTCATGCTTATCTTTTTAAGAGATATTATTTAGTTTGATTTTGGAAATCTCTTGAGTTATCATGCCTATCTTGTTTAGAGAGTTGGCTCGTTGCACCGAGTTGTGTGTCTTGCATGAGTAGGTAATTGAGGTTGCTATTTAAGTATAGTAGTAACTTGCAATAGTTCTGAGGTATTGATTTGAGTAATGTTTGGACTATTGGTGCCAAGAGCTTGAGACTATTAGTGATAGGTGTAATATTTTGGGAAATCCATGTGTTTTTCAGAAAATAAAAATTAGTTGAGAACTCTAGCTACTAAATTGATCGCTAACCTCTGGAGGGGTTGGAATATATAGAGTACCCTCACGTTACCATGAGTCGAGGATGCGCAAGGATAACCAAACCCCCAAACACTCCTCTTGTCTCTTTGTGAATATCCTAACTAGATAGAGAGTTACCGATAATAAGTGTATGAGTTCTTCGGACTAATGTGAGTATTAGATTGTTGGCAATTCCACCATCCATATTTTTCTAGCCTCTTGGGTACCGTGCATTGCCCTTTCTCACACTGAGAGTTGGTGCAAACTCCGCCGGTGCATCCAAACCCATGACATGATACACTCTGTCATACATAAGCCTCATTATATCTTTCCTAGAAACAACCACCATACCTAAGGCATTTCTATAGCATTTACGAGATACATTGCCATGCAACATCCACCATCTCATGACTTGATCTTCATGTCATACATGCTTTTGCTTGATCATAGAGACATATGCTAGTTGGGCTTTGCCCTTATTACTGCTACATGACGCGCTAGTATCATTGCATATCCTGCTACACTCGCAGAGGAATACATTTGCATACATCATGATAGTTTTCACTTGTCTTTATGTTGAGTACTTCTTATAAAGTGTGATGATTTTTCTTTTTGTTCATGTAAAACATAGAGTGTTGCCCTTAAGAGAGGAAAAGATCCCAAAGTGGACAAAACAAAAGATCCCAAAGAGGACAAATGAGAGATAAAAGAAAGAGCCAAAGAGGCCACAAAAAATAAAATAAAAGAGAAAAATAAAAAGAAAAATAAATAAATAAAAAAGAGAGAAGGGGGCAACACTACTACGCCTTTTGAAAGATGCACACTCGTACTCCATTGCTATATTGGTACTACATAGAGATTATCATTCATACATAACTATGTGGGGACCCTTACACTATAGAACTTGTTTTGCATATTCCAATGATGAGCCTCCTCAAATGAGCTCTAGGTCTTCATGAGCAAACAAGTTGGATGCACCCCCACTAGTTCCATTGGAGAACTTACCTTAGCTCATATGTGCATCCGTTACATGGCAATCCCTACTCCTGACATCATATCTATCATGTGGCTTTCTCTCGCGTATGGTTGTCCTCATTGATGTGATCCTATCACACCTTTTTGTCTTCCTTCCCCATCATTATTCTAATTGCCATCCTAAGTGCCAACATATGTTGCTTACGCCCATCCATTGCATGAGTGCTCAAAGTCGACAGGGAGAGGATCATTTTGACTTGTGCCCGACTAGTGGTATGGGGATGAGTCAAAATAAGATTCCAAAGGAGTCTAAGTGTGAGGTTTAGTAAATTGAGTTCTCAATTTAAAAATATTTTATGATCTCAATCCATCTCCCACTTCTTTCACGCAAACAACATTTGGAGACATTCGAGTCACGGACAGCGAGAGCTCTTGCACCTTTATGTTCTTACCTTGCTAAATTCAATACTAGATATAGACTCTTGCTTGTTATTGTCTTGACTTGAATTGCATATCTTACTTGCTTTACTTTGAAGTTCTTATATGTGTGTTAGCATGTCACCAAAGTAATTATTGTGTTATCATTTTTCTACTCGAGGACGAGAAAAAATTAAGCTTGGGGATGTTGATACGTCCCAAACGTATCTATAATTTCTCCTTGTTCCATGATCTTTTGGGTGACATTGTTATATGTTTTGCCACACTTTTACATCATTTTAGACATATTTGGACTAACCTACTAACTTAGTGCACCGAGTGCCTGTTTCTGTGTGTTGATGTCTATTTTGCAGGGGGTTTTACCTAATATTCCGAACCCCAAAAAAATCGAGAAACAATATATCAAAAATCAGTGAAATAGAAGCTTCCGGATCACCGAAGGAGGGCCAAAGGGGGGCCAGGGGCCTCCTAGGCGGCCTGCTGGCGCGGCCAGGCCCTAGGCCGCGCCAGGTGGTCACTTGGGTGGGTCCCACCTCCTCTCGTGCCCTCGTTTGGCCTATATTTAGAGTCCCGATAGGAAACCCTCGCAGACTTTCTGGAATCACGAATTTCTCCATCGTTCTGCCGCCGCAGCGCTTCCAAGATCGGGAGCGTGAGGAGACTTCTTCTCGGCACCTTGCCGGAAGGAGGATTGACCTCCGGGAGCTTCTCCACCACCATGGACGCTTCCCGGACGTGCCGTGAGTAGTCCTCCTTGGACCATGAGTCCATCACAAATAGCTATGTGATGTCTTCTCTCCAATCTTGTGCTTCAATGGTTAGTCCTTGTGAGCTGCCCTACATGATCAAGGCATCGATGTAATTCTCTTTCTATTGCTATGATGGTTTGTTGGGATCCGATGGATTATGAGATTATGTTTAGATTGTTATGAGTTATATATTTGATTATCCTTTTATATTATGTTCCTTAGTGATTCATGCATGTTCTCCGTTTCTTTTTATTGCTTTGGCCAAGTAGTAGATCGTAATTCCAAGAGGGAGCGTTGTGCATGATTGTGGGTTCAGGCCCGTTTATGTCTAGCTTGAGTAACAGAAACATGAGACTAGGGGTGTGCTTGTTTCCACCAGGGAGAAAACAACGGTGCTTGTGACCACGGTTGCAAGGATTGTTTACCATACACATAGTTCCTTAATGCAGTTTTCCGTTGCTTTGAGTTTACACTTTGGGTGGGCCTCGCAACTTAATACGGGAGAGATGTTCTGGATAAATATCTCAAGGTGGATGATTAGTAAGTAGGTGCTGATGAATAAACGATCTACTTGTCTTGGCGTACTGCCCATTACTATTGAACCTCTAACTATCAAGTAGCATAATTAGCATTGCGGTGCGATCATAATTCTGTCAATTGCCCAACTGTGATTTGTTTACCCAAGCATAGTTGTTTATCGCCTTTTGGGAGACATACATCACTAGTGAACATCATGTGACTCCGGTCCATATCACCATCATTGTTTACACCTCCATCATTTACCGCTTTCATTTACTTTTCCGTTGCAATCACTATTACCTTGTCGCTTGTGTTTTTATCCTTTGCAAACTACAAGGACAGAGAGATTGAGAACCTGTGTGTACTTGTTGAGAGCAAAGTTATTTGTTGTGTGTGCTGGTCCACGTCTTCTACCAGCGGCAGGGTGGAAGACACCTACTTGTTGAGCCTAGGAGTCCTCGTGGCTCGATAAACGTTGAAGTCTTTGTGTAAGGGAAATTTCCTGCTGACTACATCTCCACCATCCACTTGGGGTAACCAACAAGGGGAGAGAAGTATATACATCATCTCGTCATCACATCACAAACATGTTCTCTCATGATATACTGAATCAAGATCGAACGAGCCAACATATTTCCAAAAACGAAAAACAAGAAGATTTTATACCCGTTTCCTTTGCCACGATCACTTCATAAAATATCGTCATTATTGTCTTTCACTTGCACGACCGAATGATGTGATAATAATAAAAGTAAAGTGTTGTCGCGGACTAAGCTCAAATCTACATGGCAGTTTTAAAAGAGAAGACATGGTAATATCGACTCTTTATTAGATTAGAAACAAGGCATATGAGAGCCACTCATAATTTTCATCGTGGTCTTCCCTTTTCAAAGACTCAAAAAAGGAAAAGAAACTAAGATAAAAACACTAAAATATTTTTTGAGTTTTTGTTTTCTGAAGAAAGCAAAATAAACTAAGGGAAAAAAGAACGAGAAAATCTATTTACACGAGAAAGCTTCCGACAAGCAAAAAGAAATATTTTTGGGTTTTCTTTAAATGCTACCACTAATTGAAGGGAAAAGAAAAACCGAAAAGAAGTGAGGAATATTTTTGGATTTGCTGAAGTTTTTCAAACACATAAGAAGAAAGCGGAAAAACAAAGCTAGTCATGGATATACAATGAAAGAGGATGAACGCCAACAATTTATATGAAGTGTGTGAACATGAATGTAATGTCAGTGGGAAATACGTACTCCCCCAACCTTAGGCTTTTGGCTAGCTTGGTAATCACCACTCGTAGTAGCCATCAGGTATAGGAAAGTGCTCATGTGGTGGCACCTAAGCGTCTCAATCCCGAGCCTCAACCTCCGTAGCAGCTAACTCCTTACGGTATGCAATTATGTCCTCTGGTATGATGGTGTACCCGTTCTGGGCATGAAATTTAAACAAAGAGGGTGCACACAACTCAATAATATCAAGTGTAATCACTCCATATACTAAGTTATAATGAATAACCAGCGGTATATCAGTTGTATGAGTGAAATTATGTTCTATCATATATTGGTGGTCAAGATAGACCTAGGGCAACAAATAATGAGTGTGGCGTATAGCCACTTCAAAATACTTAGCCACGCGTGTGGCATAAATACCACCATGAATCTTTCTTTGCTTCAATTAAGATGCAAGAGATGTGCCACAATAGTTCCTAGGCTGTAGGTGTTATAACCATATAGTCCATGGCGCAAAATAGCCAAAGGCGGGGCACTCAGACCACAACCCTGCTCCATAGCAGTTATGCATTTTCCTATAAACACAACAAAATAATGACGAGAAGGAAAATGAAAACTAGTGGCCCCCGAGTTTGATACGCCCGTAGTTTCCCACACGGTTAAGGTGAGGAGGAAACCCTCAAAATCCTTAGGCTTAGGCTCGCTTATCCCCCCATCAGAGGGAAGCAAGCATATTTCACAAAATCTATCAAGAGGCAATTCATAGGTTGTTGCATACAAGTCAAAACGTATTGTGGGAGCATCGAGTGTGTTTATGAAATGGAAGTTTTGAATGAAGGAATTAGTAAGTAGGTAATACGACTCCATCGTATCTATAATTTTTTATTGTTCCATGCCAATATTATACAACTTTCACATATTTTTGGCAACATTTTATATGATTTATTGGACTAACATATTGATCCAGCACCAAGTGCCAGTTCCTGTTTGTTGCATGTTTTTTGTTTCATTGAATATACATCTCAAACTAAGTCCAAACGCGATATAAATTTACGGAGACTTATTTTGGAATATATGTGATTTTTGGGAGGTGGAATCAATACAAACGGAGGCCGATAACATTCACTACTCACTAGGGCGTGCCTAGGCCCCCCTAGTGCGTGGTGGTGCCTAGTAGTCAGCTCTTAAGTTGGTTGGAACTCTTCTTTGAAAAAATAAAGCTAATTTATGGATAATAATTCACTGAAAATTTCAGCCCCATCCGAGTTACGGATCTCCGTGAATTTAAGAAATGGTGAAGCACCCGAAAACAGGAACATGAAACGGAAGACAACACTGAGGGAGATCCAATATCGGAAAGGCTCCTTCCCCTCAGCCGCCATGGAGGCCATGGACCAAAGGGGTAAATCTCCTCCCATCTAGGGGGAGGCCCAGGAAGAAGTAGAAGAAGGATGTGGGCTCTGTCCCCCTCTCCCCCTCTTTCCCGGTGGCGTTGGAGTGCCGCCGGGGCAAGCAGCGTGACGATGATCTACATCAACAATCTTACCTCCGCCAACACCAACTCTCGCCACCTCTGTCAAGCGGTGTAACACCTCTTTTCCTGCTGTAACTATCTACTTTAACATGGTGCTCAACACTCCATACTATTTCCCAATGATACATGGCTATCCTATGATGTTTGAGTAGATCCCTTTTTCCTACTGGTTAATTGTGATATGATGTTATTGATATGAGTTGTTTGTTGATATCATGTAGTCCTAAGGTGCCTTCTCTGAGGCACACACGTGAAGCGTGCATGCTGGTGGGTTTGAAAAATGTTCATGATTTGCTTATAGTGGGTGGCGAGAGTGACAGAAACTTACACCCGAGTAAGGGAGTTGTGCGCGTATGGGAGTAAAGAGGACTTGATGTTTAATGCTCTGTTTGGGTTTACCTTAATGGTTTCTAGTAGTTGTGAATGCTTGCTAGAGGTCCAATCATAAGTGCATAGGATCCAAGTACGGAAAGTGTGTTGGCATATGCCTCTCCCTTATTGCACATGATATGTATCTATCATGTTATATTCAACGCCTATGTACAATATTTTTCTTGTGTTATATAAAAATATTTCTACTAAACAACCCCAAACTTTTATTTACTTGCTCTTTATTTTTCCGCAAAATAGTTTCATACTTGTTCTAGGTAAAGTAAGTATTTGCATGCGTAGAGTTGTATGGGTGGTCGATAGAACTTGACAGAATATTAATTCTACCTTTAGCTCCTCATTGGGTTCAACACTCTTACTTATCGAAAAAGGCTACAAACGACCCCCTACGCTTGTGGGTTATCAATAGGTAGTTCTGATCACACTTATCTGCGAGGAAGTTGTT
Organism: Hordeum vulgare subsp. vulgare; assembly: GCF_904849725.1. Lineage (NCBI taxonomy): Eukaryota > Viridiplantae > Streptophyta > Magnoliopsida > Poales > Poaceae > Hordeum > Hordeum vulgare. The sequence goes on from NC_058519.1 coordinate 378,739,708, forward strand.
CTGCCTAACATTTGCAATGAATTGCATAAATTCTTCATAAAAACCAGCTTCACTCATGAAGGGTATATGTGGACATTCACAAGGCCTAACCTGTGTGTTGCGAGAGATCTTGACGTCACTGTCCCGAGTCCTTCCGGCAACTCCCTTGGGACTCCCCGATAACTTGTAGTATCCAAATCACTCTCATATTCATGAAAACATAATATGTTCAGAACTGAAATCATGGAACTCGGTCCCTAGTGACAAGCATAATGCACAACAAAGTCATAGTAACATCAATCTCAGAACAAAGTGGACACTAGGGATCAAGCCATATCAAACTCAACTTGATTACATGATCAATCTCATCCAATGCCACAGTTGTCCAGCAAGCCTACAAAGGAATTACTCACTCCCGGTGGTGAGCATCATGGGGTGTTTATGACCCACAAGTATAGGGGAACAATCGTAGTCCTTTCAATAAGTATGGGTGTCGAACCAACCGAGGAGCAGAAGGTGCTGATAAACGGTTTTCAGCAAGGTAATAACTGCAAGCACTGAAAGTAGCGGTAATAAGTCATGGTGTAGTGAGGTGAAACGTAGCAAGCGAAAAGTAACAAGTAACAAGTAGTAGCAATGGTGCAGCAAGTGGCTCAATCCCTTTTGTAAAAAGGGACAAGCCTGAACAAAGTCTTATAAGAGGAAAAACGCTCCCGAGGACACGCGGGAATTTCTGTCATGCTAGTTTCATCATGTTCATATGATTCACGTTCGTTACTTTGGTAGTTTAATATGTGGGTGGACCGGCGCTTGGGTACTGCCCTTACTTGGACAAGCATCCCACTTATGATTAACCCCTCTCGCAAGCATCCGCGACTACGAAAGAAGAATTAAGACAACGTCTAACCGTAGCATTAAACTAGTGGATCCAAATCAGCCCCTTACGAAGCAACACATAGACTGGGGTTTAAGCTTCTGTCACTCCAGCAACCCATCATCTACTTACTACTCCCTAATCCCTTCCTCTAGGCCCAAGTATGGTGAAGTGTTATGTAGTCGACGTTCACGTAACACCACTAGAGGAAAAGACAACATACAACATATCAAAATACCGAACGAATATCAAATTCACATGACTATTATCAGCATGACTTATCCCATGTCCTCAGGAACAAAAGTAACTACTCACAAAGCATAATCATAATCATGATCAACATACAACGTAATGAATAGAATCAAGGATCTGAACATAAACTCTTCCACCAAGTAATCCAACTAGCATCAACTATAAATAGTAATCAACACTACTAGTAACCTTACAAGTACCAATCGGAGTCGTGAGACGGAGTTTGGTTACAAGAGATGAACTAGGGATTGGAGAGGAGATGGTGCTGATGAAGATGTTGATGAACATGCCTCCCCTCCGACGATAGGAGTGTTGGTGATGATGATGGCAACGATTTCCCCCTCTGGGAGGGAAGTTTCCTTGACAAGATCGTCCTGCCCGAGCTCTAGATTGGATCTGCTCAAGTTCCGCCTCGTGGCGGCGGCGAAACCATGAAAAAGCTCCCGATTGATTTTTTTTCTGGAACGAAACCCTTCGTATAGCAAAAGAGGGGGGCCAGTGGGTCGTCAGGGAGCCCACAAGGTTGCCAACCTCCACCAGGGGGGTGGTGGTGGCAGGGCTTGTGGCGCCCTGGTAGCCCCCCTCTGGTACTTCTTTAACCCAGTAATTTTTTATATAATCCCAAAAAATTCCACGTAACTTTTCGGGGCATTTGGAGATGTGCAGAATAGTGGACTAAGATTTGCTCCTTTTCCAGTCCAAAATTCCAGCTGCCTGAATTCTCCCTCTTCAAACAAACCTTGCAAAATAAGAGAGAAAAGGCATAAATATGGTACCACAAAGTAATATAACAACCCATAAAGCAAAATGGACGTATCAGGTGTTGAAGAAGGGTTGGTGATGATGACGATGACGAATCCCCCTCTCCGCAGCTCCAAACGGAATCTACGTCAGCTCTCTAGAGGAAGAATACGAGATGGTGGCAGCTCCGTCTCGTGAAATGTGATGAACACTTCTCTGTTAATTTTCTCTGTGAAGATGTGATTCTGGCTTGTGGCCCCACCAGCATTTCACCGGTAGGTCTTCTCTTTATAATTCCTTATAAATGCCAGAAATATTTCACAAAAAGTTGTGTCCAATTCCGAGAACTTTTATTTCTGGACAAAAAATAACACGAATGTTGTTCTGCTAAAAACAATGTCAACCCGGGTTAGTTTCACTCAAATCATGAAAATTAGAGGTCAAAACAAGAGCCAAAGTGTTTGGAAAAGTAGATATGTTGGAGACTATCAGGAGGTCAACTTTGAAAGACTTTGGAAGAATAATCCGGCCGACTTCTCACTGTGGAACAAGATGTTGGCTCGGATACATGCAAAAAACATTTGGGATGACCAACCCTCGACCTATGATTGGATCGGTCTTGAAGCAGGCCATGCGGAATTTTCGTCCCACCCGCCACCCTCTTGGTAGCCACTATCGAAGATTTAACCAATAGGTTGGACTATGCCTCTGAGGAGGTCAAGGACCTGGACAAAGATGTCGACGCCACTCCTTCTCCAACCGCTGGATGGTGGGTAGCCACCTCGACCTACAATGTCTATATGGTGGACACTCCTAGAGATAAGGGTGATGGCACCACGAGGAAGAGCGACGATGGCACACACAAAAAGAATGGCGACAAGCTCGGCAAGGAGACACCCAATTGCCGAAGTGAGTGCAAACGATCTAAGGGGAACAAGGGTAGGGAATGTAACACGGGCACTAGAGAAAAGGATACACCGGACAATCTGGAAGACCTCGGCGACCTTGCTGGCCCCGAACAACAACTCGATGACTCATAGGGGTGCGTGGATTAGGATAACCCCGAGGACCTCAATGACTCTAAGGATGACAACTACCTCCCTCTCTCCAAAGAGGAGGTTACTTTCAAGGAGAGGATTTCATCGTCCGCAAGGACCCACTAGATCTAGAACGGTTCAAGCGATAACTTATAGCCACCGCCGTAAGTGTGAAGAATAAATAGAAGCAACAAAAGCGGAACAAGACACCATGAACGACATATGGACGAGATTCCTAGCACCCGAAGAAGGGTACGACAATGAACGGCTGGATCAAAACAAAAGTTACCTGCGCAGATGTTTCTTGCCATAATTTGACAACGAGTTCGTTGAACCCGCACCCCGGGACGCACTCTAGATAACCAGCCAGACCACCTCCCCCCTTGAGGACGGGACAAGACGGCTAGAGAAGCCGACAATCGACTGACAACCCCCCCCCCCACACACACAGAGAAGAAGGACGGATCCAATACTGCCTGAGGACCCATTTACCTATGACATGACCTGGACGCTAGAGCAGGTAAGACAAGATCCATATATGGATCTATAGGGTACACTCCACCTAGATGGGATGGGTACCAAGGTTGGCTCGACCGAAACAATAGAGCTCGGAAACAACACTGGGTACGGATACTAGCCGATGTCTCGCGAAATGTAGCCCGAGTCAGGGCGCCGCTCACCCAATGTGCTTTACAGATGAAGGGATGCACCATCAGTTCCCCGAGGGGTTTAAACCCGTAAACATTGTACAATACGGGACAACAGACCCGGCCATGTGGATTGAAGACTTCCTTCTCCACATTCATATGGCCTGAGGAGATGACCTCCACGCCACAAAATACTTGCCCTTAAAGATTAAAGGATGAGCATGGCATTGGTCGAACAGCCTCCCCAAAAACTCCATTGGGAGCTGCGAAGAGGTCGACCATTCATGCCGAGCTAACATTCAAGGCACCTATGTCCGCCCCCCGGAGGCCGATGACTTGAGCCACATCGTTAAAAATCCTAGCAAGTCAGGCCAACAATTTTGGAACCGACTCCTAACTAATAAGAACCAAATCAATGAATGTTCGGATGCCTAGGCAACAACCTCTTTCAGAAAAAACATCCAGGACGAATGGCTAGCTTGTCAGCTCGGCCAAGACAAGGCGAGAACAATTTCGGCCCTTACCTCACTTATGACCAGCTTTTCTGTGGGAGAGGACATTTTGTCAGCTCAACGAAGCAACAATCCTGAATGCCCCGATACCTCTGAAGTTCGGGATGGAAATGACAGACCACAACACAACAAGAACAAGGGTCAACACAACAGTGACGATGCCAAAGATACGGTAGTAAATGCCGGATTCAGCAACTCAAAATCAGGACCATGGAAGAAGCCCTCTAAAAGGAATCGGGGTGGACCTACCGCACTGGATAAAATCCTGGATAGGCCCTGCCAGATCCACGACACCCGAGACCGGCTCGTTACCTACATCAACCGTAACTGTTGGGTGATCAAACACTCGAGCAAACTTGCAGTCGAGGAGCAGGGCAAGGCCCCCCGCAGCAAGGAAAATGACGAGCCTCGCGGGCCGAACAATGGAGGCTAGAAGCAATTCCCTCTTGAGGTAAAAACTATGAAGATGATCCATGCCACACACATACCAAAGAAGGAGAGGAAACATGCGCTTCGGGATGTCTACTCCGTAGAGCCCATAGACCCGAAGTTCAACCCATGTTTGGCATACCCGATCACCTTCGGTCGTAGGGATCACCCGGCCAGTATTCGTCATGGAGGGTCAGCAGCCCTGGTACTTGACCCTATTATCGATGGGTACCACCTAACTAGAGTCCTCATGGATGGAGGAAGTAGCCTCAATATGATTTACTCACATACAGTAAGAAAAATGGGTATCGATCCGTCAAGGATCTAACCCAACAAGACCACCTTTAAAGGAGTAATCCCAAGCATCGAAGTCCGCTCCTAGGGCACCATAACTTTGGAAATAGTGTCCGGCTCAACTGACAACTTCTACAACAAAGAATTGATCTTTAACATCGTCCCTTTCCGCATCGGCTATCACACACTTCTTGGCCATACAACATTCACTCGCTTTAACATTGTCCCCATTACACTTATCTGAACCTAAAGACATCTGGACCCAAGGGTGTCATCACTATCAATGGAAATAGAGAGCGCTCACTCCAAACTGAGGAACACACCACGGCTCTAGCAGACGAAGTCCAGGTCGGCAATGAGACGATGAAGTATGAGTCCGTCGTCAACTCACGTGATACTTGTGATCTGCGTTGGGTTTTTCGTGAAGAGGAATGGGTTATCGCAGCACAATGTGGGTAAGTATTTACCTCACTTATGAAACAAAGGTTTATCGAACCAATAGGAATATCAACCACAACTGTCTCCAGCGGCTGCACACATAAGAACAAACAAATTGCACCCAATGCGACCAAGAGGGTTGTCAATCCTCTACTCTTGTTATTTGCAAGCAAGTGAGATGTTTAGATAATTATAGATAGAAGGATGAAATAAAAACAAGTAAAAACAGCAAGCTATTGACGGTTTTCTTAGTATGTTATGAATAGACCGAGGTGCCATAGTTTTCCCTAATGGCATCTCTCATGAAAAATAGCATACGGAGGGTAAACAAATCATTGTTGGGCAATTGATAGAAGAACAGATAGTTATGTGATATTCATGGCAATGATCATGTGTATATAGGCATCACGTCCATTAACAAATAGGTTGACTCGTGCCTGCACCTATTACTATTACTCTACTCATCAACCGCTATTCAACATGCATCTAGAGTATTAAGTAAAACAAAGTAATGCATGGAGAACAATGACATGATGTAGACAAAATAAACTCACACAATATGAATAAACCACATCATTTTATACTTAGTAGCAGCAACAAAAAAACACATCTTGTCCTCTTCTGTTGTTGGGATATAGAAATTCGTCGGGTTGAACCTACCACAACACACCTCTTTGACCGAGGAAATATCGATCTAGTTGGCTGAACTATTTCAATAGATATGAGAGAATTATGAAGCTATCATAATCATTCACATAAGAATCATATACGTATTTAGAGGAGACTCAAATATTTATCATTACTAATCTGAACATAAACCCACAATTCATCGAATCCCAACCAACGCACCGCACAAAAGGAATTACATAATTTGGATCAAAGCAAAGATGCGATGATCATTGTTTTGAAGATCAAAGAGAGAGATTGCTATCCAGGTACTGGCTATGGACCCGCAGGTCCATGGTGCACTACTCACACATCATCATGAGGGCAGCAAGGTTGATGAAGAGTCCCTCCTTGATCGATCCCCCTCCATAAGTGTAACAGCCCGAGACCGACGCTCTAGAAGATTCCCCTTTTATTCCATTCCTGCCTTGTGATTAGATTGTCTCTCACATTCATCATCGCATCATGCGCATCATCTGTATTGCATCGTCACTCTATTGCCACCAGTTTTCAAAATTTGCATCTGTTAGAAGTTCCAGTTCTCTCCATTTTCGTCGTTCTCTGTTTTGAGACCAACCACACACGCACACGCACGCGATACCGTTAAAATATTGTCTTAAAAGGTGTGTATAAAACATTCTTGGATTGGGTTGAAACTTGGTGTATCGTCTTATTTTAATGTAGGCAGGCCGCGTGCAAAATTTCATCGCAATCGGAGTCTGTTTGATACCCGAACGGTCGACCGTAGTGGCACTGTCGTTGGTTTATCGGTGGACGTTTTTCTTGGTGTTTAAAAAGTCTTGTGCAGGGCCGCAAACCCCTCTTGTATCTCAGAACATCATGGTTACACAACCCACCTAGCCCCTACCCGCAACCGAGGCCGTCCGATCACGATCGTGTAGTTGAAATCGGGGCAAAAATCCCCCTAACCTAGCCCCCAATCCTATATAAACACCCCTACCCTGCCTATTTGGGCGTTCCCCTAATCCTCCTCGGGATCTGCACCCGAAACCCTAGACAGCCAACACCTCCCACCGCAGCCAACAACCACTCGCCACCACGGCGCACAGAGCCCATCCCCAGTGCTCTCTGGCCCGAGCCGTCGCCATCCGACCGAGCTCGCCCTCTCCTCTCGAGCAGAGAAGCTCCTCCCATGGCCTCGACCCGCGCCGGTTCTCTGGGCCGCCGCCAGGAGTGCCGTCACAGGCCGAATCCAGTGCCCCGCCGCTCCCTTGCCCCCCCTGCGTCGCCTACTCGTTGGAGCTGCCGGCATCGCCGCCACAATCGCCCCCGTCGTCGCAGCCCCGATCCAGATTGTATCTGGAGCCGCGAGCTGAGTTGACCGCCAGGTGGACCAGCGCCCCGGCCTGCATCACCCCTCGGCCTAATGCACCGAGCCGGCCCGCATCACCCCTTCGGCTTGCTCCCGCCGAGTCGGCCAGCTTGCCAGATCCTAGTCGGTCCAATCCCGCGAGCCTCTCCCCGAGCCGACCTTCTAAGGCCCAAGTTGAGCGACCCTGAGCCTCTATATCGCGCCCTAGGCGCATTATAGTGTTGTGTGCATGCCTTTGTTTAGGCCATAATCAAATTTGCCCCGTTTAGTTTTTTTAGGATTTGTGAATTTAGTATTTTCGGGAAAATGCATATTTTCAATTGTCCGTAACTTTTATACTGTGCGTCGAATCATGACAAATTATATATGTAAAATGATTAGAATTTCACATAGATTAATATTTTCCAAGTCTCATACATATTTAAAACTTTTTAACTTGTTGTTTGCATTGGTTTGCGTGTTGACGTGTTAGAAACGGTTTCATTCGTAACTACTTAACCGTAGCTCTGTTGGAGATGAGCTATATATGTAAATCGACTAGAACGACGCGTGGAATCACGTGAAACACTTTATTCTGCTGTTTAAAAAATATTATAATATGTTAGATCAGATCTGGACAGATTTCTAAATTAACGCATGGGGTCAGTTCAGAGATGTTATAAGTCGTTTCCGACCTCATTTAAAATGCCTAGATAGGTAGTTTAATTATGTTTCACCTCTTTCCATGTTTAACAACTTTTAATATTGTATGTGGAGTTTTGTCAATATGCAACTCGTTGCATATTGAGCTTCACTTAATGTGTAGTGTTTGATTGTTGTGAATTGCCATGCCATGCCTTGCATAATTCAAATGGAGATGCATCATATGTGTTGTGTTGTGGTGAATATCGTGTGTTGATTCTTGTTTCCTGTTTTCTTTGTCTCGATAGAGTTCCGCAAGCGTGTCAGAATGTAAGGATCTGTTTGACTACATTGGTTTGGCTGCTCCACGAAGTCGTTCTTCTTCCAAGCGGGATCGCACGCAATATGATCATATCCCCAGATACCATTACTATCAAAGCCATGCTAGTTGCCTCGTTTATTTCATTATGTCTTGTTTCAAACCTGTTGAATGTCAGCCTTCCAACATTGCCATGAAAACCTCTAACCTGTTCACAACCTAGCAAACCACTCTCTGGCTATGATACCGCTTGCTTAACCATATGATAGCGTTGCTAGTTGCAGGTGCAATTGCTTCCCTGTGATAACCTGGGTTCCTTGTTATGTCACCCTATTAATGCTGTTTAATTTAATGCACATATGTACTTGGTAAAAGGTGGAAGGCTCACCCTTTATAGCCTACTGTTTTGTTCCATCTTTGCCACCCTAGTTTCGGCTAGCAGTGTTATATTCCATAATTTAGCGCTCCTAACACGATCGGGGTTGTTATGGGGACCCCCTTAATAATTCGTCTTTCATTAAAACTCGTCTGCCAGTGCCCAACTTTGGTAGTACATTTGCCTAATTCACACCATGGATAATTAATCAACCCCCGGGCGAATGCTCCTCATGAGTGTTGGTCCAAACTAGAGCCATTTCCGGGGTGAACCCGGGGCTACTCGGGAGATTTCTATGAGGCCACCGTACACTGTGCTTATCCGTCTTGTCCTGAGAACGAGATACGCGACTCCTATCGGGTTCGTCGATAGGTCGCGCGGCCTTGCTGGACTTGTTTTATCTTTTACAAAATATCTTGTGTATCGGGATTCCGGTGATGCTTTGGGTCATCTCAGAGTTGAGGTTTTCCACTAAGGAATCTGAGGAGATTGCGAGTTTCGTGGTCGAGGCTTTCTATGCGGCTTGTGGTAATTTATGATGGACTAGTTGGAGCACCCCTGTAGGGTTAAATCTTTTGCAAAGTTGTGCCCGCGGTTATGTGGCAACCTTGGAAACTTTGTTAAACATCCAGTTCTAGATAACTTGAAGTGAAGTTAATTAATAACTTACCAACTGAGTGCGTAACCGTGACCGTCTCTTTCGTTAGCTCCTACTCCGATCAAGGACACAGTGGGGTTATGTTTGACGTAAGTAGGTGTTCAGGATCATTGATTTGATCATCATAGTTCACATCCGCTATGCATAGATTATCCCCCTCTTATTCTTGTACTCGTAAGTTAGCCACCACAAATAAATGCTTAGTCGCTTGTTGCAGCCTCACCGCTTACCTCACCCATAAGCTTTGCTAGTCTTGATACCTTTGGAAATGATATTGCTGAGTCCCTGTGGCTCACAGATTACTACAACACCAGTTGCAGGTACATGTAAAGCGATACTTATGACGTGAGCGCGATGATTGTTCTATTTGGAGTTTCTTCTTCTTCTTTTTCTTCTTCGATCTAGGTGGGTTCCATACCGACAACCTGGGATAGCAAGGATGGACGTCGTTCTTTTATCATTTGTTTTCGCCTGTAGTCGGACCTTGCTCTTCTTCATGATGGTTCCTTATGTTGTTGTATTAATGTGACTCCGATGTACCTTGTGGCCAGTGTAAGCCAATTCCATATACTTTTCTATTGTGTACATGTACTTGTAAAGATATCCATTCTTGCGAAACAACGAGATGCTCTTCTATCCCTGTCGAGGCCCTCGTGCCAAAATAAGGATAGGATCGCTTCTTGAGCGTTACAATATGGGTGTCGGAATGGAGCTCCAGATGGCCTCCCATCAGAATAGAGACTTGCGGTAGCGTAAAAAGTGTTTCAGGACTCCCCATGGTGTTTTAGGGTAGATGAGAATTTATAAGCCAGATAATGGAGTTGAATGGGCCACGAGGGAGCCACCAGCCATTACGGTGCCCGCCTCCCAGGCCGCGTCCTTTTGTCGTGTGGGCCCTTCATGAGGCCTCCAGTCTTCTTCCGATGCTCGTTTCTCTTCTTTTGGTCCAAAAAAATCACCAAAAGGTTTCAGGGCAATTGGACCTCGTTTGGTATGGAAAGCCTGAAAAGTGAAAAACACATAGAAAACATTGATACTTCTCCAACGTATCTACTTTTCCAAGCTCTTTTGTCCTTGTTTTGGACTCTTATTTGCATGATTTGAATGTAACTAACCCGGACCGATGCTGTTTTCAGCAGAATTGCCTTGGTGTTATTTTTGCGCGGAACTAAAAGTTCTCGGATTGATCTAAAAATTTACGAAGAATATTTATGGAATTAATAAAAATATTGGCGAAAGAATCAACCAGAGAGGGGCCACCACCTGGCCACAAGCCAGGGGGCGCCCCCCTAGGGCGCGCCCCTATCTTATGGGGCCCTTGTGGCTCCTCCGACCTCGTTTCCACTTCTATCTATTCCTATTCGGGGAGTGAAAAACCAAGTAGGAGAGTTCATCACATTTTACGATACAGAGCTGCCGCCACCTCATGTTCTTCCTCGGGAGGGTAGATCTGGAGTCTGATTTGGGCTCTGAGAGGGGAAATCGACACCGTCATGATCACCAACCATCCTTCATCACCAATGTCATAATTCTCTCAGACGTTCGTGAGTAATTCCATCGTAGGCTTGCTGGATGGTGATGGGTTTGATGATATCTACCATGTAATTGAGTTAGTTTTGTTAGGGTTTCATCCCTATTATCCACTATGTTCTGAGATTGATGTTGCTATGACTTTGCTATGTTAATGCTTGTCACTAGGGCCCGAGTGCCATGATTTCAGATCTAAACCTATTATGTTTTCATGAATATATATATGTGTTCTTGATCCTATCTTGCAAGTTGTAGACACATATTACGAGTTATAATTCGCACCCCCCAGGGTGACAATTACTGGGATTCTTTCCGGTGATTACCGTACTTTGAGGAGTTCATGTATTCACTAAGTGCTAATGCTTTCGTCCGGTTCTCTATTAAAAGGAGGCCTTAATATCCCTTAGTTTCCATTAGGACCCCGCTACCACGGTAGGGTAGGATAAAAGATGTCATGCAAGTTCTTTTCCATAAGCACGTATGACTATATATGGAATACCTTCCTTCATTACATTGATGAATTTGAGCTAGTTCTGTATCAGCTATGTTATAACTGTTGCATGATGAATGCCATCTGACATAATTATCCATCACTGATCCATTGGCTACGAGCTTTCCACATATTTATCTTTGCTAAGTTACTTTTCCGTTGCTATTGTTACAGTTACTTCAATACTACTTTGCTACTAAATACTTTGCTGCAGATATTAAGTCTTTCAGGTGTGGTTGAATTGACAACTCAGCTGCTAATACTCGAGAATATTCTTTGGCTCCCTGATACGTCCATTTTGCATCATGTTTTCATGTTGATATTTATCGCTTCTTGGGCTGTTATTTCACTTCACGGTACAATTCTTATGCCTTTTCTCTCTTATTTTGCAAGGTTTACATGAGATGGAGAATGCCGGCAACTGGAATTCTGGCTTGAAAGTGGAGCAAAGTTGAGATACCTATTCTGCGCAACTCCAAACACCGTAAAAATCAACGAGGATTTTTCCCGATTTATCAAAAATACTGGGCCGAAGAAGTGCCGAAGGGGGGCGTGTAGGTGGCCACGAGCCTGCACGGCGCGACCACCCCCCAGGCCGCGCCATGAGGGCTTGTGGGCACCCTGCAAGCCCACTAGCCCCCCTATTTTGCTATACGAAGGGTTTCGTCCAGGAAAAAAAGCAAGGAGGAGCTTTTTCGTAGATTCGCCGCCGCCATGAGGCAAAACTTGAGCAGAACCAATCTAGAGCTCCGGCAGGACGATTCTTTCGGGGAAACTTCCCTCTCGGAGGGGGAAATCATGGCCATCGTCATCACCAACACTCCTCTCATCGGAGGGGACTCGTCACCATCAACATCTTCATAAGCACCATCTCATCTCCAAACCCTAGTTCATCACTTGTAACCAATCTCCGTCTCGCGACTCCGATTGGTACTTGTAAGGTTGCTAGTAGTGTTGATTACTCTTTGTAGTTGATGCTAGTTGGATTACTTGGTGGAAGAGTTTATGTTCATATCCTTGGTGCTACTCATTACCTCTCTGGTCATGAATATGATTATGCTTTGTGAGTAGTTACTTTTTTTCCTGAGGACATGGGATAAGTCATGCTAATAGTAGTCATGTGAATTTGGTATCCGTTTCGTAATTTGATATGTTGTATGTTGTTTTTCCTCTAGTGGTGTTATTGTTGGGGAACGTCGCATGGGAAACAAAAATTTTCCTACGCGCACGAAGACCTATCATGGTGATGTCCATCTACGAGAGGGGATGAGTGATCTACATACCCTTGTAGACCGTACAGCGGAAGCGTTAGAGAACGCGGTTGATGTAGTGGAACGTCCTCACGTCCCTCGATCCGCCCCGCGAACAATCCCGCGATCAGTCCCACGATCTAGTACCGAACGGACGGCACCTCCGCGTTCAGCACACGTACAGCTCGACGATGATCTCGGCCTTCTTGATCCAGCAAGAGAGACGGAGAGGTAGAAGAGTTCTACGGCAGCGTGACGGCGCTCCGGAGGTTGGTGATGACCTTGTCTCAGCAGGGCTCCGCCCGAGCTCCGCAGAAACGCGATCTAGAGGAAAAACCGTGGAGGTATGTGGTCGGGCTGCCGTGGAAAAGTCGTCTCAAATCAGCCCTAAAACCTCCGTATATATAGGTGGGAGGGAGGGGGCCTTGCCTTGGGGTCCAAGGACCCTCAAGGGGGTCGGCCGAGCCAAGGGGGAGGACTCTCCCCCCCAAACCGAGATGGACTAGGTTTGGTGGGAGGGAGTCCTCCTCCCTTCCCACCTCCTCCCTTTTTTTTTCTTTTCTCTTGATTTTTCTTATCTTGGCGCATAGACCACTTGTGGGCTGTCCCACCAGCCCACTAAGGCTGGTGTGTCTCCCCCAAGGCCTATGGGCTTCCCCGGGGTGGGTTGCCCCCCCCGGTGAACTCCCGGAACCCATTCGTCATTCCCGGTACATTCCCGGTAACTCCGAAAACCTTCCGGTAATCAAATGAGGTCATCCTATATATCAATCTTCGTTTCCGGACCATTCCGGAAACCCTCGTGACGTCCGTGATCTCATCCGGGACTCCGAACAAAATTCAGTAACCAACCATATAACTCAAATACGCATAAAACAACGTCGAACCTTAAGTGTGCAGACCCTGCGGGTTCGAGAACCATGTAGACATGACCCGAGAGACTCCTCGGTCAATATCCAATAGCGGGACCTGGATGCCCATATTGGATCCTACATATTGTACGAAGATCTTATCGTTTGAACCTCAGTGCCAAGGATTCGTATAATCCCGTATGTCATTCCCTTTGTCCTTCGGTATGTTACTTGCTCGAGATTCGGTCGTCAGTATCCGCATACCTATTTCAATCTCGTTTACCGGCAAGTCTCTTTACTCGTTCCGTAATACAAGATCTCGCAACTTACACTAAGTTACATTGCTTGCAAGGCTTGTGTGTGATGTTGTATTACCGAGTGGGCCCCGAGATACCTCTCCGTCACACGGAGTGACAAATCCCAGTCTTGATCCATACTAACTCAACTAACACCTTCGGAGATACCTGTAGAGCATCTTTATAGTCACCCAGTTACGTTGCGACGTTTGATACACACAAAGCATTCCTCCGGTGTCAGTGAGTTATATGATCTCATGGTCGTAGGAATAAATACTTGACACGCAGAAAACAGTAGCAACAAAATGACACGATCAACATGCTACGTCTATTAGTTTGGGCCTAGTCCATCACGTGATTCTCCCAATGACGTGATCCAGTTATCAAGCAACAACACCTTGTTCATAATCAGAAGACACTGACTATCATTGATCAACTGGTTAGCCAACTAGAGGCATGCTAGGGACGGTGTTTTGTCTATGTATCCACACATGTAAATGAGTCTTCATTCAATACAATTATAGAATGGATAATAAACTATTATCTTGATACAGGAATTATAATAATAACTATATTTATTATTGCCCCTAGGGCATAATTCCAACAGTCTCCCACTTGCACTAGAGTCAATAATCTAGCCCTCACATCACCATGTGAATTACATTGTAATAAATCTAACACCCATACAGTTCTCGTGTCGATCATGTTTTTGCCGTGGAAGAGGTTTAGTCAGCGGGTCTGCTACATTCAGATCCGTGTGCACTTTGCATATATTTACGTCCTCTTCCTCGACGTAGTCGCGGATGAGGTTGAAGCGTCGTTTGATGTGTCTGGTCTTCTTGTGAAACCGTGGTTCCTTTGCTAAGGCAATGGCACCAGTGTTGTCACAGAACAAGGTTATTGGATTCAGTGCGCTTGGCACCACTCCAAGTTCCATCATGAACTGCTTCATCCAGACACCCTCCTTAGCCGCCTCCGAGGCAGCCATGTACTCCGCTTCACATGTAGAATCTGCTACGACGCTTTGCTTGGAACTGCACTAGCTTACTGCACCCCCATTAAGAATAAATACGTATCCGGTTTGCGACTTAGAGTCCTCCGGATCTGTGTCAAAGCTTGCATCGACGTAACCTTTTACGGCGAGCTCTTCGTCACCTCCATACACGAGAAACATCTCCTTAGTCCTTTTTAGGTACTTCAGGATATTCTTGACCGTTGTCCAGTGATCCACTCCTGGATTACTCTGGAACCTACCTGCCATACTTATGGCCAGGCTAACATCCGGTCTAGTGCACAGCATCGCATACATGATAGAACCTATGGCTGAAGCATAGGGGACGGAGCGCATATGCTCTCTATCTTCATCAGTTGCTGGGCACTGAGTCTTACTCAATCTCGTACCTTGTAAAACTGGCAAGAACCCTTTCTTGGACTGTTCCATTTTGGACCTCTTCAAAACTTTATCAAGGTATGTGCTTTGTGAAAGTCCTATCAGGCGTTTTGATCTATCCCTATAGATCTTAATGCCTAGAATGTAAGCAGCTTCTCCTAGGTCCTTCATAGAGAAACTTTTATTCATGTAACCTTTTATGCTCTCCAAAAGCTCTACGTTGTTTCCAATCAGTAATATGTCATCCACATATAATATTAGAAACGCCACAGAGCTCCCACTCACTTTCTTGTAAATACAGGATTCTCCAACCACTTGTATAAACCCAAATGCTTTGATCACCTCATCAAAGCGTTTGTTCCAACTCCGAGATGCTTGCACCAGTCCATAAATGGATCGCTGGAGCTTGCACACCTTGTCAGAATTTTTAGGATCGACAAAACCTTCGGGTTGCATCATATACAACTCTTCCTTAAGAAAACCGTTAAGGAACGCCGTTTTGACATCCATCTGCCAGATTTCATAATCGAAAAATGCAGCTATTGCTAACATGATTCTGACGGACTTAAGCATCACTACGGGTGAGAAAGTCTCATCGTAGTCAACTCCTGGAACTTGTGAAAAACCCTTTGCCACAAGTCGAGCTTTATAAACGGTCACATTACCGTCAGCGTCCGTATTCTTCTTAAAGATCCATTTCTTCTGAATAGCCTTGCGGCCCTGAGGCAGTATCTCCAAAGTCCACACTTTGTTCTCATACATGGATCCTATCTCGGATTTCATGGCTTCTAGCCATTTGTTGGAATCTGGGCCCACCATTGCTTCTTCATAATTTGCAGGTTCATTGTTGTCTAACAACATGATTGATAAGACGGGATTACCGTACCACTCTGGAGCAGCGCGTGATCTCGTCGACCTGCGTGGTTCAACAGAAACTTGAACTGGAGTTTCATGATCATCATCATTAACTTCCTCCTCAACCGGCGTCGCAACGACAGAGGTTTCCCCTTGCCCTGCGCCACCATCCAGAGGGATGAGAGGTTCGACAACCTCGTCAAGTTCTATCTTCCTCCCACTCAATTCTCTCGAGAGAAACTCCTTCTCGAGAAAAGCTCCGTTTTTAGCAACAAACACTTTGCCCTCGGATTTGAGATAGAAGGTGTACCCAACTGTCTCTTTTGGGTAACCTATGAAGACGCACTTTTCCGCTTTGGGTTCCAGCTTTTCAAGCTGAAGCTTTTTGACATAAGCATCACATCCCCAAACTTTAAGAAACGACAACTTTGGCCTTTTGCCATACCACAGTTCGTATGGTGTCGTCTCAACGGATTTTGATGGTGCCCTATTTAGAGTGAATGCAGCTGTTTCTAATGCATAACCCCAAAATGATAACGGCAAATCAGTAAGATACATCATAGATCGCACCATCTCCAACAAAGTACGATTACGACGTTCAGACACACCATTACGCTCTGGTGTTCCAGGCGGTGTTAACTGCGAAACAATTCCACATTGTCTTAAGTGAGCACCAAACTCGAAACTCAGATATTCACCCCCACGATCAGACCGTAGGAACTTGATCTTCTTGTTACGATGATTTTCCACTTCACTCTGAAATTGCTTGAACTTTTCAAATGTTTCAGACTTCTGCTTCATCAAGTAGACATAACCATATCTACTTAAATCGTCAGTGAAGGTGAGAAAATAACGATATCCGCCGCGTGCCTCTACGCTCATTGGACCACACACATCGGTATGTATGATTTCCAACAAGTCACTTGCACGCTCCATTGTTCCGGAGAACGGAGTCTTAGTCATCTTGCCCATGAGGCATGTTCGCACGTGTCAAGTGAATCAAAGTCAAGTGACTCCAAAAGTCCATCAACATGGAGTTTCTTCATGCGCTTTACACCAATATGACCCAAACGGCAGTGGCAGAAAAATATGGCGCTATCATTGTTTACTCTAACTCTTTTGGTCTCAATGTTATGTATATGCGTATCGCTATCAAGATTCAATATAAACAATCCTCTCACATTCGGTGCATTACCATAAAAGATGTTACTCATAGAAATAGAACAACCATTATTCTCAGACTTAAAAGAGTAACAGTCTCGCAATAAACAAGATCCAGATATAATGTTCATGCTCAACGCAGGCACTAAATAACAATGATTTAAGTTCATCACTAATCCCGATGGTAGCTGAAGTGACACTGTGCCGACGGCGATTGCATCAACCTTGGAATCATTTCCTACGCGCATCGTCACTTCGTCTTTGGCCAGCCTTCGTCTATTCCGCAGTTCCTGTTTCGAGTTGCAAATGTGAGCAACAGAACCGGTATCGAATACCCAGGCACTACTTCGAGAGCCGGTTAAGTACACATCAATAACATGTATATCAAATATACCTGATTTTTCTTTGCCCGCCTTCTTATCTGCCAGATACTTGGGGCAATTGCGCTTCCAGTGACCCATACCCTTGCAATAGAAGCACTCTATTTCAGGCTTAGGTCCAGCCTTGGGTTTCTTCGGCGGATTGGCAACAGGCTTGCCGCTCTTCTTCGAATTGCCCTTCTTGCCTTTGCCATTTCTCTTGAAACTAGTGGTCTTGCTCACCATCAACACTTGATGCTCTTTACGGAGTTTAGACTCTGCGACTTTCAACATCGCAAACAACTCGCCGGGAGACTTGTTCATCCCTTGCATGTTGTAGTACATCACAAAGCCTTTATAGGTTGGGGCAGTGATTGAAGGATTCTGTCAGTGATAGCTTCTTGCGGGAGTTCAATCCCCAGCTCAGCTAGACGGTTTGAGTACCCAGACATTTTGAGCACATGTTCACTGACAGGCGAGTTTTCCTCCATCTTGCAAGCATAGAATTTATCGGAGGTCTCATACCTCTCGTTCCGGGGGTTCTTCTGAAAGATAAACTCCAACTCCTGGAACATCTCAAATGCTCCATGACGCTCAAAGCGACGTTTAAGTCCCGGTTCTAAGCCATACAAGACTGCACATTGAACTATTGAGTAGTCCTCCTTACGTGCTAACCAAGCGTTCTTAACATCCTGATCAGCCGTAGCGGGTGGTTCATCTCCTAGCGCAGCATTAAGGACATAATCCTAATTCCCAGCTTGTAAGATTAGCTTAAGATTACGAGCCCAGTCTACAAAGTTGCTTCCATCATCTTTCAACTTAGCTTTCTCTAGGAACGTATTAGAATTCAGGATGACTGTTGCGTGAGCCATGATCTACAACACAAATATATTCAAAGTGGACTTAGACTATGTTCAAGATAATTAGAGTTCAACTTAATCAAATTATATGCTAAACTCCCACTCAAAAAGTACATCTCTCTAGTCATTTGAGTGGTACATGATCCAAATCCACTATCTCAAGTCCGATCATCACGTGAGTCGAGAATAGTTTCAGTGGTAAGCATCTCTATGCTAATCATATCAACTATACGATTCATGCTCGACCTTTCGGTCTCATGTGTTCCGAGGCCATGTCTGCACATGCCAGGCTCGTCAAGCTTAACCCGAGTGTTCCGCGTGCGCAACTGTTTTGCACCCGTTGTATGTGAACGTTGAGTCTATCACACCCGATCATCACGTGGTGTCTCGAAACGACGAACTGTAGCAACGGTGCACAGTCGGGGAGAACACAATTTCGTCTTGAAATTTTAGTGAGAGATCACCTCATAATGCTACCGTCGTTCTAATCAAAATAAGGTGCATAAAAGGATTAACATCACATGCAATTCATAAGTGACAGGATATGGCCATCATCACGTGCTTCTTGATCTCCATCACCAAAGCACCGGCACGATCTTCTTGTCACCGGCGCCACACCATGATCATCCATCAACATGGTGCCATCGGGGTTGTCGTGCTACTCATGCTATTACTACTAAAGCTACATCCTAGCAAAATAGTAAACGCATCTGCAAGCACAAACATTAGTATAAAGACAACCCTATGGCTCCTTCCGGTTGCCGTACCATCGACGTGCAAGTCGATATTTCTATTACAACATGATCATCTCATACATCCAATATATCACATCACATTGTTGGCCATATCACATCACAATCATACCCTGCAAAAACAAGTTAGACGTCCTCTAATTTTGTTGTTGCATGTTTTACGTGGTGACCATGGGTATCTAGTAGGATCGCATCTTACTTACGCAAACACCACAACGGAGATATATGAGTTGCTATTTAACCTCATCAAAGGACCTCCTTGGTCAAATCCGATTCAACTAAAGTTGGAGAAACCGACACTTGCTAGTCATCTTTTGAGCAAAGCGGGTTACTCGTAACGATGAAACCAGTCTCTCGTAAGCGTACGAGTAATGTCGGTCCAAGCCGCTTCAATCCAACAATACCGCGGAATCAAGAAAAGACTAAGGAGGGCAGAAAAACGCACATCACCGCCCACAAAAACTTTTGTGTTCTACTCGAGAAGACATCTACGCATGAACCTAGCTCATGATGCCACTGTTGGGGAACGTCGCATGGGAAACAACAATTTTCCTACGCGCACGAAGACCTATCATGATGATGTCCATCTACGAGAGGGGATGAGTGATCTACGTACCCTTGTAGACCGTACAGCAGAAGCGTTAGAGAACGCGGTTGATGTAGTGGAACGTCCTCACGTCCCTCGATCCGCCCCGCGAACAATCCCGCGATCAGTCCCACGATCTAGTACCGAACGGACGGCACCTCCGCGTTCAGCACACGTACAGCTCAACGATGATCTCGGCCTTCTTGATCCAGCAAGAGAGACGGAGAGGTAGAAGAATTCTCTGGCAGCGTCACGGCGCTCCGGAGGTTGGTGATGACCTTGTCTCAGCAGGGCTCCGCCCGAGCTCCGAAGAAACGCGATCTAGAGGAAAAACCGTGGAGGTATGTGGTCGGGCTGCCGTGGAAAAGTCGTCTCAAATCAGCCCTAAAACCTCCGTATATATAGGTGGGGGGAGGGGACCTTGCCTTGGGTCTCAAGGAGCCCGAAGGGGGTCGGCCGAGTCCAAGGGGGAGGACTCTCCCCCCCCCCCAAACCGAGTTGGACTAGGTTTGGTGGGAGGGAGTCCCCCTTCCTTCCCACCTCCTCCTTTTTTTTCTTTCTCTCCTGATTTTCTTCTCCTTGGCGCATAGACCCTTTTGGGCTGTCCCACCTGCCCACTAAGGGCTGGTGTGTCACCCTAAAGGCCTATGGGCTTCCCCGGGGTGGGTTGCCCCCCCGGTGAACTCCCGGAACCCATTCGTCATTCCCGGTACATTCCCGGTAACTCCGAAAACCTTCCGGTAATCAAATGAGGTCATCCTATATATCAATCTTCGTTTCCGGATGATTCCGGAAACCCTCGTGATGTCCGTGATCTCATCCGGGACTCCGAACAACATTCGGTAACCAACCATATAACTCAAATACGCATAAAACAACGTCGAACCTTAAGTGTGCAGACCCTGCGGGTTCGAGAACTATGTAGACATGACCCGAGAGACTCCTCGGTCAATATCCAATAGCGGGACCTGGATGCCCATATTGGATCCTACATATTCTACGAAGACCTTATCGTTTGAACCTCAGTGCCAAGGATTCATATAATCCCGTATGTCATTCGCTTTGTCCTTCGGTATGTTATTTGCCCGAGATTCGATCGTCAGTATCCGTTTACCGGCAAGTCTCTTTACTCGTTCCGTAATACAAGATCCCCCAACTTACACTAAGTTACATTGCTTGCAAGGCTTGTGTGTGATGTTGTATTACCGAGTGGGCCCCGAGATACCTCTCCGTCACACGGAGTGACAAATCCCAGTCTTGATCCATACTAACTCAACTTACACCTTCGGAGATACCTGTAGAGCATCTTTATAGTCACCCAGTTACGTTGCGACGTTTGATCCACACAAAGCATTCCTCCGGTGTCAGTGAGTTATATGATTTCATGGTCATAGGAATAAATACTTGACACGCAGAAAACAGTAGCAACAAAATGACACGATCAACATGCTACGTCTATTAGATTGGGTCTAGTCCATCACATGATTCTCCTAACGATGTGATCCCGTTATCAAGTGACAACACTTGCCTATGGCCAGGAAACCTTGACCATCTTTGATCAACGAGCTAGTCAACTAGAGGCTTACTAGGGACGGTGTTTTGTCTATGTATCCACACAAGTATTGTGTTTCCAATCAATACAATTATAGCATGGATAATAAACGATTATCATGAACAAAGAAATATAATAATAACTAATTTATTATTGCCTCTAGGGAATATTTCCAACACAACTTCATACTCCATCTGGTAGGGTTAAGGTTTTGGGGATGAGACGGGTAAGAGAGGGAGGAAGATACAGACAATACAAACAATATTTTTGAGAATAGGTTTTATTTGTGGCCGTCAGAAAACACACACCAATGACGGCTCACAAATCATCGTATCTAACGTGAGTATATAAAAGGTGTTTGGACTTCTAATGGTCATATAATTATTCGAATACTTCAGGGTCTTCGAGTTCTTCGGGTCTTGAGAGTCCTCTGTTGGTGTAGCTTCAATTCTTCAAACGCGTGGTGAAATCCTCTTTACTTTGAAGTAGAACTCCGTTGATTCTTCATGAGGTCGAAGGGGTAAGGGTATTGTCTAACTATTGGAGGTGAGAGAGAATATTTGATGAAATCAGAAGAGATGAGGAGTGAAAGGTGTTCCCGAAAATATGATTTTTGAGAGTTCCTATCCTAAGAAGTTTCTAGTTTCTAGGGTCACGTCCTACATTCAACATGTGCTCTGATACCATTTTTGTAGCGACCCGACTCAAAACGAGTCAAGCCTCTGTGTTTCTGTGCCATCCCTGGATCAGTATGCTGGCACACACAGTACATCAACGTATATATCAAAGTGCAATCACATGTAAATAGCATAAAACTGATATATATACCTTAAATATCTCAGCGGAAGCGGTCAAGGGAGTGGAGTCCCAATAAACACCAACAGCAAGTTGAGTGTAGACCGTAACCCTGAATCGTACTCTTACTCGTCGAAGAAAAATATCTGCAACATAAGACGTTGCAGCCGTGTAGGTCAGCATATTGAATATGCTGGCAAGTCACATATGAGAGGAGTGAAAAGTAATCATCTATACTATATGCATATATGGCAGGTGGGGCTATAAGTTTTTAGCGAAAAGCAAGTTTTCTCCTACTTCAAGAGAGGCTTAAAAGCAAAATGTTACTACGTTGTTTGTTGTTAACGAGATGGTTCCGCCAACCACTTCTCGTACACGAGTTGTCAATAATTACCCTCATCAAATATATTTAATGGTGTTGAGAAATCCAGATAACTTCAGTTCCTTTGGCTCAAGTTGTCCATGACCGTGGACACGGCTAATCGATTAGGTTTGAGTACTCTGTAGAGTTTTGCACACGTTCCCCACAAGATTTGATCGCCTCCGTGTATGTCCTCGCACTTCAGGGTGTTTGAAGACCGGATGATCAAAACATGGTCTTTCAATGGGTCCCTCTGAATCCCTGTCGGTGCCCATCCAATCCTACCGTTCTTCTACATCTCCTAGCACCGCCTGTCCAGAGTCGCCGCGTTGTCCAACCAAGCCAGAGCCCATAATGACTTGTGGCTGTGCAGGTAAGCCTTGGGTCTTGAAAATATCCGTCCGTCCCTTTGAGCCTGGGTGAAGCTTTCCGCAGGATGTCATGGCCTCTCCAGCATCCCGGGTCATCCACTGGGTTCTCCAGGGAGCCGATCAACCGTCCTTCACCCAGAGTTGCATTGCGTCCAAGGTCTTGAAAATCTTGTCTTAACCGGTCTTGATTATTTAATCAACCTCGCATCACTCGTGTTATGCACTCAACCGAAATC
Organism: Hordeum vulgare subsp. vulgare; assembly: GCF_904849725.1. NCBI lineage: Eukaryota > Viridiplantae > Streptophyta > Magnoliopsida > Poales > Poaceae > Hordeum > Hordeum vulgare. The sequence goes on from NC_058519.1 coordinate 378,762,579, forward strand.
CCATCTACTCAAGCATAGCAATATGAAATTTGTCGTCCCGGGGCCAAGTACCGGGGTTGTTGTGTGCCTACCACATGATACTACAATCTATACTAAAATTTCCAAGTACCTACTCAGCATGCAATTGGGCATAGGATGGTAGAACTACGATGCATAAAACATAGGTGATAGTATGATCAAAGTGACTTGCCTGGTGATGTTGACGAAGAACAATTTCTCGAGAAATAACTTGATAGACTACTCGTCACTCTCCGATGAAATCTATATAACAAACATATCATTTACATAAGCACTCATACTAGCAATCATTCTAGCAATCAATTAATAAACAGCAATAAAAGTTGATGCAATCAAAAATCAATAAGAGAGAGCGGATAAAAATCCAAAGGAAACTTCAAAGAAGCTAGGAAGCCTTCTACTACATCAAACACTATATAGTTTTTGTTCTAACTGAAAAATAAAACACTAAAATAGAAAAAATAACAGAAAACAAAATATAAAATAACTAAGATAACAGAAGTAAAATTTACAAAACAATATTTTTTATAAGTATTTTGAAAATAGGAAATCAAACTAGCAATGCAATCAATTCGCAAGTTAGTATAGAACTAGAATTGATTCCATGCAAACAAATAAGAATAAATAAAATAAATTTTTGTTGTTGTTGAAAAGTTACTCGTAAATATCAAAAAATAAAATATAACTTGTCACAATTAAAAAAAAACAAATTAAGAACAATTAATACAAAAGAAATAGCAAGAAAACAAAAAAGGCTAAAACAGAATATGTTTTGCTTAAAACCCTAAGTAAAAATATTTAGAAAAAATTGAAACTTAAAATCCTGAATGATATGATCAATACGAAGCAGCAGCAAAAATATTCAAATTAAAAGCTATTTTTAAACTCTCGGAATAAGCAAAACAAGCTTTAATTCAAATCTGATCTAACTCAATTTTTATAAATCCAAACATATACAAATTATATATATACGGAAACTACATAAAATTTGTGATCCAACACAAAAAGAATCACCTAATTCGGAGTTACAGACTAATAGATATGAATTTTATAAGATTGCAATTTTCTGAAAAAACTGCAATACGGGATTTCGTGAATCTCACCATCGGTGACAAAGAGGAAGAACTCCGGCGAGGTAGCTGCTCCGGCGAGGTGGGGAGGTCGCCGGCGGGGAGGGGTAATGGTGGAGGGGGTCCCAGAGGCGAGGAAGGGGGCGTCATGGGCTCCTGGGCGTTCTTCTGTTCGGCTCCTTGCAGGAACAACAATGGTGGGGGCGTCGTGGCTACGGGCAGGGAGAGGGCGAGCTGATGGGGAAAATGGAACGAGGAGAGGAGGCGCGTTCTTATAGGGGTGGTGGGAGGCTCGGGAAGGAAGTGTAGTCCGCGAATCGGGGGAGGGAAGCTTCCTGGGAAGCTTCTGCCATGGCCACAGAAGGAAGTTCGTGAGGAGGAAGAAGAAGGTGGGATTGGGCCAGATTGGTTTCCTAACGTGGCCCAAGTACATTCCTAAAATAAGAGATCTCTTTCCTTTTTTATTAAAACAGGAATTAATACGATTAAAAGGAAATAGAATATACTCGGAATATAGTGTTATAATATATGAAAATTTTCAGAAAAATAAATCCAAAAAGATGGGCATTTTTCCACTACCAAAATAAATACTTCAAAAAAATGTTTTTTAGAAAATGCCTAAATGCTTTATTTCTTTTTGCAAATATTTTCTCAAATAAATCTTGGGTTTCATAGCTCAAATATTTCAAAGAATATCCCCGGGATTTGGAGGGTCATGTTTCTCCTCTCTTTTTCTTGCTTGACAAGATATGGTTCCGCCATTCCGTGAGTGAGGAAGAAACAAAAAGCAAATCAAAATCGAAAGGAATTCCAATGACACCTTGATTCAAATTCTTTATAGTTGAAGAAGTCATGCTATCTCCTCTCGCTGATTTTTTTTTTAAAAAGATGAATTTGAATTCACACGAAAAAGGGGAAAGTCATTTTATTCCCTCTCATTCAAAAGTTTTGAAAAGTTTTCAAATTTCACTCAAGCTTTCAATCACTCAAGCGAACAAACAATCAATCTAATAATTATTTTAACATTCCCAAATTTGGGATGTTACAAACCTACCACACTTAAAATGAATCTCTTCCTCGAGATTCGAAGTGGCTAGAAAGAAAGGTTAGGGTTTGGGGCTCTTCTAACAAATCCAACTTCCGGCAAAGTGGGATGCTACCACACTTAAAATGAGAGATATTGGTCCCTTAAGATTTTAACAATCCTCTAGGGTTTTGGCAACTGACACCGCACAGTCTTCATATTAAATCCTTTGGTGATGCTCTCCCGTTATAGTCATAACATTTTCCATCAAAATCGAGGGTTCTTCTGTTGATATAAGCTTCTTCCGTTACTGGGTCTTCTTAACTGACAGTCTCACGGTCAATTCTAAATAACATATCGATGGTTCTCATGGTGGTCTACCATTTGTGGTTATCCTGCAGAGAGAGGGGTCTTGTCTTCATCCTCACCGTAAAATTTCCTACGCGTGACAAAAAGTGCCATGTACGTGGGGCTTCCAATATACCATTCTAAGGCTTAAACAAAAAGCTTCAAAGAACGTCGTCTCTCTCTATGGGTAAGTCTCTCAGATTTACCATTCTGAATAGCAAGATAATGATAAGAGTAAGTCATCATGGTGGCCAAGCCATGTCGCACTGAAATCATTACCTTGTATAAGGTTTAGTGAATCTCGTATACTAACACTTGGGCATCCTCACAAGCGTTGCAGAGTTTCTCTTGTCCACGAACGAAGTTCGGATAAACCATTGGTTCTGCAAGCTGAACAAAACATCTATCGTTTCTTCACCACTCTCAGATTGTCGTATGCTCCTAAGAAAACGTTTGTTGATACAAGTTTCCTTCTCCAAAAAGATAGTACTTGATCCTTGTTAGTCCCGGGGTCTGTGGGTTTCAGGCATACTTGGGGTAAATGTGACACGCCGCTAGGTAGTGGGTGGTTCCTTCACACAAGAAACAAGTCACCTGACTAGTTGGGCATTCCTCAGCTCGGTGATTTTCATCACAATGAGTGCATCCATCCTTGTGTTCCTCCTGGGTGTGTCCTATTTCTCCACAGATCTTGCATGCACAAGTCTTCTTCTTCGGAGTATCATAGCACTTCTGAATAAGACGGGATCTTAACAGAGTCTTCTTGAATTCGTCCTAGGTTTCTGCTCCACTAAATCCTTGTATGGCATGATGCATTTTCCACCAGATTGCAACACTTTGTGTAAAGTACTGAAGAGCGTGTTCCACTTCATATTTCCTTGAGATCAAGTTGCTCCCGAAGTGGTTCTCCATGTTTTGAATCCATATATCATCCTCCAGCTGGGTCATTGGTCCAGAGACTACAAGTCCAGCTTCATACTCCATCTGGTAGGGTTAAGGTTTTGGGGATGAGACGGGTAAGAGAGGGAGGAAGATACAGACAATACAAACAATATTTTTGAGAATAGGTTTTATTTGTGGCCGTCGGAAAACACACACCAATGACGGCTCACAAATCATCGTATCTAACGTGAGTATATAAAAGGGGTTTGGACTTCTAATGGTCATATAATTATTCGAACACTTCGGGGTCTTCGAGTTCTTCGGGTCTTGAGAGTCCTCTGTTGGTGTAGCTTCAATTCTTCAAACGCGTGGTGAAATCCTCTTTACTTTGAAGTAGACCTCCGTTGATTCTTCATGAGGTCGAAGGGGTAAAGGTATTGTCTAACTATTGGAGGTGAGAGAGAATATTTGATGAAATCAGAAGAGATGAGGAGTGAAAGGTGTTCTCGAAAATATGATTTTCGAGAGATACTATCCTAAGAAGTTTCTAGTTTCTAGGGTCACGTCCTACATTCAACATGTGCTCTGATACCATTTCTGTAGTGACCCGACTCAAAACGAGTCAAGCCTCTGTGTTTCTGTGCCATCCCTGGATCAGTATGCTGGCACACACAGTACATCAATGTATATATCAAAGTGCAATCACATGTAAATAGCGTAAAACTGATATATACCTTAAATATCTCAGCCAAAGCGGTCAAGGGAGTGGAGTCCCAATAAACACCAACGGCAAGTTGAGTGTAGACCGTAACCCTGAATCGTACTCTTACTCGTCGAAGAAAAATATCTGCAACATAAGACGTTGCAGCCGTGTAGGTCAGCATATTGAATATGCCGGCAAGTCACATATGAGAGGAGTGAAAAGTAATCATCTATACTATATGCATATATGGCAGGTGGGGCTATAAGTTTTTAGCGAAAAGCAAGTTTTCTCCTACTTCTAGAGAGGCTTAAAAGCAAAATGTTACTACGTTGTTTGTTGTTAACGAGATGGTTCCGCCAACCACTTCTCGTACCCGAGTTGTCAATAATTACCCTCATCAAATATATTTAATGGTGTTGAGAAATCCAGATAACTTCAGTTCCTTTGGCTCAAGTTGTCCATGACCGTGGACACGGCTAATCGATTAGGTTTGAGTACTCTGCAGAGTTTTGCACACGTTCCCCACAAGATTTGATCGCCTCCGTGTATGTCCTCGCACTTCAGGGTGTTTGAAGACCGGATGATCCAAACATGGTCTTTCAACGGGTCCCTCTGAATCCCTGTCGGTGCCCATCCAATCCTACCGTTCTTCTACATCTGCTAGCACCGTCTGTACAGAGTCGCCGCGTTGTCCAACCAAGCCAGAGCCCATAATGACTTGTCGCTGTGCAGGTAAGCCTTGGGTCTTGAAAATATCCGTCCGTCCCTTTGAGCCTGGGTGAAGCTTTCCGCAGGATGTCATGGCCTCTCCAGCATCCCGGGTCATCCACTAGGTTCTCCAGGGAGCCGATCAACCGTCCTTCACCCAGAGTTGCATTGCGTCCGAGGTCTTGAAAATCTTGTCTTAACCGCTCTTGATTATTTAATCAACCTCGCATCACTCGTGTTATGCACTCAACCGAAATCCCGTTTACTCAAGCATAGCAATATGAAATTTGTCGTCCCGGGGCCAAGTATCGGGGTTGTTGTGTGCCTACCATATGGTTCCGGCATTCCGTGAGTGAGGAAGAAACAAAAAGCAAATAAAAATCAAAAGGAATTCCAATGACACCTTGATTCAAATTCTTTATAGTTGAAGAAGTCATGCTATCTCCTCTCGCTGATTTTTTTTAAAAGATGAATTTGAATTCACGGGGAAAAGGGGAAAGTCATTTTTTTCCCTCTCATTCAAAAGTTTTGAAAAGTTTTCAAATTTCACTCAAGCTTTCAATCACTCAAGCGAACAAACAATCAATCTAATAATTATTTTAACATTCCAAAATTTGGGATGTTACAAACCTACCACACTTAAAATGAATCTCGTCCTCGAGATTCGAAGTGGCTAGAAAGAAAGGTTAGGGTTTGGGGCTCTTCTAACAAATCCAACTTCCGGCAAAGTGGGATGCTACCACACTTAAAATGAGAGATACTGGTCCCTTAAGATTTTAACAATCCTCTGGGGTTTTGGCAACTGACATCGCACAGTCTTCATATTAAATCCTTTGGTGATGCTCTCCCGTTATAGTCATAACATTTTCCATCAAAATCGAGGGTTCTTCTGTTGATATAAGCTTCTTCCGTTACTGGGTCTTCTTAACTGACAGTCTCACGGTCAATTCTAAATAACATATCGATGGTTCTCATGGTGGTCTACCATTTGTGGTTATCCTGCAGAGAGAGGGGCCTTGTCTTCATCCTCACCGTAAAATTTCCTACGCGTGACAACAAGTGCCATGTACATGGGGCTTCCAATATACCATTCTAAGGCTTAAACAAAAAGCTTCAAAGAACGTCATCTCTCTCTATGGGTAAGTCTCTCAGATTTACCATTCCTAATAGCAAGATAATGATAAGAGTAAGTCATCATGGTGGCCAAGCCATGTCGCACTGAAATCATTACCTTGTATAAGGTTTAGTGAATCTCGTATACTAACACTTGGGCATCCTCACAAGCGTTGCAGAGCTTCTCTTGTCCATGAACGAAGTTCGGATAAAACATTAGTTCTGCAAGCTGAACAAAACATCTATCGTTTCTTCACCACTCTCAGATTGTCGTATGCTCCTAAGAAAACGTTTGTTGATACAAGTTTCGTTCTCCAAAAAGATAGTACTTGGTCCTTGTTAGTCCCGGGGTCTGTGGGTTTCAGGCATACTTGGGGTAAATGTGACACGCCGCTAGGTAGTGGGTGGTTGCTTCACACAAGAAACAAGTCACCTGACTAGTTGGGCATTCCTCAGCTCGGTGATTTTCTTCACAATGAGTGCATCCATCCTTGTGTTCCTCGTGGGTGTGTCCTATTTCTCCACAGATCTTGCATGCACAAGTCTTCTTCTTCGGATTATCATAGCACTTCTAACACCTTCGGAGATACCTGTAGAGCATCTTTATAGTCACCCAGTTACGTTGCGACGTTTGATACACACAAAGCAATCCTCCGGTGTCAGTGAGTTATATGATCTCATGGTCATAGGAATAAATACTTGACACGCAGAAAACAGTAGCAACAAAATGACACGATCAACATGCTACGTCTATTAGTTTGGGTCTAGTCCATCACATGATTCTCCTAACGATGTGATCCCGTTATCAAGTGACAACACTTGCCTATGGCCAGGAAACCTTGACCATCTTTGATCAACGAGCCAGTCAACTAGAGGCTTACTAGGGACAGTGTTTTGTCTATGTATCCACACAAGTATTGTGTTTCCAATCAATACAATTATAGCATGGATAATAAACGATTATCATGAACAAAGAAATATAATAATAACTAATTTATTATTGCCTCTAGAGCATATTTCCAACACAGCTTCATACTCCATCTGGTAGGGTTAAGGTTTTGGGGATGAGACGGGTAAGAGAGGGAGGAAGATACAGACAATACAAACAATATTTTTGAGAATAGGTTTTATTTGTGGCCGTCAGAAAACACACACCAATGACGGCTCACAAATCATCGTATCTAACGTGAGTATATAAAAGGGGTTTGGACTTCTAATGGTTATATAATTATTCGAACACTTCAGGGTCTTCGAGTTCTTCGGGTCTTGAGAGTCCTGTGTTGGTGTAGCTTCAATTCTTCAAACGCGTGGTGAAATCCTCTTTACTATGAAGTAGAACTCCGTTGATTCTTCATGAGGTCGAAGGAGTAAGGGTATTGTCTAACTTTTGGAGGTGAGAGAGAATATTTGATGAAATCAGAAGAGATGAGGAGTGAAAGGTGTTCTCGAAAATATGATTTTCGAGAGATACTATCCTAAGAAGTTTCTAGTTTCTAGGGTCACGTCCTACATTCAACATGTGCTCTGATACCATTTCTGTAGTGACCCGACTCAAAACGAGTCAAGCCTCTGTGTTTCTGTGCCATCCCTGGATCAGTATGCTGGCACACACAGTACATCAATGTATATATCAAAGTGCAATCACATGTAAATAGCGTAAAACTGATATATACCTTAAATATCTCAGCCAAAGCGGTCAAGGGAGTGGAGTCCCAATAAACACCAACGGCAAGTTGAGTGTAGACCGTAACCCTGAATCGTACTCTTACTCGTCGAAGAAAAATATCTGCAACATAAGACGTTGCAGCCGTGTAGGTCAGCATATTGAATATGCCGGCAAGTCACATATGAGAGGAGTGAAAAGTAATCATCTATACTATATGCATATATGGTAGGTGGGGCTATAAGTTTTTAGCGAAAAGCAAGTTTTCTCCTACTTCTAGAGAGGCTTAAAAGCAAAATGTTACTACGTTGTTTGTTGTTAACGAGATGGTTCCGCCAACCACTTCTCGTACCCGAGTTGTCAATAATTACCCTCATCAAATATATTTAATGGTGTTGAGAAATCCAGATAACTTCAGTTCCTTTGGCTCAAGTTGTCCATGACCGTGGACACGGCTAATCGATTAGGTTTGAGTACTCTGTAGAGTTTTGCACACGTTCCCCACAAGATTTGATCGCCTCCGTGTATGTCCTCGCACTTCAGGGTGTTTGAAGACCGGATGATCAAAACATGGTCTTTCAACGGGTCCCTCTGAATCCCTGTCGGTGCCCATCCAATCCTACCATTCTTCTACATCTGCTAGCACCGTCTGTACAGAGTCGCCGCGTTGTCCAACCAAGCCAGAGCCCATAATGACTTGTGGCTGTGCAGGTAAGCCTTGGGTCTTGAAAATATCCATCCGTCCCTTTGAGCCTGGGTGAAGCTTTCCGCAGGATGTCATGGCCTCTCCAGCATCCCGGGTCATCCACTAGGTTCTCCAGGGAGCCGATCAACCGTCCTTCACCCAGAGTTGCATTGCGTCCGAGGTCTTGAAAATCTTGTCTTAACCGGTCTTGATTATTTAATCAACCTCGCATCACTCGTGTTATGCACTCAACCAAAATCCCGTTTACTCAAGCATAGCAATATGAAATTTGTCTTCCTGGGGCCAAGTATCGGGGTTGTTGTGTGCCTACCATATGGTTCCGGCATTCCGTGAGTGAGGAAGAAACAAAAAGCAAATAAAAATCAAAAGGAATTCCAATGACACCTTGATTCAAATTCTTTATAGCTGAAGAAGTCATGCTATCTCCTCTCGCTGATTTTTTAAAAAAAAGATGAATTTGAATTCACAGGAAAAAGGGGAATGTCATTTTATTCCCTCTCATTCAAAAGTTTTGAAAAGTTTTCAAATTTCACTCAAGCTTTCAATCACTCAAGCGAACAAACAAGCAATCTAATAATTATTTTAACATTCCAAAATTTGGGATGTTACACTGAAACTTTGATCTCATGAGTACCACGTGAGTTGTAGCAATTGTAGAGAACGAAAGAATGATTGAGTATGTGGATTTGCTTTACAAGCTCTTATTTGACTCTTTCTGATGTTGTGATAAATTGCAATTGCTTCAATGACTAAAGGCTATCGGTTGCAATTGCTTCAATGACTAAATTGCAATTGTTGCTTCTCTATGTGAATCTTTTGCTGCTCATGTTGATCTTCCCAGAGAGAAGTGGTTTAAGTATCATCCTCCTATAGAAGTCAACATAGTTAAACCCAGTCTAGTTGAAGAGAAAGTCATTGCCTATAATGATCCTATTGTTCCTTGTGCCTACACTGAGAAACCACCTTACCCAGCTAGGAAAAAGGATTATTCTAAAGCTTCAACTATGTTACGTAGGGGTTACATTAGACCACTTGCACCCCCTGAGGAAATTAGAGTTGAACCTAGTGTTGCTATTATCAAAGATCTCTTAGCCGAAGACATAGACGGGCATGTTATCAAATTCTACGAGGACTCCGCTAGAATTGGTAAACCTCACGCGAAAGACAAATACTGACCTATAGTTGGCCTGCCCATTGTTTCTGTCAAGATAGGAGATCACTGTTATCATGGTTTATGTGATATGGGTGCTAGTGTTAGTGCAATACCCCGGTCCCTATATGATGAAATCAAAGATGAGATTGCACCTGTTGAGTTAGAACCCATTGATGTCACTATTACGTTAGCTAATAGAGACACTATCTGCCCTATGGGAATTGTGAGAGACGTAGAAGTCTTGTGTGGTAAGACGAAGTATCCTACTAATTTCCTCGTCCTTGCTACTGCACAAGATAGCTTTTGTCCCATCATATTTGGTAGACCCTTTCTCAACACTGTCAATGCTCATATTGATTGCATTAAACAGACTGTCACTGTTAGTTTCGAGGGTGTGTCTCATGAATTTAACTTCTCCAATTTTGGAAGACAACCCCATGAAAAAGAGTCGTCTGGTAGGGATGAAATCATTGATCTTGCCTCTATTGTCGTACCTCCTACAGATCCTTTAGAGAAATATCTCCTTGAGCATGAAAATGATATGCATATGGATGAAAGAGACGAGATAGATAAAATTGTTATAGAACAATATCCTATTCTTAAGAATAATCTTCCTGTTGAACTGCTTGGGGATCCTCCCCCACCAAAGGGTGATCCTGTGTTCGAGCTAAAACAGTTACCAGATACTCTTAAGTATGCCTATCTTGATGAGAAGGAGATATATCCTGTTATTATTAGTGCTCACCTCTAGAATCACGAAGAGAAGATGTTATTAAAAACTTTGAGCAAGCACCGTGCTGCTATTGGATATACTCTTGATGATCTTAAGGGTATTAGTCCCACTCTATGTCAGCACAAGATTAAAACCGATCCTGATTCTAAGCCAGTCGCTGATCCTCAACGGAGGTTAAATCCTAGGATGAAAGAGGTCGTGAGAAAAGAAAAATTAAAGCTTCTGGAAGCAGGAATCATTTATCCAGTTGCTCATAGTGATTGGGTAAGTCCAGTACATTGCGTACCTAAGAAGGGAGGTATCACCGTCGTTCCTAATGATAAGAATGAACTAATCCCACAGAGGATTATTACTGGCTATAGGATGGTGATAGACTTCCGAAAACTGAACAAGGCAACCAGCAAAGACCATTATCATTTGCTGTTTATCGACCAAATGCTAGAAAGGCTATCTAAACACACACACTTCTGCTTTCTAGATGGTTATTCAGGTTTCTCGCAAATGCGTGTTGCACAATCTGATCAGGAGAAAACCACTTTCACCTGCCCTTTCGGTACCTTTGCTTATAGACGTATGCCTTTTGGCTTATGCAATGCACCTGCCACCTTTCAAAGATGTATGATGGCAATATTCTCCTACTTTTGTGAAAAGATTGTTGAGGTTTTGATGGATGATTTCTCCGTTTACGGTTCTTCCTTTGACAATTGCCTCAGCAACCTTGATCGAGTCTTACAAAGATGCAAAGATACCATCCTTGTCTTGAACTGGGAGAAGTGCCACTTCATGGTTAATGAAGGCATCATCTTAGGAAAAAAAATCTCTGAGAAAGGCATTGAAGTTGATAAGGCTAAGGTTGATGCAATTGAGAAAATGCCTTGCCCCACAGATATCAGAGGTATACGAAGTTTCCTAGGTCATGCTGGTTTCTATAGAAGGTTGATTAAAGACTTCTCTAAGATTTCTAGGCCTCTTACCAACCTCTTGTATAAGGATGTTCCTTTTGTTTTTGATGAGGATTGTGAGGAAGCTTTCGAAATACTTAAGAAGGCCTTGATAACCGCACCTATTGTTCAACCACCTGATTGGAACTTGCCCTTAGAAATCATGTGCGATGCTAGTGATTACGCTGTTGGTGTTGTTCTAGAACAAAGAGTTGACAAGAAGTTGAATGTTATTCACTACGCTAGTAAAACTCTAGACAGTGCCCAGAGAAACTATGCTACTACGGCGAAGGAGTTTTTAGCAGTCGTGTTTGCATGTGAAAAGTTCAGATCTTATATAGTTGAATCCAAAGTCACTATTCACTCTGATCATGTTGCTATTAAGTACCTTATGGAGAAGAAGGACGCTAAGCCTAGGCTAATCAGATGGGTTCTCGTGCTACAGGAATTTGATTTGCACGTTGTTGACCGAAAGGGCGCTGATAACCCTGTAGCAGATAACTTGTCTAGGCTAGAGAATGTCCTTGATGACCCACGACCTATTGATGACAGTTTTCCTGATGAGGAATTGCATCTCATCCGCACTTCACATAGTGCATCGTGGTATGCTGATTACGCAAACTATATCGTAGCTAAATACATACCACCCAGTTTCACCTACCAGCAAAAGAAGAAATTCTTCTTTGATTTGAGACACTACTTTTGGGATGATCCTCACCTTTATAAGGAAGGAGTAGATGGTGTTATTCGACGTTGTGTGCCTGAACATGAACAAGGACAGATCCTGCAGAAGTGTCATTCCGAAGCCTACGGAGGACACCATGCTGGAGATAGAACTGATCATAAGGTATTGGAATCAGGTTTCTATTGGCCCACTCTCTTCAAAGATGCCCGTAAGTTTGTCTTGTCTTGTGACGAATGCCAAAGAATAGGGAACATCAGTAAACGTCAGGAAATGCCTATGAACTGTTCACTTGTCATTGAACCATTTGATGTCTGGGGTTTTCATTATATGGGACCCTTCCCGAGTTCCAATGGGTATACTCACATATTAGTTGATGTTGATTACGTCACTAAGTGGGTAGAAGCTATCCCCACTAAAAATGTTGATCATCCCACCTCTATTAAGATGCTTAAAGAAGTCATTTTCCCAAGATTTGGAGTCCCTAGATATCTGATGACCGTTGGCGGTTCACACTTCATTCATGGTGTTTTCCGCAAGATGCTCGCTAAGTATGATGTCAACCATAGAGTTGCATCTCCTTATCATCCTCAGTCTAGTGGTCAAGTGGAGTTGAGTAATAGGGACATCAAATTGATCTTCCAAAAGACTGTTAATAGATCTCGAAAGAATTGGTCTAGCAAACTTCACGATGCACTATGGGCTTATAGGACTGCTTATAAGAATCCCATGGGCACGTCACTGTATAAAATGGTTTACGGTAAGGCCTGTCACTTACCTCTTGCGCTGGAACACAAAGCTTATTGGGCTATCAAAGAGCTCAACTTCGATTTCAAACTTGCCGGTGAGAAGCGGTTGTTTGATATCAGCTCCTTAGATGAATGGAGGGCCCATGCATATGAGAATGCCAAGTTGTTCAAGGAAAAGGTTAAGAGATGGCACGATAAAAGAATACAAAAACGTGAGTTCAAAGTAGGTGATTATGTCCTGCTACACAATTCTCGCTTAAGATTCTTCGCAGGCAAACTTCTCTCTAAATGGGAAGGTCCCTGCTTAGCAATCCCCGGCAATGACACTAGAAGAATGTTGATGACGATGGCGATGATTTCCCCTCTCCTGAGCCCAAAACGGACTCCAGATCTGTCCTCCAGATGAAGAACATGATGTGGCGGAGCCTCCCTATCGCAAACGCGATGAAATCTTCTCTTTTGATTTTTTTCTGTGCGAAAGTGAATTTATAGAGCTGAGATTGGGGGCGTCAGAGCCACGTGGGCCCCAAAAGCTTGGTTGCCGCGGCCAGGGGGGTGGCCGCGGCAACAGGGCTTGTGGCCCACTAGCCCATCCCTCCGATGGATCATTACGGAGGTATTTTTCATATTTTCCAGAAAAAATTTCCATAAATTTCCAGGACGTTCCGAGAACTTTCATTTCTGCACAAAAACAACACCATGGCAATTCTACTGAAAACAACGTCAGTCCGGGTTAGTTCCATTCAAATCATGCAAATTAGATTCCAAAACAAGGGCAAAAGAGTTTGGAAAAGTAGATATGATGGAGATGTATCAAACTCCCCCATGCCTAAAACCTTGCTTGTCCTCAAACACATCAGTTGACAAACTGAGAGAGAAAAGAAAAAACTTTGACAAACTTTGTTTGATCTTGTTGTTGCAACTATGTCTAACTTGTAACCAGAATTTTAGCAAGACCACAAGCTAACCACATAAGCAAGTGACACAAAGGTCTCACAGTAAACTAATATCAATGGCATAATCATCTAGCGAGCAAATAATAATGAGTTTCAGATACCAACAATTCAATCAAAACAAGCATGAAGCAATATGAATAGGTGGTATCTCGCTAGCTCTTTCTGAGACCGCAAAACATAAATGCAGAGCACTTTCAAAGATCAAGGGCTGACTAAACATTGTAATTGGTAGCAACGAAGATCCAGTCATAGTCATACTCAATATCAATCAAAAGCAAAGCATAAAGATGACCGAGCTGCTCTCTAATTGGTGCTTATAAAAACAGGATGACTCAATAGGAAAATAAATAGACAGGCCCTTCGCAGAGGGAAGCATTGATTTGCAGAGGTGCCGGAGCTCAAGCTTTGAAAACAGAGATAATAATTTTGGGTAGCATGCTTTCATTGTCAATGCAATGACCAAGAGTTCTCAATATCTTCCACGCTACTCATGCTATAGGCGGTTCCCAAACAGAAAAGTAAAGTTTTAACTCCCGCACCACCAATCAATCACACTCCACGGCTAGCCGAATCCTCGGGGACCGTCCATACTAACATCAATCCAGGGGGAGTCTTGTTTTACAGTTATGTTTTCTAATTAAGCGTGGAACTGGGTATTCCAATTACCGGCCCCTTTCTCGTGAATGACAGTGAATAAACACATGTCGAGGATAACACGCCTAACATGGAAGATATCAATAGCCCACATGAGCGGTTCGGGCATGCAAAACAGATTATTTCTTGAAGGTTTAGAGAATGGCACATGCAAATTTACTTGGAACGGCAGGTAAATACCGCACATAGGTAGGTATGGTGGACTCTCATGGAAAAACTTTTGGGTTTATGGAAGTGGATGCACAAGCACTTTTCCGCTTAGTACAAGTGAAGGCTAGCAAAAGACTGGGAAGCGACCAACTAGAGAGCGACAACAGTCATCAAGATGTAATGAGTTTGACTAACATGGAATGCAAGCATGAATAGGATATAAATCACCATGAACACGAACATCATAGAGGCTATGTTGATTTTGTTTCAACTACATGCATGAACATGCGCCAAGTCAAGCCACTTGAATCATTCAAAGGAGAATACCATCCTATCATACTACATCATAGTCATCTCAAAATCTATGTTGGCATTCAAGAAAAAACATTATAAGCTCCTAGCTAAATAAGCATGGCATCAGAAACTAAGATCTCTAAGTTGTCATTGCAAACATGGTTCTCTCACAACTATGCTGAATCTGGGATGACAAGCTAGTCATATTTACAAAAACAAAATAGATAGAGTTCATACCAGCTTTTCCAGTCTCAGTCACTTCATCATATATCATCATCATTGCCTTTCACGTGCACGATCGAATGATGTGAACAATAATAAGCGTGCTCATGCAATGGACTAAGCTGAATATGCAGGCAAACACAAAGGAGAAGACAAAGTAATATGGCTCTTTAACAAATGAACAGGTATGCATGCGAGAGCCACTAAACATTGTAACCAATATCTTCTACCTTGACCCAAAGAAAAAGAAAACTATTTACACGGGAAAGCTCCCAAAAAGCAAAAGAAGAAAGGAAAATCTTTTTGGGTTTACTCAAAAGGACACAAACAAGAAAACAAAACTAGCATGGATAATACAATGGCAAAGTGTGAACACCGGCTAAAAAAGTGAAAGCATATGGAAGAATGTAAAGTCGGTGAGAACACGTACTCCCCCAAGCTTAGGCTTTTGGCCTAACTTGGTCTACTCCCAAGGATCGTCCTGGCGAAACCCAAAATCATAGTCAGGGTTATACGGGAGTGCTGCAGCCACTGCCTGAATAGCTGCCTCACGAAGACGAGCAACCGTCGCCTCCCTCTCATACTCCTCTGCCTCTCCTATGGTTATGTAGTATCTCCGTCTTACCTGAAAGTCGAAGAAAGCAGGAGCAGGAAGGGTAATATGGAAGACACACTGCCAGTTAAATATCAATCGGTATAGGAGGGATTCATCATCCCTCTCGAGAAACTGGTAGAGTGTCAAAGCGACACGTTCAAGGAAAGCTGTATGGAGCGGGGGATCTCCTGCGCGGATGGGTACTCCAAGAAAATTTGCTATGCGAGTGGCATCGATGCCGCCAAAGAGATCTCCCTCAATTGCGTTTTTATTCAGCCTCCTTGCTATAATAGCTCCCATGTTGAAGATTTTGTCACCCGTAACTGCGCTCTTGAGGATACTAAGGTCGGATGCGCATAGATGACAATGTTCAACCTTCCGTTAATGCATCTACCTATGAAGAGGGCAAAGTAGTGCAAGGAAGGGAAATGAATGCTTCCTATGGTAGCTTGCGTGATGTCTCTAGTTTCTCCAACAGATATACTAGAGAAAAAATCTCTAACCGAAGATTTAGCAGGATCTTTAAGATTGCCCCCATCGGGTATTTTGCAAATCCTATTGAAATCCTCCAAATCCATGGCATAGGATTTATCATACAGATCAAACAGTATGGATGAGTCACGGCCAACTGAAAATTTAAATCTACGCACGAAAGAGGCAGTGAGCATAGCATACTGTTCACATTTGTCTGAGAGGAATTCTTCTAACCCGGCATTGCGGACAAGTGTATCAAACTCATCCTTGAAGTCTGCTTCGATCATGAACTCATCAGAAGGCCATTCACATGGTTGTACCGGTGCGTCCCTTAGTTGATAAGGATCGGGCTCCCGAAAAGAAGGACGGGGACCCTTCTTACTTGAGGAACCACCATGAAACTTCCTCCTGAACATAATTTCTCTTTGCTGAAATTTTGAAGTTCAAGAGAAAAGTGAATAAAGACCAACCACACCTTGTAGCAACTACTCCTACTAGTGCCTAGAGACCGTATCACGCACTAAAACTACTTGGGACCAGCTAAAATCAACATTTCAAGCTCAAGAACAGGGTCACCAAGGTAGCAAGAATACACGAAGGATAAAGCACTAGAGCAAAAACTAATTGGATTAATGGAGGAGTCACTTACGAAGGAGCAATTTCCCCAAAACGGTTCGGAGAATGATACTTTGAGCAAGGAGATCGAAAATCATAGCCAAATGAGCAAGAACACGGGTTTGAGCTGCGAAATAATTTTTTCTGGAGGAAGAAGAAGAGGATGGGAGCTGTAATGAGTGGAGGGGCCCCTGTGGGCCCCACAAGCTTGCTCCCCGCGGCCAGGGGGTAGCCCGCGGTGACAGGGCTTGTTGCCCACTGGGGTGGCCCCCACGCTAGCTCTTTGTCCTAGTATTTTTCAAAAATTCCAGAAAAAATCATACTAGATTTTCAGGACCATCGGAGAACTTTTATTTTCGGGGTATTTTTCTCCTGGACGCTAAAACAGAAAACAGGAAAAACTAAACTAAACCTATCATTTTCCTTTTAAGCAACAGAAAGTGAAAGCTTAAAACAGAGGTATGTGACTCTTTGATTCATCCATTTCATGGTCATCGAAAGAAATCTGTCAATGGGGTTGATCAAATCCTCATGACAAAACTTTCTCGAATCGCAAGAGAGAACAAAGAATTTTCTAATAGCCACTAAGTCACCTCAATGTGGATAGAATCTCCCCAACAAGCAATTCATACTTCATCTTGACACGAGGAATAGGGCATTCAAAGCTCCCAATAAGAATCAATGAAGTTTTTTCGATAGCATTGATGCAATGTACTTGATATCGTTTCTTCGGAAAGTGCACGGTATGCTCATTACCGTTGACATGGAAAGCGACATTGCCTTTGTTGCAATCTATAACAGCCCCTGAAGTGTTTAAAAAGGGTCTTCCGAGGATGACTGCCATGGCATCGTCCTCTGGAATATCCAAGATAACAAAGTCTGTTAAGATAGTGGTGTTAGCAACCACAACAGGCACATCCTCGCAAATGCCAACAGGGAAAGCATTTGATTTGTCGGCCATTTGTAGAGAGATTTCAGTAGGTGTCAACTTATCCAGTTCAAGTCTACGATAAAGAGAGAGAGGCATAACACTAACTCCGGCTCCAAGGTCACAAAAGGCAGTTCTTACGTAGTTTCCTTAAATCGAGCAAGGTATAGTGGGCACTCCGGGATCACCAAGTTTCTTTGGAGTTCCACCCTTGAAAGTGTAATTGGCAGGCATGGTGGAGATCTCAAGATCTGGTATCTTCCGTTTATTGGTCACGGTATCTTTCATGTACTTGGCATACAGAGACATTTTGAGCATATCAACTAACCGCATCTGCAGAAAGACGGGTCTTATCATTTCAATAAAGCGCTCAAAATCCTCATCATCCTTTTTCTTGGATGGCTTAGGAGGAAAGGGCATAGGTCTCTGAACCCATGGCTATCTTTCTTTACCATGCTTCCTAGCAGTGAAGTCATTCTTATCGTATCTCTTAGTTTCTGGGTTATTAGGATTAACCGTAGGTTCAATCTCCACATCCTCATCATTGCTAGGTTGAGCATTATTATGAACATCACTGTCCATATTGTCACCAGGTTCATGTTCATCACCAGATTGTGTTTCTGCATCAGACGTAGAAATATCATTTGGTTCTTCAAGTGTCATAGTATTTGGTGAACTAACATGCAAGTTTGTATCATCCTTCTTCTTCTCCTTAGGATGACTGGGTGCATCTGCATTAATTCCTTGAGAATCTTGATCGATTCTCTTAGGATGACCTTCAGGATACAAAGGTTCCTGAGTCATTTTGCCTCCTCAAGTAATGACTCTGACAGAGTTGTCATTTAATTCATTGAGCAGGTCATTCCGAGCTTTAAGTACTTGTTCTACCTGAGTAGTAATCATAGAGGCATGTTTACTCAGAAGCTTCAGATCATTGACATTTCTGTCTACACAAGCACTTAAATGACTAGGCATACGAGTACTTCGTTCCAAATGTCTGCTAACATAATCATTGAAACTCTGTTGTTTGGCAACAAAGTTGTCAAATTCATCAAAGCATAGGCTAGCAGGTTTATCAAAAGGAATATCACTCTCATCAAACCTACACAGAGAATTTACTTCCACTACCTGTATCGGGTTATCGAGACCATGGATCTGTTCGATAGGTGGTAGATTTTGGACATATTCAGATCTAATGCCTTTCTCTTGCATAGATTTCTTGGCTTCTTGCATATCTTCGGGACCGAGGAATAGAATACCTCTTTTCTTAGGAGTTGGCTTAGGAGGTGGTTCAGGAATAGTCCAAGCATTATCGTTGATCAAGATGTTATTCAGTAGAGTCTCAGCTTGTTCTATAGTTTTTTCCCTAAAAACATAACCGACACAACTATCTAGGTGGTCTCTAGAGGCATCGGTAAGTCCGTTATAGAAGATATCAAGTATCTCGTTCTTCTTAAGAGGATGATCAGGCAAAGCATTCTATAGCTGGACGAGCCTCCTCCAAGCTTGTGGGAGACTCTCTTCTTTGAGTTGAGCAAAGTTGTATATTTCCTGCAAGGCAGCTTGCTTCTTATGGGCAGGGAAATATTTCTCACAGAAGTAATAGACCATATCCTAGGGACTACTCACACATCTAGGAGCAAGAGAAGCAAACCAGGCTTTAGCGTCATCCTTTAGACAGAAAGGAAACAACTTAAGGATATAGTAGTGGCGGATCTTCTCCTCACTAGTGAAAAGGGTGGCTATATCGTGTAGTTCGGTAAGATGGGCTACGACCATCTCAGACTCATAACCGTGGAAAGGATCAGATTCGACTAGAGAGATTATCTCAGGATCGATAGAGAATTCATAATCCTTATCGGTGATAAAGATATGTGAAGTGGCAAACTTCGGGTCATATTTCATCCTAGCTTTCAGAGATTTTTCCTTCCACTTGAGAAGTAATTTCTCAGCGTCATAGGCATCCTTACACGCAAGAAAATCCTCAGCTATCTCTCCCTCCATAACGTAACCCTCAGGTATATCAGGCAATTCATATCTAGGAGAGCTAGATCTAGCAGGAGCAAAAGCAGGTTCTATCTCAATAGTATCGATAGTTTCAGAAGCATCACGAGCATTGGCAGTAACTCTAGCAATATCAGCATCAAAGAAAACCCCTAGTGGCACATCAGGCAAAGTAGTATCTCTAGCAGTATCAAGCGTAGCATGATCAGGCAAAATAGCATCTCTAGCATCATCAGGCAAGGCAGTATCAAGCATAGCATCTCTAGCAGTATCAGGCATAGTATCTCTAGCATTATCAGGCATAGCATCAGGCATAGTATCAAGCATAGCATCTCTAGCAGTAGCAGGCATAGTATCTCTAGCAGTATCAGGCATAGCATCAGGCATAGTATCAAGCATAGCATCTCTAGCAGTAGCATCATAAGCATCATCAAGCACAGGCGACATATCAAGATTTCTAGCAGGAGGTGATGTCGCAAACTTACTCACAACTGAAGGTGAATCAAGTGCAGAGCTAGATGGCAGTTCCTTACCTCCCCACGTAGTTGAGGGCAAGACTTTGGTTTTTGGATCCTTCAGATTCTTCATAGTGATCAGCAGATATAAATCCCAACTGACTCAGAGAATATAGCAATACCTTCCCCGACAACGGCGCCAGAAAAATGCTGCTTAGCAGTCCCCGGCAACGGCGCGAGAAAAATGCTGCTTAGCAGTCCCCGACAACGACACAAGAAGAATGTTGATTAAGATGGCGACGATTTCCCCTCTCTGGAGCCCAAAACGGACTCCAGATGTGTCCTCCAGATGAAGAACAGGATGTGGCGGCGCCTCCGTATCGCAAACGCGACGAAATCTTCTCTTCTAAATTTTTTTCTGGGCAAAAGTGAATTTATAGAGCTGAGATTGGGGGCGGCAGAGCCACGTGGGCCCCACAAGCTTGGTTGCTGCGGCCAGGTGGGGTGGTCGCGACAGTAGGGCTTGTGGCCCACTGGTCCATCCCCTCCGGTGGATCTTTGCGAAGGTATTTTTCATATTTTCCAGAAAAATTCTTCGTAAATTTTCAGGACGTTCCGAGAACTTTCATTTCTGCACAAAAACCACACCATGGCAATTCTGTTGAAAAGAGCGTCAGTCCGTGTTAGTTCCATTCAAATCATGCAAATTAGAGTACAAAACAAGGGCAAAAGAGTTTGGAAAAGTAGATACGATGGAGACGTATCAGTCCCTACGGTGTCGAGGAAGTATATCGTTCCGGTGCCATCAAAATCAATAACACGGAAGGTTATTTTCCGAGAGTGGTAAATGGGCAAAGAATCAAGCATTATATCTCTGGTACTCCCATAAATGTTGAGACCAATATCATCAATATTATAACTCCAGAGGAGTACAGAAGGGATGTTTATCAGCCTGTTTCAGACCCTGAAAACGAAGAGGTATGTGTTTCGGTAAGTAATTGGACTCCGAAACTTTTCCAATTGGAAATTTTCTCCGTTTTGGATTTTATGGAAAATTAGAAAAACAACAAGCAGTCCGGAGAGCGCACGAGGCGGCCACAAGCTAGGTCGCCACGGCCCCCTGGCCGCGGCGACAGGGCTTGTGGGCACCTCGTGTGCCTCCCGGACTCCGTTTTCTTGCGGAGCACTGATTCTGGTCCAGAAAAAAATCATTATTTATAGGCACGAGGGTTTTGATCTCCGTATCGCGCAGTTTTCCTTTGTTTTCGTTTCGAGCTGTTTTCTGCCGCAGATCTAGGTCAAGATGTCTTCTCAGCATTGAGAGGGGGAGAGCTATGTGGCTGATTACCTTGCTAACCCGAAGGTCTATGGGGACTTGGAACCATATGGTTGGACCTCTGACGAGGAAGAGGACTATGATCCCAAGGGGAAGGAACAAACGAGTTCCGATGAAGAGGAGGCTCTTCTACCTCAACCTGGACGCACTCATGTGGAGTTCGAGAAGTAGAGCCTCTCTGACTCAAGGAAGAAGCCTAAGAACTTGTTTATCCCCTCTCGTTTCTCACAGGAGAGTAAGCAGGAACTTTGTCAAAGGGTGTTGAAGCTTGAGGAGGAAAATGATAATCTGAGAGAGCATAATTTTATGCTCAAGTGGAAATTAGACAAGCTCAAGACCTCTGCAACAACTCCTCCATCACCACCAAAGGAAGACAACTAAGCATTGGTATGGGCAACTCCCTTGGCTTGTGCCAAGCTTGGGGAAGTTGCCCTGGTATCGTAGTACCTTTATATCTTTTGCTTTTACCTTTGTTTTAAGTTCTTTCTTTTTTAGTTTTTATTTCTTCTCTTAGTGGAATAAGTTTTTAGTGTTTAGTTTGAGCCTTTTGCCTTGTGTCTCCCCCGATCTATTCGAGCTTGTGAGCTATATAATAAAGAGTATCTTACTCAAGGGCTTTGTTTTGTGCCGTGATCAAAAGTATGAAAAGAACGATAGCATGAAAGATCATGAGATGATCTTATGGAAAGTGATAGCTTCGCATATAACAAGTATGATGATTGAAACTTGTTGAGAATAGACAAAGATAGACCCCAGTCATTGTTGCAATTAATAATAAGTAATAAGGAAAGATAGGTTCACATATAAATATATCATCTTAAACACTTTTTACAATTCTGAGCACTCACCAAACTATTACATGCTTAGAAGTAGATGTTGGACAAGGAAGACAACATAATGAATTGTGTTTGCTTGGTTCCAAACGATGTTATATGATTAGAGATCCCTTAGCATGCTACGATTGCTTCCACCTCATATTAGCCAAAACTCCCGCACCAAGTAGAGATACTACTTGTGCATCCATAAACCTTTAACCCAGTTTTGCCATGAGTGTCCACCATACCTACCTATGGATTGAATAAGATCCCTCAAGTAAGCTGTCATCGGTGCAAGCAATAAAAATTGCTCTCTAATATGTATGATCTCTTAGTGTGTGGAAAATAAGCTTTATACGAACCTGTGATGAGGAAGACATAAAAGCGACAGACTGCATAATAAAGTTATTTATCACAGGAGGCAATATAAAGTGACGTTCCTCCACACTAAGAGGACATGTATCCAAACCTCAAAAGCGCATGACAACCTCTGCTTCCTTCTGCGAAGGGCCTATCTTGTACCTTTACTTTTTTCCCTTGAAAGAGTCATGGTGATCTTCACCAATTCCTTTTTTCGCCTTTATCTTGGTGAACGTCATATGCTAGGAAAGATCTATATTCATATGTCAAGTTGGAAATGAGTACTTATGCTTTATTATTGTTGACTTTACCCTTGAGGTAAATGGTTTGGAGGCAAAATTAGAAGCCCCTATCTTTCTCTGTGTCCAACTGAAACTTTGATACCATGAGTACCACGTGAGTTGTAACAATTGTGGAAAACAAAAGAGATGATTGAGTATGTGGATTTGCCTTACAAGCTCTTATTTGACTCTTTCTGATGATATGATAAATTGCAATTGCTTCAATGACTATGGACTATTGTTGGCTACTTCTCGGTAAGGTTTTTGTTTCATGCTTTGCTTTGTGAAGGAATTGTTACTTTCCCATAAGGATCTTTATGATATATTGTTGTTCTATGTGTGATCATGATGCCCTCATGTCCGCATTATGTTTTATCGACACCTTCATCCGTAAACATGTGGACATGTTCATGGATCTTGGTTTTCGCTTGAGGACAAGCGAGGTCTAAGCTTGGGGGAGTTGATACGTCCATTTTGCATCATGCTTTCATGTTGATATTTATCGCTTTATGGACTGTTATTATACTTTGTGGTACCATACTTATGCCTTTTCTTTCTTATTTTGCAAGGTTTATTTGAAGAGGGAGAATACTGGGAGCTGGAATTCTCGACTGGAAAAGGAGCAAGTCTGAGTCCTCTATTCGGCGCAACTCCAAATGCCCTAAAAATCAACGTGGAATTTTTTGGGAATATATAAAAAATATTGGGTGAAAGAAGTGCTAGAGGGGTGCTGCCAGGGGCCCACCAGCCTGGTGGTCGTGGCCTACCCCCTAGCCGCGGCGTCAGAGCTTGTGGGCACCCTGGTGGCCCACTGGCCCCCCTCTTTTGCTATATGAAGGGTTTCGTCGAGAAAAAAATCAGGGTGGAGCTTTTTCATGGATTATCCGCCGCCATGAGGTGGAACTTGAGCAGAACCAATCTAGAGCTCCGGTAGGACGATCCTGCCGGGGAAACTTCGCTCCCGGAGGGGGAAATCGTCGCCATCGTCATCACCAACACTCCTCTCGTCGGAGGGGAGTCATCTCCATCAACATATTCACCAGCACCATCTCCTCTCCAAACCCTAGTTCATCTCTTGTAACCAATCTTCGTCTCGCGACTCCGATTGGTACTTGTAAGGTTGCTAGTAGTGTTGATTACTCTTTGTAGTTGATGCTATTTTGATTACTTGGTGGAAGAGTTTATGTTCAGATCCTTGATGCTACTCAATACACCTCTGATCATGATTATGATTATGCTTTGTGAGTAGTTACTTTTGTTCCTGAGGACATGGGATAAGTCATGCTAATAATAGTCAATTTGGTAAGTAGATGATGGGATAAGTCATGCTTTGTCAATTTGGTATTCGTTCGGTATTTTGATATGTTGTATGTTGTTTTTCCTCTAGTGGTGTTATGTGAACGTCGACTACATAAAACTTCACCATATTTGGGCCTAGAGGAAGGCATTGGGGAGTAGTAAGTAGATGATGGGTTGCTAGAGTGCCAAAAGCTTAAACCCCAGTCTATGTGTTGCTTCATAAGGGACTGATTTGGATGCACTAGTTTAATGCTATGGTTAGACGTTGTCTTAATTCTTCTTTCATAGTTGCGGATGCTTGCGAGAGGGGTTAATCATAAGTGGGATGCTTGTCCAATTAAGGGCAGTACCCAAGCGCCGGTCCACCCACATATCAAACTATCAAAGTAACGAATGTGAATCATATGAACATGATGAAACTAGCATGACAGAAATTCCCGTGTGTCCTCGGGAGCGTTTTACTTCCTATAAGACTTTGTTCAGGCTTGTCCCTTCCTACAAAAGGGATTGGGCCACTTTTCTGCACCGTTGCTACTCTTGTTACTTGTTACTTTTCACCCGCTACGTTTCACCTCACTACACCATCACTTGTTACCGTTACTTTCAGTGCTTGCAGTTATTACCTTGCTGAAAACCGTCTATCACATCCTTCTGCTCCTCGTTGGGTTCGACACTCTTACTTATCAAAAGGACTACGATTGATCCCCTATAATTGTGGGTCATCAACACCCTCTCAAGAAAAATGAAATAATTGATATCTTTTATAATGGACTAACCGATGCTTCTAGGGACCACCTAGATAGTTGTGCTGGTTGTGTTTTCAGGGAACGAACTATTGAACAAGCTGAACTACTATTGAACAATATATTGAGCAATTATAATGATTGGACCATTCCCGAACCACCTCCAAAACCAACTCCGAAGAAAAGACGTATTCTATTCCTCATACCTGAAGATATGCAAGAGGCAAAGAAATCTATGAAATAAAAAGGTATTAAATCTAAAGATGTTATACCATCTATTGAAGAAATACAAGGTCTTGATAACCCGACTTAGGTAGTAGAGGTAAATTCTCTCTGTATATTTGAAGGAGGCGATATTCAATCCTTATAACAAGTCTGCTAGCCAATGCTTGGATGAATTTGATAACTTTGTTGTTAAACAAGAAGATTTCAATGCTTATGTTAGTAGACAATTGAAACACAATGCTTACATGCTTGATCGCTTGGGTGATTATATGAGTAGAACTGTTAATGATCTTAGCCTTATTAATGAACATGCTTCCATGGTAAGTACTCAAGTAGAACAAGTACTTAAGGCACATAATGATTTTCTCAATGAGATGATTAGTAAGAACAATGGTTGTTCTGTTAGAGTTGTGACTAGAGTTGGTAGAATGACTCAGGAACCCTTGTATCCGGAGGGCCATCCTAAGAGAATTGGGCAAAATTCTCAGAGAGTTAATATTGATGCACCTGGTACTTCTAATAAAAGGAAAAAGAATGATGATAGGACTTTGCATGATGCTAGTGAACCTGTTGTAGAGTCACATGAAAACCCAAATGATATCTCTATTTCTGATACTAAGACACAATCTGGTAATGAACACGGACCTAGTGATAATATTAATGATGATGTTCATGTCGATGCTCAACCTAGTAATGACAATGATGTGGAGATTGAACCTGCTGTTGATCTTGATAACCCACAGCCTAGGTATAAGAGATATGATAAAAGAGATTTTGTTGCTAGGAAGCATGGTATATAAAAAGAACCATGGGTTCCGAAACCCATGCCCTTTCCTCCTAAATCATCCAAGAAGAAGGATGATGAGGATTTTGAGCGCCTTGTTGAAATGCCGAGGCCTGTCTTTTTACGTATGCGCTTGACTGATATTCTGAAAATGTCTCCTTATTCTAAGTATATGAAAGATATTGTTACAAATAAAAGAAATATGCCGGAAGCTGAGATTTCCACCATGCTTGTTAATTATACTTTTAAGGGTGGAATACCAAAGAAACTAGGAGATCCTGGAGTACCTACTATATTAACGGAAATTATGATAAAACTGCTTTACGTGACCTCAGAGCTGGTGTCAGTATAATGCCTTTCTCTTTATATCATAGACTTGATTTGAATAAGTTGACACCAACTGAAATCTTTCTGCAAATGGTTGATAAATCAACTGCTTTACCCATCGGTATTTGTGAGGATGTGCCTGTTGTGGTTGAAACATTATTGTCCTAACAAACTTTGTTATTCTTGATATTCCCGAGGACGACAATATATCGATCATCCTTGGTAGACCCTTTCTGAATACTGCAGGGACTGCTATTGACTGCAACAAAGGCAATGACACTTTTCATGTTAATGGTAATGAGCATACGGTACACTTTTCAAAGAAACAACCTCAAGTTCATAGTATCAAGTCCATTGAAAAGGTTTCAACGATTATTATTGGAGACTTTGAATTCCCTCCCCCTACTACAAAAAAGAAATATGATATACTTATTGTTGGGTACATGCATATCCTCATTGAGGTAACCTAGTGTTATTCGAAAATTCTTTGGTTCCATGTCATTCGAGAAAAGTTCGTCAATAAGACTTGATCAACCTTATTGATGGATTCTTTTTGACGGGCATGATATGGATGAATTTAGAAAGCACAACCTTATATACCCAACTTTTATTTCCTGTTCCTTAGTTTCTATTTAGTAAAAATGCTATTATTTCTTAGTTTTCCGTTTTATCCGTGCAATAGAAAAATTACGTGAAAATAAAAATACTCAGAACGCCCTGAAAATTTAGCATGATTTTTTCTGGAATATTTAAGAATTTTTGGCACTCAGAACACATCAGTGGCTGCAACAGTGGGCCATAAGACTATAGGGCGCGGCCACCCGCCTGGGCGCGCCCCTGGCTTGTGGGTCCCACGTGGGGCCCCTTCACTTATTCCAGCACCCACCCACTTCGTCTTCCTCCATAAAAAATCCCACCATTGTTCAAACCCGTGTTTTAGCTCATCTTGCTTCCATTTTCGATCTCCTTGCTCAAACCTCCATTGGCAAAACTATTTTAGAGGATTGTTCATGGGTTTGTGACTCCTCCAATGGTCCATTTAGTTTTTGTTCTAGTGCTTTATATGTTGCAAATTTTTGCTGCTGTGGTGAACTTGTTCTTGAGCTTGCATGTCAACCTTGTAGGGTCCCAAGCAGTTTTGATGCATGATATAGCTTCTAGGCACTTGTAGGAGTAGTTGCTATTAGTTTTGTTTGAGTTTTGTTCATTTTTATGTGGAGTCACTAAAAATTTCAGAAATTTTTCAGAGAACAAAAAATGTTAAGGAGAGTATACCAAGGTGGTTCCTCAAGCAAGAAGACCCTGAGACTCGCGATACACGAGCCCGACTTTGAACCACCGAGGGAAGGTCAAGTGCGGCCTTGTGAATGGTCGTCAGAGCCATTCATGGTCCACGACGGATTCAAGGAAGAATTTTTTATGCGTACATACGAAATGCTGGCCTTGAAGATTTTTTTAGAGTAGTGCAAGCAATATTATCAACTCACTGATTCCTTCGTGAGGAGGTTTGAATTTTCATCCAGGCATGATACGCATTCCATTCTATTTAATCTTCATGATGAATCTTATATCGTAGACCTAGAGGATTTTAACCATGCATGAAAAATTCCCCAATGGGGTAGCCATAGTGATCCTCACAAAACCTAATATAATGATTTTCTTTCTAGCATCACTGTGGGAGAAACTAGAAACATTACACAGGCTACCTTGGGGAGCATTAACTTTCCTGCCTTACATTATCTTGTTCTCTTCATAGGTAGATGTATTAACGGTAAACCTGATCATAGCCACCTTTGTTTACCTGACCTTAGTATTCTTAAGAATGCGATCATGGGTGATAGACGATATAACTTGGGAGCTATTATTGCTAGGAGGCTACATAAAAATGCTAAGGATGGAGATTTCTTTGCTGGAATTTATGCCACCCATGTAGCTAATTATCTTGGGATACCTATAAGGGAGAATGGTATTGAGTTACCACTTGCTTTTCTTGATTATGAGGCTATGGTGCGCTACGAGTTTCTTGAAAGAAATGAACAACCCCTCCTGTATCGACTAATTTTTGATAGGCGGCATGATGTCCATATTACCCTTCCCGCTCCTGCCTTCTTTAACTTTCAGGAAAAATGGAGATACTTTATAACCAGAGAGGAGGCAAATGAGTGCGATAGAGAGGTGAAAGTCGCTCGCCTCCGCACTGAAGCCATTCAGACGCCAGCCGCCGCAGCCCAGTACAACCCCAAATATAACTTTGGATATTATCCGTACCTACCATGGCCCTAGACCAACTTAGGCCAAAAGCCTAAGCTTGCGGGAGTATGTATTTCTCACCGACATTACATTCATGTTCACACACTCAATCCAGTTGTCGGTGTTCATACTTTTTCATTGTACCATCCATGGTAGTTTATTTCTTCTTTTTGATTTCTTCTTGCGTGTTTCATTAACCTTGAGAAAATCCAAAAAATTTAGTTCAAGCTTTACCTTCTAGTTTGTTTAGTTGTAGTGTTAAAATAAAACCCAAAATGATTTCTCGGTCTTCTTTTTCTTGTTGTGGGCTTTCCCGTCTAAATTTGTTTGTATTTCTTCTTTGGGTCGTAAGGAGAAGACCACGATAACATGCTGAGTGGCTCTCATATGCATTATTGTTTATCTATTACACATCCCATATTAACTTTCCTTCTCCTTTGAGTTAGTGCTTCTAGATTCCAGCTTAGTCCCTTGCACGTGCACTCATATTATTATTATTCACACCGTTCGGTCGTGCACGTGAAAGGCAATAGTGACGATATATGATGAAGTGACTGAGATGGAGAAAAGCTGGTATGAAGTCGACCTATTTTATTTTTGTAAATATGATTAGGTCATTGTTCTGGACTTAGCTCGTTATGGATTAGACATGTTTGCAATGACAATTAGAGGTTATAGTTACTGATGCCATGCTTAATTAGCTAGGAGTGAATAATGGTTTGTCTTGAGTGCCAACATGCATATTAAAATGGTTTTGATGTAGTATGATAGAATTGTATACTCCTGTGAATGGTTCGAGTGATTGGAGTTGGCACATGTTCACGCATATAGTTGAAACAAAACCAACATAGCATCCACGATGTTTTTGTTCATGGTGATTTATATCCTACCCATGCTTGCATTTAATGCTGGTTAATCTCAAAGCATGTTTATGAATGTTTTCACTCTCTAGTTGGTTGCTTCCCAGTCTCTTGCTAGCCTCGACTTGTACTAAGAAGGAATACTGCTTTTGCATCCATTTCCATAAACCCAAAGTTGTTCCATATGAGTCCACCATACCTACCTATATGCGGTATTTACCCGTCGTCCCAAGTAAATTTCTATGTGCCATACTCTAAAACTTCAAATAAATATTCTGTTTTGCATTCCCGAATCGCTCATGTAGTGACTAGGGGCTGCCAGTATCTTCCATGCTAGGTGGGTTATTCTCACAATATGTGTTGATTCACTATCATTCACGAGAAAGTGGCTGCTATTCGGGATGCCCAGTTCCATGCTCAAAAATCAAAACAAAGTATAATGAAACAAAACTCCCCTAGGATTGTTGTTTGTATGGAAGGTACCCATGGATTTGGCCCACCTTGGAGAGTGATCGATTGGTGGAGGGGGAGTAAGAACTTTACTTTCTCTTTGGGAACCGCCTATAATGTATCTAACATGGAAGATATTGAGATCTCTTAGTTGGTATGTTGACAATGAAAGCATACCGCCCAAAATTTTGATTCATCCCTGTTTTAAAAGCTCGAGCTCTGGCACCTCTGTAAATCAATACTTCCCTCCGCGAAGGGCATATCTATTTTACTTTACTATTGAGTCATCCTCTTCTTATAAAAAGGCACCAGTTAGAGAGCACCTCCGTCATTGGTATGCTTTGTTATTAATTGATATTTACTATGAGTATGACTAGATCTCTTTTACCATGAATTACAACTAGAAAATATGCCCGTGCGTTGCACTAGGAGAAAAAACATGCCACACCCACACATTTTGTCTTTAAATACTGCATGTTCGTGTTCAAGGCTCATCCAAATCGGCATCTTGTGGGTCTATCTAGTTCATCTAATAAACATATAACACTAATTTTATAGAGCGCAAGTGTTGCATAAGCTCACAAAATACCATAAACCATCCAGAAGTTAGCTGGTCACACATAACATGTGTGTAGCAAAGCAACATATTATTATTTTTACCACTACCACCATAGAAAAAGAAATTATAATAGTCAAATAATGTCATAAGGTGCGTAACAAGTATGCAAGTATGGGAAGTACTGACAATGAAAATGTAAGTACACAAAATTTTTCTTGCCAACCAAAACTCACGTTCTTCATATTACACCACTTTAGTAATCTAATGGGGATTATCAATCTTCTGAAACATAATAAGAAAGGCTGGCTTATAAACTGTATACATCGTTTTATGGCTAAATAAGTATTATCCTCGGTTCGTAAATATAAAACCTTCTAGAGATTACACTATGAACTACACACAGATGTACATAGACCTATTTTAGAATGTAGATTCATTCATTTTACTCCGTATGTAGTCTGCGAGTGAAATATCTAGAAGGTCTTATATTTAGGAACGGGGGGAGTAGAAAACTTGGCATGATAGCAGGAGTGTTATGATCAATTTTACAAAATGGGGAAATAATGTTGTATGACGTTTAGCTTGTTTGGCCAAGTGATGTTCAGCTTGTACAGTTTGAGCTTACCAAAAGGATCAACATAATTGAAGACATGGGAAATCAAGAAAGAATACATTGGTCCCCATGAGTACCTCCCAATTTGATTTCTACTTAAATCAGTGCAGGGGTAGTAGGGGAGCACATGTATGTGTACCTACATGTGGTCGTGACAATCGGTTCGGATTAAGTAGTGTCCTCACCGATGCTACAGAGGGTCTTGGTGGAGAGCCGGCTTCCATGGACATCACACGCTCGGTCGTCAGGGTTGCACAACAAAAAATAGTAAAATTAAATCCATCAAGAGTTGGCTTGCAGAGTTGAGTATATAGTGAATGTTCTCAATACTTGTAGATTCAACATCTCCAGCAAAATCATAGTAAAATTAAATCATTTGACACATTATGAACATTCAGAAGCTGATAAGAAACCTATTAGGAATCTATTCATATTTGCTAAAATTGTATCAGACCATCAGTTGAGGAAGTCACCACTGAAGTAGTTGTGCATATTGAACATGTACAAATCACTCATGAGTGCCGCCCCACCCCACAATAGAATCTTCCATGCAAAATCAATCAAGAAGAGCATGCTACTGAACTCTCACGTAACCTCTAGGTTTCTGTTGGCCATAGGCGTACGATGGCCGTGCTCAGCTCGTGCCCCTTACCCCGAAGGTAGAAGGTGCTCTCCCAAGCACATAGGATGGGTAGGACCTACGGTGCGGCCGGGGTTCCGAGAGCACCAGGCGGACGCTATCAAGGAAATTGGGCGGTTCCATGGTTGTCGTCGATGGCGGTTGCTTACATGGGATGGACGCTGATGAGAAGCTCGTTCACACTACCTCCATCACGCATTAGAGAGGCATGGGAATTTGGTGCCTGCTCGCTGTCGGGGACAAACGGAACCGAAAGGAGGCCCGCGCTAGGTGGAGCACAATGGTTGGACGTCGCGCAACATGCGGCAGATCCTTCCGATCTTGTCTGTATTTACCTCCAAGGCCCGTGCAGGTGCAACCCCAGTACCCGCGGATGCGGGACTCGTAGTGCTGCATGGCGCCGAGGAGCACGACCTCAGGGTCGAGCGGCCAGACCCAGACCTTGGCATCGGGGTCCTAGCCGTGCTTGTCGTTGTCGGCGACGGTGTTGTTGAAGAAGTTGGGATCCGAGGCGGGCACCGGCCTGCTGCCCGACAAGGAACTATAGGGGATTTTCTATAAAGATGTGTGACGGACGGGGAGAAACACGCCATCATTTAATAGTAGGTATATATGTCTATTCACTCTTGTTCTTTAGAGGAGCTGTGCATTTATGTTTTGGGGTCTCATAAAGGGCTATCGAGATACGAGTATATCATATTGTATTATGTTTGTTTTGATAAAGTTGTTGTCATCCGAGACTTATTATTATCGCTCGTTAGTTGATTATGCCATTGATATAAGTAAATATGAGACCTAAATATTATTGTGAATGTGGTTAGTCTATATTCTTAGCTGAAGATCTGAACATAAGTTAGACATATTTATGATAGTAAGATCAAACAGAGTTTGTAAAAGTTTTTCATTATCACTTTCAGTTTATCAACTTAATTTCTTGAGGGCAAGAAAATGTTTAAGCTTGGAGGAGTTGATACGTCTCCAACGTATCTACTTTTCCAAACTGTTTTGCCCTTGTTTTGAACTCTAATTTGCATGATTTGAATGGAACTAACCGGGACTAACACTGTTTTCGCGGCAGTTGCCTTGGTGTTATTTTTGTGCAGAAATAAAAGTTCTCCGATTGACCTAAAAATTTACGGATAATATTTTGTAATTAATAAAAAATATTGGTGAAAGAATCAACCGGAGAGGGGCCACCAACTAGCCACGACCCAGGAGCGCCCCCCTAGGGCACCCCCATGTCTTGTGGGGCCCTTGTGGCTCCTCTCACCTCATTTCCACTTCTATATATTCCTATTCGGGGAGTAAAAAATCAAGGATGAGAGTTCATCGCGATTTACCATAGGGAGCCGCTGCCACCTCCTGTTCTTCCTCAGGAGAGTAGATTTGGAATCTGATTGATGGAAATATGCCCTAGAGGCAATAATAAATTGGTTACTATTATATTTCCTTGTTCATGATAATCTTTTATTATCCATGCTAGAATTGTATTGATCGGAAACTCAAATACATGTGTGGATACATAGACAACACACTGTCCCTAGCGAGCCTCTAGTTGACTAGCTTGTAGATCAAAGATGGTCAAGATTTCCTGGCCATAGACAAGTGTTGTCACTTGGTAACGAGATCAAATCATTAGGAGAATGATGTGATGGAAAAGACCCAAACTATAAACGTAGCATATGATCGTGTCAGTTTATTGCTACTGTTTTCTGCATGTCAATGTATCTGTTCTATGACTGTGAGATCATGCAACTCCCGGACACCGGAGGAATACCTTGTGTGTATTAGACGTCGCAACGTTACTGGGTGACTATAAAGTTGCTCTACAGGTATCTCCGAAGGTGTCTGTTAGGTTGGCATGGATCAAGACTAGTATTTGTCACTCCGTGTGACAGAGAGGTATCTCGGGGCCCAGTCGATAAGACAACATCACAATAAGCCTTGCAAGCAATGTGACTACAGAGTTAGCCACGGGATCTTGTATTACGGAACGAGTAAAGAGACTTGCCGGTAACGAGCTTGAACAAGGTATGGAGATACCGACGATCGAATCTCGGGCAAGTCTGCATACCAAAGGACAAAGGGAATAACATACGGGATTAACTCAATCCTTGACATAGAGGTTGATAGAGATCTTCGTAGAATATGTAGGAGCCAATATGGGCATCCAGGTCCCGCTATTGGTTATTGACCGGAGAATGTCTCAGGTCATGTCTGCATAGTTCTCGAACCCACAGGGTCTGCACACTTAAGGTTCGGTGACATTTCGGTATAGTTGAGTTATAGGTGTTGGTGACCGAAGGTTGCTCAGAGTCCTGGATGAGATCCTGGATCTTACGACGAGCTCCCGAAGGGTACGTAGGTAAAGATTGATATATAGGAAAGTTGCATTTGGCATCTAGAAAGTTTTCGGGCATTACCGGTAAGGTACCGGGAGTGACGAATGGGTTCTGGGGTTTTACCGGGAGGGACCACCCACTTGGGAGAGAACCTAATAGGCCTAAAGGAGGCTCACCAGCCCTTAGTGGGATGGTGAGGCCATCCCACTAAGCCTATTTCGGTGAAGGCAAGAAATAAAAGGAATGGAAAAAAAGGAAGGAGGTGGACAAGTGGGGAAGGAGTCCTCCACCAATTTGTCTTGGAGGAGGACTCTCCCCCTTGGCTCGGTCGAACCTCTCCTCTTGTAGGAGGGGGCAAGGAAGCCCTCCCTCTTGTTCCTCCTATATGTAATAGAGGTTTTATAGGTGAGGGCTAACCTTAATTGCCACGTGCTCCCTCTACTTCTCTCTAGATCTGTCTAGTTCGGCGGTGCTTAGGCGAAACCCTACTGGATTAGTTCACCACCACCACCACAACGTTGCCATGCTGGAGAACTCATCTATCTCTCCGCCCCTCTTGCTGGATCAAGAAGGCGGTGATCGTCATCGAACTGTACATGTGCTTAACGCGGAGGTGCTTTCCGTTCGATAATAGATCGGGATAGGATCGCGGGACGGATCCTGATGAGATCGCGGGACGGGCTGCGATTTGGATCATGGAGATGTTCCACTACATCAACCATGTTATATACTGAAAGTGCGTTATATCGACTAGAGGGAGGGTGAATAGGAGATTTTTAGAATTTCATCACTGAGGAAATTCCTTTTGAGGAAATTCCTCACTGATGACTAACTTACAGCGGAAACAGTAAAGGATCAGAAGTGCAAATTTTCACAACAACAGTTTTTCAGAGTGGAGAATGTGAAAACAGATTGCACAATGAGCAGGCACGCAGAATACATATGAGGATTAACTAACGTGAGGTATTTGGGGTTGAGGAAATTCAGAGAAAATCTTCAACAAATTCTTCAAACAGTCGCAGTGAAAGTCATCAACACATAATACGACGAATGTAAGGAGTTGAGGAATTAGAACCCGTTTCTCAGAGAAGACAATCGTTGATGACCCAGTTCCAACTGCCGTGACAGTCGTACATCTGGTTTGGAGCGGCTTGATATTGAAACCAAAGGCCACCCAGTCCCGGGACACACAGTCCCTACCGTATTCTCCTTGAGCTAAGGACACACAGTCCTCACCCAACAGTCATGGTAAGTCTTCAGGGCAGACTTCCAAACCCTCACAAACTTGGTCACCCGGCGATCCACAATTGACTGCTCGAAACCTCTAGACCATGAAGCCTAACCGTCTGGAGGATGCACAGTCCTCAAAGGTAAAAGGCTTCAGTCCCACATAGGAACAACTTCTTCAGTGATGCTCAATCACTAGGTTTGGTTTGTGGTTTCGGTGGGTGGTGTATTTCCTCACTGATGAATTACTCTTGAAGGCTCTGAGGAATTGGGTTGCTCCTATGACAAGTGTCAGTATCTAACGGAGGAGCCAACCAGCTAGTGGTTGTGGGGGGTGGCTATTTATAGCCTCGGAGCATCCCGACAAGATTTGACACTAATGCCCTTAAATAATATGACCGTTGGAGTGGATAAGACCAGTGACTTGGCGTGGCTATCGAAACGGTCGGAACCCTCAACTGTGAGAGTCCTCATGTCACTCATATTCCTCACTTGAGGCATTTGGTAGGATTAGGCTTGGGTTGAGCATCATGAGGAAATTCATTCCATAGTGTAACTTCGACCCCCTTTAATAGTACGGTGTTCCTATTACTAGAATGCGAAGAAAGTAAAACAGAAAGTGTAAATATTCATGATTCAAATTCTTTAGAGTGATTTTCTTCAGGAACCGCCGGACTTCCCAATATCAGTATCTTCAAGAGGAATATCAATTTCATCGCATATTCCTCGCGATTCATTTCTTTAGCTTCAGACCAATCTCTTCAACTGAAGACATATATTTTTAGGGGTCGATATTCTTCAAATATCTCAAACTCCTCAATGACTTATAGATCATGTGTATACTCACAAACACATTAGATACTTAACCTATAAGTCTTCAAACCACCAAAATCACTAAGGGGCACTAGATGCACTTACAATCTCCCCCTTTTTGGTGGTTGATGACAATTAGGTTAAGTCTTCAATAGGGATCAAAAATATGAAGTGTAAATACTCATTTGAGGAATTTGAAATCAATATTCAGAGAGACTCCCCCTGAAGATGTGCATATCTTGAGGATTTTACTTTTTACAGCAAATGCACATTGATGATTTATATCATGGAGATCTCCCCCTGAGTCTTGTAAATCATGCATACAAGTAACATATCATATGAATAAAATGAAGATGCATGATGACAAATGGTATCTAACGAATTCCAGCATGCGTGCATTAAAACTTGAGGAATAAGCATGCGAAGAAAAATGTTCAAAAGGTTTAGAGTACCATCGGGCTTATGTTACAACTCATTACATAAAAACTTCAGAAGAGCCAAGAGTTTGTAACTTAAATATAGTTCATAAGACCCAAAAATATCCCGCTTGAATACTAACTCTCAAGTTTCTCCCCCTTTGTCATCAAGTGACAAAAAGGGACAAACTGAGGACTAACGCCCGTGAAGACTTCATTTCTTGGTGGTTGAGGAAGAGTCGTGATACTTCTTGGGAGTAGTCTTCTTCCTTGGACCGATGGCAGTGTCGAGTTGTTCTTCATCAGTCTCAGCAGTGCGGAATGAAGAAAAGGAGCTGTCTTCGAGGTCTGGCACTGGAATGGGCCTGAACTTCTTATTGGGAGGCCACGACCATACAAAGTCTCGCTCAAAGTCCATTTCTTCAAGCTCAGTCTGATTCTTTAGATGTGCAAGTGTAGCCCAGGTGCGATCGAAAACCTCATGCAGATAGTGATGGTTGAGCTTCACAGAGTTCTGTGTTTCAGTGAGGGTTTTCACAATGGCACCAAACTGGCGTTTGACCCATTTGTGGTTGCGATCCACCTTCTGGTGAAGACCGAGGAGGAGCTCTCTGGTATTCATCACGCGAGGAGGAACGGGGCTTGCCGGACGAGTCTCAGTATCATCCCATGAAGAATAAGCTTCTGGCTTTCTGAACTGGCCATCAAGGGGCCTGCTGCCTTCTTCAATCACAGATTTTCCTTTTCCTTCAATGGACTCGAAAGTCTTCTTGTTGACCCGGATAGGAGGCATATAACCCATATGGTTTTGGAAATCAGCTTGGAATTTGATGCATGTCCTTGTCCTGATGAATCTCATGATCCATGGAGCATATATCTTGTGATCAAAAGGACACATAGGATTGTCGGCCAAAGTCCTCAAGAAGAAATCATGGATGTTGATAGGAATACCATGAATGATGTTGAATAGGATATTCTTCATGAGGCCTACAACATCTTCTTCATCATCACGGCCTTTGATCGGCGCGAGCACATTGCAGAGAATTTTGTAGACAGACCTGGGTGTGTACTTGAGCTCGTGGATGAGGAAGGTCGTTCTCGGAGATTTTCCTTCAGCCAAAGGCTTCATGAGGACTTCCATCATTCCATTTGGCAGCTCACGCTCACCATAAAGTTTCACACCCTCATCTGAGGGAATTGGTACGGGCAGTTCTCTAAGGAGTTCGGTAGCAGGAGCCTTGTAGTGAGTGTTTTGTGACATCCAGTCAAACACCCAAGTGTTGATGTCTTCAGGGTTGCCAGATATGTGAAGAGTGGCATAGAACTGAAGAATTAGCTCGCTGCTCCAGTCAGATATGTCGGAGCACATTGGGAGTAAACCTGCATCATGGAGTACACTGAGGACTGGCTCCAGGCATGGTATTGCTTCAAGTTCAACATGAGGAATATGCGTGTGCTGGAATATCTTGTTTCGTCCACATAGCACAGAGGCATAGTAATTCATCTGAGTCCTAGTCCAAAACTTCAGATGCCTCATTTGAGGCTTGTCATATGGGTTCTCTCCAATGAAGTACATGCATTCTTCAAAGAAATTTTCCTTTTGAAACTTTGGACGCTTGGAGAATGGCTGACGCTGAACTGGCTGAAGATTTTGCTGAGGAACAGGAGGGGGGACAACAATGGCAGTCTCTGGGTTGAGCACAACGAATGCATTGTCTTGTTCATGTGCATTCTCCTCAGCATTTTCCTCAGGGTGAGGAATTTCAGCAGCTGGTACTTCAGGCTGAGGGGATGGTGCTTGCTGGGCGTCAGGCTGAGGAGCTTGCTCTGGCTGTGCTTCAGGCTGAGGAACTTCTTCAGTGGGAGGAGTTGGATTAGCCTGTTCCTCATCTTGAGGATTTTGCTCATATTGATGAATTTCATCAGCTTGAGGATTTTCAGTTTGCATTTCCTCAGCTGGCTTGGTGGCACAGGCAGTTTCATCAGCTGGTGCAGCTGATGCTTGAACATTTTCTTTCTGAGGAATGACAGGTTGAGGAATATCGTCCATCTGAATTTCCTCGTCAGTGTGTTCCTCAGAGGCGACATCTTTCATTTCCTCATCTGCCTTTTTCGCTGGATCATCAATGATGACCATTTCATAGGACGGAGCGACATTCAGGGGCACAGGGTCCAAAGGAGCAGTTTCTTCAAGTGCTTTGAGGCGCTTTGCCTCTGTTTCTTCTTCTACTGAGGAGGCCTTTCTCTTTTTGGCTTCCTTTTCAGCAGCCCTTGTTTTCTTCACGTCTGATGCAAACGGAATCATCTTCTTCACCTTTGAAGCCTTTGGTGAAGGGGTTCTCTATACGGATTCTTTAGCTGGTATTGAGGAACCAGCTCGAACAGAGTCATCAGCCTGCTTCGATGAAGCAGCTGGGTCAGGAGCAGTCTCATCAGCTGCAGCAAATTCATCAGCTGGAGTTTCCATGATGATTTCTTCGATAGACGGTTCATCAACACGGCGCTCTTGGTGTACTTCCTCAGCTTGAGGAGTTTCCTCATCATGAGGAGATTCATCTGCTGGCTCCTCAATCAAGGGCTGAGGAGTTGGTGCTGGGGGTGCG
Source organism: Hordeum vulgare subsp. vulgare (assembly GCF_904849725.1). Classification (NCBI taxonomy): domain Eukaryota; kingdom Viridiplantae; phylum Streptophyta; class Magnoliopsida; order Poales; family Poaceae; genus Hordeum; species Hordeum vulgare. Next base: position 378,801,362 of record NC_058519.1, read on the forward strand.
GCTCTCTTGTTGTAGTCATCAATAGCACTAGTGGCCAGCTTGATGAAATTGCTCTTGAGGCTTTTACGATCTGACAGCTTGGCGTACTTGTCAGTCAATTTCTTCAGCTCTGCCTGTGTTGACACCAGTGCATTAGGAGTCAATTTGAGGAGATTCTGCCTGAGGAATTTCTCCTTTTAAATCTTTGCAACTTTGGCCTGCCTCGCCTGTTGTTCTTTCCACTTGGCTTCATTTATGAAAGTAGTCACCATGTGACTGATGCCAGGCGGAAGCTTCAAATCATCAATTGGAGTATTTGGGTCCTCATACCAGATGTTGATGTAATCAAGGAGGTCCTTGGGGTCCATGGCCAGAGGAATGGCACTTCCTAATGCTTGAGCTACTCTTTCCTGCTTGTTTCTGATGATGCCTTGCAGGGTTTCATCATCAAATTCATCACTTCCCTCTGATGAATACGAGACGGTGATGATTTTGCTTGGGCTGGGCAGAGTTGCACGTTCAACAGTTACCAAAGTCTTCGCAGGAGGTGTTGAAGACTTTGTCTCCGAGCTAGTTGCAGCTGGGAGTGAGGAGCTGGAGCTGGCGGTCGTAGGCTTCACGACTTGCTTTTGTACTGGTTTCTCTTGAGGCTTTGGAGGTGGAGCTGAGGATTTTGGAGCTGAGGAGATTGGTACTAAGGGCTTTGGCGCTGATGGTTTTGGTGTTGAAGGTTTAGGTACTGAGGGTTTTGGTGCTGGGGGTTTTGTGACTGAAGCCTGAGCAGACTTCTCTTGAGGCTTTGGAGCCCTTGGCTTTGATGGCACAGACTGCATTTGAGGAATTTCTGAGCCTGAGGTTTCTGCGGCAGAGGAAGTAGCAGCACCTGAGGCAGCAGCTGAGAATTCATTGAATTTCCTCACTGCAGCTTCTGCCTGCTTTTTGAGCTTAGCCATATGCTTTTCCTTCTCATCTGGATAGTCATCAATAGTCATGAGGCTTGAGGGATGTGCTACTTGATGATCCTCAAGTGGGGCCCTTATGCCAGGAGGCTTCAGAGCGAATTTCTTCGCATATTTGGGACTCACAAACCTGTATTTCTTCCATTCCTTCGCCCATCGGCGTTCAATCTTCTACAGCCGTATCTTTCTCTTGGCCATTGTCTCATTTTCATCAGGCGTGCAATAGTCCAAATAAATGTCCTCAGGGATATCCACAGCTGTGTTCTGCTCAAGTTTCTTTCCTCCCTTCTGTTTTCTGTCTTCCTCCATTTTCTTCAGTTGAGGATTTTGCTGTTGAGTTTGAACTCTTGAGGATTCTGATGAGCCTTGAAGAGTTTCTTCTAGAAACGCTGCAAATGAGTTAATGTGATGAGAACCGAGAGATTCATCAGCTGACATGTGTGTACCTGTGAATAGAGTATAGTTGCGAGGAATTTGGAGAGGTCATATGCGTTCTCAGATTTGAAGAAAATGAAAAAGTTTGACAGTTTGAGGAATATAACCAGTGGTTGAGGAATTTGCCTAAGCATACTGTTCTTGGGTTCGAGAGTTGTACAGATCCGAAAATTCGCACAATTGAGGAATCTCGTGAAAATCTTAGATGCTTAGCATAGTTCATCAATGATATGGTGATAGGCAGTGTTTGAGGAATCAAGTGCGTATCATATCTTGAGGAAAAACAGATTTCACATGGAAGATGTAAAATTTTAGATCTAACTTGCTGTAAAAATGGGATATATTTACCCTGGAAGGTGCGCACGAAAAACACAGAAAGGTGTGTTGAGAAGCTCTTCAGTCGCGTGTCCAATGCACCCTAACCCGGCGACAGAGGACTTCTATGGCGGTGGCGGACGAAGATGGTCCGAATCCGGCGTGGTTCCGGCGACGGAGAAGTCGAGGCAGTGAAGCTCTTCCTCACCGGCGACGAGACTACCAACGATGGCGCTAGGGTTTGGTGGTGTATGCTGTGGCAGGAGAGTGATGGGGCGAAGAAGAGTATGCCGAGGGGGATAAGGACAGATTTATAGCCAAAAGTTACTGTTGGCGCGAGAATTTCGGACCAGATAGCCCCTGCCTCTACGTCTCCGCAGGACACGTGTAGCTCCCGTACGATGCGGTGGAGATAGTGGAGATCGTGGTTATCCGATCGTGGGAAGTGGGGTTCAGTTACTGTGTCTTAAAGAAATGTTTTTTTGAAGATTTGAGGATTTTCGTTACAAAATCATCAGCTGACAAGGACGCAGTGAGGATTTTGAACAAGGTTTCTAGGAGAACGCATATGAAGAATTGAATAGACTGGATGAGTATAGCATAGAGGGAAAGTAGGGTCCGATCACATTCACTTAGCAGAAATATCAACTTGAAGAAATAGCAATAAGTGAATGCTGTTGAGGACTTGAAATCACAGTCTATCTAGTCAAATGAAAGTCATCAAGTGTTTTTGAAGATTTTGTGATAAATCATCACAATGAAGAACATCTCTTTTGAAGAAAAACCGCATTGTGAGGAAATTGATCATTTGAAGAAAATCAACTTGAGGAATTTCACATTGGGCGGTGGCGTGACCCACCATATAAGAATGTTGATTACAGACTCCACGTACAATTGTCGTAGGGCCCTGAGAATCGATTTCCTCGTTAATTTCTTCACATTCAGAGTGACATTCTTCATTAGTTGAAGAAAATCGATTCATCATGTGTTGCACATCTAAGTCATCAACTTTGCATAAGTGTTAGGATGTGTGCATGTTTTTACAAAACATTTGAAGATTCTATGATATTTAGCTCACACCGCAACTTGCAAAACCTTTTCTCATCCAAGGGCTTAGTGAAGATATCTGCCAGTTGATCATCAGTCTTGACATGGTCGATGAGGATATTGCCCTTGGGGACATGGTCCCGAAGAAAATGATGACGAATCTGGATGTGCTTGGTCTTCAAGTGTTGTACTGGGTTGTATGCAATCTTGATAGCACTCTCATTGTCACAGTAGAGAGGCACATTATTCATGTTGATGCCGTAGTCTTTGAGTGTTTGCTTCATCCATAGCAATTGAGCACAGCAAGAACCAGCAGCAATGTACTCAGCTTCGGCAGTGGAGAGTGATACGCAGTTCTGCTTCTTTGAGGACCAGCAAACTAGTGATCTTCTGAGGAAACGGCATGTGCCAGAAGTTGACTTGCGATCCACACGGTCACCAGCATAGTCTGAATCAGAATACCCTACCAGATGAAGATTGGAGCCCTTGGAATACCATAATCCTAGTGTTGGTGTGTGAGCTAAGTATCGAACAATATGTTTCGCAGCCTTATGGTGTGATTCCTTCGGTTTTGCTTGAAAACGTGCACACATGCAAACACTAAACATTATATCTAGCCTAGATGCACATATATACAATAAAGAGCCAATCATAGAACGATATACCCGCTGATCGAAATCTTTACCGTTTTCATCAGTGTCGAGGTGGCCGTTGGTAGGCATTGGAGTCTTGGCACCTTTGCATTCGTGCATGTCTAATTTCCTCAGAACATCCTCGAGGTATTTCTTCTGTGATATGAAGATTCCATTGCTTTGTTGACGAATTTGAAGACCTAAGAAGAATTTCAGCTCCCCCATCATGGACATCTGATATTCTTCACTCATCATGTAGGCAAATTCATCACTGTATCTTTTGTCAGTACAGCGAAATATGATATCATCGACATATATTTTACATACAAATTGCTCATTATCATAGGATTTTGTGAAAAGAGTTGGATCGAGTGAACCAGGTTTGAAGCCTTTCTTCATGAGGAATTCCTTCGATGTATCATACCATGCCCGAGGGGCTTGCTTGAGGCCATAAAGAGCCTTTTTGAGTCTGAAGACTTTGTCTGGATTCTTTCGATCCTCAAAACCTGGGGGCTGAGCAACATATACTTCTTCCTCAAGCTTACCATTGAGGAATGCACTTTTCACATCCATTTGATATAAGGTGATGTTATGATGATTAGCATAAGCAAGTAGTATTCTAATAGCTTCAAGTCTAGCAACAGGTGCAAAAGTTTCATCGAAATCTATTCCTTCAACCTGGGTGTAGTCTTGGGCTACAAGTCGTGCCTTGTTCCTCACCACTTGACCGTCCTCATCTTGCTTGTTTCGGAAAATCCACTTGGTGCCGATGATATTATGCTTGCGAGGATCTGGTCGCTTGACGAGCTCCCATATGTCATTTAGTTTGAATTGAAGAAGTTCGTCTTGCATAGCTTGGATCCACTCCGGTTCCAGAAAATCCTCAGCAACTTTTGAGGGTTCTGTGATGGATACAAAGGAAAAATGCCCACAAAAGTTAACTAAGTGTGAAGCTTTTGAGCGAGTGAGAGGACCTGGCGCGTTGATGTCGTTGAGGATTTTGTCAAGTTCTACTTGGTTTGCAATCCTCGGATGAGCTGGTTGAGGATTTTGTCTGGGCTGAGGAAGTGGTGCTGGTGCAATTTCCTCCGGAGCATCTTCTTGATTTTTATCAGTGATGGGGATCGTTTCTTCACCAATTTCCTCAGTGGGGACAATGTCTTCAGTAGGCTTGAGCTTTATTGCTTCCTTAGGAGACAACTTGTCTGGATCAGAAGGCAATTGCTCTCTTTACGAGCCATTAGTTTCATCGAACCGCACAGCTACAGTCTCAACTACTTTGTTGTGATAGTTGTTGAAGACTCTGTAAGTGTGCGAGTCCTTTCCATAACTGAGCATAAAACCTTCATGTGCCTTAGGTGCAAATTTTGAGCTATGGTGAGGATCTCTAATCCAGCATTTTGCACCGAAGACTTTGAAATAACTTACATTGAGTTTCTTGTTAGTGAGGAGTTCATATGAGGTTTTCTTGAGGGATTTGTGAAGATATACCCTGTTGATGATATGGCATGGAGTGTTGATTGCTTCAGGCCAAAAGCGACGAGGAGTCTGATATTCTTCAAGCATAGTCTTGCCATTTCAACCAGAGTCCTGTTCTTCCTTTCGACAACACCATTCTGTTGAGGAGTATAAGGAGCATATAATTCGTGAGTAATACCAAGTTCATCAAGATAATCATCAAGACTAGTGTTTTTGAACTCGGTTCCATTATCACTCCTGATATGTTTGATCTTGATGCCAAAGTTCGTCGAGGCCCTTGAAGAAAATCGTTTGAAGATTTCCTGCACTTCAGTTTTATACACTATGATATGCACCCAAGTGTATCTGGAATAATCATCAACTATGACGAAGCCATATAATGATGCTGCATTGGTTAGTGTGGCATAGTGAATAGGTCCAAATAAATCCATATGAAGCAATTCGAATGGACGAGTAGTGGTCATGATAGTCTTAGAGGGATGCTTGGATCTGGTCATTTTCCCAGATTCACAAGCACCGCAGAGATGATCCTTGAGGAATTTGACTGATTCGATGCCGATGACATGCTTCTTCTTCGCGAGCGTGTGCAAATTCCTCATACCTGCATGACCTAGTCTTCGGTGCCACAACCATCCTTCTAAGGTTTTTGCTAGTAATCAAGTGGCTGGTTGAGGACCTGTAGAGAAATCAACAATGTACAAATCCCCTCTTCTTACACCTTCGAAGACTTTGGATCTGTCAGATTCCATGATGACTACGCATCTATATCTACCAAAGATAACAATCATATCAAGATCACAAAGCATCGAGACTGACATAAGGTTAAAACCAAGGCATTCAACTAGCATCACTTTGTCCATATGCCTATCCTTGGAAATAGCCACTTTGCGAAGTCCCAATAACTTGCTTTTACCTTTGTCAGCATATGTTATTTGCTTCAGAGGTGATGGAGTTAGTGGCATATTCATCAGCAAGCTTTTATCACCAGTAATGTGATGTGTGCAGCCACTATCAAGAACCCACTCAGTATTCTTGGGTTTGTCATCCTGCAGATGAATTAGTAAAACTTACCATCTCATATGCTTCGTATTTGAAGAATATGATACTAATTTCATCAGATCAGTAATTTCATCATAACAGAAATGTAAGGACGTGTGAAATATTTCTATTTCATCAATCATTAGCTTGCGTCCTATCAAGTATTTCTTCAGGTCTCCAGCAAATTCTTCAGATGATGATTTTCATCTGGAGACCTGACCTTCAGAAGTGATTAGTTTGATTTCTTCACCACCCACATCTGAAGGGGTGGCAAAGCGTTCATCATCCTACGAGCACCATATGAGAAAGGTGGCATTGAAGCTAATGCACTTCTCTTAACAGTAGGGGGATTAAAGTACTCATATGAATATGCAGAGAACTGGTTTGAGGATCTATGAACATAATGATTTGAGGAGTAACGCTCATATTCATATTCCTTGTAGTTTCCCTGCATGTTAGAAGCATAAGCACGGGTACGAGCATAGTTTTGACCAGTTGAGGATTTTGATCCTCTTGAAGACTTTGGTCCTCCTCAGGAATTTGATCTGGGGTTCAGATTCTTCAGTGGTGGTGTCATGAGGACATTCACCTGAAGATTTTCAAGACAGCTTTTGGGAACCCAAATTTTCCTCAGAGGAGGGCCATTCCTGCAGTTAGTTCCAACATATCGAGCAAATACTTCACCAGATTGATTTTTGAACAATTTATAGTTGGAGTCAAATGACTCATCTGAGGAATAGGATAATTCACATGAAAAGCCAGTTAGATTAGATGGATCAAAAGGAGGTCAGGTAGCAGCAACCCATGAGGTTTTGGGATACTGCTCAGGTTTCCAATAAGATCCATCAGCATTTAATTTCCTCTCAAAGGCAATTCCTTCTTTCCTCGGGTTCCTGTTCAAGATCTGCTTTTTGAGCACATCACAAAGGGTTTGATGTCCTTTGAGGCTCTTCTACATGCCTGTCACGTAAAATTCCTTCAACCCAGCATTTTCATCAGTAACATTTGTGTTTTCCTCAAGTGAGGAAATAGACACAGCAGGTGCAGTTGAAGAATTTGTAGCAATGGTAGCATTTGATGATTCTGGTGAGGAATTAGCAGTTTCGCGTTCAATGCATTTAAGACATGGAGGAATAAATTCAACTTGACCAGCGCTGATCTGTTGAGCTAGTAATGAATCATTTTCCATACGAAGATCATCATGAGACATCCTCAGCATCTCAAGATCAAGCTTCCTTTGAAGAAATTCATAGGAAAGCTTCTCATGATCAGTGAGAAGTGTATCACACTACTGAAATTCATAAATTTGCCGTCTACCAAAGCGGACGGCAAAGGGTGCAACCACGGATGGCAAAGGCTTTGCCGTCGGTCAGCAGACGGCAAAGTAGACGGTTAAAAAAATACGGTGAAGAGGTTCTTTGCCGTCAGCTTTCCCAAAGCGGACGGAAAAGAATCTTTGCCATGAGTGGGCTGACGGCATATTAGCTGGGACGGCAAAGGGTGCAACGTCCCCGTTAAGTGTTAATGGCAGGCCGTCTGCCTTTGCCGTCTGCCTGCCCTCATTTGTCGTGCGTGGGCAGACGGCAAAGAGGGGAGAGAGAGGGGCAGATTCCGCCCTTTGCCGTCTGCCTCCCCCCCTTTGCCATGCGGGGGCAGACGGCAAAGAGGGGAGAGAGAGGGGCAGATTCCCCCCTTTGCCGTCTGCCTCCCCTCCTTTGCCATGCGTGGGCAGACGGCAAAGAGGGGAGAGAGAGGGGCAGATTCCCCCCTTTGTCGTCTGCCTCCCCCCTTTTCCATGCGGGGGCAGACGACAAAGAGGGGAGAGAGAGGGGCAGATTCCCCCCTTTGCCGTCTGCCTCCACCCCTTTGCCATGCGGGGGCAGACGGCAAAGAGGGGAACCAGCCCCTTATTTATTTATTTTTTGTTATATCCAGCATTTTTAACAATAATCAGGATATATATATATATATATATATTTGACATAAATAAATTTCTTTCCGTACTCATAACCATATTAAAATAACCTCTTATATCCAGCTGTCAAGTTGCATCCACGTGCATACAAAGTTTCATATATTACACCAGTTTCATCCACGTGCATACAAAGTTTCATATATTCATATACTACAATAGTTTCAATACAACCCATGTTACAAGAAATCATCTTCAAGCATTCCATCAAAATTTGCCAAGCTTCCCGTGAAGTGAAGGTAATCTGCAAAATGACAAATAAGAAAGTTAGAAGAATAATAGTAGATGAAGTAGTGTATATATAGGTTATTTCGGAGAGAAATTAGCTAAGTATAGACCATTTAGGAGCTAACTAAGCTAATTATGTCATTTAGGTGGATCCCTAGCTAACTATAGGTCGTTTCAGAGCTAACTTGGGTAAAATAGGTCATTCCGGAGCAAACTATGCTTATTAAGCCATTTTTGATCTAGCTAGGCTAATTATAGGCCATTTAATACCGAAGTTAGGGAGAATAGGTCATGTTGCAGCTACGTAAGCCTTATTATGTCATTTCGAGGATAATTAGCTAAGTATAGGTCATTTTTTATTAGATAGACCATTTAGGAGCTAACTAAGCTAATTATGTCATTTAAATGGATAATTAGCCAATTTAGGCTTTGTTGGATGAGTCTAATATAGCTACGTAGAATAAGAGAAAGAGAAGAAGAAGTAAAAGAAGGAGGAGGAGGAGGAGAAGGAGACAGAAGAGGAGAAGAAGAAGAAAAGAAGAAGGAGAAGGAGAAGGAGGAAGAAGGAGGAAGAAGGAGAAGGAGGAGCTCCTTCTTCCTTCTCCTTCTTCTCCTCCTTCTGCTTATCCTCCTCCCTCTCCTTCTCCTTCTTCTCCTCTTCTTCTTCTTCCTTCCTTTAATTTTTCCTCTTTCGTCTCCTCTCGTCTCCTTCTTCGGGCTAAATTGGCTAAGAATGCCTTTTTGGAGCTAAGTATGTCATTTCGAGGATAATTAGCTAAGTATAGGTCATTTTTTATTAAATAGACCATTTAGGAGCTAACTAAGCTAATTATGTCATTTAGATGGATAATTGGCCAATTTAGGCTTTGTTGGATGAGTCTAATTAAGCTACGTAGAATAAGAGAAAGATAAGAAGAAGTAAAAGAAGGAGGAGGAGGAGGAGGAGAAGGAGAAGGAAGAGGAGAAGAAGAAGAAAAGAAGAAGGAGAAGGAGAAGGAGGAAGAAGGAGGAAGAAGGAGAAGGAGGATGAGTCTAATTAAGCTACGTAGAATAAGAGAAAGATAAGAAGAAGTAAAAGAAGGAGGAGGAGGAGGAGGAGAAGGAGAAGGAAGAGGAGAAGAAGAAGAAAAGAAGAAGGAGAAGGAGAAGGAGGAAGAAGGAGGAAGAAGGAGAAGGAGGAGCTCCTTCTCCTTCTTCTCCTCCTTCAGCTTATCCTCCTCCCTCTCCTTCTCCTTCTTCTCCTCCTCTTCTTCTTCCTTCCTTTCATTTTTCCTCTTTCTTCTCCTCTCGTCTCCTTCTTCGGGCTAAATTGGCTAAGAATGCCTTTTTGGAGCTAATTATGTCATTTCGAGGATATTAGCTAAGTATAGGTCATTTTTTATTAAATAGACCATTTAGGAGCTAACTAAGCTAATTATGTCATTTAGATGGATAATTAGCCAATTTAGGCTTTGTTGGATGAGTCTAATTAAGCTACGTAGAATAAGAGAAAGAGAAGAAGAAGTAAAAGAAGGAGGAGGAAGAGGAGGAGGAGAAGGAGACGGAAGAGGAGAAGAAGAAGAAAATAAGGAGAAGGAGAAGGAGGAAGAAGGAGAAGGAGGAGCTCCTTCTCCTTCTTCTCCTCCTTCTGCTTATCCTCCTCCCTCTCCTTCTCCTTCTTCTCCTCTTCTTCTTCTTCCTTCCTTTCATTTTTCCTCTTTCTTCTCCTCTCATCTCCTTCTTCGGGCTAAATTGGCTAAGAATGCCTTTTTGGAGATAATGATGTCATTTCGAGGATAATTAGCAAAGTATAGGTCATTTTTTATTAAATAGACCATTTAGGAGCTAACTAAGCTAATTATGTCATTTAGATGGATAATTAGCCAATTTAGGCTATGTTGGATGAGTCTAATTAAGCTACGTAGAATAAGAGAAAGAGAAGAAGAAGTAAAAGAAGGAGGATGAGGAGGACGAGGAGGAGAAGGAGATGGAAGAGGAGAAGAAGAAGAAAAGAAGAAGGAGAAGGAGAAGGAGGAAGAAGGAGAAGGAGGAGCTCCTTCTCCTTCTTCTCCTCCTTCTCCTCCTTCTGCTTATCCTCCTCCCTCTCCTTCTTCTTCTCCTCTTCTTCTTCTACCTTCCTTTCATTTTTCCTCTTTCTTCTCCTCTCGTCTCCTTCTTCGGGCTAAATTGGCTAAGAATGCCTTTTTGGAGCTAATTATGTCATTTCGAGGATAATTATCTAAGTATAGGTCATTTTTTATTAAATAGACCATTTAGGAGCTAACTAAGCTAATTATGTCATTTAGATGGATAATTAGCCAATTTAGGCTTTGTTGGATGAGTCTAATTAAGCTACGTAGAATAAGAGAAAGAGAAGAAGAAGTAAAAGAAGGAGGAGGAGGAGGAGGAGGAGAAGAAGAAGAAAAGAAGAAGGAGAAGGAGAAGGAGGAAGAAGGAGAAGGAGGAGCTCCTTCTCCTCCTTCTACTCCTTCTGCTTATCCTCCTCCCTCTCCTTCTCCTTCTTCTCCTCTTCTTCTTCTACCTTCCTTTCATTTTTCCTCTTTCTTCTCCTCTCGTCTCCTTCGGGCTAAATTGGCTAAGAATGCCTTTTTGGAGCTAATTATGTCATTTCGAGGATAATTATCTAAGTATAGGTCATTTTTTATTAGATAGACCATTTAGGAGCTAACTAAGCTAATTATGTCATTTAGATGGATAATTAGCCAATTTAGGCTTTGTTGGATGAGTCTAATATAGCTACGTAGAATAAGAGAAAGAGAAGAAGAAGTAAAAGAAGGAGGAGGAGGAGGAGGAGGAGAAGGAGACGGAAGAGGAGAAGAAGAAGAAAAGAAGAAGGAGAAGGAGAAGGAGGAAGAAGGAGGAAGAAAGAGAAGGAGGAGCTCCTTCTCCTTCTCCTCCTCTTTCTGCTTATCCTCCTCCCTCTCCTTCTCCTTCTTCTCCTCTTCTTCTTCTTCCTTCCTTTCATTTTTCCTCTTTCTTCTCCTCTCGTCTCCTTCTTCGGGCTAAATTGGCTATGAATGCCTTGTTGGAGCTAATTATGTCATTTCAAGGATAATTAGCTAAGTATAGGTCATTTTTTATTAAATAGACCATTTAGGAGCTAACTAAGCTAATTATGTCATTTAGATGGATAATAAGGCAATTTAGGCTTTGTAGGATGAGTCTAATTAAGCTACGTAGAATAAGAGAAAGAGAAGAAGAAGTAAAAGAAGGAGGAGGAGGAGGAGGAGAAGGAGACGGAAGAGGAGAAGAAGAAGAAAAGAAGAAGGAGAAGGAGAAGGAGGAAGAAGGAGAAGGAGGAGCTCCTTCTCCTTCTCCTCCTTCTGCTTATCCTCCTCCCTCTCCTTCTCCTTCGTCTCCTCTTCTTCTTCTTCTTCCTTCCTTTCATTTTTCCTCTTTCTTCTCCTCTCGTCTCCTTCTTCGGGCTAAATTGGCTAAGAATGCCTTTTGGAGATAATGATGTCATTTCGAGGATAATTAGCTAAGTATAGGTCATTTATTATTAAATAGACCATTTAGGAGCTAACTAAGCTAATTATGTCATTTAGATGGATAATTAGCCAATTTAGGCTTTGTTGGATGAGTCTAATTAAGCTACGTAGAATAAGCGAAAGAGAAGAAGAAGTAAAAGAAGGAGGAGGAGGAGGAGGAGAAGGAGACGGAAGAGAGAAGAAGAAGAAAGGAAGAAGGAGAAGGAGAAGGAGGAAGAAGGAGAAGGAGGAGCTCCTTCTCCTTCTTGTCCTCCTTCTCCTCCTTCTGCTTATCCTCCTCCCTCTCCTTCTTCTTCTTCTCCTCTTCTTTTTCTTCCTTCCTTTCATTTTTCCTCTTTCTTCTCCTCTCGTCTCCTTCTTCGGGCTAAATTGGCTAAGAATGCCTTTTTGGAGCTAATTATGTCATTTCGAGGATAATTAGCTAAGTATAGGTCATTTTTTATTAAATAGACCATTTAGGAGCTAACTAAGCTAATTATGTCATTTAGATGGATAATTAGCCAATTTAGGCTTTGTTGGATGAGTCTAATATAGCTACGTAGAATAAGAGAAAGAGAAGAAGAAGTAAAAGAAGGAGGAGGAGGAGGAGGAGGAGAAGGAGACGGAAGAGGAGAAGAAGAAGAAAAGAAGAAGGAGAAGGAGAAGGAGGAAGAAGGAGAAGGAGGAGCTCCTTCTCCTTCTTCTCCTCCTTCTGCTTATCCTCCTCCCTCTCCTTCTCCTTCTTCTCCTCTTCTTCTTCTTCCTTCCTTTCATTTTTCCTCTTTCTTCTCCTCTCGTCTCCTTCTTCGGGCTAAATTGGCTAAGAATGCCTTTTTGGAGCTAATTATGTCATTTCGAGGATAATTAGCTAAGTATAGGTCATTTTTTATTGAATAGACCATTTAGGAGCTAATAAGCTAATTATGTCATTTGGATGGATAATTAGCCAATTTAGGCTTTGTTGGATGAGTCTAATTAAGCTATGTAGAATAAGAGAAAGAGAAGAAGAAGTAAAAGAAGGAGGAGGAGGGGGAGGACGAGAAGGAGACGGAAGAGGAGAAGAAGAAGAAAAGAAGAAGGAGAAGGAGAAGGAGGAAGAAGGAGGAAGAAGGAGAAGGAGGAGCTCCTTCTCCTTCTTCTCCTCCTTCTGCTTATCCTCCTCCCTCTCCTTCTCCTTCTTCTCCTCTTCTTCTTCTTCCTTCCTTTCATTTTTCCTCTTTCTTCTCCTCTCGTCTCCTTCTTCGGGCTAAATTGGCTAAGAATGCCTTTTTGGAGCTAATTATGTCATTTCGAGGATAATTAGCTAAGTATAGGTCATTTTTTATTAAATAGACCATTTAGGAGCTAACTAAGCTAATTATGTCATTTGGATGGATAATTAGCCAATTTAGGCTTTGTTGGATGAGTCTAATTAAGCTATGTAGAATAAGAGAAAGAGAAGAAAAAGTAAAAGAAGGAGGAGGAGGGGGAGGACGAGAAGGAGACGGAAGAGGAGAAGAAGAAGAAAAGAAGAAGGAGAAGGAGAAGGAGGAAGAAGGAGGAAGAAGGAGAAGGAGGAGCTCCTTCTCCTTCTTCTCCTCCTTCTGCTTATCCTCCTCCCTCTCCTTCTCCTTCTTCTCCTCTTCTTCTTCTTCCTTCCTTTCATTTTTCCTCTTTCTTCTCCTCTCGTCTCCTTCTTCGGGCTAAATTGGCTAAGAATGCCTTTTTGGAGCTAATTATGTCATTTCGAGGATAATTAGCTAAGTATAGGTCATTTTTTATTAAATAGACCATTTAGGAGCTAACTAAGCTAATTATGTCATTTAGATGGATAATTAGCCAATTTAGGCTTTGTTGGATGAGTCTAATTAAGCTACGTAGAATAAGAGAAAGAGAAGAAGAAGTAAAAGAAGGAGGAGGAGGAGGAGGAGGAGGAGAAGGAGACGGAAGAGGAGAAGAAGAAGAAAAGAAGAAGGAGAAGGAGAAGGAGGAAGAAGGAGAAGGAGGAGCTCCTTCTCCTTCTCCTCCTTCTGCTTATCCTCCTCCCTCTCCTTCTCCTTCTTCTCCTCTTCTTCTTCTTCCTTCCTTTCATTTTTCCTCTTTCTTCTCCTCTCGTCTCCTTCTTCGGGCTAAATTGGCTAAGAATGCCTTTTGGAGATAATGATGTCATTTCGAGGATAATTAGCTAAGTATAGGTCATTTTTTATTAAATAGACCATTTAGGAGCTAACTAAGCTAATTATGTCATTTAGATGGATAATTAGCCAATTTAGGCTTTGTTGGATGAGTCTAACTAAGCTACGTAGAATAAGAGAAAGAGAAGAAGAAGTAAAAGAAGGAGGAGGAGGAGGAGGAGGAGGAGGAGAAGGAGACGGAAGAGAGAAGAAGAAGAAAAGAAGAAGGAGAAGGAGAAGGAGGAAGAAGGAGAAGGAGGAGCTCCTTCTCCTTCTTCTCCTCCTTCTCCTCCTTCTGCTTATCCTCCTCCCTCTCCTTCTTCTTCTTCTCCTCTTCTATTTCTTCCTTCCTTTCATTTTTCCTCTTTCTTCTCCTCTCGTCTCCTTCTTCGGGCTAAATTGGCTAAGAATGTCTTTTTGGAGCTAATTATGTCATTTCGAGGATAATTAGCTAAGTATAGGTCATTTTTTATTAAATAGACCATTCAGGAGCTAACTAAGCTAATTATGTCATTTAGATGGATAATTAGCCAATTTAGGATTTGTTGGATGAGTCTAATATAGCTACGTAGAATAAGAGAAAGAGAAGAAGAAGTAAAAGAAGGAGGAGGAGGGGGAGGAGGAGGAGGAGAAGGAGACGGAAGAGGAGAAGAAGAAGAATAGAAGAAGGAGAAGGAGAAGGAGGAAGAAGGAGAAGGAGGAGCTCCTTCTCCTTCTTCTCCTCCTTCTGCTTATCCTCCTCCCTCTCCTTCTCCTTCTTCTCCTCTTCTTCTTCTTCCTTCCTTTCATTTTTCCTCTTTCTTCTCCTCTCGTCTCCTTCTTCGGGCTAAATTGGCTAAGAATGCCTTTTTGGAGCTAATTATGTCATTTCGAGGATAATTAGCTAAGTATAGGTCATTTTTTATTGAATAGACCATTTAGGAGCTAATAAGCTAATTATGTCATTTGGATGGATAATTAGCCAATTTAGGCTTTGTTGGATGAGTCTAATTAAGCTATGTAGAATAAGAGAAAGAGAAGAAGAAGTAAAAGAAGGAGGAGGAGGGGGAGGACGAGAAGGAGACGGAAGAGGAGAAGAAGAAGAAAAGAAGAAGGAGAAGGAGAAGGAGGAAGAAGGAGGAAGAAGGAGAAGGAGGAGCTCCTTCTCCTTCTTCTCCTCCTTCTGCTTATCCTCCTCCCTCTCCTTCTCCTTCTTCTCCTCTTCTTCTTCTTCCTTCCTTTCATTTTTCCTCTTTCTTCTCCTCTCGTCTCCTTCTTCGGGCTAAATTGGCTAAGAATGCCTTTTTGGAGCTAATTATGTCATTTCGAGGATAATTAGCTAAGTATAGGTCATTTTTTATTAAATAGACCATTTAGGAGCTAACTAAGCTAATTATGTCATTTGGATGGATAATTAGCCAATTTA